>NC_057353.1:20067500-20733333 GCF_016509475.1 Prionailurus bengalensis | reverse complement strand
TTTATGATTATATGAACTCCCTAAAAGAACTGTTGAAAGTCAAAGCTGATATTATATATCCAGGTGGGTAGTTTCTTACATGTAGCAATCCACGTGTGTGACATGATGGAGAAGGTTCATTTTGGTTTGTCTGTATGTGTATTTATGTTTTCAGGGCTTGAAGAGATAAACAGTGCTTCTTTAAATCACACCCCCCCCAGGTCTTATCAAGCCATGCAATTAAAAAGGCTGAGAGTGATATTAATAACTTTATATAAAGATATAAGGGTTATTTTTTAATATCTACACAGCTATTAATAGAACTGTTAAACAAAGGAAATAAATTTACATTTTCATTCCACAAACTGTCTTCACTTCTGTCAATTTGACTTCTGTTGTAGACTGCATTTTAGCAGTGAACTCTGAGCTCTAGTTTCTTTAACTCACACTATTGAAATATCAGTAGCTTCCATGTCAACTGTAAAATTGTGTATTCATTTCACTTCTCCAGAAAAAGAAGCCTGTTTTAGTATCTCAGCTGTCACGGCATTGCTCTTCAATATGAACCTCCCTTTTATCCTAAAAGTGAAGAAAGACATAGGACTGGACAAGAGGGCCCAGAAGGAAAAAGAAACGAGGTTACCTAATTGTTTAAGTCCTTACAACTTGTTCCTAACCAGAGAGCCATGGAGAGACTTGTAATTACAGTGTCTTCAATCCCCTTATATTCTTTCATGAGTTTCTACTGCTGAGGGGATAGGAAACATAGTGGAGCTGGGCATTTGGATTTATTATGACCTAAGAGGAATGGAAGCTGACAGCTGTTTTTAAAGAGAAGAGAGCACATGTTTGATGTACTCACATTGGAGTAAAACTAATGAGAGGCTGCCTTGGTAAAGGTTCTTAGAGTGTTTGCTTTAGTGACTCCAGTGAACTGGCCTACTGGCATAGCAGGAACTTAAAATACGTTCTGTAACCATAGCTACTATATATTAAGGCCTGCTACCTCTCAGGTACTGTGCAGGGACCTTTACAGTGTTGTCCTCACAAAAACCCAGTGAAGCAGGTTGTGGGATCTTCATTGCACGGCTGAAGAAACAAGCTCAGGGATTCAGACTTCTGATGGCCACGCAACTAGTAAGTGATAGTCAATACTCCAACCAAAGCCCATGCTCTGTATATGGTAACAGGTTAGTCTGCTGAATTTGTTCTCAAGTATTTTAAACATCCCTCTTGCAGACTTGGGTCATACATAATTTGCACTATCTGAAAGAGCAACTAAATTTCAATATGACTTAGGGGCACCTGGGTGGCTCATTCAGGTAAGCATCTGGCTCTTGGTTTCATCTCAGTTCGAGCCCCACGTCCAAGCTCTGCGCCAATAGCATGGAGCCGGCTTGGATTCTCTGCCCTCCCCCCACTCGTGCTCTCTCTTTCTCAAAATAAATAAATGTTAAAAAAAAAAAAAAAAAAACTTTAAAAACTTAAAAAAAAAACTTTTACTATAACTTAATCGGGGTTGTCAGCATTTCTGAATGACTAGCCTATACATAAGATGCTTAAAGTTTTACTGTGGTTCTTGTGAATTTTTAATAGATCTTGGTCACTTACATGAAGCTACTTTTTACATTCCTCCTTTCAATCTTTTGTAAGTGTGGCATGGTGGGTAAGAGCACAGAGTAATTAAAAGCTCACAGGTCAGAACCCCAGCACCGTCCCCTCCTCACTGTTGAACTGTGGGCAAATTATTTACCCTCCTTACACTCCCACTTCTGTTATAAAGAAGGTATGATAAGAGTGCCTACCTCATCAGACTCTTACAACAATAATATATAGAGGGTGGGTGATGGGCATTGAGGAGGGCACCTTTTGGGATGAGCACTGGGTGTTGTATGGAAACCAATTTAACAATAAATTTCATATTTAAAAAAACAATAATATATATTATGCATTTAGAGCAGTGCCTGGCAGATAATGAGTACACTATAAATAGTACCTATCCTTACTCATGTGCTTACTGTTTTTGTTGTTAATTTTTTTTTAAGTATATAGTAACATTTCATGCAGATTTTATCTGATATAATACTCTGGTTTTGGCCAGAGTTTGTATGTAATTTTTAAATTTTGTATGTAATTTTTAAAATTTGTATGTAATTTTTAAATCTCTTACACCTGTATCATTTTCCACAAATTCATATTTAGAACACTTAGTATGCTTTTTTAGTACATCATGTGCATTATTTTTAAACAGACTGAATTAATTTCAGTTGTACTTAGTGTTTTTTATCTGTTTGAAATAAATATTATAATTCTAATTCAGGACATGGCCCAGTAATCCATAATGCCGAAGATAAAATTCTGGAATACATTTCTCACAGAAATATGCGAGAACAGCAAATTCTTGCATTACTTCAGGATAATTTTGAAAAATCATTTACAACAATGGAGCTGGTAAAAAACATTTACAAGGTAATTTTCATTTATCTTATTTGTACATAGCAACAGTTTTATTAGAATACTCTACACAGGTGTACCTGGGTGGCTTAGTCGGTTAAAGCATCAGACTCTTGATTTCAGCTCAGGTCATGATCTCACAGTTTGTGAGTTCAAGCTCCGCATCAGGCTCTGAGCTGACAGAGCAGAGCCTGCCTGGGATTCTCTGTCTCTCTCTCCCTCTGCCCCTCCCTGCTCTGACTTTATCTCTCTCAAAAATAAATAAATAGATGAAAAAAAAAAAGAAGAATCTATGTAATAGAACACATATGGTAGACTCATCACATCCCAGAACAGAATAAGTCTGTTAATTTTATAAGTAGTGCGCTTGTATAAATTTGAGATCAACAATCTCAACTTTCTAGAACACAGAAGTTAAACAAAAATGGACACGGGAAACCAAACAAACCATTCTGAACTATCATTAAACCTTATGTACTTCATTCTGTAGGAGAGACCATTACCAACAGCCTGTAGCGATTTATGTATTATTGTATCCCTCTTGATTGTTGGTGTCCTAGTCTGTAGCAAGTGAGAAGGGTTATCTGCTAGAGACATACTGGGATAGCAGGGAGAAGTAGCAATGCCTAACAAGGAAGAAGAAGGAGAAAGTACATGTAACAGAACATGAGTAAATAACTTAGTATATAGAGAAAAGAAACCCTCACGTCAGTGGCCTCTGAGCATATCACATATAACTACTACCACAACCTGTATAGCCATAAGATACATGGGAGTATAAAAATGAGCTTGAAAAGTACCCGGGCCCAGTTATAATTAGTAAAGAACTGTAACGTTCCATAGGCCTAAGTTATCAAGACAATCACATCATACTCAGTGTGCTTTGTTTTAAAAAGGAGGGATGAGTGGTTAAAATGGCTAAAGATAAAAAGTGCCACTGGCAAAGCGGTAATATAAATTTTCTTTCTCTGAGAGAGGGGGAGAGAATGCTTATGCATGAGTAAGGGAGGGGTAGAGGGAGAGCCAGACAGAGAATCCTAAGCAGGCTCCACATGTGGAACCCAACTCAGGGCTCAATCCCACGGCCATGACATCATGATCTGAATCGAAATCAAGAGTCGGATGCTTAACTGCCGGAGCCACCCAGGAGCCCCTGGTAACATAAATATTTAAATTCTGTGAAAGAGTTCATTTCCTCATAATACTAGAGTATAGCCACTCTAGACTATACATTGGTACACTGGGGTTTTCTCTCCTAACTTAAGTATAGACAGCAGAACTCTTATAACCCTCCCAGATGAGTCATTAAGCAGTTTCCCATACCCTAAAAAATGCTGGTTCTGCATTCAGAGGTACGTTCAGAGGTATACTCACTGTATATATGTGTCAAGTACCTGTTGCATACAGAATAGTACTAGGTATTACACAGAGATGTATTCAGTCAACATTTACTAGATTCCTGTGCCACACAATGGACGAGATACAGAGTTGCACAGATGATTAGAGATCCCTGCCCTCAAAGGACTCATAGTTTAGTGAAGACAGACACGTTCAACAGATAATTGTAACACTAACTCGCATTTTTTGAACACATTACTATGCGCTAGATGCTGTACTCCTTGTTTCACACTTACAAATGTAATTTGAGGTCCTTAATTCACATACCTCGAATTCTCAACACATGAAGATACTATTATTCCAATTTAATAGACTTAAAAAACAAAAAACTGGGGCGCCTGAGCGGCTCAGTCAGTTAAGCATCTTAGGCTCAGTTAAGCAACTCAGTCAGTTAAGCAACTTAGGCTCAGGTCATGATTTCACGGTTCGTGGGTTCAAGCCCCGTGTCAGGCTCTGTGCTGACAGCTTGCTCAGAGCCTGGAACCTGCTTCAGATTCTGTGTCTCCTTCCCTCTGTGCCCCTCCCCCACCACACTCTGTCTCTCTCTGTCTCTCAAAAATAAATAAGTGTTAAAAAAAAAAATTTTTTTTTAAACTGACTCAGAAAGTTTGAGTTAAGTAACTTCCAAAGGTACACCACTAGCAGATGTCACATACTCAAAAGTGAGACGTCAGATACTACTCATATCTTGCTTTTTCTATCACACCAGGCTTCCTCCAAGACCTCTTTATAGTATATCAGAGCATTAAAGAAAGAAGAATAAATTATATCTGATGGAAGATGCAGGGTATTAAGGCTTGCCTGGAAAAGCTTTAAAATTTTAATCATTTAATTGAGTCTTAAAGAGTAAGCATTTCCCAAGCCAGAGTATAGGAGAAAAGAAGCCATTCTAGACAGAAGGAAAAACATGCCCTGGGAGTAATAAACCAGCATTGTGTACATTTGAAAACCCACGAAGAAACTGCATATGACTGGAGCACACAATGCATATGGGGATGGGCAGGAAAGGAATCCCAGGGAATGAGGCAGAAAGGCAAGCATGATCAGATCATGGAAGCTTTCACCATTGGGCTTTAGCCAGTAAACCTGGGCATAGCCACTCAAGGATCTTGGGAGAGGAGTCACATAATCAGATCTTGAAGATCACAATGCTGGGGGCGCCTGGGTGGATCAGTTGGTTGGGCATCCAACTTCCACTCAGGTCATGATCTTGCAGTTTGTGGGTTCGAGCCCTGCATTGGGCTCTGTGCTGACAGCTCAGAGCCTGGAGCCTGCTTAGGATTCTTTGTCTCCCTCTCTCTCTGCCCCTCCCCTGCTCTCTCTCTCTCTCTCTCTCTTTCTAAAAAATAAACATTTAAAAAAATAAATAAATAAATAAATAAACATTTAAAAAAAAATAGAAGATCACAATGGCAGATATGGTAAATGGAGCTTAAGGGAGAGTTGGGAGTTAGAAGTTTATATTTGGGAACATTAATATCTGATACTGCTGTGCCAAGTTGGTTGTGTAAGAAGTGAGTCCACAATACAACTCATTGTTGCATGAATGCTTAGGGGTGCCTGGGTGACTCAGTCAGTTGAGCATCTGACTTCAGCTCAGGTCATGATCTTGCAGTTCATGAGTCCATGCAGAGCTCACTTTGGATCCTCTGTACCCCTCTTTCATTGCCCCTCCCCCCCAAAAAAATTAAATAAACTTTTTTTTTTTTAATGAGTGTTTTAAGAGAAGTCTAAGGAAATTTTCAGGATGAAAACTAAATGATGGGAGAGGTAGTATAACCAATGGAAACATACAAAGATACTATCATGTAACCTAATAAATAAACCATAGGGCCAATGGATCTGTGGCATCATCAAAACTATCTAGAATAATTTTCATAGTTAGTTATTTATTCATTCATTCATAAAATGTGGAGTTCCTACTCTGTGCCATTATGCTAAGCACTGGGTATTCAGTGATGAACAAAACTGACACTATTAACTGTCTAGACTGTTCAGTCTATTTGATCTACAGGTATATAGATAGAAATACAGTGGTCTAAAGCAAGACATGTACAAGGTGATATCATTTTGACTATTCCTCTATAAAAATGTATTTAAGTTAAAATTTTCCCCTTTTTTTTTTTTTTTTTTTTTTAATTTTTGTAATGTTTATTTATTTTTGACGGAGACAGAATGCGAGTGGGTTAGGGGCAGAGAGAGAGGGAGACACAGAATTTGAAACAGGCTCCAGGCTCTGAGCTGTCAGCACAGAGCCCGACGCGGGGCTCGAACTCACGAGCTGTGAGATCATGACCTGAGCCGAAGTCGGACACTCAACCGACTGAGCCACCCAGGTGCCCCAAAATTTTCCCCTTTTGATGCATTTTTTCTTCAATAGTTTCAAAACGATTTACTTCTTCTTTTTTAAAAAGGAAATATTTTCTTTCACTCTTGTCTTTCTTTTAGACTGTTCCTGAGCATTTATATAAGATGGCTGAACATAATGTCTTGCTTCATTTAATAAAATTAGAAAAAGAAGGAAAAATCTGTAAGTATACTTCCAAACTTCACTTCTTTTATTACCAGCATCTAAAATATTTTCTTACAAGTCCTTCCTTGAACGTCACTGTAAGATGGAGAAACACACTAGGAAGGGTTAATAGTGAAAGGCCAGTGGACCACAAGTTGGAACCTAAAGTTCCCACAGGAATTAGAATTTTGCTTAGGGGTTGCAGTTCTTACCCACCAGAACTATAATCAAAGGCGTGTAATGGAAAGATAGTTTCTCCTCTCCCAACCACAAGACCACAAAGAATTTCACATGTAGAAGGCTTGGGAACAGCCAAATGTTTTAGCAGTAGTAAAGGTAGTAACACAAAGATATTAAAGCAGTCAATCTGTCTTTACTAGTTTTAGGTTAATTCATCAAATTAATCTTTCTAGAAGTTTAATCCTTAAAATCAAGAAGCTTAAAGCTTGAATTTTGTGTAGAAGCCTCAACAATGCTTTTATATGTCCAAAAATAAAAAAAAATACCCACTTTATATTGAGCAATAAAATTATTTTAGGAATGAATGTTTTTACTAGCCACAAAATAACTTAAAATCCATTAAATTTGCTTATCTGTTGTTAAATTTTTACTCTCTAATTTTCTTTCCACAGTTAGCAACATGGATCCTGACAAGAAATGGAAAGCTAATCTTTAGTTGCAGATTCATGAAAGCTTGTGTTGGTTTGTTTTTAGAGAATGGTGTGATTTTCTTAACTATTAATTATTTATACGAAAGACAGAGTATAGAACATTGAAAATAACCCTAGATATACTTTAAAATATTGTCATATTTTCTTCTAAAATAAATATTACCTTTTACATTTTACATGTTACTTATCTAACCTGAGTCGTATAACATTTTATCAAAAAGAATCCAACAATTTATCCATGTTCAACAGATTCAATAAAATGGCTACTTTAAAAATAATAGAATTTGTGTACTTTAAAACTGAATATTATTCTTGGAGATTAGTTATCTATTACAAATGGCCAATAATACTATTTTTCTCCAGCTGCTGCAGTTAACAGCACAGATTTCTACATAATCCTTCTTTACGTCTGTAGATAACAGCTTTGTTGTCATGCTTCTGCCGATTATGATTTTATTTTAGTTCTATAGCCCTGTATCTTGTATATTTTCTTATAATGGTATCCCACAATAATTTATGAACATCAACATTGGCATAATGCCAATTAAAGTCATTATATAATAATTATTTCTGTAGTCCATTACTACAACCAACATACTTTTTCAAGTTTAGTTTTTAGTATGTAGTCATCAGCATATATATGAATTATATACCAAAAGTTGTTTTTTTTAATTAATTAGAGGATTTATAAGACAGGGCATTTTTTATATAAGTAGTGTTCTTCAATAGGGGTTAGGTTCTCAGGGCAGCTCTCCAGTGCTTATTTAACCCACAAGGTTGCCAAACTACAATACTAAAATGAGCTCAGAATCCTGAGAAATGGCCCTTTTAAAATTCTTTCCTAAAGGTAAGACTACAAAATTTTTTTAAGCTTTTTTTGATATCCTCACCTCTTTCTGCTCCTTTTCCCAAGGTCCCCAGCATGTTCATACTATTCTAAACACTTATTCTCATGCTTTAGAGACCTATTGTGTTCCTGAAACCATTTCACATTACAAAATAACTGTGAACTCAACAGTAACAAAAATAAACAACTCCATTCAAAAATGGGCAAAGGACTTAAATAGACATTTCTCCAAAGAAGATATACATACAGATGGCCAATAAGCACAGGAAAATATGCTGAACATCACTAATCACGGCAGAAATGAAAATTAAAACCACAATGATATACCACTTCATCCCTATTAGAATGGCTATTATCAAAAAAAATAATAATATAAGTATTGGGGAGGATGTGGAGAAATTGGAACCCTCGGGCATCACTGGTGGAATGTAAAATGGTGCAGCTGCTATGGAAAACATTGTGGTGGCTCCTCCAAAGTTAAACATAGAATTACCATACAATTCAACAATTCCACTTCTGGTATATACCCAAAAGAATTGAAAGCAAAGACTTGAATAGATATTTACACGCCCAGGTTCATGAAGGCAGTGTTATTCAAAATAGCCAGAGGTGGAGGCAACCCAAGTGTCTATTTAAGGATGAATGGGTAACTAAAATGGTGTATATACAGACAATGGACTATGATTCAGCCTTAAAAAGGAAGGAGATAGTGGCGCCTGGGTGGCTCAGTCGGTTAAGCGTCCGACTTTGGCTCAGGTCATGATCTCACAGTCTGTGGGTTCGAGCCCTGCGTCGGGCTCTGTGCAGACAGCTCAGAGCCTGGAGCCCGTTTCGGATTCTGTGTCTCCCTCTTTCTCTGACCCTCCCTGTTCATGCTCTCTCTGTCTCAAAAATAAATAAATGTTAAAAAAAAAAATTAAAAAAAAAAAAAAAAGGAAGGAGATTCTGACACATGCTACAATATGGGTGAAACTTGAAGACATTATTCTAAGTGATATCAGCCAGTACAAAGGGACAAATACTATATGATTCCACTTACTTGAGATACCTAGTGTAGTCCAATTGATAAGAGACAGAAAATAGAATGAATGGTGGGGTGCCTGGGTGGTTGAGTCGGTTGAGCCTCCGACTTTGGCTCAGGTCATGATCTCAGTCTGTGAGTTCGAGCCCCGCATCGGGCTCTGTGCTGACAGCTCGGAGCCTGTTTCAGATTCTGTGTCTCCCTCTCTCTCTGACCCTCCCCCGTTCGTGCTCTGTCTCTCTCTGTCTCAAAAATAAATAAACATTTAAAAAAAAATTTTTTTTTTTAAAGAATGAATGGTAGATGCCAGAGACTGGGAGAGACAGAGAAATGGGGCATAAGTGTTTGGTGGGTAAGGAATTCAATTTGGGAAGATGAAAAAGTTCTGGAAATAGATGATTGTGATCATGACTGTACATAAATCATGAATGTATTTAATGCCACTGAACAGTATACTTAAAAATTGTTAAAAAAAAAAAAAAAATGGGGGCGCCTGGGTGGCTCAGTCAGCTAGGGCATCCGACTTCAGCTCAGGTCATGATCTCATGGTTTGTGAGTTCAGGCCCCGCGTCGGGCTCTGTGCTGACAGCTCAAGCCTGGAGCCTGCTTCGGATTCTGTGTCTCCCTCTCTCTCTGCCCCTCCCCCACTCATGCTCTGTATCACTCTGTCTCTCAAAAATGAATAAACATTTTAAAAACTTTTTAAAAATGGTAAAAAATGGCTATAAATATATTCCCCAACACCACCACCAAAAAAGAAAAAAAAATTCTGTATTCCCATTGCCTAAGTATAGCAGATACCAGCAAAATTTAGACAAGAAGTCTGATTATGTGTGTATGTGAATGTTTAGTTTACCTCTTAATTTGCATGTCCTCCATTCTTTCCAATCTCTTTGAATAAAACAGCAGTTGATCAAACCAGAAAACCCAATAGTTATTTTTGATATGCCCCATCCCTCATATCATATCCAGTTCTTCATCAAGTACATACTGACTGTTCCAGCTCTGGAACTTGTCTCTGCCTCTTACTCCACCAATAGTCCTTAGCCCAGGCCATCACCCTTTTTTGCTTGGACAACTGCCATAGCCCATAACTCTGGTCTCCCTACTTCTGTTCTTGGAGGGAGTGAGGGGACAGGGATGAGAAGGGCATTCTGAACTGAAGAAATCTGCACAAAGCCATGTAATCATGGTCTTTTTTAAGTACCATGGCACCACTACAAGTGGACCTATTGGAGGAGGGGTGATAATGGAAGGCCCTTCAACTTTCTGATTTTTCAGAGTCTAAGCAACTGACCTTTAACAAAAACAATGGCATTCATTAAGTATCTGCTTTGTGCTGGGTACTGGATCAGGCACTGGGGACACAAAGGGAAACAAAACAGCATCTCTGCTCTCAAGATTATATTCTAGTTCTGGAGATATATAGTTACAATATGCGGTACCATGAAATTTGGTTGGGTTATAGAAAGCTTAGAGGATGGGGCACCTGGGTGGCTCAGTCGGTTGAACCCACTAGGTTTTGGCTCAGGTCATGAATTTGAGCTCCACGCTCCAAGCTCCTGCTTGGGATTCTCTTTCTCCCTCCCCCTCTCCCTCTCCTCTGCCCCTCCCTGCCTCTCTCTTTCTCTCTCAAAATAAGTAAACTTTAAAAATTAAAAAAAAAAAAAAGCTTAGAGGAGCCTGAGCCCAGTCTTCAAAGATGAGTAAGTGGTATCCAGGTAAAGAAGTTAGAAATGTTTACTTTTTTTTTTTTTAATTTTTTTGAGAGAAGAGAGAGAGTGTGCAGGGCAGAGACAGGGAGACATAATCTGAAGCAGACCCCAGGCTCCAAGCTGTCAGCACACAGCCCAACGTGGGGCTTGAACCCATGAACCATGAGATCATGACCTGAGCCAAAGTTGGACACTCAACTGACTGAGCCACCCAGGCACCCCTAGAAGTTAGAGATGTTTAGGAGATGAGAAGAATTGTTCCAGTTGGAAGAAATAGTGTATGCACATAAACAGATATGGCAGAGCATCACATGGTTGGAGAACTAAGTATAATGTTTGTGGGTTGAGGTCTTAGAGACAAAAAGAATCAAGGGAACATAGAAATTTCACAGGAACCAATGTATTGTCATCCAGCCATGCTTCACACAGGCTGGAATATGCATAATTTAGGAATTAGAAAGTTAATCATATGGGAATGCGAGCTGGTGCAGCCACTCTGGAAAATGTATGGAGGTTCCTCAAAAAACTAAAAATAGAACTCCCCTACGACCCAGCAATTGCACTACTAGGCATTTATCCAAGGGATACAGGTGTGCTGTTTCGAAAGGACACATGCACCCCCATGTTTATAGTAGCACTATCAACAATAGCCAAAGGATGGAAAGAGCCCAAATGGATGAATGGATAAAGAAGATGTGGTTTATATATATATACAATGGAGTATTACTCAGCAATCAAAAAGAATGAAATCTTGCCATTTGCAACTACGTGGATGGAACTGGAGGGTATTATGCTAAGTGACATTAGTCAGAGAAAGACAAAAATCATATGACTTCACTCATATGAGGACTTTAAGAGACAAAACAGATGAACATAAGGGAAGGGAAGCAAAAATAATATAAAAACATGGAGGGGGACAAAGCAGAAGAGACTCTTAAATATGAAGAACAAACAGAGGGTTACTGGAGGGGTTGTTGGGGGGGGGGCTAAATGGGTAAGGGGCACGAAGGAATCTACTGAAATCATTGTTGCACTATATGCTAACTAATTTGGATGTAAATTAAAAAAAATTAAATTAAAAAAAAATTTTTTACAGTTAATCATAGTCTAGAGCAGTTGTAGTATTATTTTGTTGTCTTCCCAACAGCAAGAGTTGGTTCCCAACCATTGTGATTTCATTCCTCTTTGTTTGTCATAGCCAATTACTATACCCTCCTTTCAATATACCCTTTCAGTAGTTTTGAATTACTCACAGCTTCTGCTTAAACACATTTTCTGTTTACTCAAGAATGTGCATTCTCCTTGTCATCACTTTTGCCTTTCTCTGTGTATCTTCAACTTCTGTTTCACAACAACTGAGTAGACCTGTACATGTCTCAGATGCAGATCTCCTCCTAGAAGAGGACCTGCTTGGTGTAATTAACCTTCAGTGTCCCTGTTCAAGAGTGCTTTCCTGCCATCCCGTCTTTTATATTACTGACCAGCCTTTATGTAACTACTCTAGACCAATCATCTGGGACCAGAAGGGAACCCCATTCAACAGTGGACTGAGTAAGGATTCTGAGATTGGCCTTTTCAGTACAGTGAAAAGAAAAAGAGCAGCAGAAGGGGTCTCAAAGGTAGTAGAAGACAGGGTATAAGAAGTATTTAAGAAAAGGAATAGCACTTAGAAACTACTAGATCTTGAAAGAGGGGGATCAAGTAGAAAAGGAGAAGTCTAGTAGAGATCTAGATTTCTGGCTTGGGCAGCTGGGTAGATGTTGACCTGATAACCAGGATGAGAAAATACAGGAAATAGAGAAGGTAGAATGGGTTAAGGAAGGAAAGATGCATTGTACTATAGATGAGTTGGAAGTACCAAGGAACGTACAGAGGGAGATACCTAGGAGGCACTTAGGTCTATGGAACTGGAGCCGAATAGGCAAGATCTATTTTGCTGCACGTGACGGAAACTTATTTTCAAGTAGCTTAAGCAAAAGGGGAAGTTGATTGGCACATGTAACCAACCTAAGAAGGATAAGGGTGGAGCCAGGCTTGTGAACAAGAAGAAAGATATGGATCCCATCAATACAACCCCAAACCTCTCACCTCTATTTCCTTTTTTGCGGATCAGACTGGCTTCTTCACAAGGCAGGGGACATGGCTACAGGCCTCTCTGGGCTCATATCCTAACCGCTCCATAACCAGCAAGCAAAACTGATGCTTTCAGGTTCTGTTTGAAAAAATCCTAGGGGAAGGGCTCTGTGACTTACACTGGCTCATTACCCATTCCTTAGGCCAGTCTCAGCTGTACAGGACATAAGGTACTGTAATTTGGCCCAGGCTTGGCCACATGCCTACCCCTGTAGCCAGAGTGGATGAGGTCTGTTCTCAGATAAAGAAGAGTCAAAGGAAGATTCTAGAGCAATATGGATTCCTTACTGAATTGCTTTCCTTTCCTTCCAGTGTATGATAAAACAGTTCCCTGCAGTAGCTCACAGAATGTCCGGACCAACTCTATGCAAACTGAACCTTTCCTGTGTATTTCTGTGAGAGTTTTTGAGTGTTTTTAAGTTATTTGGGAGTATCTTCACGTCCCCGATTGTCACTTCAAGAAAAAGTAAAATTGGCTAGTAGCAGGGAAGCTAAAATCCTAGAGAAAACGAGAAAAGATTCAAGTACAGGTGTTTCTTCAACCTGCCAGGACGATACATTAGCACCACCTCCCTTGCAAATCACTCTGTGCTTACCAGAGCATGGACCGGCGTGAGACACGCTAGGAACTTCCAGGCATTGTTGGACCGGGAAAATGCACCATTATCGGTCTTTTCCCCCATTCTGTTGGGCGGGGGGGGGGGGGGGGGGGGGGGGGGGGGCAGGGTGCTTGAACGGAGACTCCATTTTGATAGAAGAAAAAGGTTCAATATTTGAAACATTGATTGTGAAAGTCTTACTTCCAACCTCCATGGAGCTGGGCCTTCTGAAACATTTGGAATTAAAATGGAGGAGGGGGGGCGCCTGGGTGGCGCAGTCGGTTAAGCGTCCGACTTCAGCCAGGTCACGATCTCGCGGTCCGTGAGTTCCAGCCCCGCGTCTGGCTCTGGGCTGATGGCTCAGAGCCTGGAGCCTGCTTCCGATTCTGTGTCTCCCTCTCTCTCTGCCCCTCCCCCGTTCATGCTCTGTCTCTCTCTGTCCCCAAAATAAATAAACGTTGAAAAAAAAATTTTTTTTAAATAAAATGGAGGAGGGGTATGTATAGGTGTATTTACTTGCATATGCAGAAAATATCTCTGGAAAGATACCAAAAATAGCTTGATCAAGGATAGGGTAATCACTAGGACAGAGGTGTTTTACCAGCCAAAAAAAAAAAAAAAAAAAGTAGTATTAAATAAAGACTCTTATGTGCTGTTTATGCTTATTTTACCCATTATTGGATTATATAACATTAAATCCTCAACAATATTACCATATTGTTACCGCATATTACCAATTTTATCCTGAAAGATTGCACATAAATGCTACAATTCTGAATCCCCAAGAAATCCACATTAAAATCCATTAACATTACAGGCAGTTTTAAAAAACAGTAAGCATTATTCTTTGAGAATGTAATTCTATTTAGTACCATTTGTGGCAGATTTACTACATGTTTATTGCTACTCCTTTCCAAGACCCAATAAAAAATAATACATACTAAGTATACAGAGTTATAGATTAAAAAAATAATAGTAAAACGTATAAACCTGAGAAGACAGAATGCAAGAGGGGACCGCGTAGATTACAACCAAATTTTGCAGGACTACAGATAGAGCTAGGGCAGGGATAAAACTATATCCTGAAATTGCTGTAGGAAGGAAGAGAGCCAAGTCACCCTAACAACCCTTTCAGAAGATTAGGACTTACAGGCATCAGGTGCTACAGAAGGTGGGGGCAGTGCTCTGTTCTAAAAGTGGGATTGTTGAAAGCTTATATGTGCAACATACCCGAGTGATACACAGCCAGGCAACAGCTGCCCCAAAAAAGAAACCAAAGTTTATTCTTAGAAGCGGAAGGCCAGAAAAAAAAAAAATTAAGTGAAAGAACAGTAAACTCCCATTCCCCTTTCCTTACCTGTCCCCAGAACAGTGGCTTCCAAGGAGATGAATGTTAGATAGAATATTGGGACTTTCATCTCTAGAGAAAGTGAATGGTAGAGACAAAAAAAAGAAAAAAGAACTTTACATAAATTTGTATAGGAGTTCTCCAACAGATTAGCTATATCTCCCTCCAGGGAAGCCCACCCACACATATATACAGTTCCCAATCAATATCTCTTAATATAAACAGAAATCCAAAGTTCATAAGAAATGAAAGAACAAAATAAGCAGGGATAGGGAAAAAAAAGAGTATACAAAAAAATATTTTAATTATTAGTGTTCTTAGATAAGAGAAGGTATTATAATTTGTAACACAAGAACAGGATGCTGTGAAAAACAGCTCTAGGAAAAAGCCTGATGAAGTAAAGATATAACCAAAATAAATAGAAATTTTGGAAAACAAAACAAAGATGGAAAACAGAAGGGAAAAGATAGAAGATTTGGGGAGAAAACTGGGAGGTACAACACCAAAGTAATTGGGGTTCCAGAAAAAAAGGACTGAAACTGGGCAGAAACTATCAAAGGAGAAGTACAAAAAAATTTCCTAGAACTGAAGGACATGAGTCTTTCAGTTGAAAGGGTCTACTAATGCCCAGCAATACAAAAAAGATAAAACAACCCACACTAAGTCATAACATTATAAGATTTCTGAGCATAACATTATAAAATTTCAGGGGCTAAGGAGGAGATCTTAAAAGATTCTGGGTTGTGGGTATGGTAGTAGGATTGGGGATTTGGAGTCACTTGGAAGGGAGCATGAATCGAAACGGCACAGTTTTTTTGTTTTTGTTTTTGTTTTTCAGTGTGTATTAGGACATAATGCCTTCAATAATCTGAGGGAGAAATTATTTGTCCTAGAAGTTTATAACCAACCAAGCTATCAGCCATGTGTGAATGCAAGGACTCAAAAAGTTTATGTCTGCCATGCACCTCTCAGGAACTGCTGGATAATGTACTCCAGAAGAACAAGAAAAAGGCACACAACTGATACAGTAAATCCAAAATAGAAAAACGTCAAAAGTACATTCTAAGGCAAAGGTGTGCCTAAACCCTGCTCTAGATTTATTTATCCTATTTATTTATTTACTTATTTATTTATTTATTTATTTATTTATTTATTTATTTATTTATTTCGGGGCAGGAGGAGGTAGGGGCTTCAAAAAGAGATCTCCAGAGGGGAAACTGATTGATTATCTGGTACTCCTGAGCCTTTGGGAGGAAAAATCTGTGGTGGTCCTACAACAGCACTAGCTGAACAACTGAAACAATGATCAGTAAATAGAAAACTATACTGGTGCGGGAAAAAATGAGGCAAGCACTGATTCCAAAAAACACAAGCTACACAAGGAAGGAATAATTATGAAATAGTTTTGGTCTCTGCAATTCTACCTAGGCAATAATGTAAACACTGACTAAAAATTGTGTTAAGGGGGCACCTGGGTGGCTCAGTCAGTTAAGTATCTGACTCTTGATTTCGGCTCAGGTCATGATCTCTTGGTTCCTGGGATCGAGCCTTGTGTCGGGCTCCATGCTGACAGCATAAGGCCTGCTTGAGATTCTCTCTCTCCCTCTCTCTGCCTTTCTCCTACTCATGCTCACTTGCTCTTTCTCTCTCCCTCTCCCTCCCTCCCTCTCTCTCTCAAAATGAGTAAATAAACTTTTTTTTAATGTGGTATAAGGATAATAGAGGAAAGGAAATAAGAGGTTGTGAGTGCTGAATCATCACCTATGATAAGAAAAAGTCAATAAAGTCTAAAATTGATAAATCAGGAAATAAAAGGGTTAGAATTTCATTAATGCCAGAAAAGGCATCTTAAAAAAAGGAAGAGATTGGGAAAGGGTTTTCCTGTTGGCACTATTTGACTTTTAAATAAACTTTTAAATATTTTAAAAACATTTTAAATAAAAAATTTTTAAAGAAATTTTTAAATAAATGTGATATAAACTAAACATTTTAATGTCAAAATAGTGACAGTATGCAATGGGTAAGTTCCAACTCTTTTAGTCCGGTGGAGCAAGCACTTTTGTCATAGAATTTGCTCTTGCAAAAATCCTCAGGAATTATAAACAATAAGAGACACATGCTTATTTACTGTTCTCTTAGCCCAAAGGGTAAGAATCTTCCAAGTTCATAATCCTTAATGGATACAAATCTGAAGCATAAAGATTCCCCTAAGAGGAAATCCTATACCTAGTATCTAGACTGTAGGACCTGGAGAATGAAGGTGAACTGGACGTCCATGGCCTTTAAAGTTTCACTGCAGTATGAAACCATCTAAAGATAACTAGACCTGAGGTTACCCGAAGCCAGCAGAGTGCTATTTATAGCTGTATGGTAGATCCCAACTTTGTATTCCAATCATAACACAGTACAGTACTAAAGATCTATCATAGTTTAAGTTTCTCCCATTGAGATCTAAACTGAATTTAGGATTCAGTAACTAGCCAATGTAAAGAGAAAAAGATTTTGCCTCTATCTCTCAACAAATACTTTCTCTGTGGTTGGTTAAGTTACCCACTACAGAATTTGCAGGCAAGCTAACACTAAAATGACAGATTTCCTCACTTATGTTTACTAGCGTTTTTAAGAACTTTGGCCCCATAGAAGCACTCCTCTGAAGAAAATAGTATTTTTCCAAATCAGAGGTTTCCAAATATAAATTAGGCTGCAGCAATCCAGGCTATAATGAACTTATTTTGTGCATGATTATAATACTACGGTGATATCCTTGGTACTTAAGTTTGGAAGAAAGTACTTCTCTGACAAAAGACCAGTTATTTAGTTTTCCCATGTTTGTCCCCATAATTCCATGAGATTTTAATCCATTCAGTATCCATTTCCTCCTTTTAGGGTGAGACTAACATCTACTATGGAGCCATATAAAGCAACCTATGCTCTTCATATTTTCCCAAGAGGTGAAGAAAAATTTTTATTAGCAGAAGCTCTCTGGTTTCATACCACAGAAGTCTTCCCAGCATACTTCGTGGAAGTAGATAACCCAGCCTCCTTCTCCTGTTTCAGTTCTCAAAAAAGGTAAAAATGTCTATCAAAAATGGTATATCTCAAAATTTTGTATCTAAACTTGAAACTCCCAGGAATACTCTTAGCCATCTAGTCTCTCAGCACAAAATGTGCTCTTGGACCACTTGGATCACTATCAACTGGGGAGCTTACTACAAATACACATTTCTGGCACCTCCCAGATTTACCAAATCAGAATTTCTAGAGAGGACCAAGGAATATAATTTCTTCTATCAACCCAGATGATTCTTTTCTGATACCAATAGAATTCTAATTTAGCTGGCACAAAAACCAACACTCAGATCAATGGAACAGAATAGAGAACCCAGAAATGGACCCAGAAAAGTATGGCCAACTAATCTTTGACAAAGCAGGAAAGAATATCCGATGGAATAAAGACAGTCTCTTCAGCAAGTGGTGCTGGGAAAACTGGACAACAACATGCAGAAGAATGAACCTGGACCACTTTCTTACACCATACACAAAAATAAACTCAAAATGGATGAAAGATCTCAGTGTAAGACAGGAAGCCATCAAAATCCTCGAGGAGAAAGCAGGCAAAAACCTCTTTGATCTTGCCCGCAGCAACTTCTTACTCAACAAGTCTCTGGAGGCAGGGAAACAAAAGCAAAAATGAACTATTGGGACCTCATCAAAATAAAAAGTTTCTACACAGCAAAGGAAACAATCAGCAAAACTAAAAGGCAACCAACAAAATGGGAGAAGATATTTGCAAACGACATATCAGATAAAGGGTTAGTATCCAAAATCTATAAAGAACTTACCAAACTCAACACCCAAAAAACAAATAATCCCATGAAGTAATGGGCAAAAGACATGAATAGACACTTCTCCAAAGAAGACATCCAGATGGCCAACCGACACATGAAAAAATGCTCAGCATCACTCATCATCAGGGAAATACAAATCAACACCACAATGAGATACCACCTCACACCTGTCAGAATGGCTAACATTAACAAGTCAGGCAACAACAGATGTTGACGAGGATGCAGAGAAAGAGGATCTCTTTTGCACTGCTGGTGGGAATGCAAACTGGTGCAGCCACTCTGGAAAACAGTATGGAGGTTCCTCAAAAAACTAAAAATAGAACTACCCTACGGCCTAGCAATTGTACTACTAGGCATTTATCCAAGGAACACGGGTGTGCTGTTTCGAAGGGACACATGCATCCCCATGTTTATAGCAGCACTATCAACAATAGCCAAAGGATGGAAAGAGCCCAAATGACCATCGATGGATGAATGGATAAAGAAGATGCGGTATGTATAGACAATGGAGTATTACTCAGCAATCAAAAAGAATGAAATCTTGCCTTCTTCTTCAAGTTATGATGGATATATATATACGTATGTATGTATGTATGTATGTATGTATGTATGTGTGTGTATATAACTAATGTCAGACTCATCTCTCCAAAAAGATCCATAAAAGTTGGAATACATGGGAATGCAAGCTGGTGCAGCCATTCTGAAAAACAATATGGAGGTTCCTCAAAAAACTAAAAATGCAACTACCCTACGACCCAGCAATTGCACTACTAGGCATTTACCCACGGGATACAGGTGTGCTGTTTCGAAGGGACACATGCATCCCCATGTTTATAGCAGCACTATCAACAATAGCCAAAGGATGGAAAGAGCCCAAATGTCCATCGATGGATGAATGGATAAAGAAGATGTGGTATGTATAGACAATGGAGTCTTACTCGGCAATCAAAAAGAATGAAATCTTGCCTTTTGCAACTACGTGGATGGAACTGGAGGGTATTATGCTAAGCGAAATTAGTCAGAGAAAGACAAATATCATAAGGCTTCACTCACATGAGGACTTTAAGATACAAAACAGATGAACATAAGGGAAGGGAAGCAAAAATAATATAAAAACAGGGAGGGGGACAAAACATAAGAGACTGTTAAATATGGAGAACAAACTGAGGGTTACTGGAGGGGTTTTGGGAGGGGGGATGGGCTAAATGGGTAAGGGGCCCTAAGGAATCTACTCCTGAAATCATTGCTATACTATATGCTAACTAATTTGGATGTAAATTAAAAAAAAAAAGAATTCTAATTTAGTATTGGGTTGTTGGCTTTTATTTATCAAAGGTTGCTGTGAGATACACACAAATAAAATCTCTATCTTTTTTTTAATGCTACCTATCAAGGACATTGTCTATTTTATTATTCAGTGTTCTTTGGTTTCCATGGAACAAAATCCCTTTCAGATTTCAGAGCTGGATAAAAGGTGTTCTTTTCTATGAACTGCTGTGCTTTCTTTATTAGACTAGTGTTCATCAAATTTGGCTAATTATCAAAATTGCCTGGGGAAATTTTTAAAAATACATGCATCCCAGACCCCATGTAAAACCCATTCATGAGATATTCCAGGTAAAAGAGAATCCATGTAAGACTAAACATTAACCATGTTTCAAAACTATACGTGAGATGATGTCTAGATAATTCACCATGTTCACTTTTTGCCTTGGCTTCCTGGAAACTAGTCTTAAAGCAATTTTTCTTAAAATTCAGTTCTTTAATATAATTATTCTCCTTTTCTTTCCCTCATTTTATTACTTGTCTGGTTCAGTATTTTTTAATGAGTTTCAACTTCAGAGGAAATAACTTGTAATAATACTATCCTTTGGACCAGCACATTCCTTGCAAGGGCATTTTAGCCTAAAATAAATCACTTATTGGGATTATAGAGTAAAAGAATCTGGTGGGCTTAAATGTTTCTTCATTCAGATTTTATGGAAGCTTCATAGGAAATTACTGTTTGAAAGGCACTCTGAAAATCATTGTTATTAAATGCCATATACATAATTAAGTTTCTGATCCCTTTTCAATCTCTTTGCTAAGGGTACTCCCCAGACTAAATACATTGTTTCTTTCTTTTTATTCACCACCTCAAAGATCGAATCCATTTTAGTGGTGTCAACCATTACCATCATGCTGAACAATTTCCAGATGTATGCTTGAACTTGAATCATTCACTAAAGCCCCAGGCCTAAATCCTTTGCTAACTGCAGAAACTCTTCATTTGGCTGTCTCCCAAAGACCACACATCAATGTGCAATTTTACATTCCTGATTACTGCCCTCTTCCAATTCGCCCTTTAGGTAAATAGCATCACCATTTTTTTCCACATCCCCAGCTGAATTAGTCCTTGGTTACTCATTTCTTTTAATCCCCCTCCACTTAGCAGGGCAATATTTATGCCCTAATTTGAGGATGTGGATGCAATCTGAAGACCAAAGAAAATGCCAGTGATTATGAGTGATCTCAGAAGGAGTGATAAATTGCCTAGGAAATAAAACTGCCCTGTTTCACAGGGACAAAACTTAACATTTGTCTTAGACAGTCTCAGGGATAGACCCCTTTCTGTTTTCCCCAGTCTGGTATTCCTGCTCCAAATTAAAGTAAACTACTGATTTCTCTGTATTCGTTCAATTCCTGTTTTCATTCATCGTGGTGCTGGCGGTGGTGGTTAACGGTAATGGTTTAGCAATAGTATTTGTCCAACCAATTTCTCATCTGAAGAGAAGGAATGGTAACAGTACCTAACTCAATAAGTTGTTATGAGTATTAAATATCCGTAGTGTTCAGCATAATGTTTGGTACCCAATAAATATCAGTTGCTATTATTTTTGTTGTTGTTATTATTGACAGAATATAGTCACATAGTCCTTATGATTATTTCACTTTGATTTATACCAATTAAACTCCACAAAACACCAAATTTGCTCTCTGCTAAAATCTTACATAAGATTATGAGATTTTATAAGATAGAATTCACATTCTTCATCTTGGGAGTTAAAATGTAATAGTTGTAAAACCTTAAACAAGTCATTTTGCTGAGCCTCTGTTTCCTCATTTGAAATAGGAATAACATTACGTTCTAGGTTGACATGAGGTAAAAATTAATATTATGAACAGCACTTGGGAGGCTGCAAGAAACTATATACATTTTAGTTGTTTTCATTGGTGCTGTAAGCTTTGTCTTAGAGGCACTGAGCCCTATACCATTTTTGATGGCTCCAAGATATCAACTCAGTTCAATCAGTCACAAATTCCCTGAGGCACAAGACCTAATGTTAAAAGCAGTTTAAGAAAGCATTTTGCACAGAAAGATGGGTTCATTATTTCATCCTCCTCAGATGAAAGTGATCTACTGGATGGCCTCCCGGGCAGATGTAATTGCCCAATTATTTTATGAAGCATCTCCCAAATGTGACAACCTCCCCAGGAACTGCTTACCTACTACCATTTTCCTGTCGGTTCCTGAGAACTAGGACCCTCTTGAAAGCACAACAAATTCAAACTAAGACCCCCTTGTCTATCTGTGTCTGCTGAGATTGTTTCCGAAATCCTTACTACACACGTCTCCACGGTCCTCGACCGTTGCCTCAAATACGAGTCACCCCACCCTCTGTTACACTCATTCACTCATGCTCATGCTGCTGTTGGATTTTTCTCCCCTGATCCAACCACTTCCTGCTGTTCCTCCACCTCCAGAACCTTTACACCATGTTCTCTGAAGCAGCTGTGGTGGTTCATGTTATTTGCCCAACACCCCTTCTTCCACACCCTCCAGTAACAAACTCACTTACCCTACCCACAGGGAAAAGTGGGTGACCACAATGGGCCATAAAAATGGACCCAGGAATGATCATGCTACCAAGCCAGACTAGTCTGGGTCTTTCCTTGGGATTATTCTGATAGATCTTCCAAGAAACCATGTTCTATGCCATATAAATAAAGTCCATTTATAACAGGGAAAAATGAAGCCAAGCTGAAACAGAAGACAGAAAAAAAGGAGATATGTTGAGAGTCCCGGTAAGGTCAAATGCCTGGTTCTAGATTCTAAGATCCACAACGGCACTCTAGCTCCCTAAGCTTTTTTGTTTTCTTTTTTCTTTTTCAATCTGTTAACTTTCAGCCCACTATGTCCTCTTTTCAGTCACTTGCAACTAGAAGAGCTATGACTAATACAATCCATTCCATTATAAATAAAATCCCCTACATCCTCTACTGTTCCACCAAACATTCTCTTCACCACTTGCTTTGGCTATATCACAGCCCTCCCCTCAACCCACCAATCTCCTTCAGCCCTCTTGAGTGGGACTGACAATCTCCTTCCTCTCCAAACCGCTACAGTGCCACCCTGGGAAAAACAAAAACAGAAACAAAAAACCCTGCTCCTTCAGCCATCTTTCTTTCCACTCTTATTGCCATTTGTCCCCCTCCCCCCATTCATTCATTCCAAAGAAGAATCTCGCTCCCAGTCTTCCTTACACTGCCTCTCCTGATCTCACCACCCAAGTGGGGGAACCTCTGCTCACAGATCTACGACTGCCTTGTCCCTACTGACCTTTCCTCCTTCCTTTCAGGGTGAAAACTGGCATCCCCTCCTTTGTAAAGTTACTCCTCTATCTATGCTCTGTCTACCACAGAGACCTCAGTCCGTTGATGCCACCTCTTCCCATTTCCCCAGTGTCTTCAACTCTCCCTCTCATCCCTCCTCCTAGTCATCCGCACAGGCACAACTGTCAGTCACATCATTCGAAAGCCTGCGCAAAATCTACCTTGGCTCCCTTATTCCTCCGTAGTTGCAGACCCTGCTTTCTCTTCCTCTTCAAAGTGAAACTTCTTGGAAGTATTTACTCTCTAGTTTCCATGTCTTCCCTAGGCATTCACCGCTCTCTGAAACTGATCTCTCTTCTACCAGAGAAGCTTTGACTCGGGGCCCTTGATGTGTTAAATAAAGTAAGATGAAACAAAGTTAAATCAGTTAAATAGGTCAAAGGGGAGAAAGCCCACCTTGGGCCCCTTAAGCCTCTAGAGTCATAATCCCATGTCCTGGGCCGACTCGTGTCCTAGCCCTGGAGGAACACGGGAGTGGTCTAGGTGGGTCACAGACTCTAACTGTTACCAGCCGGCTCTCCCTCAATGGTCAGACCCACCTCTGGTCGTGCTGTGTCACCTCCTTCCGGTCTGCCCTACTAGTAACGGTGCAGCCTTATAAATTTGGTTTACAGTTGCCATAGCAGTAAAATTTATACTCAAGGAAATTATATAATTTCCAACTATGAATGGAACGAATTTGCTTCCTCATAGAAATACAATTTATTCCTTACAATATGAGTGCAATTATGTTTTAACAACTTACCATATATGATGTAACAATGGCATGTAAACAGATCAATGACCTGCTTTTATTTATTTTTTTATTTTATTTTATTTTATTTTATTATTTTTTTTAACGTTTATTTATTTTTGAGACAGAAAGAGACAGAGCATGAACGGGGGAGGGTCAGAAAGAGAGGGAGACACAGAATCTGAAACAGGCTCCAGGCTCTGAGCAGTCAGCACAGAGCCCGACACGGGGGCTCGAACTCACAGACAGTGAGATCGTGACCTGAGCCAAAGTCGGAGGCTTAACTGACTGAGCTACCCAGGCGCCCCATGACCTGCTTTAAAAAAAAAAAAAAAAAAAAGTGAGGCACCTGCGTGGCTCAGTCAGTTACGCATATGACTTGATTTTGGCTCAGGTCATGATTCCGAGGTTTGTGAGATCGAGTCCCGCATTGGACTCTGTGTTTGGGATTCTCTCCTTCTCTCTCGGCCCGTCTCTCTCAAAACAAATAAATAAACTTTTAAAAAATGTGCTGTGTTTGGGGCACCTGGGTGGCTCAGTTGGTTAAGCGGCCGACTTCAGCTCAGGTCATGATCTCGCGGTCCGTGAGGGCTGTGAGTTTGAGCCCGCGTCGGGCTCTGTGCTGACAGCTCAGAGCCTGGAGCCTGTTTCAGATTCTGTGTCTCCCTCTCTCTGACCCTCCCCCGTTCATGCTCTGTCTCTCTCTGTCTCAAAAATAAATAAATGTTATAAAAAAAAATTTATTAAAAAAAATGTGCTGTGTTTCTATGAGGGCAGGAACTATAGTCGGGAATGGATTAGGTTGACAATCACTGTTCTCTGGAAGTTCAACATCTTCCTGGTAAGTGAAGGTCCTGGAGGAGTACTTACATGAAACAAGAATGGGCTTGGCAAACAGATTACTAGCCCTGTGACTTTGGGCAAATTACTTAGCCTCTCTGAGCCTCAGCTTCCCCATTTTTAAATTAAAATAATAACACCTAGGGCACCTGGGTGGCTCAGTCGGTTAAGCATCCCACTCCAGCTCAGGTCACGATCTCATGGTTCGTGGGTTCAAGCCCCGCACCGGGCCATCTGCTGTCAGTGAAGAGTCCACTTCAGATCTTCTGTCCTCCTCTCTTTCTGCCCCTCCCCCACTCATGCTCACTCACGCTCTCTCTCTCAAAAATAAACAATAAAATTTTTTTAAATAAAATAAAAGAACACCTATTTCGTAGGGTTTTTGTGAAGACTAAATGACATAACCCATGTGAAAGCAAAATGCCTGGAACACAGTAGGCATGCAACAAATAGTTCCTCTCCTCTCATCCTTCTGTCATATAAGAGGGGCTGAAATGCAACAGTCACATTTTCCTTCTCACTCAATCAGGCACTTTCTTGCATGTGACTCTCACGTCATCTCAGAAGTGTTTTTTCATCCCTGGGTAGGTCTCATATGGCCAACTAGAGATAACCTCTTTGAGGGCAAAGATCGTCTTTCTGTTTCTTTCCTATTTCTCAGAACGACAGCAACCCTATGCCAAACATTTTCCTGGGTAGACCCAAATCCACATAATCTGCCTTTAGTCCTTTTCTGCATCACTGAAAATATCCTGAGAATCCCAACAACTGAGGGCCCAAGGTACATTTGCCAAAAAATCACTTACCCAGAATGTGGTGACTGTACACACTTTGGTCAGCACTATGCTGGACACGCGATGGCCCCCACAGTGGGATACACCTGAGCAACCAACCTGCTTAAAAGAATCCTCCAGAGCCCCAAGGGCCTTAGTAAGACCACCTTCCCCGCTACCATAACCCACGCTTAGAGGACTTAGTGGCAGTCACCCCTCCTTATAATCTCCTTAATCCTAAAAGGGAAGTTAAAATTAGAGTAGATTCCCCACTTTCCCCTAAAAGACCACCAGGATGATTCTATCATGCATAAGAACACTTCCCACCTTGGTACTCTCCAGAAGCAAACCTCCAGCGTCACCCATCGTCACCATTGTCTCTTCCCCACATGACTCTGTTCATCCCCTTAGTGACTTAAACTAAAAGCCAACCCTCCCCCCACCAGCCCCTTAACCCTTCTACTTTATCCCCTAGGACCCCAGCTGTGTTACCTCCACACTTTCCACCACTTTCTTCACCATCTTACGCAGAAACCTGGCTACAGCTCTAACTGAAAACGGAACACTGAAAACTGAAACCTGTTTTCCCTTGTGCCTTGTCGAAAGGTGGCTATTTTTTCCCTCCCGCACCTCACATACCATAGAACTCAGGGGTGGAGTGGGTGTTTTGCATGATCCTTATGGCTGATGACAGTTTTTCTCCCTTGCTCAAAAGCCCCAACTCTTCTGGAAACCCATGCCCTCCAACTGTACCACCCACTATCCCCCTGTGGCAATCATCTGCTAAGCTCTCTGACTCCTCCTCGTTCATGTCAGCCGTTGGCAGCTGGCTCCTTCCCTGGCTCCCTTCTGATTCTACTCCTTCAGTCATTCTTGGTGACTGAACATCCCTGCAAAGTGTGTGTCAAGCCCCCTAGCCTCCTGGTGCCTTGACTCCTCACTTCCAATGCACTCCTCCTACCTCCACCTCCGCACCGTCTCCCTTCATCACGCCCTTACCGCCTCACGGCCGGTGAGTGCACAACACCTGAACTCACTCCCAGCATCCCACTCCCTGACTACTTCCTTTCGGGCCAACTAGTCCCACCCCAACTGTCTTCAACCCCATGGGTGCCTCCCATTCAGAGGTCTTAGCACTATTGGTCTGTCCTCTGCATCTGTCAGAAGACTGGCAAGGGATAGATGGCATGTTCAGAAGGGTTAAACTGCTGAGAGTTTAATGAAGGGCCTGTTCACAGAGGAGCGGGCAGGTAGAGGGAAGTAACAAGAGACAGGGAAGTTCCTGGGGATAAGGAATGTGGGAAGCCATGACCACAAACAGCCTGAAGAGGCCTAGGAGAGAATAAGCTAGCTCACTGAGCCCAGGGAGAGCTGGAACAGTGAGAGAAAGGCTACCTGACTGGGCAATGGCCACAGGAAACCACAGCCACTGCCAGAAACAGTAAGGCAAGGAGGAATCAGGGACCATAAATCCCCAGAGCTCTCCTCTGATTTTTGGCCAGTGCCTTCCCTCAGCCGAAGTCAACGAGGAGTCAGAGAGAGTGCAAGGGAGCCTCAGGGATGCAGTCTATAGAGGTATGCCTTTCACAGCAGAAGAGTGGATTGTAGGCTGGAAGGTGCTAGAGGGTCAGAGCACAACTACCCCTCACACCTTCACTTCATGAGCCCTGCCCTCATCTACACGCATCCTCAACATCCTTGCTCCACTGTCATACTGGCCTTGCAAGACCCAGCCTTCTCCACACCTATATCCAAGCGGGGGGTGTGGCTGGAGACAGTTGTGTGACTCTGCTTACTAGTGTCACTTTGAATTTACGTCTACAAGTCTCAAGAAGTTTCTGCGGTCTGGTTATGTTCCCCTAATCCACTCACCCTCCCAGTCTCACCCCATTCTCTCTTCATTGTACTACCCCCATTCCTGATGATTTCATTTCGTATTTTACTGAGAAAACAGAAGCGATCAGAAGAAGACAACTTCATCTTGCCGTCGTCAACCTCTCCATAAACTCCACTCTCCCTCTAGTTACTGTGGGTATCCCAAGCCTGTTATTGTGGGTGCTGCACTTCCACACCATCATCTTTGGAGTGCGTGGAGGGAGCCCCCAGTCCCTGACACAGCAGTGGTGGAAGGCGCCCCCCCATTTCTGCCCAGCGTGCTGGTGCTCCCCACTGGGCTGTCTGAAACCTCCTCAGACTATAACTTCATCTGAGGATCTTCCTGCCTGGTCCTCCTTCCTTCTGGTCTCAGGTGTCAGGCCTGAGATTTTTTTTTTTTGCCAAAAAAATCTCTTATGCTTCTAACTCTGTCTCGTCTGTTTCCTGGATAACCCAGACTGATGCAATCAGACAACCCCTGCCTTGCCATATCCACTGGTCATCTCAAGTCCTGTGGCTGCCCAGAGTATGATAGGTTTATGAAACTGAAAGACCAATGGAGGATTTTCCCATAAAAGAGTAAAAAATAATTAAATTCTTAAGGTTTGAAAGAGTCTATTTAAATTTAAAAACTCACTTTACTGGAACGATTAGTTTCCAAATGACCAAGAATATTCCTATCGCCCCCTGCACCAAGCAAGTCTCGAAAACACCCATCACACTGGTAAGTACTCGTTTATCATCTTTTATTCCAGGTACAGGTTTCCCCTGTTATGGGAAAGTAGAGTGTTCCTTTGAAACCTTTTGTAAGCAGAAATGGCAGAGAGCAAAGAAACAATTATCATTAATGTATATGGAAAGGTTTTTAGCATTCTCAGACCCAAAAAATAATCTTTCTTGGGCTTTTCTGATACCCTAGGACCCACCTTGCCAAAAGATGTACAAAATAAATTGAGATAAAGCACAGATGCTCACAGCCACAGGTTAAAGCAGCTTGATGCTGAGATGCCGTGTTCCCGGGGAAGGCCCAGGGGAAGGAGCTTGGCAGGGTCACTCTCGCGGCCTGGGATGCACACTGCCTCTGTAACCACTCACTGCAAAACAGATGCTGAACGCTATTTTTGCTTCGCGCCTTTTTGAGAAAATCCTCTTTTGGATTTCTTTTGGTCGTCAAAAACAAGTACTAACATCGGTCTTTCATAAAGGGAAGTGTTGTAACGTGAACTTTTGAAAAGCAGGGGACACCTGTACATGAGCTTCAGAAACAAATATTAAATCTGTCTTGTTCACAGTTATATCCCTAGTGCTCAACATTTGCTTAGTGCATTGCAAGTGCTATTTATTTATTTATTTATCTATCTATCTTGAAACTGTTCACTTCTGTTAACCTTATTGCCATTTTGTTTGCCTTTGTGGAGGGGCAGCTTAAGACCACTCCGGGGTTGTTCCTACCAACTCAGTGCCCGGAACAGTGGGAGCTGCCCACCGGTCCGCACGGCAGGCTGAGAGCGCCAGGCTTCAGGAGGGAACTGCTGAACAGGCACAGAGGGCACCTGCTGCGCCTGCAGACCAGTCTGCGACTTCAGGTTGAGTAGCGGTGACCTCACTGGAGCTGGAGCAGTCCATCCTCCCTGAAATGCCTCCTTGGTCATAGCCTTTTCCTTTTCAGCCTCTTCAGGTTCTCTGTAGAAGCAGAGATCAGGCGTGACCTCCCATGGGTGTTCCCGGGAAATGGCGTCACGCACGTGCAGAACTTCCTGGACCAGCGTCCACCACGTCAGACCCACTGAGCGAGCTCCCTTGTTGTTGCAAGGCGCGGCAGTGTCCACACGGCGCAGAGGAGAGTTTGTGTTACGCAGAGTGATGGCAGGGGGGTTACCAGAAGACGCCTCTGTGGGAGGGTGGTGGTCAGCCCTGGGACCCTAACCACCCCAAGTCTCGGCTCCCGGAAGGCTGCCTGGATCCGGTTAGTGAAGGTTCCAGGAGTGAAGTGGCCGGCAGTGGGACTGGCTCCAGTAGCAGCCGCAAACTTCAGCCCAGCTCGCTGGCCAGGATTCCTGGGTGATAGGACACTGACGGGAGCCGTTTTCAACGGCAACAATGGCACAAGCTGCCAGCAGAAGCTTCTCCCACGTTCTCTTCAGATGCCATCACATTTCCTTTTATAGATGTAGTTCCATCTGGAAGTCAAGGTTGGCGCCACCTAAGTGGGTTCCTGCTGCAAGGAATTTTAGGATACCCTCCTCCTCCTTCATTTACAGGACATCAAGGGCTCTGGACATTATGAAAGTTTCCTTCAACGACAGGAATGCAGAACAACACCATATGGACCCTTCCCTGGGTAGCGCGGAAAGGGCAAGTGCTCTTTAAGTATCTTCAAAATCACTAAATTTGTAGAGCCGTGATTTCCATTCACCTTTATATTTGTTTGTTGGGTAAACTATTTTAAGTTTTTGTCTAGGCCACGTGAAACCTTTTTCCTTTTCATTCACTCAATAGACATGGAGCACTAAAACTTGGCAGCAAAGTGCCAAGTAATAGGAGATACGATGACAAAATGACTCCCATTTCCCGAGGAGCACTAGTCTACGGGACAGGCAGACTTACAATGAGAATACAGTACAGCAACGGCTAAAATAAAATGATGTACAAAATACGACTGAATTATCAGAGACTTACATATAAAAGCCAAAACTATAAAGCTCTTAGAAAAAAAGACGGTAGTAAATCTGTGTCATCTTGCGTTAAGCAATGATTTCCAAGGCCACAGAAAGCAAGTGATAGAAGAGAAGACAGATAAATTGGGCTTCATCAAAATTTAAACCTTTTGTGCTTCAAAGGACACCAGCAAGAAAACAGAAAGACAACAAACAGACTGGGAAAAAATATTTTCAAGTCACGTGTCTGATAAGGGACTCGTATCTAGAATACATTTTAAAAACTCATAACTCAATCAATTTTTTAAAAAATAACCCATTACAGAAACTAGCAAAAGACTTGAATAGACATTTCTCCAAAGATGGCTAGTAAGCACACGAAATGGCTACTGATAAACAGCATTGGTCAGTAGGGAAATGTACATCTAAGACACACCCACTGGGATAGATAAAATTAGAAGACAGAAAATAACAACTGCTGGGAAACGTGCACAGAAATTGGAACCCTCAGACGTTGCTGGTAGGATCGTAAGATCCTTTAAGTGGTACAGCCACTTTGGAAATCAGTCTGACAGTTTCTCAAAAAGTAAAACATACAGTTGCCATATGACCAGCAATTCTACTGTTCCACTCCTAGGTATACAGCCCAAAAGAACTGAAAATAAGCATCCTTACAAAACTTATATACTAATGTTCACAGCAGCATCGCTCACAATAGCCAAAAAGTGGAAACAAACCAAATGCCTATGAACTGATAAATGGATAGAGAGGATGTGATATATCCTTACAATGGATATTATTTTGCCCATAAAAAGGAATGAAATGCTGCTACATGCTACAACACGGATGAACCTCAAAAACCTCACTTATGGTGAGTGAAAGAAGCCAGTCACAAACGACCACAATTCTGTGTATATGAAATGTCAGAACAGGCAAATCTAGAGATGCAGAGAGATTAGTGGTTGCCAAGGGCTGCCAAGACTGCCTGGGAAAATGGAGAGTGAGTGGTAACGTGTATGGGATTTTTTTGGAGGATGACAAAAATGTCCTTAAGTTAGAATGTGATGATGTCGCACAACTTTGTTAATATACTCAACACCATCAAATTGTGCACTTGAACTATATGATATAAATTATTAAAAACTTAAAATTTCAGCTTAAATTTTTTTAATGTTTGTTTATTTTTGAGAGAGAGAGAGAAAGAGAGAGCACAAGCAGGGGAAGGGCAGAGAGACAGAGGGAGACACAGAATCCGAAGCAGGCTCCAGGCTCTGAACTGTCAGCACAGAGCCCGATGCAGGGTTCGAACCCATGAACTGTGACATCATGACCTGACCCGGTCGGACACTTAACCGACTGAGCCACCCGGGCACCCCTAAAATTTCAACTTAAAATCTTAAAAATGTGTTTTAAAAAACACAATTGAATCATAAGAGACAGAATGCCTAGATCAGTCATAGAAGTCAGTGAAGGTTTCAAAGAGATCACACATGAATGTGACTTGGAGAAACAGTGGGAGTGTGCTGGGTGTATGAAGGGGAAGGAGAAAACATTTCAGGCAGAAGCAGCAGCAGGCACAAAGCCAGGGGAGAGCGCATGCTGTAGAGTGTATAGTGTGTGAAGTCAGTAATGCTTGAACTAAGAAATTGGAGTTTATTACGGCAGGGTTTGAGCCTGTCTGGGAAGGCAGGGGCCAAATCATGAAGAGCTATTTAGTCATGCTAGCTTTCATGAAAGAAAAGGAAAACCACCGAGAAATCTTGAGCCTATTCAATGCACCATTCTAATGTAAAAATTGAAAGGTGATTTGGAGGTAAATGAAACTAGTAATCATTTGACCAGAAAGAAGAACATTCATAGCTAATGTGTATAGAGCCCTAATTCTCTACGAAGCACTTTCTTGGAATCATCTCATGTAATTGCATCTCATTTAATTACAATCATCTCCTCTTTATAGAAATGATATTGGCATGGCTTGATCCCTCAACTCTTTCAAGTCTTCAGGCAAATATAACTTCCCCATGCTTCCCTTACTCCATTTGCTTTATTTTTTTGTCTAGGACCCTCATCTCAACTTAACATATGTTTCACTTTTTAAATCCGGTTTAAAGATCCTCTCCACTCTCTAAAATGAAAATGCCCAAGAACAGGTTAATTTGTATTTCTCATTCAGTTCTGTATCCCCAGTGCCGAGCACGTAGGCAAACGCTCAGTATTTTTTTCAATAAATGAATACACAAATGAGGAAATCGAGTCTCATAGAAATTAAGTAACTTGTCCATGGTCATTCAGGTCATAAGTGGCAGAATTCGGACTCAAAAAACCATCATCTTAAACCACTCAGTGATTCACCAGAGTTGTAATGTTGTAAGCAAGAAATAAGTCCCCTCCTCAGGCTGTGGCAGTGGTAAAGGTGCAAGGGGACAGAATTACCTGTGTCTGACAAGTTTGGATGTGGAAGAATGCTGAAAGGTATCAGTCCAGGATGACTTCGGTTTCTAGATTTGGCAAATGGGTAAACAGTGGTGCAATTTAAAAGAAAAAGTACAAAGAAGTCTTGGTTTGAGAAGATAAAAGAGGAAGACCTATCTAGTCCAGAAACCTTCGTTACCATCTCTCTAGATTACTAAGAAATGCAAATAGGAATCAAGCAAGTAAACCCAAAGTGATGGTGATTGTTTTCAGTGAGAGACCCAATGGGGGCAGGGAGGATGGGTAGGTGGGGCTGAATAGGAATTGTTCCTTTTTTAAAACTCGTTCAAGCTTGGGGCGCCTGGGTGGCGCAGTCGGTTAAGCGTCCGACTTCAGCCAGGTCACGATCTCGCGGTCCGGGAGTTCGAGCCCCGCGTCGGGCTCTGGGCTGATGGCTTGGAACCTGGAGCCTGTTTCCCATTCTGTGTCTCCCTCTCTCTCTGCCCCTCCCCCGTTCATGCTCTGTCTCTCTCTGTCCCAAAAATAAATAAACGTTGAAAAAAAAAAAAACTCGTTCAAGCTTTCAACAGTTTTTTTTAAGTCACCAAGAGAGTTCAAAATAACTCTGAAGTTAATTTTTAAAAGATGCTAAAACTGAAGGATGCACCTTACCCTTGTGTATGTAGTTAGGCTGTGGTCGTATTTAGATTATCTTGATGGCGGCTGCGGCTTTCAAGAAGTGACTATCTATATGGAGACAAGCACTGACACCCAAGCCCAGCGTGGGCAGGTGGGCGGGAAGGCATGCTTGCGACCCTGCACGCCACCGCACGTGGCCGCTCTCCGACCCGCCGCGGACTCAGCTTGTTAACTAGGCGCTGGAAGCTCGCGCCTCAAACGACTCCCAACCTCCGTCCGGCAGCGGAGCAGTGGGCGTGCCGCTCTGGTTCAGTACCCAGGCCCGGCCGTGGGCCGACGGCCTCCGGTCCCCAGGCGGCGCTGTGGGCTCGCAGGGGCGGCCCCGGCACGAGCGAGCGCCGTCTCCCCGGTGCGCATGCTCACCCCCGCTGTGGGCTTGCCTTTATTTTTTTTTTTTTATTTTTTTTTTTTTTCGGGCGGCCCTGGCGGCTGCGTACTGGCTGTGGGATGGGAAGTGAAGCCCCAGCGAGTGGCAGCGGCGGGGCTGTGAGGAGCAGGCAGGGGGAGGCGGCGACGGCAGCTAGTCGGTGAGCAGCTGGAAACAGCGGAGCCGGGGAGCACCTGCAGGCACGGGCGGTGGCTTCACCATGGCGATTCGCAAGAAGAGCACCAAGAGCCCCCCGGTCCTGAGCCACGAATTCATCCTGCAGAATCACGCGGACATCGTCTCCTGTGTGGCGATGGTCTTCCTGCTGGGGCTCATGTTCGAGGTGAGTCCGCCCCGCGCCCCAACCGCCCGCCCCGCCGCCCCCTCCCCGGGCTGCCAGCCTCGGGCCCCCGGCTCCCCCGCCCCTCGGCCCCTCGGCCCTGGACCGCGGAGGACGGGGCTGGGGGGGAGGTGCCGGCCCCCTGGACCCCGAAGTGCAGGCCTGCCCTGCCCTGCCCTGCCCCGCGCGGGCCTGAGGATGCCGAGCCCCGGCAGGCCTGGCCACCGCCCGCAGGAGCTGGGGGCCACCGCGTCGCCCACTTAGCCTCCGCGCACACCCCGCCCCCGCCCCAGTCCCTGTCCCCGTCCCCTCCCGTCGGCCGCGCCGCGCAGTTCCTGGTTCCCGCGAAGGGTTACGTGGCAGCCGGCGAGGGGCCGGCGGGCGGCGGGGGCGGCCCCTGTGCCGCCGAGCTGGCTCCCGGGCGGGTGGGCGGGCTGGCTGGGGGATGGCCGGCCCTGGGCGCCGAGTGCGTCCGACCGGCGCGGGCTGGAGACTAGGGGAGGCCAGGCCTCGGGGGGGCCCTTGTGGGACCGAGTTCGGGATGAGCGGAAACCAGCCGGAGCCAGGCGTCTGCTGCCTATTTGAAGGGCGGTGGCCGCGGGGCAGCGAGCGATCTCCACGAGTTCGGTACATTGAGGCACACCCGATTGTTTTCATTCTTTTCTCCCAAGCTGGTATTATTACCAGTCACTTACCGAACTTTTTGCCGTGACTCTTGCTTTTTCCTTAAAGAAACAAGATCTGATCCATAAATGTAGCTTCTGAACAGCCGTGCCAAGAAACCGAGTGATTTTCTTTTTGTTTCTTGAAGTATGAGAGAATGGAAATGTCAGGAGTGTGTAAATTCTCTTCCCACATGCCTAGTATTTTGATGACTTATTTAACAGCTGTTGAATAGGGGTAATAAACTTTGCAAGGTGAACGTGTATGTAACATCCTACGGTTTTCTTTCCCTCGCTCCTCAGTACACACGCCCATTCCTTACCTTCTTTTCCTTTAAAAATTTTCTATATAGCCGCTATGCCCCATCAGATATACTAATTATTTTACTTATGTATGGTTTGTCTCCCTCCTCCTGGAATATAACTTCGGTGAGGGCAGAAACTTTGAGGTTTTATTAGTCTGTTTCCAGTGCCTGGAATAGTACCTGGGATATAGTAGGTGCTTTAAAAATATTTGTTGAATGAGTGACATTAAGAATTCTTGAGAAAAACTAATAGAACGAGACTGCCAGTGACAGATGAATAAATTTTTTTGTGTGTGAACAAGATGAATAAAATTTTTAAGTGGAGTCGATGTGGGTTTTATAAGTGTTATTAGGTAAGTTAACATTTTAGTTTACTTTTACTTCTCTTTTAATAGGCTTTTCTGGACCTAGATAGATTTTTTTGATTCCTGATAGTGTCATTTATTCCACCCAGTCCACTACTAAGGAGGTAGTAGGTATGGTGGAAGGAAAAGTTAGAAGGGAACTAACTAACATACGTCCCACGCTATTCGGCTGGCCCTATGCTACTTACTTATTGGGTGACTCAAGTCTAAGCCTCAGTGTTTCTGGGTAAGGAAATAACAGCACCTGTGGCATTCTCACAGCCGCTGTTACAAGAATCAGATAATATGGTGTGAGAGCATCTGATGGTTGTGTAAAGTACTATATGAATGTATGATATTAAAAATGCAATTCTAAACATTTGTACTCACTTTCCGAATTTTGCATTTGTATATATTTTTTGCCTTGATATTTGAAGTGATACTTTGGTATGTACAATTTTGTAAAAACAGTTTTGTAAAAGTTGCCATAACCCATCTCCACATGTTAAGAATTCCTGACTTTAAAAATATAATTTAAGAGTAATATTACCTGCAGGGTATAGTTGCATTGTTTTCAATGAAATGGAATATAAATCAGAAATCCCGACACTTAAAAATGGTATAACTTTGCTTTTATGTAAGAGATTTCACACACTTCTACCGTATTTTGAGGGGAGTTCACCACCTATACCTTGCCCCACGTCAATGATTTTTTTATATGGTGAGTGGATTTTTGACTCTGTAATCTGTAAAATTTGTAAATCTGAAAAGACACAACAAAGACTTAAACAGAAGTTGAGGGAACATTAAAGTAATATACAGAAGAGGGGTGTTTGTGCAACTTGTACATGTTTCTTACCACATGTTAAAGTTTTAGGATTTGAATGCATGTTATCTACATATCAGAAAAACTTAATTAGGTTAGTTTTCCTACGTGACTTTTAAAATAATTGCTGCTGAATCTCAAATTAACTAACATTAACATAACTATAGAATTTGTGCTAGAATAATAGAGAAGTTGATGTTTTTGCTGTAGAACCTGCTAAGCCTTTTGTGTAAATATATTGAGGAAATGTCAGAGGATTTATGGTGAAATTGACAAAGTGATAACAGATACTGTATTACTAGCCAAAATGAAAAATCGATATAGATATACTGTAGAAGCATAGATGCTGTAGCTAAAGGGGTTCGTGTTCAAGTTAGGGCTCTGCAGCCTGCTCACTGCATGACCTAGGGCATATCATTTAACTTCTCAGAACTTGTTTCCTTTTCTGTAAAACGAGGCTCATTGGGTTACTCTGAGAATTAAATTAACTAATGTGTATCATGGCTTTAGTTCAGTGCTTGGCTTACAGGAGCCATGCCATAAATAGTAGCTATTATTATTCATTAGATATTTATCAAAGTTGAAAATAGAAGACAGCATTTTTTTTTAATGTGTATTTTTGAAGGAGAGAGAGAGAGAGAGAGAGCTTGAACGGGGAAGGGGCAGAGAGAGTGGGAGACACAGAATCCAAAGCAGGCTCCAGGCTCTGAGCTGTCAGCACAGAGCTGGATGTGGGGCTCCAACCCACAAACCTTGAGATCATGACCTGCGCGGAAGTCGGACGCTTAACTGACAGCCACCCAGGCCCCCCTAGAAGACAGCATTTTTCAATGTGAGAGAAGAGTCCAGTGGTTAGCATTTAAAGAGATTCATATACAAAAAAGGTTGAAAAAGAAGTAGACTGTTTTGGAGAAATCGAAGTTTAATTTCCAGGAAACTTCATGTTATCAAAAATTGCTTGTAACTTAAAATCATGGTTTTAGCAGTCAGTATCTGTCCACATAATGCATATCACGGTCTATAGCTAATGACTTCATATTTGAGTTAGGAAAATTTGAACAATCAAAAAATACAAGGATGTTTGGGAATTCAAGTGAGGATAAGAGGAGTTAGGGCTTTCCAAGAGGAATATTTTCATCTGGAAAGGAGCTTCTTTGCAGGAGGCTGGGTTGTGTGTACCAAGCAGACTTGAGGGAGCATTTACAATTGTAGCTATCTTGGAAGAGTTCTAGAGGCTTGTTGTATTTTTAAGGGTGACGTGCCTTAATGCTAACATTTTCTTTCCATCTCATTTTTTAAATTTTTTTTTCAACATTTATTTATTTTTGGGACAGAGAGAGACAGAGCATGAACGGGGGAGGGGCAGAGAGAGAGGGAGACACAGAATCGGAAATAGGCTCCAGGCTCCGAGCCATCAGCCCAGAGCCTGACGCGGGGCTCGAACTCCCGGACCGCGAGATCGTGACCTGGCTGAAGTCGGACGCTTAACCGACTGCGCCACCCAGGCGCCCCTCCATCTCATTTTTTAAGAACTTAAGTTTATATCAGCTGGTGGGGAAGTGGAATTTGATACTCAGAAATTGTCTTTATCTTTCAGGCATACAGTCAGTATAGTAAGTCACACCTTCTTCTAACAAGCACAAAATAATTTTAGCAAGAAAAAAATACCAAGCCCCAGCTGGTGACCACTTGATTAAGCAAACATTAGGATATTCATGATATTACATACTCATAGAATTAGGTAATTCCTCAGGATTTATGTGACCTGTTCAAGATGTATCTATATAAGTCTCATTCTTTTCTTATAAATGTCCAAAACTGTCATAAACTCAGTTATTTGTACTTCTGAATGTAGCACAGGTTCTTGCAACGTATTTTATTCCAAACTAATTTTTGTCTTACTATTAACTGATTGTAATATTAATTTAAAGGATTGCTAGCTGGGGTGTGAGTCTTAGGAGGCCTGGGAATGGCTAATAGCATGATTACTGGTTTGCTTTTTCAATAAACTTTTTGGGATGTGTGGTTTGTATTTTTCCTCTTGCTCTACTTAATGCCACATGCTAAAGTAGCTGGAGGCCAGGTTTTAATTGTATTTGGAAGCCCACCATAAAAAGATAATCCAGTTTTTGTTGCTTTTGGTATTTGATATTAAATTTATCTTTAAAGAATTTCACTTGTCCTTTTTAAAGGACTCCTAAGTCGTTTTCTTAGCTATGGTAGTGGTGACCTCATATTCCAAACTAGAAACAGGTATGTGGTGAAAGTATGTTATGTGCTGATGTGTGAGAAGTCTAAACAAAGATATCAAAAAAATGAAATTTAGTAATCGGTCAACTTTATTAAAAATAATCACATGAAAGCAGTGTTGCCCTAGAAACTCATGCCCTCATTCTGCTCTAATGCATCCGTATGAATGACCCAAATGGTAATACCAGAAGCCTTTCTCGCCTTTTCTATTCGAGTGACCTTTACATATCTACCACAGTTAAGCAACTCACTTTAGTGCCCATACTGTGGACTTTATCACGTAGTCTGCCTTGTTTCCAGATTCTGAATTCCAGTAGAACAGAACACAGCCACAACCTACATAGTGTTTCATCTCCCTCATTCTACTGTTCGTATGCCAGCTCTCTACCTAGTCTAAGCTTTTATGGTCCCTTGGCCCCCGCATTGCTGTGCTTTCTTCCTGTAGACTTTAACTACTTGTCCCCACTCACCCCAGGCCCTCAGCTCCGTTTCCTCATGGTCTTTCTCCATATTAGCCCTGCAAATATCCAACCAGCATCCGCCTTTTATGTGCTTCTCCATTCATGGATTGCTGAGGGTTGCCAGAGAAAGTGCTACACTTGTGCGGATAGATTATGTTACAAATCAAAGGTTTCTAATCTCAGACATCAGTAACACCCAGTGATCTTTTTTACTTTTCCCTGGCCAGCTCCTTTCCCTATAGGAACAATATAAATATTCATCATCCAAATCCCCCATTACGCTTAACAGATGGCATTGCTTTTTTTTCCCCCTACAGAGAAAATAAGAGTTTATTAGATGTGAATTTCTTCAGTTTTCCTGCCTTTTGCACTTATCTGTCTCATCTATTACTGCTTCTTCATCTAAGAAGAAAACTATTCAAAATTAACTTCTAGCTCTATCCTTACATTTCATTCCATGTGAGATCTTCCTGTCCATTATCCCCTGCTATGCTGAATTTCTTCCTTTTCCCTGGCACCTTCTTAATTGCCCCCACAGAAGCTCAGTCTCTCTCATCATAAAAACATTAATTTTGACCTGGCATCTATTGCTAGATACCATTTTCTTTCTATTGTGTTCTTCAGTCCACTATATATGGTTTTTGCTCTCACTGCTTCATTGGGATCACTCAAGCTGTGACCACTGTTGACTTCTTAAACTGTCCAGTCGATTGTACTCTTTTCCTGCCAAGTCTCTTTTGAAACCTTGACTTTATTAGCCATACCTTTCTGCCATGTTTCCTCCTTAGCTTCAAGGGCATCAAGCCCTCTTCATTCTCTTTCTGTCTCTCTGATCATTTCTTCTCATTTTGCCACCAGCTTTTTCTCTGCCCACTCCGTGGCTCTGATGTTGTCCTACTTCTCTACAAACACTGTGAACTCTCCATAAGTGATTTATGTACCCCCAAAGCTTCAACTACTATCTGTAAAGTAGAGACTCCCAAGTCTTTAAGCAAGGGTCTCTCGGCAGAGTTCCAGGCGTAGGCTTATATGCCCACTGGTCTTTCCACCTGTGTATCTCACAGAAATCTAAGTTCATCCAAAACTCAGTTTTTTCCTCTCTTCCCCAAAATCTGCTCCTCCTCTTGTATTCCACATTTTTGTTAATAGTGTTACTTTTCACCTAATTGTTCAAGCTGTAAGTGTCCGTACATAATCTTTGACTCTTTCCTCTTACTCCCCAAGCCTTATTCTGCCTCTATCCCACTATCACCGTGTTAGTTCAGGTCTTACTGTCTTTCATGTGGTATCTTGCAGAAGTTTTATATTTTGATTTGTGTACTTCATTTTATGTGTTATCGAGTATTCAAGTATCGATCAGTCAATCTAATATGGGTCAGGAGGCCCCATGCTGGGCTCTAAGCATGTAATGAAGAAACAGGCATGGTCCCAGCTCTTACGGAGCTTACTTTCCAATGAGTGTGATAGAAATTAGTAATATTATCACACCAACAGTATGTGTTTTGAAAGAAAGGAACACAGTTTTCTGAGATAATCTAACCAAGGAAGTGACCTACTCTAAGAAGACAGGGAAGGCTTCCTTGAAAAGGTGTGATTGAACTGAGATCTGAAGGGGGAAGGTTTTCAACAGGGTTTCAGATAGAACTTGCACAGACCCTGTAATGGGAGGAGTGCGGGAGGCAGTGGTCTGAGGTAGGGCTGGAGAGAAGGGAATGGGCACAGATGGTTGTATGGGCCGCGTTAAAGATCTTGTTCTTTATCCTACAAAGAATGAGAATCCAGTGAAGGATTTTTGGGGTGGGGATAGAGGATGGGTGGCATGGGGAAAGGGGTTAACATGGTCAGAAGGTGATTCCGGTTGAAGTGTGGAGAATGGATCTGATGCTTTAGAGACCACTTAGTAGGTTACATCCATGATCTTTCTGAAAAACACAATTAAACTCCCCCCGCCCCCACAATTCTCCAGTTGTGCCAAAATAAAATCTAAACTCTTTAGTTCAACAAACAAGGCCCTTCCTAGCACTCGATAAGTTTTCTAGTCTTTTCTACTGCTTACTGATGCATATCCATGCCAGGCCTCATGTTTGCTGCTACTCAACCTTTGTGCTTTCTCTTCTTTTATCTAAGCTGCCCTCTTCGTCCCTCTTTATGAGGCTGGGGGACTTCTGTTTCCAACAAGAGACAGTTCCACGCCACATGCTCTGAGAAGCCTTTGCCTCATTCCCCACTGAGAGGAAAAAAGCAAAAACAAAAACAAAATGCATTCTTTATCCTGAGTACCTGTTTGCACTGATTCTATAGAATTATAACACTTCGTTTACTTATCTTCCTGACCCAACTGAGCTGTGAGTCATCAAGAATTGTATCATTCATCTTTGTTGTCCTTTCTTGTCTAGCACATTACCGGGTGCCTATAAATATTGAATAAGCATCCCATCTTTCTGTTCTGACCACTTCACTTTTACCAGTAGTCAGGTCAGTTAAGTATTTATTGACCACTTAACTGTCCCAAATGTGTGGGAGATAAACATACACCACAGACCCTACCTTGGATCCATTTTGTCATGGTAACTGTGCTTCCTTTTCTGTATGAATTTACATTCCAGTTTTTTCTTGATAGGAACTTTGTTCATGGTACAGAGTAGAGAGTCTTATTTGGATCAAATCCCTATTTACTGAAACTGCAGAGTGTCCCTTTAGAAATCTAAAGTTAGGAATAACACAGACTCATCTAAACTGCAGCACTCTCAGGTGAATTATGTTCACTCCCAAGCTCAACTCCTTGGTGATCAGGAATTCCAGTTGGGCCTGTCATGGTGCCACAGGAACTAGGGTGCCCTTGGTTCTTAGATTTGGGGCAGAACTTTTAATGGTTTCCTCCCCTGGTCTTCTATTTGGGAGAAGGTCACACATTAACTTGATCTTTTTTTTTTTCTTTCTTTCTTTCTCTTTCTTTCTTTCTTCCTTCCTTCCTTTCTTTCTTTCCTTCTAGATAACAGCAAAAGCCTCTATCATTTTTGTGACTCTTCAGTACAATGTTACCCTCCCTGCAACAGGTAGGTAGTTTTCTGTTAGTTTACTTGAACAAACTTGGAAATTTCCATGAGTACTAAATTCCTTCATTTTAACAGATTTCATTCATGATTAGGCTGAACATTATTTTGATGATTTTGTAATGCAGAAATGATGTTTTTGTTGGCTGCACCCTATGCACTATATGAAAATCGGAATTTATGTGTTTAATGTTTATTGTGTATTTTCTAAGTGGACTTGACTTTCCTTTTTTTTTTTTTTTTTTTTTTCTTTTTGCCTTCTCTTCCTTCTGATCTTTTCCATAAGAAAATTCTAAGAATAGATATTGTTAAAGTGTATTGTTAAAGTGTTATCATTCAATCAAGGTTTCTAAAGGTACAGTGTTTAGGTTCAGTTTCTCTGACCTATGAGTTATGTTTTGGACCTATAACAATCCTTTTAAGCCTGTTTTATTTTTGTGTTTTTGTTGTGCTCTACCTGTAATAGTTGTCAGTAAACTCTAGGAGTTTATAATAGCATCCAAACTACACTTTCAGGCTTTATTTTTAAAAGTTTTCTTTCTTTCTTTTTTTTTCTTTTTTTTTTTTTAATTTTAAGTAGGCTTCACACCCAACATGGGGCTTGAACTTGCAATCCTAAGATCAAAAATCACATGCTATACCACCTGAGCCAGCCAGGCACCCCTAAATGTTTTATTTCTAAATTGGGCTATGTGAAAATCCAGTTGTTATTGGATATTGGTTGCAATTGAATACAGTAATACAGTTAACTAGCATGGGTGAGGGTATTTGGCTAATAAAATATTAACATATTCAGACAAGTATTTGGCTCTGTATTTAGAATGCAAGATCAGATAGATGTATATATGTATATATATGTATATATGTGTATATATATATATACACACATATATATATATAAAACATTGAATTGGATTTAATTCAGTTATATAGTTGTATAAATACAGTTGACCCTTAAATAATGCAGAGGTTAGGGGCATCGACCGCTGCACAATCAAAAATCCATATATAATTTTTGAATTCCCACAAACTTAGCTACAATAGCCTACTGGTGACCAGAAGCCTTACCAATAACATAAACTGTCAATTAACATGTTTTGTGTATGTATTATATACTGCATTCTTATAATAAAGTAAGCTAAGAGAAAAGAAAATGTTATTTAAAAAAAGAAAATGTTACTAAAATCATAAGGACAAGAATGTACATTTACAGTACCGTACTGTATTTCTTGAAAGAAATCGGCAGGTAAGTGGACCCATGCAGTTCAAACCCGTGTTGTTCAGATGTCAACCATATTTGATTTAGTGACTTAGATATCAGATCCCTCAAAATCACCAAGTTGTTTTGAAATTTGAATATGCCAGAGAAGAATAATGCTTCTTTTCCCCAATTGTTTCCATAATCGTAAAGCTTGGTAATAAGCTATAGCAATTCACAAGTATTTGATTAAGATTTGTTTTGAAAAATGACAATTTCAAGGATTAAAAACAATTTTAAGTAGCAGTTGCTTCTATCTCTACTGCTTATAGATCAAAACTAATTCATATATAGATTAAATCATTTTTTTCCATCAGAATCATAATGAAGTGTTTAATTTGAAATGAGGTAGAAAGTTTCAAAATTCCATGAAAAGACAGACATACAGGCTAAGTATAACTTTGTGTAACCTAAGTATAATCCGATCTCTACCTGGGATAATACCAATTTTACAGTCTTTTCGAGGATCTGAGTATGGCCTCCCTTTCCCTGTTTTTTGGTCTTTGATGGCTGTAATGGCTGTAACTAACACGTGTCAAATCTTTTGTAATTAATTTCTGAGGCCTTAGATTTCTAGGTGGTGTCTTCAATTTTCATTGCTCCTAAGGCTCAAAATGTCTAAAGGCAAATTACCTATGATGTTTTTGTGGGATTTATTTATTAGGTTATTAGTCTTCTTTTGTTTGTTTCCATAACTATGTTGTACTTAGTGCTGTTTTTATAATCTTAATGTATATTTTTGTGTATGTGTGTCCTGTCCTTTTTGGCCTTCAGAAGAACAAGCTGCTGAATCAGCGTCCCTTTATTACTATGGTATCAAAGATTTGGCTACAGTTTTCTTCTACATGCTAGTGGCGATAATTATTCATGCCATAATTCAAGAGTATGTGTTGGATGTAAGTATGCAATCTTAGAAATCTATACTTTGTAAAGTACTAGCTCTCCGTACTGTGGTAGTCATGTATTAAATATATTTTATAATATATTCTTAATTACTAATGGTTGTTTTTATTTTTAGAAAATTAATAGGCGAATGCACTTCTCCAAAACGAAACACAGCAAGTTTAATGAATCTGGTCAGCTTAGTGCATTCTACCTTTTCTCTTGTATTTGGGGCACATTCATTCTAATATCTGTAAGTATATACTGTGCTGAAGTTTTCATTTCTCAAAGTATTTATGTTGTATACCCAGAACAAAAAATGATGTCCTATTTTTAATCCTGAACCTTAGAAAATCCCTCTTGTATTCTTGTTCTTATCTACGATGAGGAATTCTGTTTGAACTAGTATAAATCAGATTTCAGCGATAAATGGCTCTTTTGATTAGTTTTTATACAGCAGAAATTCTAAACTATGTCTGTGTTTCAGAAAGTTATTCATTTTCAGTCAGTCTGAATGTCGATTTTGTATCTTGTAGTCATTTGTAGATAACTCTCTATTAGCAAAAAGAGTCAGAGGTCAGGGATACTTTTAGTGGGTTCCATGTGTTGTAATGTTTCCAGTCATTTCCTCTTTTAAAAATAGTCTGAGGGGCTCCTGGGTGGCTCATTTGATTAAGTGCCTAACTCTTGATCTCAAAGTCATGAGATCAGGCCCCATGTTGGGCTCCAAGGTGGGTGTGGAGCCTACTGAAAAAAAAAAAAAAAGTCGAGTATTGTCCAAGCAACTTAAAATATTATATAACTTTTCAGTTAAAGCTATCAAAACCTTTAAGTGTATCATTCTAACTAATGAGGGGGAAGGGAGTATCTATATCAGTTTTAATATTCACAATCTCTGAAATTTATATGGACTCCAGAGTGTACAAATTTTTGAATTTATCAGGACACACAATTTTTTTTGCATTACTGTGTTAAAGATGAGTAAACAGGCAAGTGTATGATATTTAATGTTGGAAATACACTAAAAGTCAATCTTTCCAGGGCTCATTCCATTTTATACTGCTGTTTCTATAATACTTTATAAATGTATGTAATTTTAGCTTAAAATCTAGTGTACAATGTTTTGAAAAAATATAAAAGTACACATTTCAGTGGGAAATTATTTTTATTAAAGATAAGTCATTTGAGAGGTTTTTTTGTTTGTTTGTTTTTACGTGTACAATAATTCTCACTGAATAGATCGGGTCAGTGTGTAGACATCATCCTATAAAACTTGGCAACACCTTCACCCGCCATCCACTGCCAAGTGCCACGTCTTTCTCAAAAACCCTCCTCCGATTACCCGAGACAAAATTCATCTCTCCTGTAGCCACTGTTAACCTCTGTTATGTCCACTACTGGTTTTGGGTTGTTTTATGTTTGTTCACCTACATGTATTTTTTACCCTGATGAATTGAAAGAATTTTGAAGGCCAGGAATTATTCTTATTTGACCTCATGTCTTTCATAGTGGTTTTTACTTTGCTAAAATAAGCAATTCAACAGACTCAGAAATAGCTAAAAAGTTCAACTTCAGTGGGACTCTTTGGAGCCTGGTCTGGGAAATTATAAATGTTCAAGAAATGAAAATACAGTGTTATTTTCCAAGAAGTTTGCATTGTACTCCATAGGCTAATTTTTCTATCTTCTTTCTTAGGAAAACTACATCTCAGACCCAACTATCTTGTGGAGGGCTTATCCCCATAACCTGATGACGTAAGTCATTTTTAGCAGGCTTTTCCTAGTAATGGACCATGGTCACATCACTTTTAAGCAGAATCCGTTCTTGTCATTCTCTTTAGGACTTTGCAAATTCATACAGTAGCTACGTCATCAGCAGTCCTGCTGCCATAAGAAAAAAAATGTGCTTTTTTCATGTATATAATATTTCCAACATGTTCATTAGCTTGAGAAAACCGATTTTAACAAGAATCGGAATTTAGTTCTCTGTTTTCCCTTCTCCCTCATCCTTTCTGCTCATCAGTTCTCCATCTTCTCCATACTTTTGCTCCTTTTCTTTATCCCAGTCTCTTTTTATTCCTTTCATTTCTTGTTCTCTTACACTGTAAACTTGAAGGTAAGGATTGTTGTCTCTTTTATATCTTCCTAGCCCCCAAGGTGTCTATATAGACCTGTAAAACAGCCCAGTGTTGCAAAGACATTCTGCTAAATGACTCATTCTTCAAGCCCAGCTCTAGTAGGACTATTCCGCATTATTTTTCCTTGCTACTTTAGCCTGTATTGTCTTTTGCTTTCCTGAATTTGTCTTTTTGGTGTATTTTGGTAATATCTCTATATTGTCTTGAATGTTCTATAATTGCCTCATTTGTGTAAGTTATATTGTACCCATACCCACCAAGACTCTGTGTACCTTGACAGCAGTAGGAACTATCTCTATATTATATATCCTTCGTTGTGCCAGGCTGCATGTAGGTGTTCACTACCTAGACAGTGTTCAGTAAATGCCCTATGATGTAACATTTGGAGAAAAAGATATGAAGGGAACAACATGGCCATGCATACCTTTGTTTTAGGTCCAGCAGTAATACCCATACTGCTGAGTCATTCTGACTTTAAAAATGATATTAATTCAATGAGCTTTTATGGCATAGGATGGTAGACGTCAGGTTTATATGGGACTATATCTCCCCTCTCCGCAAAAACTTATTCCCGATTGGCTTTGTGTTTTCTATTATAGAAATCTGGAGGAGTAGGAGAATGGAGAACAAAGAGAAAGCAGGGGCACTGGAGGGTTATAATGTCATGAGACTGTTGATTCTAGGCTGATTAGATCTATCTCCAAAGGAACAATTCTATGCTTTATCCCTCTTTCTAATTCTGGTTTGCCTCCATTCTTTTGAGACTCTCTCAGGGTTCCAACCAGGTAGAGTTTCCCTAAGAAAAAATCCAGGGGATATCTGCAGTTGGGATTATACCAGTTTCGGGTGATGGTTTATCTATACACCTTCGCTTTTATGTCTGTCTTTTTGCGCTTCCTGCTTTCCTTTTGATGAAACCTTACAGGTCTGTGAACTGATTCCCTCGGTCATGTTCCTTATGTTTTCAGTAGCTAACACGACATACTAATCAGTATTAATTTGCTAATAGACAAGGGGCTCTGGTACCTCTCAGCCAGCTTGCACGTCATCAGGGTTCTGCAGATACTGTCTTTGCATCTGCTGTTTAATCCCGAGGAATTGACTGGTGGTAAGAATATTCTAGGGAGATGGGGAAGTGGCTGCTGGGGGGGCGCAGAGTATTGCGGGGGGGACATGAAATGATAACACAAAGGGAGCTCCGTAGTACATCCTGATTTCCAGTGTTTTACTTTATTCTTTTAAAATATTATGCTTTAAAAGATATTTTTTGCTTTCTTGTGCAGATTTCAAATGAAGTTTTTCTACATAGCCCAGTTGGCTTACTGGTTTCATGCTTTTCCTGAACTGTACTTCCAGAAAACCAAAAAAGTAAGCTGAGATTTTGTAACTTTGAAAGCTGTCTTGTCATTTTTTCCTTTTCTGAAAAGTCACTCTAAAATTAAACATTTCCTCATGTCTGTAACCTCCCCCCTTTCCTTCCCACCTCAACTCTCCCATTATATTCTCCCACCTCCCCTCTTTCATCAGAGACTAAATATCCTCACGTATCTCTTGATGTAAACCTTTCGTCCTATTTTATCTTAGAGTGGAATCTTTTACATGTGACATGTTAATCACTTGTCTTAAAATTGTATTAGTGGTAATTTAAAATAAATTAAAATTAAAATTTCAAAACGCAACATTAGTTTTATATTATTGATACTCTTAGGAGTTTCACAAATGAGACAAAAGGATTAATCAAATTATTTTACAACTAACCGTTCTATGTGCTAAGTCGCAGTGAAAAATTCAGTATAAAATAAAGTAAACCATAGTTAAACACTCAGCGGTGAAACTTTTCCTGAAATGGGTGGAACGTACTTTTAACATGTGGGAAAGATGTTTGTTTGTTGTTTGTTGTATTTGAACAAATAACTACCAGAGCAGTGCGATATCCTTCTTTCTGCTTTATCCTCCGTACTCCTGAAGTCGGATGTCCGCAAAGTAAATTTTAGTTCCCTTATTTAACCCTTTCTTCTCTCAAACCTGTACCAGTTCCCTGTTGCTTTAAACTGCTCAGGGCATCTGGGTGGTTCAGTCAGTTGATTTCAGCTCAGCTCATGATCCTGGGATCATGGGATCGAACCCTGGGTCAGGACTTAAGATTCTTAAGATTCTCTCTCTCTCTCCCTCTGCCCCTCTGCCCTACTCATGCTCCCTCTCTCTCTCAAGAAATAAATAAGTAAATAAAATAAAATACAGCTGTTCACCTGTCCTCTATGGGTTTCTTTGGTGTATACAAACTCCTCTCTGCTCCTTTTTTCCTCTTTTCTCTCCTTGGTCTTCATTCACACTGATAGTCTCTAATTTTATGATCCCAGCACATCAGTTCTTTTTCTGGGAATACCTTTAAACTAATCAAATGCTCTCATTCCCTTTCTCAGGGAGAGATTATTTATAAAATCCCCATATAGGAAACATGGGTGGGAATATGGACAAAACAAGTTTGGTCCTGAGTTAACAAGTATTAAAGATGGGTATGGCTACATGGGGATTCTTTATACTATTTGTTATATATGTATTTACATTTTTCTGCATTTAAAGCCTCCTTGCTTTGAGAAGCTTTTCAGGATAGAAGTGTAATGTGACCAGTTTATCTCTGCCTTCTCCAAAGCCACATTTATTTCTGTATGTACTGCAAATAGTTAATCCATGAGTATAGATACCTGATTTACTACTGTTTTGTGTCTGTTTTTTGTGTCCTGTGTGTTTGTCATCAACAGCATCTGTCCTGATGTTGTCTGCTATGATTAGAAAATAGCACCAATTTAGAGTTCATGTACTATGTCTCGAAAGAAGTTATCTTTACGTTAATTTCTTGTATCAAGAAGAATGTTTTTCTAGTTAAGTTGATTATAAGGATAAGGATGAAGATCCATAAAACCTTTGGCTTAGAACTATGTTAAGATAAGGGGCACCTGGGTGGCTCAGTTGGTTGAACTTCTGACTCATGATTTCAGTTCAGGTCATGATCTCACAGTTCATTTCATGACATCAAGCCCCACAGTTGGGCTCTGTGCTAACTGCATGGACCCTGCTTGGGATTCTCTCTTTCCCTCTCTCTGTGCCCCTCCCCTGCTCGTGAGCTCTTACTCTCTCTCTCCCTCAAAATAACAAAAGAAAAAAAAAGAACTGTGTTAAGATTCTTAGGCTCACAATTTCCAGAAGCCCTTCCATATTCATTAAACACCTAATGTGAACCACAGATGTCCTAGAGCTGTATTGTCCAAAACAGAAGCCACTGGCCACATTTAAAGTAACTACAGTTGGGGAGCCTGGGTGGCTCAGTTGGTTGAGCGTCCAGCTTCAGCTCAGGTCCTGATCTCGCAGTCTGTGAGTTCAAGCCCCTCATCAGGCTTTGTGCTGAGGGCTCAGAGCCTGGAGCCTGCTTCAGCTGTGTCTCCCTCTCTGTCCCTGCCCTTCTCCCACTTATACTCTCTCTCTCTTTCTCAAAATTAAGTAGCAGCAAAAAAAAAAATTTTAATACGTGAAGTAATTACAATTAAAAACCAAATTTACTTTCTGGGTCACACTTAGCCCTATTACAAGTACTCACTTAGCCACAAGTGGCTACATGTCTGCCATTTGGGATAGAAGAGATAGAGAACATTTCCATCATCACAGAAACTTCTGTTGGGCAGTATTGCTGAGAACATCATAGTTTCTTGATGTCTTACTACCATGGCTCAAATATTTAAAGCTTTCTTCATGTATGTACTTGTATACCCATGGACATAAGACGTTTGGGCTTCATTATTAATCCATATGTCTCTGTCTTGTTCCTTGACCATGTAAATAAAGAGGGACATTTCAAAGTGAATGTTCATTTTAGTTTTCAAAGTTCTTTCCTTATCAATTCCTGCCAGATGGCATTTCTCCAGAAATGCAATCTAATTTTTATGGAATAATTTGCATAACTTAGAACTTAACTGAAACTATTTTTAACACCTACATATGACAGTCGAAAGTAACTGTTTCAAGTAATTAACATAATTTGAAAGTAACAGCTGCATATGTGTTAAACAGTTTCTTAAAATTTACTCTATGAAAATTATTTTTGGAAGAACTCTTTACTGGAAGAAACTAGTACAGTGATTGTTTCGAACTGATCCTACAGAGAAATGAAGAAAGGAAGGAACACTGTTAGTAGCAGTTCAAGGGGTGTGTTAGTCACAAATAACTCAGTTTCTCCTGAGGAGAATATTTTAATTGCATATACAATGTATGGCTCCATATAAACATTACTCCATTTTGCCCATAAGAAGATTAACCATGTAATTTCTCAGCCAACTTGAATATATGAGCTTTCAGGGAAGTCTAGAGGAGGTAGCCAAATACTTTATTCCAATATTCAGTTTATTTCGTTTAATTATACATGCATATTGCATTGTCATATGAAGTATTTTAAATTAGGTGTAATGCATTTTCCCATTCCCACTTCATGAAAGTTACATTCACACTTTCCACATGCAACTTTGTTGTTCATACCTGTCATTCATCACTAGAGCCAATTTTGAATCCTCTAACTCCGTTTTTCCAAAGTGCATCATCTTCCGTCTAGTGATTCCTCTGTTAGACCTTTATAAGCACTTAGAAGTAACACTGATTAAGGTTCTTCAGGCTGTGTAACTTCCCCAAACATATATTTGTTGCTCAAAATAATGATCTAGATCCCTATAACATAAGAGCTTTGAAAAGATTTAAATAGGAGGTGGCTCCATGTGTGGTTTAGGCGAAAATCTTTGCCTTGTATTTGGGCATATTTATGCTATTCCATTTAAAGTCAAGTTTTTAGTAGTGTGTAGTTAAGAAAAGCATTTTCTTATAAAGATAGAATTTTACTGAAGTATATGCCTGATCTTTTTAATAAAAAGATGTTTGAATAACAACTGAAAATGTCACTTGAAGTTATTTATAATTTTAGAACTTGTTTTGACTTAATGTCCTGTATTTACTAGATTTTCCATAAAAAATGAGACTATTAGAATTTTAATTCATCATTCATGAGAATGAAATCATTCTTATATAAACTATTTAAACATTAGCATTAAGAATATATAAGAACTTGGGGTGCCTGGGTGGCTCAGTTGGTTAAGCGGTCAATTTTGGCTCAGGTCATGATCTCACAGTGTGGGTTTGAGCCCCATGTCGGGTTCTGTGCTGACAGACCAGAGCCTGGAGCCTGCTTCGAATTCTGTGTCTCCCTCTCTCCTTGCCCCTCCCCCGCTCACACTCTGTGTCTGTCTCTCTCTCTCTCTCTCTCTCAAAAATGAATAAACATTAAAAAAATTTTAGAAAAAAGAATATATAAGAGCTTGATAAAGCTTTTCTAATAACTCATTTTCATTACATATTTTTTCCACTCAAATACAAAAGAAGTTTATTAATCTTTAAACAAAATAAACAAAACCTAATTTCTGGCTCCTGGTAGAAAACATTTGTTTACATAATAATATTATAGGATGCTGTGTGAAAATGTCTTGAGAAGCCAAAACAGCTTGCTTTCAGCAATTCAGCTAGACACTAGATTGTAGAACAATGATCGATGCTCTTGGACGGTATGCTGACTGCCTAACTGGAATCTCTGATGTGGCCAGTGAACTAAGATGGCCAGGTTTCACCCAGCCACCTCTGTTTCCCATTCCCCTCACTCCATGGAAATGTGTAACCCCAGAGACCAAAGTGCTGGGCAAGGTTGTTGTTGGCCTCAGACATGTAAGCACCCTGCCAGTGGAGCTGTAACCCCACAAGGATTGGAGAATGTTGGAGGGGTTTGGCCTAAAACAGGGGTGCCATTATAGCCATGATCTAATTGAAATATAGGTAAAATTTCTCTTTTAAAAAATCATGTTATATCATCCCCATTGCCTTTGTAATTTTAAAAGAATATGGGAATGTCTTTAATGTAGAATGTGTGTTCTCCAGTTCACAACAATCTCCACCATTCCCTGTAGTATTAACACTCCTCTGTGTCACCCGTTTTTACTTAAACTTTTTCTCTGGTTGGACTTTCAAACATTCCTTTATAGACATTGGTCAATTTGTATATAGCTGAAGGGAATGTTATTTGGAAAAAGATTTCTTGATCCTCTGTCCTTTGGAAAGTTGTAGAAACTATGTTAAAAGCTCTTTCTGGGGCGCCTGGGTGGCTTAGTCAGTTGAGCGTCCGACTTCAGCTCAGGTCATGATCTCACAGTCTGTGAGTTCAAGCCCCTCGTCAGGCTCTGCACTGACAGCATGAAGAAGCCTGCTTGTGATTCTCTCTCTCTCCCCCCTTCCCTGCTCTCTCTCTCTCTCAAAATAAATAAACATTTTTTAGAAATTAAATATTTTTTAATCCCCCCCAAGAAGTTAGATTCTATAAAATAGTTTTTCCTGCAGTCATTCCAGAAAATTAATTGTGTTACACAAGTTTTTTATGTAAGAAAATGAGTTTAGTGTTCAGTCAGTAATTCAAACACTTCAGAGCTTATGTTACGAGTATCGAGAGTCTCCCTGGTCTCTTTTCGCCTCAGAAATTTGGAGCACTGATTAACACATCTGAAGGAGTATGGCAGTATTTCCCATATCAAGTCATTTACATGCCACTTGCTCTAACTTAAAATATTTTAATTAAAATTATAGTTACAAGTATTGTAACTATACACAACAAAAGTATTTTGTTGTGTACTATCTAAAATTATTTTGTGCAGTGCCAGTGCTATGAATACCACACTCTAGGAAACATGTATATCATGTATATATTTAGTGGCACCTCTATTCATAGCATATGAAAACACATTTATAACACTACCAGTGAGCTGTTCTAAAATTATTGTAAGAGCAGAAAAAGGTTCCCTTGTTGAATTTTTAGCATGTTAGTCTTGACATTGTTCTCCCTCTCTCCTTTTGTAGGGAGAAATATTTCATTGGAAGTTTAAAAATTACGTGGAGAAAATCTTAATTAAGAAAGTTCCTTTTCAGAGATCCTTCTCTTTCCAAATGGAAGAACCTCTCTAAAGTCGATGTTCTATCTTGGGTTTTTTCTCTGACAGTCCCAAAACATAGTACTATGTGTGGTAATATCTGACTCTTCTCCTACCTTTCTAACACTTGATCTTTGTACCGTTCTTACTAGAGAAGAGTTTTCAATTTCAAAACTACAATTGTAAAATCTCTGTTCTTTCTCCGAAGATTTGGGGAAGTAACTCTACTGAACTGTAGAGACCTGCACTCAACTGTGCTAGGTGGCAGACATGAGTTTTGTGAGGTTCCAGAAGAATACAGTTCAGTCCATTTAACATCAACCCACCATGTAAAAAATTGTAATTAGCAGCTGTAGTACATGAATAGTACTAACCAGATTAATACAGCTTTATACTACACAGAGATCAGGCTAATGTAACTATGTTTTATACACACAGGCACACATACGCACACACATACATGTGTGGAAGAGCAAAAACCAGAGAGAGTAGAAATGAGAAGTCTATGCATTTCATTAATTAACAAGTGTTTATTGCGTTTAACACTGTCAGTTTTTACAAATATTTTTGACTGCAAGTCAAGATGAAAAATCATATTTTACATTATAATTTAATGTGTATATGTGTGTGTGAAAACCATAATAAAATTCTCATGAAACAGTGCAATGTGCTGTACACCCTAGTATTTTCTAGTTTATTTCATATTTTAAAAGATACTAGTGTGACTCCTAAATTGATTTCATGATCCACTAGTAGTAATGATCCTTGACTCACATTTTTTTTTAAACACGGTTTTTAAGATAACCAGGTCACTAGGGACTATGGAAGAAAAAAGAAAAGCAAAAAGTAGAATCTGGATATGTGGCTTTACAGGGTTATTAGAAGGAGAAAGACTATATAACAAGGTAGTATCCTAAGTAAGAAGATAAAATTTTAACCTTCAGTTTTAATGGTTATAATGGTTAAAAGGGATTCAAAGCATGAGCTAAAAACTATGAATACTACTCTAAATAAAAGCATCTCTACTGCTATAAACATAGCAATTTTAATATTAGAAGGGCAGCATTGTGATTATCAACATTATGTCATTTAATAGATGTTTATTACAGAAAGAAACCATAGGTTTTGGCCCTGAAAGGGATTTTGAGTTCTTCTGATTCAGGCAAACCCAAGTATTGAGTCACATTTTCCAGGTGAGACAGCTGAAGCCTAGAAAGGTGCTAAAGCCGTGTAGCAGCTGGGGTAGAATGCAGGGGCTGAATAGCCTTCAGGTCTTCTCTAAGAGTGTATTTTTCACTCTACCACACTGCTACTAAGGAACGGAAATGTTTCGGCATGTTTTAATCTGTAATGCATCTCTGTTTACAGGAAGATATTCCTCGTCAGCTTGTCTACATTGGTCTTTACCTCTTTCACATCGCTGGAGCTTATCTTTTAAAGTGAGTTGGGATTTTGTTTGGATTTGTAAATGGACTGGGTAGATAGTATGCTAATCTGTCTGCTAATTAATCTTTACATTTTAAATTTGTTCTTTTAACAGCTTGAATCATCTGGGACTTGTTCTTCTGGTGCTGCATTATTTTGTTGAATTTCTTTTCCACATTTCCCGCCTGTTTTATTTTAGTGACGAAAAGTATCAGAAAGGGTAAGTTGCTTAGCCATTCTGTTTCTTGTGTAATTAAAGAGTCAGGGCCTGTATTGTCAAGGACTGTGCTATTGCCAAGGTCCCTGCTGCCGGCAATTATATCACTCTGTAAGCTGTTAGTAGTAGCTTTAAATAAAATGAAACGATTTTACAATTCAGGATGGTATTTTATTCTCTAAAATGGAGTCTTGTCTTAGTTAGCCAGATGTTACGTTGAAACTTGTAATTTGGAAGAGTTTTAGGGTTTACTTTTCTATTATAACTTCTCTTTTGTTTAATGCATGTTTTTCTTTTGGAGGAGGAGTAATAAGGAAGTGATAATAGGGATAAAAGTAACAGGGAAGAAGAAGATTAAATAATAGATTATATAAGATGCTAAAACATTTCAACGGCACAATTGGACTGAAAACAGAATTAGAGCACTATGACTTGTTTTTAAAAAAAAAGTAAAAGTAGGCCTATTAAATGGGAATGGGTGTTCTGTTAACAGGATAGCTTTTGTTTTGTCTTATTTAGCATTTTTGAAAATTTTTCTATGTACCGATAATTTTGAGGATCATTAATGATAGTTATATTTAAAAAAGAGATCAGCTAAATAAAAATTAATATTTCTTTTTTTTTTTTTAATTTTTTTTTCAACGTTTATTTATTTTTTGGGACAGAGAGAGACAGAGCATGAACGGGGGAGGGGCAGAGAGAGAGGGAGACACAGAATCGGAAACAGGCTACAGGCTCCAGGCTCTGAGCCATCAGCCCAGAGCCCGATGCGGGGCTCGAACTCACGGACCGCGAGATAGTGACCTGGCTGAAGTCGGACGCTTAACCGACTGCGCCACCCAGGCGCCCTAATATTTCTTTTTTTTTAATTTAATTTTTTTTATTAACTTGTTTTACTTTTTTTTTTTTTTTTTTTTAATTTACATCCAGATTAGCATATAGTGCAACAATGATTTCAGGAGTAGATTCCTTAGGGCCCCTTACCCATTTAGTCCACCCCCCCTCCCAAAACCCCTCCAGTAACCCTCTGTTTGTTCTCCATATTTAAGAGTCTCTTATGTTTTGTTCCCTTCCCTGTTTTTATATTATTTTTCTTTCCCTTCCCTTATGTTCATCTGTTTTGTCTCTTAAAGTCCTCATATGAGTGAAGTCATATGATTTTTGTCTTTCTCTAATTTCGCTTAGCATAATACCCTCCAGTTCCATCCACGTAGTTGCAAATGGCAAGATTTCACTCATTTTGATTGCCGAGTAATACTCCATTATATATATATATATATATATATATATATATATATGTATATATATATATATATACACACACATATATATATACACCACATCTTCTTTATCCACTCATCCATTGATGGACATTTGGGCTCTTTCCATCCTTTGGCTGTTGTTGATAGTGCTGCTATAAACATGGGGGTGCATGTGTCCCTTCAAAACAGCACACCTGTATCCCTTGGATAAATGCCTAGTAGTGCAATTGCTGGGTCGTAGGGTAGTTGTATGTTGTATTTTTAGTTTTTTGAGGAACCTCCATACTGTTTTCCAGAGTGGCTGCACCAGCTTGCATTCTCAAAATTAATTATTTCTTTATTGGACTTCCTAGAATCTTAAATATGCTGTTATGTATCTTCAAGAGTGTGATATAGTATATAGCATATCCCAGACATTTTACTTCTGAATCTCTTTTGCAGAACAATAGGAAATGCTGTCTTAATATGCATTTACTTAATAGGAATCTGATTCATATTAGAATCTTTTCATATCTTTGCAATTTTATGAATTTGACTTAGGATATTTTTCTTACAGGTTTTCTCTGTGGGCAGTTTTGTTTGTTTTGGGAAGACTTCTGACTTTAATTCTTTCAGTACTCACTGTTGGCTTTGGCCTTGCAAGAGCAGAGAACCAGAAATTGGATTTCAGTGCTGGGAACTTCAATGTGTTAGCTGTAAGGTACAATCGATTTAACATTTTTCTCACTTTGTCCTGCTATATAGTATGTATTACCAATTTATGATACAAATACCCTTAAAAAAATAGAGACAAATATGGGGGGAGCATATTTATTTGATTTGATATCAGACCTGTTGCAGTTGCATATGTCTGAACTGAAATACTAAAGGATCTCTTTGACTTTGGGGATTAACTGCTAATGGAATAATTGTTTATTAACATAATCTTGTCAGCCTTGGGAATTTAGCACTAAGTTAATTCTGTCAGTGCAAGATAGAATGCTTCATTCAATGACATTGTTTTGATGTACTCTTAATGTTTTGTTTATTGACTTTAATATCCTCAGAATTGCTGTCCTGGCATCCATTTGCATTACCCAAGCCTTCATGATGTGGAAGTTCATTAATTTTCAGCTTCGGAGGTGGAGAGAACATTCTACTTTTCAGGCACCAACTGTGAAGAAGAAACCAACAGTGACTAAAGGCAGATCTTCTAGGAAAGGAACAGGTTTGTATTCAGTAAGCAGTGGAAAACATTTTTTTTTTTAAATGTTGTGGAGTCTTATTATAAACATATTAAGATTTAAAATCTTATAAAGAAATTTTTTTCTCTCTTTAGCAAAATTAGAGGCAAAGTAAAACTTGCCCCATTCTACAGTTATTGTGTGAGGTCAGTTATTCCCCTCAAAAGCTGTCCACTAAATTTCTCTTTCCCAAGTTTTCCATTAGACTAGTATGTTTGGGCTGTTTTAGTAGCCAGTAACTAACCTAGAGAGTGGTAGTTTGTGCTTTCAAGCATCTTACTAATATTTAGAAAACAAAACCTCTTCACAGCCCCTTCCCATCTGCCCTTTAGTCCCAACTGGAAGAGCTCTTTCTATAACTTCTTATTGCTTGATCTTTCATATTTGAGCCTGCATCTGCCTTCTTTTCTCCTCTGGATTTTTATTGAAAAGGCATTGACATTGCAATAATTTTTTTTAACTTCTATTTGGTGTTATACATGGAACTGTGACACAGGGAGTTCCAGTTTTATCGACTCTGGTTTGCTTCTTGTATGTCTTCATATTTAATAGTTTATGTCCTCCAGCCTTGTCCTATTCAAGCTTGTCTCAGTAATTCTTGGGCCTTTGTGTTTCGTATAAATTTTTGTACATCTTTGTCAATTTTCACTCCCGCCCTCTCCCCCTCCCCCCAAAAAAAAACTCTTGCTGAGAAACTGGATTGGAATTACATTGAATCTATAGATCATTTCAGGGAGAATAGAGCACTTCAGGGCGTAAACATGGTGTATACTTCTATTTACCTAGACTGTCTTTAATTTCTCTCAGTAATATTTATTTAATACCATACCAAATTTAATCATATACCATAAAATTCAACCTTTAAAGTGTAGGTATCAGTGGTTCTTAAGTATATTCACAAAGTTCGTGAACCACTATCTAATTCCAGAACATTTTTATCTCCCTAGAAAGAAACCCATGCCCCCTAGCAGTCATTTCCTATCCCTTTCTTCCCCCTACCCCTGACAAATACTAACCTATTTTCTGTCTCTATGGATTGGTCTTTTCTGCATATTATATGGAATCATATAATATGTGATCTTTTGCAAATGATTTCTTTCACTTAGCATGTACCTAAGTGGATGTATATGCACATATGCAACATATATACATTGCAGCATATGCCAATACTTTATTCCTTTTTATGACCAAATACTATTCTGTTGTGTGAATATACCAAATTATGTTTATCATTTATTAGTTGATAGGCATTTGGATTGTTTCCACTCTTTGGCTACTATGAATAATGCTGCTGTAAACATTTATGTACAAGCTTTTGCTTGAACCCCTGTTTTTGCTTTCTTGGATATATACCTAGGAATGAATTGCTGGGTCCTATAGTTAACTGTGTGTTTAACATTTTCAGGGAAATTGCTAAACTGATTTCTAAAGTAGTTGCACCATTTTACATTCATTGTTTTTACATATGATATGCAGTTGTCCCTTGCACCATTTGTCAAAAAGATTAACCTTTCTCTATTAAGTTGTCCTGATATTCCTATTGAAAACCAGTTGGTCAAGTGCTTACAGGGCAGAATAAATAACTTGTTTTTGGCGAGGGGAGAAAATCGGTTGATCCAAAAGTAAGAATTTATTTCTGGGCTCTCGATTCTATTCTGTCAATCTGTGTACCTATTCTTATGCCAATACCACACTGTCTTGATTACTGTTGCTTTCTAGTTAGTTTTGAAATCAGGAAATGTGAGTCTTCCATTTTGTCCTTTTTCATGCTTTAGTTATTCTGGTCCCTTGCACTTCCATGTGAATTTTTTTTTTTTAAGATTTTAAGTAATCTCTACACCCAGCATGGGGCTTGAACTCATGACCCCCAGACAAAGAGTCACATTCTCTAATGACTGAACCAGCCAGGCACCCCTCCATATGAATGTTAGGATCAGCTTGTCAATTTCTGCAAAAAAGCCAGCTGGGCTTTTGATGTGGATTACTTTGACTCTGTAGATTTCCTTGGGAAGTGTGAACATGGATGTCTTTCCATTTATTTGGGTCTTCTTTCATTTCTTTCAATTAAATTTTATAGTTATCAGTATATAAGTCTTGCATTTCTTTTTCTTCCTCAATATTTTATTCTTTTTGATGATATTGTAAATAGAATTGTCTTCTTAATTTCATTTTTGTGTTAATCATTGCCAGTATGGCATTGATTTTTCCATATTTATCTTTTATCCTGCAACATTGCTGAATTTTTTAGGTTTATTATTGACTAGTGAAGTTTTGTGTGGATTCCTTGCCATTTTCAGTATGTAGGATCATGTCATCTGCAAATAGAAATGGCTTCACTTCTTCCTGTCAAATCTGTATGATTTTTACTTCATTTTCTTGCCATATTGCCCTGCCTAGAACCTCCAGAATAATTTTGAATAGAAGTAGTGAGAGCAGACATTCTTACCTTGTTACTGATTTTATCAGGAAGGCATCTAGTCTTTTCACATTAAGTATGATGTTATTACCTATGGGTTTTCCTAAATGTCTTTAGCAGCATGAGGAAGTTCCCTTCTATTTCGCGTTTGTTAGCATTTTCATTATGAAAGAATGTTATATTTTGTCACTTGCTTTTTCTACATCTACTACTGAGATCATCAGATGGTTTTTGTCCTTCCATTTTTTTGATATCATGTATTCCCATTAATTGATTTTTGAATGTTAAGCCAATAGTGCATTCCTGGGATAAATCCCATTTGGTCATGGTATATAATCCTCTTTAAGATGTTGTTTGATTTGGTTTGCTAGTATTTTATTGAGCATTTTTATATCTATATTCATAAAGGATATTGATGGGTATTTTTTTGTAAAATATTTGTTTTCAGATGTAAAACCAGTCTTGCATTTATGGCATAAAGGTGATGATGATAATGCATCACTTTTAGTAGATTGGTGTTTTCAGTATTTTTTTAGAATTTTTGCATCTGTATTCACAAAAGATTGGCCTCTAATCTGTTTTTCTTTTTGTTTTTGTAATATTTTTGTCAGATCTTGGTATCAGGGTGATGATGGCTTTATAAAAAGTATTGAGGGGCACCTGGGTGGCTCAGTGGTTAAGTGTCCAGCTCTTGGTTTCTGCTCAGGTCATGATCTTGTGGTTTTGTGGGTTTGAGCCCCCCATCAGGCTCTGTGCTGACGGTGCGGAGCCTGCTTGGAATCCTTGGTGTCCATCTCTTTCTGCCCCTCCTCCACTCACACTGTCTCTCTCAAAAATAAATAAACAAACCATTAATAGCTTTATCCTTTGTGTGATTTCAAGCATTGTTTCGTACTTAAATGTTTGGAAGAATCCATCAGTGAAGCCATGTAACCTAGAATCTTCTCTAGGGGAGGATGTTTACATTATTTAATAGATAATAGGATTATTCAGATATTTTATTCCTTATTGTGTCTCTTTTGGTAAGTTGTGTTTTCAAGGAATTTGTCCATTGCATCTAATTTGCAGTTATATTGGTAAAATTATTCATAATATTCTTTTATTAATTTGTGTACAACAGTGGTATCTTATTCCCTATGTTAGTAATTTATGCCTTTATCTCTTTTTTTTTTTTTTTTCATTAGCCAAGAACCAACATTTGTGGGGGATTTTATTGATTTTCATAGTCATATCATTGATTTCTGTTCTCATTTCCCTTTTTGGGGCTTGATTTGCTGTTTTGTTATTTGTGGTTTACCTTCTTGAAATGAATTTTTATATCATTGATTTTCCACCCATCTTGTGAATTACTTGCAATTAGGGCAGACTTTCCCTTTCAGCACTGCTTTAGCTGCATTTTACAAATTTTGATATGTCTTTTTCATTATCATTCAGTTCAGGATATTATAATTCCAATCTGGTTTCTTCTTTGACCCATGCATTACTTATTACTACATTGTTTAATTAACATCTACTTGGGCATTTTCCAGTGGTTTTGTTGTTGTTGTTACTCATTTCTAGCTTAATTCTGTTATTGTTTAAGAACATGTTCTGAATGATTTCAGTTCTTTGGAGTTTATTGAGACTTTCATTATGGCTCAGCATGTGTTCAGTTTTGGTAAATGTTCCATTTATACTTCAAAAGAGTGTGTTTTCCGTATTTGTTGGATATTCCATTACATATCAGGTCAGATTTGTTACTGTATTGTTCAGTCTTTTATATCTCTACTGTTTTGGTGGAAGGAGTTCTGTTGGTTCAGTCAGTTATTGCAGGAGATATTGACCACTTCTCCTTGTAGCTTACAAGTTTTTGCTTTAAATATTTTGAAGATGTAGGTACATCAAAATTTAGGGTTGTTCTAAATTCCTATTGAATATGTCCTTTTCTCTTAATGAATGTCCACCTTCATCTCTAGTAAATGTCTGAATTTACTATAGCTACAACAGTTTTTTTTTATGTTTATTTATTTTGAGGGAGAGAGAGTGAGGGAGGGGCAGAGAGAAAGGGAGAGAGAGAGAGAGAATCTGCTGGACAGTGTGGGAAAGACACAGGGCTCGAACTCACAAACCATGAGATCATGACCTAAGCCAAAGTCAAGATTTCAGACGCTTAATTGACTGAGCCACCCAGGCACCCTGCTACACCAACTTACTTTCGGTAAAATGTTGAGGTGTATCTTTTTCTATATTTTTTCTACTTTAAACCTTTCTTTGTTATTAAATATAAATTGTGTCTCTTGTAAACACATATAATTGGATTTATTTTCATCCAGTGTGATAATTTTTTGGCAGTTATATTGTGATGTCCGTGGGTGTGGTTGTCTTTGTATTTATCCTGCATTCTGTCATGTAGAGCTTCCTGAGTCGTGGCTTAGTTTGTTTTACATTTTTGGAGAGTTCTTGACCATAATTTCTTCAAATATTCTTCTGTCCCATTCTCTCTCTTGTCCTTTTGGAACTCCAATAATATGTGTTAAATCCTCTTCCCCTGTCTCTTACATCTTTTCATACTTTCTGCATTTTTCATCCCTTTTCTTTGAGTTTCAGTCTGAGTATTTTTTCTGGTTCACTGGTCTCTTCTGTTGTGCCTAATCTGCTGTTCATTTTTTTTGTTTTGTTTTGTTTTTTGTGTTTTTAAATTTTTTTTTTCCAACGTTTATTTATTTTTGGGACAGAGAGAGACAGAGCATGAACGGGGGAGGGGCAGAGAGAGAGGGAGACACAGAATCGGAAACAGGCTCCAGGCTCTGAGCCATTAGCCCAGAGCCCGACGCGGGGCTCGAACTCCCGGACCGCGAGATCGTGACCTGGCTGAAGTCGGATGCTTAACCGACTGCGCCACCCAGGCGCCCCCATTTGTTAAGTCTGCATTTTCAGTTACTGTATTTTCCAGTTCTAGGATTAAAGATTTTAGTTCTCTGGTGAAATTCTCCATATTTTCATTTCTTTCTTTCTGGGCCTTGATTTTCCTCAAATAGAATTCCAGCTTCTTGCGCTCTAGCACATAGCAATCTGCTCAGCCATACTGACCTGGTCTTTAAGCAATGCACACAAGAAGCTTGCCCTGATGGAACTGTTCCTCCTAAAGACTGCTGATTATGGCATTCTTTTTCCTGTCATTACATTTCTTCTGAAATTTCTTTGATTCTTTTTTGTTTAAAATCTCTTCCTCCTTAGGAATCAACTTGGCTCCCTGCTTGCAGCCCATAGTGGGACTCATACTGTTGTCAGCATGGTGTGCTGTCATTGAACACAGTACAATTCCTCACTAGTATCTTGGTGTGGACTAGTTCACTGTTGGATGCATTGTAGACAGTGTCAGTAATTCCACTCAGAACCCCAGGAGAAGTTCCCCACATCCAGCCTCAAGGCACAGTACTTCTTATTGCCTCCCCAGATTGGGACTGTGTGTATGGGGCAGAGCATCCCCGCTCATACTTCTGCTTCTTGTGGGAGGGCTTTCTCTTGCCCCTGGTTTTGCAGGGCTTGTGCCAGTTGTCCCGTGAGATGCCCATCACCTGGTGCTGGCTGAAAAAAACGAAGATCAATTTCTGATACATACTTTTTTTCTCTTGGTTTTTAGTCATTTGGTCTTGCTTTCTGATGGCTGGTAATTTTTAATTGAATACTGGACATTTTATATAACAATGTGTGTAGGCTCTAGATGTGTTTATAGAGGCTCTGGGTTGAATATGGGTAGATCATTCTATCCTGTCACAGTATCCATTTCCAGTTTGCCCTCATTCCTAGGACATCAACAGCTATTTGTACAATCTGTCTTCTCTGACAGACTCTGAATTCAAATTTTTTTCTTCCTGTTATTATAGAGTAATCAGCTCTCTTGTACTTGCAAAGGAAGTGCTCTCTGCTTGACTTCTCTGAGTCTTGCTTTGTGCATGCATGTTCAGTAATTGGGAGAAATACACAGAGCTGCCTTGTTTGTATGTTTTTTTCATTGTCTTCAAACAGCCAAGTTTTGTATTCCAACTTTTTTTTTAATTTTATTTTTTTAATTTACATCCAAATTAATTAGCATATAGAGCAACAATGATTTCAGGAGTAGATTCCTTAGTGCCCCTTACCCATTTAGCCCATCCCCCCCTCCCATAACCCCTCCAGTAACCCTCAGTTTGTTCTCCATATTTATGGGTCTCTTCTGTTTTGTCCCCCTCCCTGTTTTTATTTGGTTTCCCTTCCCTTAGTTCATCTGTTTTATCTCTTAAAGCCCTCATATGAGTGAAGTCATATGATGTTTGTCTTTCTCTGGCTAATTTCACCTAGCATAATACCCTCCAGTTCCATCCACATAGCTGCAAATGGCAAGATTTCATTCTTTTTGATTGCCGAGTAAGACTCCATTGTCTATACATACCACATCTTCTTTATCTATTCATCCATCGATGGACATTTGGGCTCTTTCCATCCTTTGGCTATTGTTGATAGTGCTGCTATAAACATGGGGGTGCATGTGTCCCTTCGAAACAGCACACCTGTATCCTGTGGATAAATGCCTAGTAGTGCAATTGCTGGGTCGTAGGGTAGTTGTATTTTTAGTTTTTTGAGGAACCTCCATATTGTTTTTCAGAATGGCTGCACCAGCTTGCATTCCCATGTATTCCAACTTTTATGGATCTTTTTGGAGAGATGAGTCTGACATTAGTTATATACACACACATACATACATACATACATACATACATACGTATATATATACCCATCATAACTTGAAGAAGAAGGCAGCCATAGTACACTCCTAAACATAAGAGTTATCCTAAATACTGACTCTGTGTATTATAAAGAAACATATCCCTAAGAACTTTGCAGACAAATGTGAAAGGTTCTTTATTTCTATCAAAAGTACTGCTCTTAAGACTACTATTTTAAAATCCTTGTAATTGATTTTAGAATTTTTTGTTTTCTGTCACTTTTTTAAAAATTTTTTGTAAATTATAAATTTACATCAGTAATTGCTTTTTTCTAATTTATATTTTTTGAGATACAATTGACATAGTTTTTTTTTTTTTAATTTGCTACTTTTGGTTCATTGTGTTACATGTTACCAGGTTTTATGATTGGTTAAATACTATTAAAAATTAATTACCACTGGGGCGCCTGGGTGGCGCAGTCGGTTAAGCGTCCGACTTCAGCCAGGTCACGATCTCGCGGTCCGTGAGTTCGAGCCCCGCATCGGGCTCTGGGCTGATGGCTCAGAGCCTGGAGCCTGTTTCCGATTCTGTGTCTCCCTCTCTCTCTCTGCCCCTCCCCCGTTCATGCTCTGTCTCTCTCTGTCCCAAAAATAAATAAACGTTGAAAAAATATTTAAAAAAAAAAAATCAATTACCACTAAGTTTTACATAAGGACAAACGGATACATACGAGGTTTTAAATTTCCTTTTCTGAAGGTACTTTTATGAATAAAGATGGTATTCTTTGCATTTCTTTAGAAAAGAGAGTAACCCTGATTCTTTTCTCTTTTCAGAAAATGGTGTAAATGGAACAGTAACTTCAAATGGAGCAGACTCTCCCCGTAATAGAAAAGAGAAATCTTCATAATGAATTATAATCTAATTGATTAATGTCCCCAAAGAAATCTGCTTTTTACTATATCTTTCAGCACTAGAGATTTTTTTCTGTCCTTGAAAATACAGTTTGTGCTCTTTGATTCTTGCTATTGTACTGTTTCATGCATTTTTTTAAAGGGCATTTGAGGGAAGGATGATTACTATGAGTGAAAAAAATATTTAGCTTAGACTAAGCTACCTGCCTTCAAAATAGTTTAGGGACCACCACCATATTGTATTTTGTTTTTTATCTTTGAACGTTTTTCTAATGATTTGGAGAGATAACTATTTACAAAAATTCTACATATCAGTGATAAAATTTCTTGCTGTCACCAATTTTTTATATTAGCAAGATGGCCTCTTCCAGCAAGGTCATATTTTTAAAGTTATCTTTCAGGGTAAAATGGAAATACTATAAAGTTGGAAGTCAAACTTTAATATGTTTTCAAGTATCCTCTAATTTTTAGGAATTTTTGTAGTCTTTACACCTGGGGAAAAAGATTTGTAAATTCGCTAAAATAATTGTGTGCTTTATTATATAGGTAACGGTTGTTAATGTCACATCCCCATTTAAAAGAAAACATACTATTGGTTATGATGTGTGGAGATTTATTGCCGTATGTATTGAATCAAAATATATGAACATAAAACTACATGTGAAGAAAAATCTTTCTTGTGCATTTTCAACACTTATAAACTGGAAATCAGAAAATTAAATATTTACTATAAAGAAGCAAAGTTGACTATAGCCCTTTTTGATATGTTTGTTAATAATGATTCTTAATGGGGCTTGTTATAAGTTCTATATGCACAGCATCTTAGAAAAATACTGTTTAACCTACAAACCCTTTTTAAAAATAATGCCTACTTTGATTTATATCTATAAAAAGAATGCTGGGTAATTATATTTGGAAAACACTGCGCTAATCTTAAAGAAATCAAAAATTGAGTTGGATAAATAGTCTTATAAAAGACAGTGCTTTATGTTATAACTATAGCTTTGGTCCCATCTTTAACTGAGAAGCATTTATCTGTATAAAACATATTTTTGGATAAATATATATATATATTTGTATCTCTAAAGAAAGGCTCTAAAAAACATTTGAGTAAAACATTTGGTTCCCTTTTCTATAATTATCCTTAAAAATTCTTACAGCTATATTTGGTTTTTTTGTTGTCTTCACAGGACCTATACTGCTCCTTTTGGTGTTCACATCTTGTTCTCCATTTCTCACTTTTGTCACCAGCTCATGTTTGTGCCATTTTTAGTATAAAAGTTGCAGGCTTGTTAGGTCTGCAGCTTAATAAGTTGCCATGCTGCTAGAAAGTTTTGCTTTCTATTTCCAGCTGTTTACTTACTTCCTGGAAAAAGTAGTAGCTCTCTGTAGCATCATGGAGTTTCAGTGGAACCAAATTTTTGCCATTAAAAACTGGCATTATATTGAACTATATACATTGAGAAATCAATCAAAATAAAATTTTTACTTTCACAAGCTGTATCCTGGACATTTTCTTTATTGTTAGCAAGTTTTATGCTTTTAGTATATAATCTCATTTAAATGTACCATGTTTAAACAGTAAACTCTTCACAGACATTCAGAATAGCCTTTCCCAAAAAACTTTTATGCAAAAAAAGGTGATTAGTTTCATATAATTTATGCGAGCTACTGAGGGAAACAAATGGTCAATAAATTCAGAGACTGCTGAGTTAAAAGGTGTTTCTTTTTTTTTTTTTTTTTTAATTTTTTTTTTCAACGTTTTTTATTTATTTTTGGGACAGAGAGAGACAGAGCATGAATGGGGGAGGGGCAGAGAGAGAGGGAGACACAGAATCAGAAACAGGCTCCAGGCTCCGAGCCATCAGCCCAGAGCCTGACGCGGGGCTCGAACTCACGGACCGCGAGATCGTGACCTGGCTGAAGTCGGACGCTCAACCGACTGCGCCACCCAGGCGCCCCAAAAGGTGTTTCTTTACTACAGAACTTTTCAACCCTTTATATGCAGATATGCTGATGCACCAAGAATATTTGCAATGGGGATATAATATGTAGTGTAAATCCTTTGTATGTAGCTAAAACTTCACAGACACACATAAATACCCAAGTGTATTTGTGAATTATATAAGCTCTAGACCCCCTTGTCCCAAATGCTCTCAGGAAAGTCTTTCTTTACTGGCCTTCAGGTCATGGCAGAATATGGCATTGTCACCTGGCCTCAGGTCAGCTTTGAAGCCTGATGGGAAGCATGCAGGACCGCCAGCTGTCCGAGTCATTGAGTAGCCTTGAACTAGTTGCTTTACCATTTTGGGATTCAGTCTTTGCCTCTGTAAAATGCCTTTTTGCTTGCTTGCATTGTAGAATATGGTTGTGGGTGGTCCAGGTGGACTATTCTGGAACAAAAGTATTAACTGCATTCTTCTAAAATTCACTAATTCTGCACAGTCAAAACCAGAACTAATCCCAGAACAAAGCTTGTATAGATGAAGAAATGAGAAATTTTTTGTGGCACATTTTGTTAGCAATATCCAATGACACCCTGTGTCTACAAGGTGTTCCCAAATGTTTTCACTGAAAACTAGTTCTGCCTGTCTACGTAAAACAGAATTGTTTTCAAGAAGTGATAGTTAACGTTGATCGTTTCTTTTTTTTTTTTTCTAATTTATACTTTTCTCTGAAACATTGCCATTCATTTTTTCTTAACTCTTACAAGCACCAAATTTCAATATCTAGTAAGTCAATTTGGGGAGAAAGAAGCACCATCAAGAACTTCCCTCCAGACCAAAACAGTGATGTTCATTCCTCCAAACAACTAAATTCAATCATTGTGATCTTGATGATCACAACAAAAACAAAAAGCCCACACACAAAAAAAGTAACAAAAGTCACATTCTAGGGGTTAAGTGCATTTAGCCATCACTGTGCTGTCTATTCATCCTTAAGCTGACTTTAAAAAAAGAAGAAACACCCTAGCCCATCCAAATATACTTTTTCCATTTACTTTTTTTTTTTTTTTAATGTTTATTTACTTTTGAGAGACAGAGCACGAGCAGGGGAGGGGCAGAGAAAGGGAGACACGGAATCTGAAGCAGGTTCCAGGCTCTGAGCTGTCAGCACAGAGCCCCATGCGGGGCTCGAACTCATAAACCATGAGATCATGACCTGAGCCGAAGTCGGCGATTAACCGGCAGAGCCACCCGGGTGCCCCCATTTACTTTTTTTTAATTAAAAATAAGAATTAGAAAAAAAAGGGGCGCCTGGGTGGCGCAGTCGGTTAAGCGTCCGACTTCAGCCAGGTCACGATCTCACGGTCCGTGAGTTCGAGCCCCGCGTCAGGCTCTGGGCTGATGGCTCAGAGCCTGGAGCCTGTTTCCGATTCTGTGTCTCCCTCTCTCTCTGCCCCTCCCCCGTTCATGCTCTGTCTCTCTCTGTCCCCCAAAAAAATGAATAAACGTTGAAAAAAAAAATTTTTTTTAAATAAAAAAAAAAAGAATTAGAAAAAAAAAAAAACTTGAAAGGATTCACTGTTGCCTGACTCATTTTGATGTATACAGCATAAGGTCAGGAAGGCTATTTGCAGCATGCATGATTAGGGGATACTGGTCTTCAAGGTTCTTTCTACCAAACAGTGTAAATACCCACAATTCCAAGTGTGAAAGAATATCGATGATCCCTTAGAATTCCATAGGACAATACAGCCTCCCGAGCTGATCATGGAGTGCTTCTGTCAAATTGACAGTTACCATGTGTAAAATATTTCCTATCCTGTTCCAGTACTTTCATTGAGAGGTCAAGAATTAGCCTGAGAAACTCCCATGTGGAACCTTCCGGAGATGTGGAGATTGGAACAGCTGTCAAATCATGAATCACATAAACTCTCTTTGGTGTATCTCTTCAGTACTGGGATAGAGTCTTCTATTAGAACCTGAAAGTAGGCTCTTTCAAGTTTTGTCTAAGGTGACGCCTCATGTTTTTCACATGCATTTCTTACATTCATCAATCACTATTTGGTCAATCTCCACCATAGTGACCATCACTGGTTTCAGTTTGACTATTTCACATATGTCCCCATCTCCACCCCCTAGAATCAGTGCCACTGTAGTCTTTTCCAATGCCCACGATGGTTTGGATATACCTCAATCACCCTCTGCCAGGTTAACACCCCCACTTAAGGATGAGAATATTTCCAAATTTCTTTGAGTGTAGAATTGTAATGTTCTGAAAGGTGAATCTTCATTACACCAGGCACCTCTGTGTCATACTCAGGCAGCCATCAGCTCAACCAGGCAGCCATCAGCAGTGGGCCACTGTCCATGGGTGGTCATCGCTTCAGTTCTTCCATTCTCTCTTCTACTTTTTCAAAAGACTCAACTTCTTGGCCTTGCGAATCACCATCATAACTCTGAAGTGCCAACAATGCCAATCCATGTGGGTGAATTCTCAAATTGGCAAAGCTGCCTTTTTGGTTTACGAAGGCCGCTAAATAACTGTGGTCTTGCCAGTTGTGCACCGACTCTGTCATCGCTTGCTCCTGGAAAGTGGACTGGAGGCCTTTTAGAACAGTCTCACCATCAGCTTTGGCGCCGAGCATGAAGGTGAGCGCGCTGTGCCCCGCTGTTGGCATAGTGAGGCGAGGCCCTGTGCCACACCTGAGGGAGGAGGCGGCAGGAGCCTGGGGGGCTGCTCGGCCTGTCAGGCTGCGGCCTGCAGGGAGGGCCCACTGGTTTGCATTTTACGAAAATGTTCTTAACGTTTATTCTTGAGAGATAGAGACAGAGTGCGAGCAGGGGAGGGGCAGAGAAGGGGGAGACACAGAATCCAAAGCAGGCTCCTGACCTGACACGGGTCACGAACTCACAAACTGTGAGATCATGACCTGAGCCCAAGTCAGAGACTTAACCACAGAGCCACCCAGGCACCCCTGGTTTTTAAAGGAGTGGCTTCAAGAGGCACCTGGGTGGCTCAGTTGGTTAAGCGTGTGGACTTCAGCTCAGATCATGATCGCGCAGTTTGTGAGTTCAAGCCGCGCATCAGGCTCGCTGCTGTCAGCACAGAGCCCGATTCAGATCCTCTGTCCCTCTCTCTCTGCCCCTCCCCTGCTTGTGCGCCTCAAAAATAAATAAAACATTTTAAAAAATGAAAATGAGAAAATAGAGGAATGGCTTCAAAAGCAATCCTGGGGAAATTCCAGGGAAATGCTTAAACAGATGGTTCTCCCCAAAGATCACCCTTGATGTGATAGGTGATTCAGTTAATCATCAACTATAAAATTTCAACACGAGACAGGTTTGGGAATTTCAAAGCAGACATTAGCAAGTATTTGTTGCAAGAATGAAAGATGAGTAACCCAGGGCCTGAGAAGGGAATGAATGGGGTTAGACTGCATTGGAAGCCCAATCCACTAGGATGAAACGAGGCATTATTTACAAAAACAAACCAGTCCTGGGTTTAAGCATGATTTGCTTTACAAAATTAACCAGCTTTATTCAACACCATTCAGGAAGAGGCTAAGCCAATTTGTCTAACTATTTTCAGTGAAAATACTTTGCTGGCTTAAGGCTGAAATCAAACATTTGGGTGTCCTGAAAGCAAGCAAATCAAAAAAGCAGTTAAGAGGTTTAGGCCCATCACATAGTCTCATGCATAACTATTAGTAACTTTGAGGTTAAGTGAGCCAAAGAAAAAAAACATAGTCTCTTGTGAAGATTCCCACGTCAACCAATTCAAGTGATAAATAACCTTGTTGACTTCTGTTAACATTAACAGGCACAAAATGGTTAGACTAGCAGACCAGAGTCCAAATCTTGACTTCTCCACTGATAGCTCTGTGTGGCCTAATGTCTGTGCCTCAGTTTCCTGAGATACGTAATGGCGCCTACCCCACGAGGTAGTTTGCAGACTAAGATAATGCGCATAAACTGCGTTCCTCCATGCCTAATGTTCACTAGATGTTAGTTGTAGGCTCACAACGTTGTGACAAACACAGTAAAGGAATGATTAATACTATTAAGTAAGTCTAGTTGTTACTACTTCTCCATATATGATTCATTATACAAGGTTATAGAGCACTCCTGTTCTCGAATGCACATACCCTTGAGCAGGCAGGCCAATAAAGTTGCATGAGATGCTCAGGCCAACATTATGGTCATTTAATCACCACAAGACTGCAAGCATGCTTATCTAGCACAAAAGTTCATAAATCAAACATCCAAGTCTGTACTGAATCATTTATACTTATGTGATACCATAATTATATGTTTATTAATTTTTTTAGAGAGAGAAAGTGTGTGCACATGGGGGGGGGGGTGGGCAGAGGGAGAGAGGGAGAGACAGAATCTTAAGCAGGCTCCACACTCAACAAGGAGCCCTAGGAAAGGCTCAATCTCACACCCCTGAGATCACTACCTGAGCAGAAATCAAGTTGGATGCTTCACCGACTGAGCCACCCAGGTGCCCCTGTGATACCATAATTATAAAAGCCGTAAATAGCTTATATAGTTTCTAAAGAATGATTTATTTTACTTTATTTTATTTTATTTTATTTATTTTTTATTTGAGAGAGAGAGCATAGGTGAGGGAGAGGGGCAGAGAGAGACAGAATCTTAAGCAGACTCCACGCTCAGGGTGAAGTTGGACGCAGGGCTTATCCCATGACCCTAGAATCATGACCAGAGCTGAAACCAAGAGTTGGAAGCCTAACCAACTGAGCCACCCAGGTGCTCCAAGAATGATATTTTTTAATTTTTTTAATGTTTATTTATTTTTGAGAGAGGGAGAGAGAGATAATGTGTGAGCAGGGGAAGGGCAAAGAGCAAAGGAGACACAGAACCCGAAGCAGGCTCCAGGCTCTGAGCTGTCAGCACAGAGCCCAATGCGGGGCTTGAACCCACGAACTGTGAGGTCATGACCTGAGTCGAAGTTGGATGCTTAACCGACTGAGCCACCCAGGTGCCCCAAGAATGAGTTTTAAATCAGATACCTAGGGTTTATGAAATCATAGTTTCACTTCAATGGTGTGTACAACTTCTAGAAAATTTTTAGTTGCTTGGAGTTGCCTTACCTTCTACTGGGAAGAATCAAACTCCATCAGGGAAATGAGAATATTTACCTGGGATAAGGAAAAACATGTATTGCAAGCAATAGTTATCAATATACTTGAACTAATCTCAAAAAAATGTCCTACAAATTACAATTCCACAAGTGGACGGAAGGCCCGGCCGTAACGGTGTGTGTGGGATATACATAAAAGTGTGGATAATGCATGAAATGGACTAAACTCTGAAGACTAAGATCGCTACTTTATGGCGTCCTTGCTGATTAACTTCTGGACTAATCCTTTTTTCCTTCATCAACTATGAGAAACTATTTTATGAGAACGATTAGAGAACACTTTTTTAAATGCTATTTTACAAGACTAATTTAGGTTAGTCGTGACCTCCTAACCAGGGTGGCCCTTTTCTCTTTTTTGCTGATTTCATTCACAACAAACAAACAAAATAATAAGATACAGGTTATGTGTAACTTGGGTCAGAAGGGGAAAATGTCTATACTGTAAATAAATATATGAAGAAGAAAAAATTAAATGTGTTTTTTTTGTTTGTTTTGAGAGAGTATGTGTGTGCACATGCGCACAAGCAGGGGAGGGGCAGAGGGAGAGGGAGAGAGAATCCCAAGCAGGCTCTGCGCTGTCACAACTATGAGATCAGGACCTGAGCCGAAACCAGGAGTCGGATGCTCAACCAACTGAGCCACCCAGGCTCCCCTAAGCGTGGTTTATTATTATTTTTTATTTTTTATTTTTTAATGTTTATTTATTTTTCTTCAACTTTTTTTTTTTTGGGACAGAGAGAGACAGAGCATGAATGGGGGAGGGTCAGAGAGAGAGGGAGACACAGAATCTGAAGCACAGAGCCCTGCGCAGGGCTCGAACTCACGGACCGTGAGATCATGACCTGAGCCGAAGTCGGATGCTTAACCGACTGAGCCACCCAGGCGCCCCATAAGTGTGGTTTTTAAAAAGTGAATTCCATTCTGTAGGATTAAGGCCTAGAAGACTACGAGGAATGTCAGAAGACCGATATGCGTAAATCCCAACACACATAAGAAGCTTTGAACATTTCAAAGAAAGCAAGCAAGGCTTGGTTCAACTTGATCTTCAAAGAGAACTTACGTTAACTGCCCTCAGTGAATCCAAAGCCAAGGTTTACACCCAGAAGTCCTTTCCCTGTTGTTATTACCCTACGGTGGGTCAATTCTGCTTCGGAGGGGACACAATAATACAGGCGGCCTACAATGAAGATGGAGAGATGGCCAGGTAGCAAAGCGGAATCTCTTTCTGAAGAGAAATGCTCTACAGTGCTTCTCATTGCAATTTACAGAGCACATCTCTAAACACTGGCCGTTGTACAGAAAGCTCAGGCTCGTCTCATGTGTTCTATTAGATGGCATCTGAATTTTGTACGGCCTGCGGGGGTTTTTTGTTCTTTTAATGAACGCTGAAACAATAGAGAATTTAAAAAGCAAGCCATCTTGCAGACTATAGCTTCAGGTTTGAGTAATCACTGCTCTCCTTGTTTTTACTGTATTTTGATGAGAGCCAACATCCTAATTACAGCCCAGCATCTCCAGTTCGGCAGGCGGTGCCAATCACACCCCATTATCTATTGATGTGGAGCAAGTGCCCGTTAGGGGCTGCTGCAATCACCACCCTCATTTTCCGCTCTCGCTCCATCCACGTCAGCGCTCTCGTCTCCAGAGGTAAGAGCAGCTGTACTCTCTGTACTCATTAACCCAGCCGCCCTTGACATTTGTTCCCTTTTTTTTTAAACCTAATGTCGCAAATTCTCTACTAAAAGACTTTCAGCCTGTGATTTTTTTTTTTGCATTGATTATTTCAGCTGTTTTCCAGGATCTGCACTTGCATCTAAAATAGTACTCTTACATTTCACACATTGAGCTTCAGAATTCCAAACAGAAGACCTGTGCCTTACTGTGATTTGATGCGCTAGAATGGCCGATGGTGCGGGGGTGGGGGTGGGGGTTTGGGGAGAGAGACCGAGTTGAATGTAGGTCCGGAACTTCACTCATGGATCTGAATTTGGCTTTAAAAGCATTAGAAATTTGTTTCTTCCTGATATTACCAATTGCCTGAAGACCTGAGGCGGTCAGTTATGTAGGATATTTTTTTTTTACACGTAGTGATTCTCATTCCAGAGAGGCTTAGTTTTGATGGGCTCCTTCTCTGCTCTGACTCTCCGTTAGCTCGCCACATGTCCATTCTTGGCAGGATAGCTTAGAGTAATTACACTGCACCTTCATCTTTCCCCACGTGCAGTAGGGTTCCAGTGTCTTCTGAAAGGGAAGAGATGGGGAAAAGAAAATTGCATTTTTATATTCTCCTATAGCAAAGGCCCAACCTCTCCTACCTCTGTCCCCAAAATACCCTCCCACAGTCCATTCTTTACCCTCCACAATCTTTTTTTCCATAAGGCACAATAATATTGTACATTATTAATTCTAAAATAAATAATTTTAGAATATTTATTTTAAATATTCTAAACAGGGGCACCCCCCATTATTATTAAATATAAAAAACGGGGGCACCCCCCATGATTATTTTTAAGTGCTTTCCCAACCCCCTCATTTTGATCCTCCACAGGAACCCTATGAATAGGTATGGACCATCCTTAGCCCCATTTTACAGAAACTGAATCTCAGAAAGATGAAGTGACTCAGTAAGTGACAAAGCCGGGCTTTGAACATAGGTCTTTGATCGAGAACCTGTTCTTCACTATGTTCTAACACCCCTCTCCTCCAGCCAAGCCTGTCCTTGGAAGACGGCCATTTTATTTGATCTTCAGTGTTCTTCCTTCCAAAGAGTAGATAATTGTAGATTATTAATCGTGTAAAGTAAAATCGCTTATTTATTTTATTCAATAAACACTAATACACTTTTTTTCTGGATGTTATGAGAATGCAGAAATTCCTAGAACACAGTCCCTATCTTCAAGGGCTCACAGTCCAGTGTAAGAAGCAGACATCCCAGACAATAATATCAGCAATGGGGAAAGTTCTAGAGCAGGGATAAGTACCAGGTACCTCAGATGTAAGGCTGAACTTGAGCCGGACTATCTGGCTGCTGAAAGGCTTTTTTCAGAAAATGACCCTAAGGTTGAGTTTTGAATCATGAGAATTTACTTCAGGCTTCATGTACAGTGTAAGATGATGAATGAATGAGTGAATGAATGAATGAATCCATAAATCGGTGAAAAAAGGCATCAACTATGTCTTGAAAGAGATTGAGCCCACAACTTGGGGACATGGATGTGTCAGGAAAAATCATTGAGAGACAAATCCTTGGGGGAGCCTGAGAGGGGAATGGAAAGAGGTGAAGAGATGCCAGACGCCATGGAAACCAAGCAAAGGGACTTCAGGAGGACACAGTCAGCAGTGTCCAAAGGTGCAAAGAAGAAAAAAGAAAGCCTGAAAAGAGTTGGTCGACTTTGTTTCCTTGGAAGTCTCGGTGCCCTCAGAGAAGAGCAAACAGGATGTTACCAGGTTCCCTCTGCCTCATTTTCGCTTATGGACCTAAGGCCTAGAAGGATCTGGTGGGCTCCTTGTGTGGCCTCAGCTCCCACGTGGACAGCAGATGCTGGACCTCTCCCAGCACGTGGGGAGAGGTTGTGAGCGCAGTTTTGCAGCTCACCACCCTGCCCCAGCCTGCGGAAAATCCAAATTGGAAAAGTGCAGGCGAGGGCGGTGGGGGTGCCGGCACGTTACCCCCAGCCCTGACCTCACTGAGCGCCATGTGAGGGCATTCCTGGACTACTGTGCAAGGGGCCCACCAGAGGAGCCAAGTTTGGGCAAACATTCACAGATTTTCCTCAGGCCCCCGGTTTCAGCTGTAACTACGAATATATCAGCTCTTGTGACTGCAAGTGACTTTTTTTTAAGTTTATTTATTTTGAGAGAGAGAGAGAGAGCATACACACATGGGCAGGGGAGGGGCAGAGAGAAAGGAAGAGCGTGAATCACAAGCAGGCTCTGCACTGTCATTGCAGAGCCTGATGCAGGGCTCCATCCCACGAAGGTCTGTGAGATCATGACCTGAGCCGAAATCAAGAGTCGGCCACCTAATTGCCTGGGCCAACCAGCCGCCCCTGCAAGCGACTTTTTATGACCTACGACTAACTGTACAAGCTATCGGACCTGCCTGACATCCCCCCTCAGGGGCAGGAAAGAAGGAACCCACAGAGTGGGTTTGAAGGGACTATGAAACAAAGTGAGGTCACTTTAGGATTCCACTCTATCAAACCCATGTAATGAAAAGGTTACGAGCAAAATCGAGGGAGAAAAGCAAAGGTTACACGGAGCGTGGTTGTTGTGGCCGGGCTGTCACTAAGCAGCCATTTAGGGCGTGGGTTGCAAGCACTGTGCCAATCGCGGTACCTGCAGGGGGGGACAACACGGCGATTCCCGCCCTCCCCGGCTTCCAGTGTCAACACAAGGAGCCATGTACGAAAATATGAGAAATCATAAGCTGTAGAAAGGGAGAAATCCCTGGCTTATAAAGAGAGGACACCGGCAGGAGGAGGAAAGGCCTCTCTGAGAAAACTACCGCCGAGCTAAGAAGCTCCAGATGAATAACTCGGGCAGAGAGTGAGGGAGGCCCAACCGGGGCACTCGGGCCATTGGGTGGGGGTGGCAGGAAGGGCGGGGCCTCGGGACATCGGGTTCCGTCCTTGGTGCCAAGGCGTCTCCCAAATCTTCCCATGGAGAATCACGGCCTGAAGGTGCGAATACTGTGCCGGGTCTAGCGATTGACTGTATTTATCTTTTACCCTGCTTGGGTTTTCTCAACAAGTCTTTCTCCTGTGAAGATGCTGGTGACCGAGCAAAATTTCTTGGGACACTCTCAGCAGTATTTGTAAATCTGATGGGGTCACGTGCCCCAGTGCGTATGCTTAGAATTATCATTCTGTTCCTCCTCACCATGTTATTGAGTACTATTGAGGCAGATCTTGTAGGTTAGTCAAAGAGGTAAGACGCTGCACTAAATAGCTCTATGGACGTGTCCAGAGGAGCCTGCGTCCCAGCTGGGAGACCAAGAGAAATGGGAGCTGGTTTTCAGGCCGAGCGAGCATTGTTGATTTCACATTTGCAAGTTCTGGTTTAAGTCAGAACAAAAGGCTACAGGGAATCAACTAAAAGGGGGCTGCTCTCTGGCTCCTTAACAATTAGCTTAAAGGCTCCTACTCTGAAAATAATTCACAGCCCCCTCATCTTTCAAGCCAGTGCTGCTTCAACGACAACCCAGGGACCAGTTCCTGTTCCATTCTGCAAGTTGTTTGTAACCCGTCTGCAGTGAGATAAGTACGGAAACAAACTAAGCATTTAGAACTTTTTTGGCAATATGGCAGAATGGTTTTATGTCTGCCGAATCTGGAAAGAAAGAAGAAAGAAAGAAAGAAAGAAAGAAAGAAAGAAAGAAAGAAAAGAAAGGAAGGAAGAAAGAAAGGAGAAAGAAAGGAAGGAAGGAAGAAAGAAGGAAAGAAAGGAAGGAAGAAATTGAGCTTATGTTTTGTATGTCTTTGGAGGATTTTTTTTCTATTTATGTTATTTATTATTATTTGTAAATATATTGATGTATAATGGATTTAAGGCAGAACTGATCCTTCCACACAGGTGTTCTGAGATGCGTTGTTCAGAGCCACTAAGTGGGCTTAAAGGCAGTCCACTCACAAGAACAGGTAGTTCAATACGACAGTTCCCAATGGATCTAGAAACACTGAGGTCAAGTCAGGAGCCACGCTTTAGGCTTTCTCATTCAAAACAGAGTTCTTGGCCAGATCATTGGCAGCTTTCCAGATTTTTGCCAGCAGGAAGCACAGATCAGGAGTCTACACTCTCCTTGAAAAAATCAGATTTATCCAGAGCGATGCTTAATTCCACATGAAATCCACAAAAATGTGAGCCGGCCAACTAGAGGCACAGAGAAACTGTTGCCAGTGGTGTCTTCAAAGCTAAGTGTCACATCTGTTTCTCCTGACTTTAAAGAAGATGGAAGAGCGCTGAGCTGATATAGTTACAAAGCCTGTGGCAAAAATCCCCAAATGGCCACAACTGTATTATCAGTTAAGTAAAATCAGGTATGATGGGTATGAAACCAGCCCTTTAAGGTCACCGCATTTAGCTGTATGGTTGTTCCTGCAGTGGCTGAGAGAGGTGAGGTCTGCAGTCGGACTGTTTTGGCCAAGGAGGTGCCACAACATCCCCAGTGGAATGCTTCATTGCAACATGGGTCTCAGGACACGCTCATTGAGCCAGCCCTTCATCACTCATAGACAATTGAAACTAATGTGTCCTTAGCAAACATCGCAGGTTCCCATTATTTGTGTTCTTAGCTGTTCTCAAATGTCTTTAGTTGGTGTCTTTCGTTAGACTAAATCAGTTGGCAGAAAAAATATCTTCCCATATCTTTTGTAATTTTCCCACATGTCTATTACATTCTGTGCCCAGTAGGTTCTGAGTAAATGTTGACGAACCCATTAATAAAATGATGTAAATCAAACAGCAGGTTCCTTTTTTTTCACCTTCAGTGCATTTATTTATTTTTATTTTTTATTTTTTTGCTGGTGTACTGTTTTATTCAAGGCTCCGTGAATTTGATTTAAATTTTTGGAAATAGACAAACATTGAAAAAATAATACAAACTTAGTTCATTTGGATCCTGTGCTCTCAGGTATCATGCCCAATCATAGAATTTGGCAAATACATATCAATACATGATGAGCTCGGGCAAAATCCAAGCTACTCACCCATTGAGGAAGCCTCAAATGATGAGATTTCTTGAAGGGAAATTAAGAAACAGAAATCTAAAGCACTTTTCTGTTCTTTTATGTCCCCCCCCCCTTTTTAATCTCTTCTTGAATTTCCCAAAAATTATGCAGAAAGGCTCCAATGGAAACTGAATGTGTTCTTCCGTGTCGTAGTGAAGGCAGCCACAACATCCAGTGAGCAAGGATCTAGCTATGAGGGAGCCTAGAAGGCATGAAGATGGCAAAGCCAAGGGAGATGGAGCCCAAGAGGGTAACACCCAGTCTATGAGAGCAAACCTCAGGCCATCACTGTAGACACAAGCTCCATCTGGGGAAGAATCAGCAGCACTTAGGGTATAGAAATTCTGTTCCATTCTTCCCTCGTCGTCTCTTTGTCTCTTTCTCTCCTGCATTTCCCCACCCCATCCCCATCTTTGCTTAGCCAAACCCATGTCCCTTCTCATAGAGAAAAGAGAGGAACTTGCTTGATTAGAGGTTGGGAAGTGGCTCACATTATGTTTTGAATCGAAGGTTCCATTTCCATGTGTTACCCCATTACCTCTGTGACCTCCCTGCAAGTGAAGCCAACAACTCCTTTGAGAAAGACCCCAAACCCTTCAAATACAGTAAGTCTCAGACTCCCCAAGTAAGATGGCGTCTATGCTAACTAAACCCTTTGAGAAATACAAGCTGTGTTTTAGAATCTTGTTACAGCCTGTTCCAGAAGAGATGTATTTGGTGATGCCCCTGTAATGCCATCTGGTAACAATATTGTTCATATTCTAAGTGAGCACAAGCCATAATAGAAAAGGTAAAGATGGAACGGGGAACTACAAAAAATAAGATCAAATAAACAGAGGCCCAAGTCTCCAGAATCTTGTCCTTTTTCAGGTGACCTTATAAAAGCTGTGAATTAGGCAACAGGGGGAAATAAAAGAGAAAAAAAGAAAAGGGCTTTGCCTGTTCCTTCCTATTTCCTTCGTTTGATTTTCTGAGAAATGTGCCTTTTGTAGCATAATTTTGGCATATTTGCTATTGGCAGAAGCTTGTAGAATAATTCCTTCATTAGTGTGCAGAATTTGATTCAACAATTCATTTTGAAGTCAGAACTTCACTACCTGTAATGGAATTGCATAGGCTATCTCAGGATATTTCCTAGGATATCAGAAAAGGGATTATTGTTTTTTTAATCAAGAAACAGAAAGGGAAGGAAGGACACAGAGAAAGAAAACTGGAAAAAAAAAATTAAAAGCCAACTCTGAAAGGGAACAAACCATTTATTTCCTGCTATAGTGAAGCCCAGTTCCTTGTGCAGTGATGTGTTTCTCATTAATAGGTATTTGTGAGGGTACAGAGGATGTCAAGGACAGATATGTGATGCTTCCCTAAGTCTGTGATAAACTTTCCCCATTCGTCTCCTAGAGCAGCCCCCCACTAACCACTTGCAGCAACAGTGGAGAATGAAGGCAGTCCAACAACATAGAGGTATAGGTCTAGATGGTACCTGAGGACATCTGGCTCCTTCCTTTGAAAAGGCTACAGCTCCCTGACATCTTAGAGACTTGTGCACCTACTTCATTCATAGGTTGGTATCTGAAAGCAGATCCAGAGTGGAAGAGGTTGTAACAAGACTCTAAAACACATATTGTACTTGTTTCTAAATGGCAATACTAAGTGTGCGTGTAATCACTGGGGGGAGATGAAAGCTTACTGGATTTGGAGAGGTTTTGCTCTTCTTCAAAGACCCTGTTGGGCTCCACTTGCTAGATTTGTAGTAGTTGTCACAAAAGGGATGGGGGAATGAGTAAAGATAGAACTTAATTCAAAGCTTGACCCCGACCAAAGGTACAGGCAGCCAAGCTCCTACACACACACACACACACACACACACACACACACACACACACTTTAGGTGCAGTAATCCCCTCAGGCAAACTAGCCTTAACATGACCTTGAAGGGCCAGGGCAGTAGGAGACAATACCCCCATCAAACCACAAGACAGAGCTAAGGAAGCCAGAACTCCCTCTGGCACTCTCTGCGTCCAGAAGTTGGTTAGTATCCAGTTTGACCCACAGAGTCCAATACTTGAGCTTTCATTCAGATTATGAAGGGGTGATGCCGGGGTGCCGGGATGGCTCAGTTGGTTGAGCGGTGGACTCTTGGTTTCGGTTCAAGTCATGGTCTCGAGGTCATGGGATTGAGCCCCGAGGTAGGCTCTGCACTGGGCATGCATGGTATCTGCTTCAGATTCTCCCTTTCCCTCTGCCCCTCCACTGCTCACGCTTGCTCGTGTTCTGTCTGTCTGCCTGTCTGTCTCTCTCTCTCAAACATAACTAACTAAATAAAAATAAACATTAAAAAAATGCCTTGCCATTCATTCATTCTTTCACTCAACTAACCCTTGAGAATTTACCATTTCCCAGGCCCCGTTCTAGGAGCTATGAATACAGCTATGAACAAAACCAAGTCCCTGCTCTCACAGAGTTTAGACATCTGTGTATCTCTTTGTAAGTCACTCTAAATCATTCCGTGGAGAAAAAAGAATATGAATACACTAACACAACCAAATAAAACAAATAAAATATGTGATAGAGCCTGTGTGCATATTCTTGCTTCCTCTCTTTCTTTTTTAATTTTTCTTAATGTTTATTCATTTTATTTTTATTTTTTTTAGGTTTCAACTGTATTAATTAATACTTCATTGTATGAGATTTCTGTAATATTTTTTAAAGTAAACATGGATACACTTAGTATAAAAATTATTAAAAAGTACTGTAAGAACAAGATATTGAAAGATACTTTTTCTTAAAATACAAAATAACATATAACAAAGGAATGTTTAAACTGAGAAAAATCTGCATAATTTTGGGGGGGTAATCAAAAACAATGAATTTATGAAATAAGTAAGCACTGTATCTTTTAAGGATTAAGTACCATAACTGTTGTATGGATTAGGGAGTGTGTTTTATGATTATTATGTTTATTAATTTTAGAGAGAGAATGAGAGAGAGCATAAGCAGCGGAGAGGTGGAGAGAGAGAGGGAGACACAGAATCCGAAGCAGGCTCCAGGCTCTGAGCTGTCAGCACAAACCCCGACGTGGGTCTTGAACCCACAAACCCTGAGCTCATGACCTGAGCCAAAGTCGGACGCTTAACTGACTGAGCCACCCAGGCACCCCTTCCTCTCTTTCCTGAGTCTCATGTGCCCCTGCTCTCTGTCTTTCACACAGAACCCAGGCTTAAAAGCCAATGTGTTCCGTATAAAGGAGTTTCATTCCCAGAGTATTTGTAAATTAAAGCGACCTTTGAGGCTACAAGTCCTCTTTCAAAAGCAAACTTTCGTGAAAATGGGCCGAGCCAGAGACACCAGAAGTGACAACAGAGAAAGGCAGCATGGAGCTTGGAGGAGTGGAAGAAACAGTTGCCACATATCTTGGATGTGACTCTTCCAACTGAGGGACAGGATTCTCATCCCTGGGCTGGATGCTCTGGGAGCTGTAGTCCTCTGAGAGAAGGAAGAAAGGAAAGTCCTGGTAAGATTCAATGAAGAGGGAATTTATTGTTTGAAAGCCATTGATGCCTCTATTTTGTATTTTTTTTTTTGTCAAGGAACTCAGCCTTGGAGTTCACTCATGGATCAGTAAAAACTTACTGAGTGTCTACATTGTATCATGAGCTATTCTAAGCGCTAGGAATATATATCAGTGAACAAAATAGGCAAAAATCCCTGCTATCCTGGGGCTTACATTCTAGGCAGAGTACAAAAAATAAAAATAGCACAGAGCTTAGAAGAGTATAGAGAAATGGCCTTGATAGTAGTCTATCAGCAAGTGGTAAGTACTATATATAATATAAAACATATTGTACATACATTATATATAAATATAAAAATATAAAAAGGGCCAAGGGAAAAGGAAAGCTATGTGAGGTGTGCAGTTTTAAAGGTACGATGGGTCAAGTGGAACCAGGTTAGAAATCATGTAAATAATTTGTAAATACCCCATGGCTTGGAAAGTAAGTATTACGCTTTTAAACAATTCAACGGTCCAATAAGAAATGATGGTGGAAACAAAATATTCCAAAGCGTTCAATGTGCTGGAGATTCCCAGTCCCATTTCCACCCCACCCCCACCTGCACTGCAGGGTTCTGGGGTTTTTCTGGGCAGATGTCGCCTACCAAGTGGGCCACCTTTCAGGGTCTTCAGGCCGCAGCCACCTCTAGTCTGCTTCATTCTTCAACACTGTTTTAGCCACTTTCCCGGATCTCACTTTGTCCAATTTTGTTTTCTGGAGGAACAGGCTTCCTCCCCACTGCAGTGTCCAGGAGAAGAATACAGTTGTAAGCCTGCATACTGTGTGTCTAGACATTTTAAAGTTGAAAATCAAACTAATTAAATAAATATGTTAAACATGTTAAATAAAATCTGTTCTAAACTCCCAGTTTGACTTGTGTACTTCATGACACGCTGGCCAGGGTGCATTCAGAATTTTTGATTTTCTTGCCTTCTACACTTGGATGAGGTACGAGAGGGAAAGCCACCTGCAGGCCCTTGACCCTCAGTAGACCCACTTCTCTTCCCACCCCCATCCTTGTCCTGTACCCAGCACACCCCATTTTCTTCTCACCGCTCGCCCTGTCCTGCTCCCAACACTCCTCTCCCCAGCCACCCACACCTCTCCTATCCCTATATTTTTCCAACCCACATGTCCAACTTCCATCTAATCCCTGAAAACAGCCTCCTCCTGGCCAGACCTCAGATTTGGAGTTGCACACACCTACAACGCAGTCCACATCTGGGACAACAGACCTAATGCATAGGCTCATCTACTCCCTGCATGTGAAGGCCAGGAACATACTCTGGGTGGGCAAATATTGGCTACATGGACTCTGTACCGTGAGGAGGGGTATATCCAAAAGCGGGTCAGAGTGAGGCACAGGGAAAGAAAGAGCAGAGACCTAGTGTGCGCAGTCTTGAGCCAACACCTAATATTGTTACTGGTACCATCAAGTTGTCTTGGCATTCTTTGATTATTTCCCTATCATTGAAGTAGCACCCTTTATTTAAGTTTATTTATTTATGTTAGTAATCTCTACACCTAACATGGGGTTCGAACCCATGACCCTGAGGTCAAGAGTGACACACTCTTCTGGCTGAATCAACCAGGCACCCCAAAGTAGGACTCTTTAAATCACAAAACCAAATACCTACCATGCACCGTACTATATTTTTGTAGTGTTTTGCCTTTGAACAAATATTGTTAATGACACATCCTTGAAGTGGTTTATTTTGACTTTAATTGATCCCAGAGCCTAATTAATTATGGAATATGCTTTGTCACCTATTACCTCTTAAAACAAGGTGCTTTTCCCTCTGTAAACAACTAAAATAAACAAGCAATTGCTAACATTAAAAATAATTCCCAGTCCACTTTCTTTTTAAATGTTTAATTCTTTATTTTGAGAGAGAGAGCGCTAGCAGGGGAGGGGCAGAGACAGAATCCCAAGCAGGCTCTGTGCTGTCAGCTCAACAAGGGGCTCAATCTCACGACCCAACGGTGAGATCCTGACCTTAGCTGAAATCAAGAGTCTGTCACTTAACCAACTGAACCACCCAGGCGCCCCATCCCCAGTCTATTTTCAATGTGTGTGAAGCAAGTGGTGCTTGAGGATTACTGAAAAACATACCAAAGCAAGTAGCAATTAACCAGAGGCTCATTGCATTTGAAAAAGAAAGTATATGGAATGAAAAGTCCCCCACTTACTTTCCAGTTCCATTCCCATGGGAAACCACCGTCCAGCATTTTGCATCCTTCCCAAAAGTTTTCTCTGCTTGTACAGACACATTCATACTCTATGCAGATTCCTTTTTTGATAGGAGAGGGAAGTACCAAAACCTGGATTATATTCATCTGCAATTTGCTTTTTTCCCTTAATAATAATATGTTATGGGCATCTTTTCAGGTCAGTATACATAGAGGGCAACCACATTTTTCTTATTAGATTCTTGGTATTGATGGATGTCCCCATTCATCATCACTGAAATCATTTCCATTATTGTATTTCTACAGATAATACTGCTTTGGGTGTGTTATGTGTATATGTGTATATATTCATATATCTTTACGAATTTGTAGAGGAGTCCAAGAAATGGGATTGGTATAATCCATAGAGTACACAACTATCTTCCCAAAGTGCTGTGATCTTTCCTATAACCATCAATAGTATGCCTTTTCTCCCTCACTTACATCAGACAAACATCATATGCATCTTTTGAATTTTTGCCAATCCCATAAGTAAAAAACCTTATCTCTAATTTGTATTTCTTCAATTGCTTTTTATACAATTTTTTTGTTTATTTATTTTTGAGAGAGTGAGCAGGGGAAGGACAGAGAGAGAGGAGACGGAATCCCAACCAGGCTCCACGCTGTTAAGGCAAAGTCCCATTAGGGGCTCAAACTCGCCAACTGTGACCTCATGACCTGAGCCAAAACCAGGAGTCCTGTGCTTAATCGACTGAGCCACCCAGGTGCCCCGCATTTCTTCATTTCTTAAAATGTTAGTTCAGTGAATGCATGTTTATAGGTCTCTTGTCATTCTTCTTCTTTTTTTTTTAATTAAACTTTGTTGTTGTTTTTTGTTCGAGACAAAGCCCGCGCATGTGCACGCAGGCGAGCGGGGGAGGGGCAGAGGGAGAGGATGAGAGAGAATCTTAAGCCTTGAGCGCGGAGTGATCAGAGAAGGGAGAAGTGAAAGCACCGCGGCCTTTGCCTTTCATAAAAAGTGAGTCGAAGTCTGTTTTTATTGTCATTTTGGTAATTAGCCTTGTGAGATTGTGAATTGCTGTATAGTAACCATTAAGGCCGCGTGCACTTCAGGGGAATGGAGGGCCTCGGGCTGGAAGCATCAGTGAGGAGGAAGACGAACCTCTCCTGGCTCGGTGGTACCAGGCGTGTAGGGCGTTGGGGGGAGGACAAGAGGGAAGACGTGACCTCAGGGGAGATCCATATTTTGGTTAGAGCAAGAAGCGGAGAACATTCAGGAAGGAGGTAGAGAGTATTGGGGTGGGGGGGGGGGTGGGGGTTGTTAATGCCCAGGAGCTGGTGTGAGGGTTTCGGGGTCTGGGGAGGGATGGGAGACGCGGACAGAATGAGCAAAGTGTGATACGTGGGTAGAGACCCGCAGGGCGGGAGAGGAGCGGCCTGGGTGTCTGGAGGCTTGGTGGAGTGAACCGACTTACAGGCATAATGAGATTAGCCCTAATAGACTCGAAAGAGCCGAGGGTGCGGATGCCGCCAGTGGTTTTTCATTAGTAGTTAAATTAGCTCCCGTTCAGTTTTGTTAGTTTCCTTTATGTGCTTTGGAATCTTGTTCGCGGCCTTTGTTTGGTTTACTTTCTTTCGTTTTGTTGCGGGGCGTGTGTGTATTGGTGATGGGGGAGCGGGAGGGTTTGCCTTATTTCTTCCCAAGCTCACGCCCCTCTGGCCCTTCCGTTGTGCCTTGCAGGGAGGCTCCTGGGGCCGTCTAGGTCAGCCCCAGGTGTTTTCCTGGTTGCCGGCTCCCCATTCAACAGAGATCAAGGGCAAGTCCAGTGGCCCCGGGGCTTGAGAGTTGGTTCCGTCCTTGCTGCTCTGTGCTGCATCCTGCCGGTGTGAATGGGCACCTTCATTCCAGCTGCAGCCCCGTGCGGTGACCCCAGTTAGACTTCTTTACACAGCTGGGGAAGCCCGTCTCTGCCCCTGGTTCATCCAGTTAGCCTGGCTCTGGTCTCCCAGCCATGAGGGTAAAAGCTACAAGAGACACTAGGAAATGCAGTGGGGGAGCCAGCATACTCCTTCCGCTGACCCGGAAGCATTTCAGCTGCATCAAAGATTGAAAGGTAAAAAGAGAACCTAATTTTTTGAAAATAATCAGAGCTGGGGAGGGTCTTTGGAAGAAAATAGTTGTGTAAAACAAAAGATAAATGATTACAGTGAATTAAAAGCTCTTGCAAATCAATTTTTATTGAGCTATTTTACACATATATATATATTAGTTTCAGGTGAACAACGTAATGATTCAGTTTTTGTGTATCTTGCAAAATGATCACAGTCTAGTTAACATCCATCACCACACATAGTTACAAATGTATTTTTCCTAGTGATGAGAACTTTGAAGATCTACTCTGGTAGCAACTTTCAAATATACAAGACGGTATTATTATCATAGCATGCTGTACATTATAGCCCCAGGATTTATTTAGGTTTCATAACTAAAAGTTTGTACCTCTTGACCCCCTTCACCCATTTAACCCACCCTCTCCTTCTGCCTCTAGAAACCAGCAGTCTATTCTCTGTATCAGAGTTCGGTTGATTTTTTTTTTTCTTTTTATATTACATATATAGGTGAGATCATACGGTATTTATCCTTTTCTGTCTGACTTATTTCACTTAGTGTAATGCCCTCAAGTAAACAAATGGTAAGGTTTCCTTCTTTCTTAAGGCTGAAAAATATTTTGTTGTACATATATGCCACATTTTATTTACCCATTCATCCATCGATAGACACTTAGCTTGCTCTCATATCTTGGCTATTGTAAAGCTGCAATGAACATGTAGATGTCTTTTCAAGTTAGTTTGTTTCATTTACTTACACATCAATTTTTAAATAACCAATAATAATCAATAGAAAAATCAACAATAAATATAAGCAGCTCATCAAAAAAAACCCCACAAATATATATTTTAAACATATAAAGAATCTAGAAATGTCACTATGGAAGAAAGGAAAATTAAAGCTACGCGGAATACTATTTTCACTAGTGTGTCACACAAGATAGGGTACCAGATACTCTATCTTTGCATGGTGCTGAACTATCACAAAAGCAGATGGGTCAAAGAAATGCTTAACGTATTTTTTTTATGTTTCACATCCCTATGCATTTAAACATGCTGTTCCTTCTGCATAGAATGTTCTTTGGCCCTTTGTCTTATAGATTTACATCTAACTCCAACTCACCCATTAAACTCAGCTCGTCTCCCTTTCTCCAGGAAGCCTTCCTTAGTTTACCGTCATGACCATCCTAGTCCTATTAATCTCTCTTCTAGTCTTCTGTGTAATCTCTTTTTGTTGTTTTTTAAATTTGATCATATCCTCGTCTCATTGATTTCGCTCATTGATTTACTTGTTCCTTTTCCCAACTACTCTGTGAGAGCGCCAAGTCTAATTTGATTTTGCGTTCCCAAGGCCTAGCTCATTGGAAGTACTCAAAGATTCTTTGTTGGATGTATGAATGAAGAACTTGTTACTTCACTCGGAGATTATACATAGTTGGTTTAGCCACGCTAGGTTATGTGCTAAGCAGTCTCCACTGGGAGGCAGTGTTGTGCAGTGAAAAGCTCTTAGCTTCGCGAGCAGAAAGCCAGGGTTCCCACAACAGTTCTGCCTCCTCCTTCTACCTGCCCGTCCCTGGGCCGTGCACAATCTTGAGATGCTGACAAGATGGGAAGAATGAGAAGAATATTTTTCTTACAGAATTGTTGAGAGGATTATAGATAATATAGCTAGACAATTTAGGTAAACTATCCAGCATACGATAGATGCATTTATCATAAGGTAGCTCTTGATTACTTGTTTATAATAATAAGCACAATTGCAGTAAAGGCCTAGATCAAAGGCGTGATCTTCCTAACCATACTGCAAATGATCCTCACTCGAAAAGCTACCAGCCCAGCTCTCACCTCTGTCAGAGGGACCAGGGTTGGAAGCCTAGGGTTCAAAGGTTTTCGGGGCTCCATAGGACTAGGAGTTCCACTGGGGCTTAAGCAAGTCAAGGGCTTGAGGGACTATTATTGCCAGGCCCTGGTTCAGCTGCATGTGCATTAAATAGATTTTTGTACACTGGCCTGGGAAACAAGCCACCATCTATAATTCTGTTTCTATGGGGAAAGGCTTTCTGTGTTCCAAACAACCAACTTACTAATGAACTCCTGGAACACAACCTATTTGTCGACGGGGACCGGCTGACTGGGTTTACATGGCTGAGCCAGCCGCCTGAGCGACTGCACAGTGTTGATCTAATTATAATGAATTCTCTACGGTGACTAATCGAGCTGTGGTCTCCACAATTGAAGAGGAATTTTGAAAAATTGGAGAGCATTCTACAAAGAACCACAAAGATGATGAAGGACTGAAGGAAAATCTGGCCTCTGTAGTTTTAAGAGGACTGCAGAAACCACCCATGTAATAATCCTCTCAAATGAAAAAAAAAGTGTTTGATTCTTTACCATGTCAAGTGCATTTATTATTTGCAAATTGACAAGGAATTAATTCATACAGAAGGGAACCAGTGTTTGTGGAGGGCCCATATCAGGCCATCAAACACTTTCACGGGCCTTTTGTACACATTATTTAAACATATCCTTATGACCATCCTCCCAGATAGACATCATTATGTCTATTTCACAGATAAGGAGACTGATTTTCAGTGAGATTAATTTGTCAAAAATCTGATAGCTGATCATGCAGAACATAGATTCAAATGCAGGCCAGATTAATTCCAAAGACCCTCTAACCCATTTTCTACATTGCAGCCAGAGGGACCTTTTTGAAGCATAAACTTGATAATAAGGTCCTTCTCCTGCAGAAAACATTTCCATGGTCCCACTCTGCTCCCGGGATAAAACTCAAGCTGAAGGGACCCTGAGTGTCTTGCCTCCCGTACACCACCCTTGTCTGCTGCCATCACCTGCCGTCACCTCGTTCCCTCAGCCCCACTGCTGTGTCCAGATATCGTTCTGTTTGTGACTCCTCCCTCTGCTTCAGGCTTCCCAGCCTTCACACACAGGAAAAGCTTTCCTGCTTTTCCTCTTCTGTTGACCAACTTTGTCCTCTTCACCCTGTGGATCTCAGCTTGTACATGCCTTCCTTTGGAGGCCTTCCCTGTACCTCCACGTACAGGCTAATCAACCCTTCTCCATGATCTCCCTGCATATCACATTTCCCATATCACAGTATTTACCACTGCATCGTAACTGCATGTTACAGTTTAGCCTTAAATACCACCCCCACCACACACACACACACACACACACACACACACACACACTTACACATCTTACTCAATAATTATTTGTTAAACAAATGTCAAACGATCATATCACAAGTTGTTTTTACAAACAATAGTTAAAATATTGACATTTACAAAACATTTACCTTTAAAAAAAAAAGAAAAAAGAGGATTTGAGGTTATCCTGATCATAACATGGCTCCCCTTGTTTTCCAGTGTGTTTTCTTGAAAGGAAGGAAAGAAAGACAGCTGCCAGTAGGATGCTGGGTGTTGGGTAAAACGTTCGCATACCCATGGGAGTGTGTCCCCGGTGGGCATCATCCATCATCTGGGTCATGGCAGAAAAGAGATTGAGAACCTTCCATCTCCTAGCTTCAGGAAAGACCCAGTGAATCCATTACATTCGAAAGAACATTGATCTTTGTGCCATCCTCCAGAGAGAAATCTCCAACCCTATCTGGTGTCAAACAACCCTTGAGGTAAGGAAAGTCGTCCTTTTGTTTAACTTTAATAAGCCCGGTTTTTGTGTGTGCTCTTGGCAACAGAGTAAAAGCAGTCATCTCCCTCCACACAGTGGTTCTTCTGCAGTTCGTGTCCATTTCTGATGCTTCTTAAGTCATCCTGAAGCGTTTCCTCTCTAGGCTGTATAATCCCAGGTCCTCTAGCCCCTCTTTGCCGGTCACTGAATGACTATTTGGCTTTTGCTGTGAACTCTCTCCACATTCTCTCAATCCCATTGAACTATGGAGACCAGAGCCAGCCCCAGCTCTCTGTTACAGCTCAGATCCGTGCAAAGCAGTGTAGCAATTACCTCATGATACAGACATGCTTTTCATTTGCCACAGTTCTCTGCTTGCATTTTTTTTAATCATCAGAACTGCAGGGTTGTGACAATTCCTCCCGGTCAACTGGCTATCCACTAAAGCTATACTTTCAATTTTCCAGCCAACTGCTTTTGAGTGGTTGGCACCTTGCCTTTGAATATGTTCACTTTTCAGCTCCAAGTGCACAACCCTGAATTTTTCTCTGCTGAACTCCATCCGGTCTATGTCCCATTATTCCAGTTGACCAGCATTGCCTTCTATGACTCCTCTAGCCTGCAGGAATCTTTCCCTTTTGTGGTACCTCCGGGTTTGTGTTAGCTGCCTACTTCCTGTGCTTATTTCCTATTGATCAGTGCATTAGTCAGTTTAGGCTAAATTATGCTGCTGTAAACAAGTCACCCCCAAATCTCAGTGGCTTAACACGATACTTTTAGCTTTTCTTTTCCTTATTTGCACTACATTGTCCACTCTGATCATCACACTCATTCCATGGTCCAGGGTAGCAAAAGTTCTACCATCTTGTGACACCGCCATCTCAACGCGATGAGGTTTTCAGGGTTTGCTGGGGCAGAGGCACAAAGCATGGAGGATGGAGAAGTTTTACACGTTCCTTCCATCTAGATGTGACACATGTGGCTTATGCTAACGTTTCTTTGGTTAAAGCAAATCGCATGACTGTGACTAATTCCAAGGGGATACGTGCTCTGAAGGAGAGAACTGAAGAGAAATCTTCGTATTCATTCATTGATAAGGTCCCTCACAACCCATGAAATTCTAATTTTCCTAAACACGGTGAGCTTGTCTTTTCTTTCTGTATCATCTGTACATACTTGTAAGAAGACTTCTGGATTTGGGGCTTATTTTTCTCCCACTGAGCATCTCTTACAAAAATAGAAGCATTTTTCTATTCCACGGTCCAGATTATATAGGAAGATATTAGGTCAAAGACCAGATTCCACAAAAAGCTGCCAGCAGAATAATAAGACTGGGTCCTAATATACACTTTTCTCCACTGATAAGGGTGCTGTTCAAAGTAAGATTGTTAGGAAACCAGTGGCACGAACTTGTGACAGACATGGCTCTCAATCTGCCACATCCACTGCTCAGCCAGATACGCTATTATAACTGATTGTATGTTACAAATAGAAGATGTGCAGACCGTCCCCAGTGTTTTAAAATCTAAATAAGACAAAGGCGTCTTCTGGAGAAGCTGAGCGCCCCACTTAGCCTCTAGGGAGCTCCACGACCTTGGGAAAGTCAACCCACCCCAGTAGACTTGGGCTCCAGCAGTATCTGGGAGTAGGGTGGGACTTGACCTGCGATTTGCAGCTCTAGTTGCTTATCTGAGTGCCTTGAAGAGTGTTTTTTAAAAATGGATCCTTAGGCCTCACTTAGACCTTCTAACTCATCTAGGACAGCACCTGGAATCTATTCAGATCGAGTAGATAATCTCTAATGATATCTTTAAATGTGGACTACTTATCCAAAATCTATAAAGAGCTCACCAAACTCCACACCCGAAAAACAAATAACCCAGTGAAGAAATGGGCAGAAAGCATGAATAGACACTTCTCTAAAGAAGACATCCGGATGGCCAACAGGCACATGAAAAGATGCTCAACGTCGCTCCTCATCAGGGAAATACAAATCAAAACCACACTGAGATACCACCTCATGCCAGTCAGAGTGGCCAAAATGAACAAATCAGGAGACTACAGATGCTGGAGAGGATGCGGAGAAACGGGAACCCTCTTGCACTGTTGGTGGGAATGCAAATTGGTGCAGCCACTCTGGAAAACAGTGTGGAGGTTCCTCAGAAAATTAAAAATAGACCTACCCTCTGACCCAGCAATAGCACTGCTAGGAATTTACCCAAGGGATACAGGAGTACTGATGCATAGGGGCACTTGTACCCCAATGTTTATAGCAGCACTCTCAACAATAGCCAAATTATGGAAAGAGCCTAAATGTCCATCAACTGATGAATGGATAAAGAAATTGTGATTTATATACACAATGGAGTACTACATGGCAATGAGAAAGAATGAAATATGGCCCTTTGTAGCAACGTGGATGGAACTGGAGAGTGTGATGCTAAGTGAAATAAGCCATACAGAGAAAGACAGATACCATATGGTTTCACTCTTATGTGGATCCTGAGAAACTTAACAGGAACCCATGGGGGAGGGGAAGGAAAAAAAAAAAAAAAGAGGTTAGAGTGGGAGAGAGCCAAACATAAGAGACTCTTAAAAGCTGAGAACAAACTGAGGGTTGATGGGGGGTGGGAGGGAGGGAGGGTGGGTGATGGGTATTGAATAGGGCACCTTTTGGGATGAGCACTGGTTGTTGTATGGAAACCAATTTGACAATAAATTTCATATATTGAAAAAAAAATAAAATGAAATAAATGTGGACTACTCCACAGTTCTAGCCTTGACCTTCTCCTCTCAGACTTCTCTCACTTCAGTTGCCATTCATTTTAATAGGACTCTATACCTTCAGTTCAAACCTGAGACCACAAAACTGACTTCATCATTTCATTCAGGCCCTAAACCGCTGTGTAAATAACCCAGATTTCCCAGAGATGAACCATACAACCATCCATCCAATTAATGAAGCCGGAGAAACCTGGATTCATTTTAGATTCCTCCCTCTCCTCACCCAGTTAATCCTTCAGTCCTGAGCATCTCTCTCCTTTAAGCCCAGAGTCCCTGCCCTAGCTCAGGCCTTTATCTGCTGGCCAGGTTATTACACTGGTCTCTTTCTACATTTCCCTGACTTGGCTCTGATTATCCCTCCACCCTCAATTTATTCCCCTTGATTTCAGAGTGATCATTCTTTTTTTTTAAGTTTATTTATTTATTTTGAGAGAAAGCGTGGGGGTGGGGGCAGTGGGAGAGGGGGAGAGAGAATCTCAAGCAGGCTCCTCATTGCCAGCGCAGAGCTGATGCGGGGCTCAGTTCCAAAAACCATGAGATCACCACCTGAGCAGAAACCGATAGTTGGCCACTTCACCGACTGAGCCACCCAGGTGCTCTCAAGAGTGATCATTCTAAGATGCAGTATCTGTTAAAAAGTCTTCAGTTGTTTTCCCACTGCCACTAGTTTAGAATCTAAATTCCCTTGCTTGGCATTCAGGCTCCTTCCGGATGTTCTCCCACCATTTCAAAGCCATTGACATTGTTTTCCCTGCTCACAATATACCCTGCAGGGATCTCAGCTACCAGTGGTCCCTGAACTTGGTTGCTCTCCAATGGAAACATTATTCCTACACCCGCTTTCCGAACATGACCTGTCCACTGCCAGCTTGGGAAAGGCTTCACCGTCTCCTCCTGGACAACTTGACAAACTACTGCTATGCTTCCAACATACTCTGCTCATACTTCCGTTATCGCATTTGATTGGGTTGTAATGGCTTCTCTGCACATCCACTCCCCGCACCCCCCTCTCCCCCCCGCCCAGATTGGAAGCTACTAAGGGCCTGGGGCAATGCCTGACACAAAACCACACGTATTTGGGGCGCCTGGGTGGCTCAGTTGGTTAAGCGTCTGACTTCGGCTCAGGTCACGATCTCGCGGTCCGTGAGTTCGAGCCCCACGTCGGTCTCTGAGCTGACAGCTCAGAGCCTGTAGCCTGTAGCCTGTTTCAGATTCTGTGTCTGTTTCTCTGACCCTCCCCCGTTCATGCTCTGTCTCTCTCTGTCTCAAAAATAAATAAACATTAAAAAAAAAATGTGAAGATTGAATTAAAAAAAAAAAACCACACATATGTGACGAATGTATGAACGAACAAATGAATGGATGACCCTGTCAGCTCTAAACATCCTGTAAGTCTATGTATGCTTCAGTACAGAATAGCAAGTATAATATCAAATTCCATGATGAAATTAATACCTGGGCGATGATTTACAGCAAGGTGGGAATGAACAGAGGTTCTGAGCAGATGAGGAAGAAGTAGGGAGTGAATGGCCCAGAGCAGAGAAGGGAAGACTGACAAAATCCTGGGCACACAGCGCAGAAAACCCCAACTCTGCCCACTTAGTGCTGACGTTGTTTGAGGAGACTGTGAATTAAGTGAAGTGGCTAGAAAATTAAGATCCACTTGATTGGAAGTCAGTGAATACTATGATTTCACACTTGCAGCTGTTTTTCTCTGACCCTCTCCTGAAGTATTGACATGTGCTAAGCCTAAAAAAGCGGAAGCTGTCGTTAGAAAAACTAAAAAATGCACAACTCTAAAAGTAAAGAAATCTGATTGGTTCTTCCCCGGAGGCAAGCTTCATCGACAGGCTCCTTAATGCTCCTGCAATGACCAGGATTCAAATATGTGACTTCTGCGGCCAAAGCCATCATCACCATAAAAAATGTCTCTCTTTTAATACATTTCTTGTTTAAACAAACCTTAGAGGACTGTTTGGTGCCAGATTCTTAGAACTGGCTGTACAATGCTTTTTTTTTCTTGAATGTTTATGCTGCCCAGCCTGTAGAATTTAACTTAACAAAGAACGTTTAGTGTAAGGTAGCAATGTGGATGAATAGTTTTTTTGTGTGCTTACTAAAAGCGGGGGCTCCAAAGAACAAATCAAAAACCCATTAGGAATAATTCTGATTTGCCCAATGATGGATAGAAATCATGCAGGGAAAGGGAGGAAATTATAAAAGACCTTATTCTAAAGATGCAACAGAATCAAATGTAGTCAAAGAACTGTTAAACCAAAACCAGACCAGCCAACAGCTCAGCTATAGGAATGAGACACCACAACCAGCTCTCTGTCTCTCCTTCTGTGTCTCAGTCTCTCTTTCTCTGACACACACACACACACACTTCACAAGTGGAATCCACTCAGTCAGAACTGTGTCAGAGCAGAGACCCTCTTTTGGCTTGGCACTTAAACTTTACAAGAATTACGGGAATGAAATTTGTAGGCAGCAAACAACAGCAAGCAGTGTTAATATTATCTGCCATGTAATAAGTGTTTCACTTTAAAAGGCAGCAGGTATGGGGCGCCTGGGTGGGTCAGTCAGTTAAGCGTCTGACTTTGGCTCAGTTCATGATCTCATGGTCCGTGAGTTCAAGCCCCGCGTTGGGCTCTGTGCTGACAGCTCAGAGCCTGGAGCCTCTTTCGGATTCTGTGTCTCCCTCTCTCTCTGCCCCTCCCCTGCTCATGCTGTCTCTCTCTCTCTCTCTCTCTCTCTCTCTCTCTGTGAAAAATAAATAAACATTAAAAAAAGTTTTAAAGGCAGCAGGTGAGATTTTAACATCTGCTATGGGGTGGTTTTAGACAATCTCTCCTTTCGAACAGCCCCCTACCACCTCTTTTGCTCTGTACCCACCGGAGTGTGTATCCACAGCAATGAAGAAGAAACCCAAATCCAAATAGCAAGATCATGGAAATTCTTTTTGCAGATCAGCTTCAGTCTGCAGCCTCTGCTAGGGGAAGGGAAATGGATTGGGTCAGATCAGCAGGAGGGAAAATCTCCTTTGACCTAAACCTTTTTCACTGTGGTTCCTCACACACAGGGGACTTTGGATGAGGCATGGGGTCCTGTCCTGGGTGTGGCCCTGGCCTCAGGGCCCATCACATAATAGAGGCAGCAGAATATGTGGATTCAGCAGTGGTTGACCTTCCTGCTTTTCCCTTACTTTACTATGAACTTGCAACTTTTTTTTTGGAGATTGTTTATTATGCTAAAATGTAGCCTTTTGGGAAAAGGTTGATGATCACTTTGTGAACTTCGGTTAGGCCAATGATGACAGAATAGAATCTGAGTCGTCTAAAGTGCATCCTTCTAAGGAGATGCCCATGTGCTACCAGCCATTGCCCCTTCCCAATACAGCTGTCCTTTGTCACCCACACTGTTACCATCTTCTCTCTGTCACATAGCCTCACACCTGCTATGGTAGTCTGTTCTGGCTGCCTTAACAAAATACCATACACTGGGAGCTTATAAACAACATACATTGATTTCTCACAGTTCTGGATTCTCACAGTTCTGGAGTCTGAGAAGTCCAAAATCAAGGTCCTGGCAAGGTACCTTCCAAAGTACCTTCTGAGGCCTCTCCTCTTGGATTGTCCGTGGTTGTCTTCTCCCTGTGTGCTCACATACCTCTTCTTTGTACTCAAGTTGGATGTGTGTTGCGGTGGGAGTAAAGAGTAAAAGAGAAAACCTTCTAGTGTTTCCTCCTCCTTTTATGAGGACACTACTCCTATTGGATAAGGGCCTGACCCTTATGACTTTAATTACCTCCATAACGGCCCTATCTCCAAATACAGTCACCTCAGGGGTTGGGGCTTCAAAATATGAATTTGAAGGAGACACAATTCAGTCTATAGCATCACCCTTGCTTCCTTCCTCCCAACTAGCTTCCTACTTATCTTTGCCTCTAGAGACTAAGTGGCAGTACCAGGAGTAGATGTGGCAGGAAAAGAACTAGGAAAATTGGGCCGAGCAGAGAAAGGCATGTAGAGGCAGGAAGTGGATGAACTGAAGTGAATGGTGCCATCATTCATTTAGTTTTGCAAGCAGAGTGGAGCTTTAAATGTGGACCCTTCTGGTATCAGTTAGCTAGTGCTGAGTAACAAATAGCTCCCAATTTTAATAGTTAAAACAACATTCATTTCTTATCACTCACATATCTAGAGATTAGCTAGATTTTGCCTGATCCAGGCTGGACCCACTTGGGCCATTCTTTTTAGGTTGCAGCCACCAGGGTGCTCTGCTTCTTGCCATAGCTCTGCAGAGGGTAGAGCTACTCCACATGTCTCACATCTTCCTCAGACTGGTAGGCCAGTACGGGTATGTTCCTCTCATGGTGGTGGCTGAGGCTCAAAAGCAAAGCAAAAACACACAGTATCTCTCTCTCTCCCTTTTTTTTTTTTTGAGAGAGAGAGAGAGAGAGAGAGAGAGAGAAGGCACAATTGAGCAAGAGGTAGAGAGAGGGAGAGAGAGAGAGAGAATCCCATGAGGGGAAGAGAGAGTAGGGAGAGAGAGACAGAGAGAGAAGTGGGACTTACTTGAAGTAAGGGGGCTCATGTTTTGCCTGAAGCGGGGCTCGTGCTCACCTGAAGCACGACATGAGCTCATCCAAAGCAGGGCTCATGCTCACGTGAGCCATGAGATCATGATCTGCGCCGAAGTCAGATGCTTAACGACTGAGCCCCCCAGGCGCCCACACAGTGTCTCTTAAATCCTAGACTTGGAATGGCACACTGATGTTACCAGCATTTCTGTTTATGTCACTGGCTAAAGCAGGCCACATTGTCAAGCCCAAGGTCAACAGTATGGTTGCAGGAATGGGTGAAAGATTCAATATACCGTATCTTCTTCTTCTTTACTTCCCATAGCTGACACATTACATTGGCTTATGTTATCACCCAAATCCCCTGAATATTTACCCTCTCCTCCATCACCGTCCTAGTCTGAGCTGTTACGTTCTACCTGGATACTGCGACAGCCACCTAAATGGCCTCTGCTTAACAGTCTTGGACCTAATTTCAAAATTATTTTTTTTCAAATTCACCAATCTGCTCATGTGACTTCCTATGACTGCTCTTGGTTCTGAAGATAAAGACAAAAGTTTCTTTTATCAGGCAGGGCCTGACGTAATCTCACAGCCATCAACCTTTCCATCTCACCTCAGAACCCACTTCCTCTTACTCTCCGTGTTAGCCCAGTGGCTTTCTTCAGGGCTTTTGTTAAGTACTGGGCTTTCTGTCACTTCAGGGCCTTTAGAATGCTTTTTCTGTGCCTAGAACCCTATTCCCTACCCTTACCCTCTTAGTTCTGATTTATCCTTCAGATCTCAACTTGAACATCCCTTCTTCAGGAAAGCTTTCCAAGGGCGCCTGGGTGGCTCAGTCGGTTAAGCGTCCGACATCAGCTCAGGTCACAATCTCGTGGTTCGTGAGTTCGAGCCCCATGGTGGGCTCTGTGCCCACAGCTCAGAGCCCGGAGCCTGCTTTGGGTTCTGTTGTCTCCCTCTCTCTCTGCCCCTCCCCCACTCACACTCTGTCTCTCCCTTTCTCTCTCAAAAATAAATAAACATTAAATTAAAAAAAAAAAGAAAGAAAGAAAGCCTTCCTTGGTGCCCTAGGCCACATCAGCTTATTGTTTTAGAAAGTCTCATCATTATGTACCTTTAGTGCATGACACTTTTTGCATTTTGTCACAAGGCAGGTATTTGTGAGATCATTTAATTAATGTCTCACCTCCCCACCCCCTGGGAGTAAACTCCATTAAAATGGCACCATTTCAATTTTTTTTTTTTCAACGTTTATTTATTTTTGGGACAGAGAGAGACAGAGCATGAACGGGGGAGGGGCAGAGAGAGAGGGAGACACAGAATCAGAAACAGGCTCCAGGCTCTGAGCCATCAGCCCAGAGCCCGACGCGGGGCTCGAACCCACGGACTGCGAGATCGTGACCTGGCTGAAGTCGGACGCTTAACCGACTGCGCCACCCAGGCACCCCTGCACCATTTCAATTTTTGGTGATCATTATATCTCAGTGCCTAGCATGGTGCTTGATACATGGTAGGAGGAGCTCAACGCATTTATGGTAAATGAATGAGTGAACAAGCCGGCCCAAAGAATCAAAGAAACAAAACTAACTCTTTTCATTTTCTTTCTCAAGAACCTGAGGACACTCCCACCCTTTTCATTAAGATTTAACACAGACTTTATATTTCAGAGAAAAATGCAATCCGGGACAAATTACAATTTCACAGAACATTGAAGAAATCTTTAGCCACAGACTCTTTGTCTCTGTATCCCTTCCTAGACTTAATCCAGGTTTAGTCTGACAGAAAAAAAAAAAATATCCCAAGATCTAAGGACATTTTTCTGTGTTTTACTTCACGGGCGTGTCTATGACTGCCGAGTAGACCTATTGTAGACCGTGAATTCCTCTTAAAAAAACAAACAAACATGATTGATTAATGCTAACTAAAGACAGTATATTCAGATTTTTTTGTTGAAAATTATCTTCACTATTCTCAACTCCAATCAACAACTCTGTATTATTAGTGTGATGGTAGATTGCTGCACTGATGGTCCCAATTAGTGGTCTCCTTTCAACCATGCTCTTTGCAGTGTGACTTTGCAGTTCACCACGAGATGGGGTCGACTTTCCCACTCCTTGAATCTGGGCTGGTTTTCTTATTTACTTTGGCTAATAGAATGCAGTGGAAATGACATTGAGCCAATTATGATAAACACATATACCTCAAGAAGCCTTGCACACTTATGTTCTTATGCTTTTGCTACGCAGTAAGAATGAGGCCAGGTTAACCTCTTGGAGGATGAGGGGCTGTATGGAACAATGTCAAATTGTCACAGCCAAGGCAGTTCTAGACCAGCCCCATGCCAACCTCCAAGCAGAGATCAGCCAAGATTGCCTCAGATCACAGAACTGCTCAGCCAACTTACAGATACCTGGGTTAGATAAGTTCTTATTGTTTAAATTTGGCATGGTTTTTACATAGCAATGACTAACTGAGACAGTGTATAAAGCAATATTACTAGGCTTCTAGAAGAAATTACTACTACCTCACACCTTTTCCTCCTGCCCCCAAAGCATAGACCATTCAGAAAGATATATCTGGGGTTAAATCTTCTCTAACACATTTATTAACCTGGTGACTTCAAGTAAGCTAATCATATAGTTCCAAGCTTCACATTCCTTACCTATGAAATAGAGTTTATACTTTTGTGGCAGAGAAGGGATCGATTGTCCTTTAATATCTTATGTTCCTTTCTCCATATTTCAGATCCCCGAATTCTTAACTGGGCACATGGCTCCTCCCTAAGTGTGTTCATGTGACTAAGTTCCGGCCAATGAGCTATAAGTGAAATATCACGTAGTTGGAATCTTCCTAAGGAAGCTGGTACATTTCCTTTGCCCCCTTTTCCTTCATCCCTTTTTTCTCTGATGGCGTCACAGCTACTGGCCAAGAGAATGCTCTAGTCGCAAAGGACTTTGTAAAGCAGAACTGTGAAACCAACCCTAGACTGCCTACCTCTGGATTTGTATGCAAGAGAAATAAACTTCTCCCTTGCTTAAGACATTGGTCATTTTAGGTTTTTGTTACTCACAATTGAACCTAATCCTGGCTAATATAAAGAGACTTCTTGCTGGTTTGTTGTGAGTCAGGTGATAATATAAGTGCCTGGCATCATGCCTAGTACGTAGTAAGTGACGATAAATAAGTGTAGTGTAGCTTTTATTATTATTTTTATTGGTAGTAATAGTAGAGGCAATACTAATATACCTCCCTGGCCAATATTGAGGTAAAACTGGCAATATTGTTGAAGTCAGGTGAAGTTATGGCTTTAGTTGCAACACCTACATAGTAGTAAAGATCTATGACGTGTTTGTTGATAATTTTATCTTAAAGAGTTTCCTTCCTTTTAAAAATTGTTTTAATGTTTTTTATTTATTTTTGAGAGAGAGACAGGGTGTGGTGGGGGGGGGGCGGAGAGAGAGGGAGATACAGAATCCAAAGCAGGCTCCAGGCTCTGAGCTGTCAGCACATGGGGCTCAACTCAAGAACTGCGAGATCATGACCTGAGCTGATGTTGGATGCTTAAGCGACTGCGCCACCCAGGCGCCCCAGAGTTTCCTTCTTAACTCATTCCTTACTAAAATAACAGTTTTATCTTTTTGAAATTTAGGAAGCAGATATATATTAGCAATGGTAGTGCAGCACTCACTTTGTCAAAATTTTAACTCACTAATGTAGTAAGTCCTCAAAATATGGCAAAACAGAAAAGGGTTTCAAGCATGTTCTAAAGCATTATATGCACTTGATAAGCAATATTATATATAAAGCATTATATTTATGAGGCACCTGGGTGGCTCAGTCGGTTAAGCGTCCAACTCTTGATTTGGGCTCAGGTCATGATCTCACAGTTTGTGAATTCAAGCCCATATCAGGCTGCGTGCTGACAAGCACAGAGTCTGCTTTGGGATTCTCTCTCCCTTTCTCTCTCCCCCACTCACTATCTCTCTCTCTCTCAAAATAAATAAATAAACATTAAAAATAAATAAATCATTATATTTATTAAAATAATATAGCTTATTACAAAATTATATCTCAGCTTTAAAATATTGAAAAACTTTACTTTAGATCTTGGAAGAAGAAATGCTTTTTTAGAAAACTATTACCATTGTAACTCTGCCATTAGTTCCTTTGGTATCCCCTACTGTGAAGGTCGTTATTTTGAGACTTGGAAAGTCAGCAAAAAGGCATGCAGAACCTCCCCCAGTACTGAATCAATTTTTTAAGACAAATTTTCCTCAGAAATATGGTGAAACACAGAGAAGTCATTCATAATGAGTTCCTCAAGCAAAAATTCTTTTTAATTATTCTGACATTGGAAAAAGAACTCACAGAGAAATACTGTTCATAGTGGATTCCGTATAGCATTTGATAGTTGTGTGTCATTACCAAAGTAACCAGCAGGTCCCGATTCAGCTGGAATGGGGCTTTTCCCATTAAGGTGCCTTTTAAAATTAATCAATTACAGAAACCTATCGTGAAGACTTTTTCCTAAGTAAGATTTCCTATGGAAACCAATAGAGATTTTTTTAAATGCTTCTAAGGGAAAGTTGGTTTAGAAAATTGTAGGAAAGCCTGAACGAATTGACAGTAAAGTCAAGAAAACGTTTCAAGGTATAAGTAGACTTGAGATGTCTTAGGAAAGGATGCCAGTCTGACTCGCAAAAAGCCAAAGTACATGAGGAGGGCAGGTTGAGGCAGGAGGTGGAACAGCCTATGGACAAGTTCCCCATCAGTGGTGGCCAGGAGGGTACCAGCTAGAAACAGTAGAATGTAAGACTGGGGATGCAGATCGTGACTTTGTGGAGAGCATGGTATTGGACGTTGTATCTAATTCATTAGTAGTTGGTAATTATTAAAGGGTTTTTAACAGAAAGATAAAAAGGTATCGATGCTGACTTCACTGGGTGAATTCTACCAACTGTTTACAGAAAAGTTAATACCAACTATTCATGAATTCTTCCAAAAATTTGTGAGTGAAAGAGCACTTCTCAAGTCATTCCATAAGACCAGTATTACACTAATGCCAAAACCAGGCAAAGGTATCACAAGAAAAGAAAATTATCGACCAATATCCCTTATGATTACAAATGCAAAAATCTTTAACAGAGAATGGGGAAATCAAATCTAGCATCACATAAAAGGATTATTCTCCACAACCAAGAGGGATTTATCCCAGGAATGCAAGGTTGGTTGAACATTAAAAAATCAAGTAATGATGGGGTGCCTGGGTGGCTTAGTCAGTTAAGTGTCGACTCTTGGTCTCGGCTCAGGTCACGATCTCAAGGTTTGTGAGTTTGAGCCCCACGTTGGACTCTGTGCTGACAGTGTAGAGGCTGCTTGGGATTCTCTCTCTTTCCTCCTGTCTCTGCCCCTCCCTGCCTGTCTCTCTAAATAAAGAAAGAAAGAAAGAAACTTAAAAAACATCAAGTGATGTTGCCATGTCTATAGGATACGAAACAATAACAATAGCAGCATAACTGTCTCAATAAATGCATAATAAGCACTTGAAAAAACCAACCCTCACGATTAAAAAAAAAACAGTAAACTAGGGAGAGCAACTAACTTCTTCAACCTGATAAAAGCCATTTAGAAAAAACCATGGCTAATATTATATTTAACGGTAAAAGACTGGATGCTTTCCCCCTAAGATAAAGAAGAAGGCGAGGCTGTCTGCACGCACCACTTGTATTCAACATTGTACTAAAGGTTCTAGCCAGGGAAGTTAGGCAAGATAAAGAAATAAAAGGCATGCCAATTGAAAACTATTTCTGAGGGGCGCCTGGGTGGCTCAGTTGGTTAAGCATCCGATTTCAGCTCAGGTCACGATCTCGCGGTCCATGAGTTCGAGCCCTGCGTCGGGCTCTGGGCTGATGGCTCAGAGCCTGGAGCCTGCTTCAGATTCTGTGTCTCCCTCTCTCTCTGCCCCTCCCCCATTCATGCTCTGTCTCTCTCTGTCTCAAAAGTAAATAAACGTTAAAAAAAATTATAAAAAAAAAAAAGAAAACTTTCTGATTGCAAGTGACATGATCTTGTATGCTGGAAACACTAAGAAATACACACACACACAGAACAATCCCACTGAAACTAATAAACAAGTTCAGTAAGACTATAGGATATAGGATTAATATGCAAAATCAATTATATTTTTATACAATGAACAATCCAAATATGAAATTAAGAAAGCAATTCCACTTACGAAAGCATCAAAATTAATCACTTAGGAATAAATGTAAAAGAGAAGTGCAAAACATATACTCTGAAAACCACAACCATTGTTGAATGACGTTAAAGATGATCTAAATAAATGGAAAGCCATCCTATGTTCATGGATCAGAAGACAATATTGTTGAGGTGCCTGGGTGGCTCGGTTGGTTGAGCGTCCGACTTCAGCTCAGGTCATGATCTCATGGTTCATGGGTTTGAGCCCCACATCAGGCTCTGTGCTGACAGCTCAAAGTCTGGAGCCTGCTTCGGATTCTGTGTCTCCCTCTCTCTGCTCCTCCCCTGCTTGCAGTCTGTTTCCATCTCTCAAAAGGAAATAAACATTAGAAAAAAAAGAAGACAATATTGTTAAGATGGCAATATTTACCAAATTAACCTACAAAAATCATTGTAATACTTACCAGAATCCCAACTGTTATTTTTGTAGAAATTAACAAACTGATCCTAAAATTGGTATGAAAACTCAAAAGGAGCTAGAATAGCCAAAACAATCTTGAAAAAGAACAAAGTTGAAGGGCTCACATTTTCCAATTTTAAACTTACTACAAAACTCAAATAATTAAGACTCTGTGGTTGTGCCATAAGGACACACACGCACGCACGCACGCACGTAAAATAGAATTGAGAATCCAGCATAAACCCTCACATTTATGGTCAGTTGTTTTTTGACAAGGTTGTGAGAACAATTCAATAAACAGACTAATCATTTCAACAAATAGTACCGGGACAACTGGATATCTACATGCCAAAGAATGAAATTGGGCCTCTACCTTATACCATATATAAAAATTAACTAAAAATGATCAGTGACTTCAATGTGAGAGCTAAAATGATAAGCTCTTAGAAGAAAATATAGGGTAAATCTTATCTTGGATTTGGCAATAATTTCTTGGATGTGACACCAAAAGCACAAGCAATCAAAGGAAAAAAAAACAGGTAAATTGGACTTCCTCAATTAGAAACTTTTGTTCATTAGAGAACACCATCAGGAAAGTGAATAGACAAGCCACAGAATAGAAGGTATATGCAGTTCATATATGTGACAAGAGACTTGTATGTAGAATACATAATATTCTAGTCAATAACAACAAATAATCCAATTAAAAAATAGGCAAAGGATCTGAATAGACATACCGCCAAAGAAGATATACAGATGGTCCATAAGCACGTGAAAATAAAGGCTCAACATCACTAGTCATAAGGGAAATGCAAATCAAAGCCACAAGAGATGTCTCTGTACACCAACTAGTTTGCCTGTAATAGAAAGGACAAATAAAAACAAGTGTTGGCAACATGTGCAGAAATTGGAACCCCCGCATACTGCAGGTAGGAATGTAAAATAGTGCAGCCATTTTGAAAACCAGTGCGGCAATTCCTCAGAAAATTAAACAGAAGAGTTACCATATGTTCTAGCAATTCCACTCCTGAGTGTATACCCAAGAGAAATGAAAATATATGCCCATGCAAAAACTTGTAAAAGAATGTGCATAGAGTAATACTCATAATGGCCAAAAAGTAGAAACAATTCAAATGTTCATCAACTGATAAATGGATAAACAAAATGTCTATCTATGTTCTACAATGTGGATGACCCTAAAGAAAGCTCTGTTAGGGGAAAGAAGCCAGTCACAACAGACAACATAGTGTCTGACTCCATTTATATGAAAAGCCCAGAATAAGAAGCCTAGACTCCATTTATATGAAAAGCTCAGAATCTATAAGACAGGAAGCAGATTAGTGGTTGCCTAGTGCTGGGTGGAGAGATGGGAGGATTGGGAGGTGATATTGAGGGGGCGCGGCTTCTCTCTGGGAGAATAGAAGCGTTCTAAAATTGATTGTGGTGATGATTGCGCCACTCTGTGGACATACTAAAAACCATTGAATTGTTTTAAAAAATCAGCTCTGTGTTTAAGGGAGATCACTCTGATGGGAGTAGAGAGAAACAGAAAGCACAGAGCCCACTCTTCCAAGCGCCCACTCTTCTAGACTCTTAGAACACAGCTCATCTTCCAGTCTTCTCCCTCTTCACTCTCTGTGCCTTTCCCTTAAAATATAGTGACAGCACACTTGGTCTCAAATCTATGCTTGATAAGTTGACAAATACACTACAGGGTGGGGCTTAAGAAAAGGAGATTAGAAAAAGATCATCAAACTCTTTGATGATCATTATTATTTAAGCAAGCAAGGGAAAAGGCCCACTTCTCAACTGTTTCCTTAAAGGTGAAGAAATTAAACTTAGATTCCGGGCAAAAGGCATTTGGCCAGTGTAGAGCCTCAGATTAAATGGTGAATAAATTTCTGCTTTAGGCCTGGCACATAGCAGTCCTCAATAAGGTTTTTAGAAATAAGTTAAAGGAAATTTAAGAATAAAAATAGACTTTATGATAAGTGTTATATAAACACGGCCAAGAAAGACATTGTGAGATGAGAAAATAACACATAATCTTAAACTAGTGCTGGAGAAAAAGTTAAGAACGAAGAGAAAGGAATATTCAATCATTTAACAGGATAGCAAGCCTCCGAGTTGTCTCTTGAGTTCTTTCCATCCTTTTCAGAGAAAACAATTAGAAAGAAAAAGAAGTAATAAGTTGTAAAGTTATATAAAAGAGTAAGCATATTGCACCTTCAGAATACAAACAAGACAAAAACCAATTATATGTAATCCATCACATCAACAATTTGAAGAAGGAAAGTCATATGATCATATTGGCAGATGCAGAAAAAGTATTGGACCAAGTCCAGTACCTATTCATGACAAAAGTTCTAAGCAAACTAGACATAGAGGGACATTTCCTCGACGTGAGCAAGTGTAAAAAAGGCAATTATACACACCAGACACCAAAGACTTGTATGGACGCAGAGAGGAAAAACAAGTGGTTTCTTATGCAACAATTTACCAAGGCATAAAGTACAATGGAGGCAACAGAGATTAAGGAAAAAGAATAAGGAAGTCAAAGAAAACAAAGGAAAATAAGAAAGTAAAACAAAAATAAGGATCTGTCTTCAATATCCAAAATGGAAAATAACAGGCAGTCATCAGAAACACCACCCTGGGACAGGCATGTTCTCCCCAACCAGTTCTAGCCAGAGAGATCTGGTTTCCTACATCTAGAGAGCTCCTGTTCTTTGTCCTAGGGAATAATTAGGAAATGGAGGAGAAATAAGCCCAAGATTCGGGGATTACTAACTGCCATCTCACAAGAATGATGATTAAAATATTGTGATTAAGAATCCAGGACCTTTAGCCCCTTTGAGTGCTGATTACAAAGTGATTAGTAGGGATTACTGTGAGATTAACAATGTTTGCAAGGAAGATGATTTGATTCATTCCAGGCGTTAGGGACAGAGGTGGCAGATGGTTTAGTTATACCAAGAGAAACTGTAAAACACACAGTAAAAGACAGTTGGATTTCTTATTCTCTTTCATTTGAAGAAGAAAAAATAGCTCTTGATGGGCGAGGACATGTTGTTTAAAGTTATATAAGGCTGATGTCATACCTTTTCAATGTATCAAGAGTGCAAAAATGATGTGATTAGTTTCTGTCTGGGAGGAATGGGGAGATCCAGATAATGACAACATTAAGGCTAGGGTGCCCGCTTTGTCCTTTCTGTATTAATTAAAAGCCTTTTGATGAGAATTTATGATGTGAACTAACTCGCTTGATTTACTATTTAGACAGGTGTGGAAGGAAATAGAGTAGTTTAGATGTTGAAACTAGTACTTGCATATGCAGATGACATGTTAATGATTTTATCAACTGATGAGTCTGTAAAAGCCATCCCTTGAATTTTTGAAACATATGCTTAAAGCAGCTGGTTCTAAAATAAGTTTAAGAGCAACTATTTGCTTGATAGGGCTGACAAATAGGAACAGGTGATTGTCTTAGAAGAGGCTGGTGTTTAAAAATGAACCAATTGGGAGTTTAGGAGCATTTGGGGAGAGTCAAAACAATGAAAAATCAAACAGAAAATAGATGTAGCAGATAAATTAGTGTCTCTCTAGCAGAGTTGGAAGTTATTTTATTGTACTGAATGTGTTGTTAATCAAAAAAATTTCTCATTGCCTTGAGCCATATGGAAGTGATTTGCCATGTTTTTCTTGCTGTCCATTTGCAATGTTATGTTTGAGGGAGCTGGCAAAGTGCCTTTTAGAAAAATACTATCCTTACAAAGGTACCTTAATGAGCTGATTGAAGACAAGATTCTTTGCACAGCAACCGTGAGTGAAGCGGTCATCTTAACTTTAAGAAGAGTCTATATAAAAGGAACTTGACGAAAAAACTCTTTTGAAAACAGTTTTGTTATTCTGAGACTTACCCAGGAAGCATGTACACTGAATACACTGTTTAGAATTATGTATAGAAGAGCCTTTCCAGTCTATAGGTTTGTAAGCATTATTTTATAGTCTTTTGAAAACCTTTAATATGATGAAGAGTCTTACTGATTTAGAAGTACTAAAAGGTCACTGAATATTCTCTGGAGGCAAAATGATATCAGGGAAAGAGTCAAGAAGTGAGAGCCAAGAGGGTCCCCTGGGTGGCTCAGTCGGTTGAGCGTCCGACTTTGGCTCAGGCCATGATCTTGCGGTTTGTGAGTTCGAGCCCCGCGTCGGGCTCTGTACTGACAGCTCAGAGCCTGGAGCCTGCTTCGGATTCTGTGTCTCCCTCTCTCTCTGACCCTCCCCCATTCATGCTCTTTCTCTCTCTGTGTCAAAAATAAATAAACATTAAAAAAGAAAAAAGAAGTGAGAGTCAAGAGGTCTGACCAGGACCAAGTTGACCACTGTTTTATCATGTATTCTTTCCCTACCTTGTTTTCATCACCTGAAAGGAAAAAAAAAAAAGTAGTAATAGCTGGGGCACCTGCATGGCTCAGTTGGTTGAGCGTCCAACTTTGGCTCAGCTCATATCTCACGGTTCATGAGTTCAAGCCCCAAGTCAGGCTCTGTGCTGACAGCGTGGAGTCTGGATCCTGCTTCAGATTCTGTGCCTCCCTCTCTCTCTGCCCCTCCCCCACTAGCACCGTCTCTGTCTCTCAAAAATGAATAAACGTTAAAAAAAATTATTTTAAAAATTAGTAATTGCTAACGTTGACAAAATTTACTATCCATCAGGAACTGTTAAAATAATTTTTAGGAGCACCTGGGTGGCTCAGTCAGTTAAGCACCTGACCTCAGCTGAGGTCATGATCTCACAGATCATGGGTTTGAATCCCACATCGGGCTCTGTGCTGACAGGTCAGAGCCTGGAGCCTTCTTCAGATTCTATGTCTCCCTGTCTCTCTCTGCCGCTCCCCAGCTCATTCTCTGTCTCTGTCTTTCTTTCTCTTTCTCAGAAATAAATAAATTTAAAAAAATAGTTTTGATAACTTATTTCCTCTCCCCACAACAACCTGTGGTAGTTTCTGTTATCATCTCCATCTTACAGGAAACTGCATGGAGATCAAAGAATATATCAGAACTCCCATGAGAATGTATTATGAAAACATAAGGGTTTTCTTTCTTTCTTTATTTATTTTTTGGTGGTGATAATAATATGTAATCTCAACTGCAGCAGAGTAGTTTGGGTCTACTCAGACTAAGAACGGAGGAGACAGATTAAAATTTCCTTCATGATTAAAAAGAAAGCTTTGCAAACTAGGCATAGAAGAATGAGTTCTTAATTTGATAAAAACATCTATAAAAAATGCAGCAAATATCATACTCAGTGGTGAAATATTAGAAGTGTTCTTCTCTGAGGGGCACCTGAATGGTTCTGTTGGTTAAGTGTCCAACTCTTGATTTTGGCTCAGGTCATGATCTCACAGTCATGAGATTGAGCCCTGTGTCAGGCTCTAAACCGAGAGTGGGGCCTGCTTAAGAGTCTCTCTCTCGCTCTCTCTCTGCCCTTCCCCTGCTTGTGCTCTCTCTCACACACACAAAAGTAATTAATTAATTAAAAATTCAAAATCTTTAAAAAAAGAACAGTTTTCTCCCCTGAAATACAGAACAAGACACTCATTACCACTATTTTTATCAACATTAATCTACAGTTCTTAGCCAATGCAGTAAGGTAAGAAAAAGAAATAAAAGTTCTAAGAATGGCAAAGGAAGAAATAGAAAACTCATTATCCTCTGATGACATAAATGTGGAAAATATGGAGGAATCCGCAGTAAATGTGAGGTCACTCGACACAAGGTTGATATAAAAAAATCAATTTAGGGGGCGTCTGGGTGGCTTAGTCAGTTAGGCGTCTGGCTTCAGCTCAGGTCATGCTCTCACGGTTTGTGAGTCTGAGCCCCACATCCTGCTCTGTGCTGACATCTCAGAGCCTGGAGCCTGCTTCGGATTCTGTGTCTCCCTCTATCTCTGCCCCTCCCTCGCTCATGCTCTGTCTCTCTCTCAAAGATAAATAAACATTTAAAAACATTTTTTTTAAATCAATTTGGGGGTACTTGGCTGGCTCAGTCAAAAGAACATGTGACTCTTGATCTTGGGGTTATGAGTTTGAGCCCCATATTGAGTGTAGAGATTTCCAAAAATAAATACATAAACTTAAAAAAAAAAAAACAATGCTATCTCTATAAAACAACAACAAACAATTATAAAATAAAAAATTTTTAATAATACTTAGAAATAACAAGTGCTGGTAAGAATGTAAAAGGGGACCCTTGTGCACGGTTGTAGGCATGCAAACTGGTGCAGCCACTGTGGAAAACAGTACAGAGGTGCCTCAAAGAATTAAAAATAGAACTACAATTTGATCCAGCAATTTCACTTCTGGGTATTTATCTGAAGAAAACAGAAACACCAATTGGAAAAAATATCTGCACGCTCATGTTCATTGCAGCATTATTTATAGTAGCCAAGACGTGAAAACAAGCTAAATGGTCATCGATGGACAAATGGATAAAAAAAAAATGTGTATCTATATATTCCAGTGGAATATTATTTAGCCATAATAATGAAGACAATCTTGCCATTGGCAAAAATATGGATGGATCTTGAGGGCATTATGCTAAGCGAAGTAAGAGACAGAGAAAGATAAATACCGTCTGATCTCACTTATATATGGAATCTACAAAACAAAAAAAAAAACAAACAAAAAAGAAAACCCAAGCTCATGGATATATAAAATAGATTGGTAGTTCAGTTATTCATTTGACATTTTTTTAAGCATCTACTATGTACCAAGCACTTTATTCAAAGTTTGTGATATGTTTGTTTAAAAATGGACCCTGTCAGGGCACCTGGTTGGCTCCCTCAATTAAGTGTCTGACTTTTGGTTTAGGCTCAGGTCGTGATCTTACAGTTTATGGATCCAGCCCCATGTTGGGCTCTGCACTGATAGCTTGGGATTCTCTCTCCCTCCTTCTGCCCCCCTTTCTCTCTCATTCTCTAAACAAACAAACACACATTTAAAAAGATGACCTCTGTCTTCAGGGAGCTACATTCCAGTGAGACAAAAGAGAAGCGATGAACCTAATAAATACATCCATTTTGCAACATGTAGGGGAAGATAAGTGCTATGGGAAAAATAGCACAGCAGAGTAATTTGGAAATAAGAGGATGGAGAACAGGTTGTAATTTTAAATACAAGAGCTGAGAAATTTCCATTGAGGAGTTGCAGAGCCAAGACTTTGTCTCAGGAAACAGTGTTCCGAAAGGGGAGGGTGGCTAGTGAAAAGGTCCCAAGACAAAGGGAATGTCCGGCACGTTCTAGAAGGGGAGAAGAGGCAGGGAACCTGGCCAAAAGCAAGCAAGAGAAATTAGCAAGAGAAGGAGGAGATGCAGAGAAAGAGGGTCTGGATCATACTGTGCCTAAAGAGTGACTCTTTTGAGTTTTGCTAGAACAAACCCATTTCTTTTTTTGGTGTGTGTGTGATTTTTTTTTAACTTTATTTTTTATTTTTTAAAATTTACATCCAAATTAGTTAGCATATAGTGAAGCAATGATTTCAGGAGTAGATTCCTTAGTGCCCCTTACCCATTTAGCCCATTTCCCCTCCCACAACCCCACCTGTAACCCTCAGTTTGTTCTCCATATTCATGAGTCTCTTCTGGTTGAACAAACCCACTTCTGTACCTCAGAGAGCACACACGCAGAAAAGAATTGGGCGGTACATTTCTACCTTTTAAAAATATCCATATTCCAGGTCTCAGAGCCATTGGAGTGAATTGCCTTTACACAACTTCAGGTTTGGTAAATAAAGAATCCAGATTCTTCCTATAAGCATAGTTAGCCAGAAGCAAAATACTTTTAGCCGTGGGTTGAAATCTCTCCAGGGAGAAATCAAAGTTTTTTGCCTTTCGAAAATTGCCAGTGACCCGAGGCAAAAGAGTTTAGAACTTGCTTTCATCGATACCTGTGATACAGTAACACACCTTCCCACCTGCCCCCAGCCCTTCCTCTCAAAAGGCTCATGTTAACAAGAAGAGTACAAATCGAAGCCCAAATTCTTCGTGTTTTTTTTGTTTTGTTTTGTTTTTAATATATGAAATTTATTGTCAAATTGTTTTCCATACAACACCCAGTGCTCATCCCAAAAGGTGCCCTCCTCAATACCCATCACCCACCCTCTCCTCCCTCCCACCCCCCATCAACCCTCAGTTTGTTCTCAGCTTTTAAGAGTCTCTTATGCTTTGGCTCTCTCCCACTCTAACCTCTCTCTTTTTTTTTTTCCTTCCCCTCCCCCATAGGTTCCTGTTAAGTTTCTCAGGATCCACATAAGAGTGAAACCATATGGTATCTGTCTTTCTCTGTATGGCTTATTTCACTTAGCATCACACTCTCCAGTTCCATCCACGTTGCTACAAAGGGCCATATTTCGTTCTTTCTCATTGCCATGTAGTACTCCATTGTGTATATAAACCACAATTTCTTTATCCATTCATCAGTTGATGGACATTTCGGCTCTTTCCATAATTTGGCTATTGTTGAGAGTGCTGCTATAAACATTGGGGTACAAGTGCCCCTATGCATCAGTACTCCTGTATCCCTTGGGTAAATTCCTAGCAGTGCTATTGCTGGGTCAGAGGGTAGGTCTATTTTTAATTTTTTGAGGAACCTCCACACTGTTTTCCAGAGTGGCTGCACCAGTTTGCATTCCCACCAACAGTGCAAGAGGGTTCCCGTTTCTCCGCTTCCTCTCCAGCATCTGTAGTCTCCTGATTTGTTCATTTTGGCCACTCTGACTGGCATGAGGTGGTATCTCAGTGTGGTTTTGATTTGTATTTCCCTGATGAGGAGCGATGTTGAGCATCTTCTCATGTGCCTGTTGGCCATCCAGATGTCTTCTTTAGAGAAGTGTCTATTCATGTTTTCTGCCCATTTCTTCACTGGATTATTTGTTTTTCGGGTGTGGAGTTTGGTGAGCTCTTTATAGATTTTGGATACTAGCCCTTTGTCTGATATGTCATTTGCAAATATCTTTTCCCATTCCGTTGGTTGCCTTTTAGTTTTGTTGGTTGTTTCCTTTGCTGTGCAGAAGCTTTTTATCTTCATGAGGTCCCAATAGTTCATTTTTGCTTTTAATTCCCTTGCCTTTGGGGATGTGTCAAGTAAGAAATTGCTATGGAAGCCCAAACTCTTTGAAGCAGACACTCACCTTATCAAGGACTCATCTGTGATGTCAACGTCTCTAAGACGTAAAAACCAAACAACCGCGTTCGAGGCCAAATAGGATTTTGCCACGTCTCATTTTCCTCTCTGAATCTTCCAGCTGCTGTAAAGAACATTACTGCCCATTGAGCACTCACCTCCGAAGACACAAAGCAACAACAAAGGACATCTACAACTGCACTCTGCATTTTGAAGACAGAGAGGCATGATAGAGATGTGTTTTTCAAATTGGGTTCACCTAACATCCTGAAGTCAGTGTGACAAAAAGAGCCTCTCATTGCCTTCTCCGAGACCATAATGCGTAGCAAACATTGATGTATTGATGTATATGAAATGTGGTAGAAACACTCTAAGAAATTCAGGTTAGATGCCAAACCTATAGTCAGTCACACAGAGGAAAGGAATTTAACTGCACCATCAGCCACGAACACAAGGCTGGAAATCACTCTTCATTCTGCATCTGCTTTGGGATAGAAGTAAACCATTCCTATGGGAAGGATTTTGTGCACATCCCATAATGCCACTCCCACATCTGATTTTGAAATAAAAAATGACATGTGAGTTATCTGTGTTCTAACTACCGTGTTTCATCGATTGAAAATCATATATTTTCCCTTTTTTATATCTCTAAAATTGGAATATAGCTTACAGTTGGTGGCATCTTACAATTATAATTGTCAGCGTTTTAAATTTTTTAGTGGTACATAAAATAATAATGCATCTTACAATTAATCCTGCCCTAGAATCAATCAAGTATGGTATAGAGATAAAACTATTCCCTTGAAAGCCAGATAATTCTTCCAGGAGCAGTTATTTAAATATCTCTCTTGACAGAAATGTTATAGATTAAAAGAGATTTAAAGATGTACTAGCCAAATTTGACATGTGAATCTTGTTTGAATCCTGATTTGAACAAATCACTCTAAAGAACATTTCGGGGGCAATCAGAAAAATTTGAATACTAAGTGCAGATTAGATGATACTAGGAAATTACTCTTAACTTTTAAAAAGTGTAATAATGATATTGTGACTTAAGAAAAAGGTTCCTTATCTTTTAGAGATACGTAGTGAAATGTCATAGATGAAATCACTTACTGTCTGGGATTTACTTTAAAATAATCCAAGGAAGAGGTGGGGAAGAGTAGAAAATTGCTGAAATGGGGTGATGGATACATTAAGCTCTTCTCTCTACTTCTGTATGTTTGAAAATTTCCCCAATGAAAAATTTAAAAAATAATGTCCTAAATTTGTAGAAAAAGCCAACGTATTGATGTATATTCAATGTGGTATAGACTCTCAGGAAAATTCAGGCTATATAGCAAATAATCACTGAACTGATTAGGCTTGATTTTAATATATTAATATTTCCATAAAGATACTCCATATATCCATTAAGTTACTTTGAAAAAAGATTACAGTTCTCTTAAGTGATCCTCTGAATTTATATGTAAACAAATTTCTTCATCAAAATGTGTTTACAACTTACATAACATGTATTTATTGAATGCTCCTGTATTCCACAGATATTTAGAAGTATTTATATTCTTAAAACTATACTGTTTAGAACTATATTTTGTCTTTTGAATGGCTAAGGTTTCATTAAAAAGAAGGTCTTGAGGGGCAGCAGGGTGGCTCAGTCCATTGAGCATCTGACGTTGGCTCAGGTCATGATCTCAAGATTTGTGAGTTTGAGCTCCGCATGGGGCTGGCTGCTGTCAGCATGGAGCCTACTTTGGATCCTCTGTTCCCCTCTCTCTCTCTCTGCTCCTCCCCCACTTGGTCTCCCGTGCTCGCTCTCTCTCTCAAAAATAAGTAAAACTTTAAAAAACTAAAATAAAATTTAAAAATCTTAACATGGGGCGCTTGGATGGCTCAGGTCATGATTTCACGGTTTGTGAGTTTGAGCCCTGCATTGGGCTCTCTATTGTCAGCGCAGAGCCCTCTTCAAATCCTCTGTCCACGCCCTCCCCCCCCCCCCCCCCCGCCTCTCTCTCTCTCTCAAAAATAAACATTTAGAAAACACTTAAAAAACCCTAACATGCACAACTTTCTGTTTAGAAAGCGCACAGTTTGGAAAAGAAGTCTATGCTGCATCGCTGGAGCGTCGGCCCGGAAGTCGGGGCACCTGCGGTTCCAGGTCGGGCGCCACCACCCACGAGCTGGGAGACCCCGTGCAGGTCAGTCAGATGCCCCGGCCTCCGTCTCCTCTTTTACTGAATTAGGATATTAGCTGCTCTATCTGCTGCACGGAGCGTTTGCAGCTTCAAATAGTAAATGTAACAGCCCCTTAAAGGGGTTAAAAAAAATTTTTTTTTAAGTGTGCTCTTTGTAGCAAGGTTTCAATAAAACGCACCGTCGGATTAGAATCTGAGGCAGTGTCAACACAGAGCATTTGGGAGAAGGAAAGAAATCAGCCATCTAAGCGATTGTTTTGCTACGTGACACCAAACCACCGGCGTGGCTGAGTTTCGCACTGACTTATCCGCACGGAGCAGCCGCTTCAGCCCCGGTGTTGCAGCCCCGGAAGGGCAGCCCCGTGCCGCGCGCACGTGGCGTCAGGGAGCCCGCTGGGCCCGGGGCGTGGTGCCACTCTGCCAGGCTCAGGCTGGCTCCGTGCCGAGGGTGGAGGGAGGGAACGGCTGGGTGGACAGGGCCAGCACAAAGCTGATCGGGAGTCACGGAACCCTGCGTGAGACCTTGGCAGACAAGCCGACTCGCACCAACAGCAAATGAAGTCCCTCCTTTGCCTGGGTCCTGCGCGTGAGTTGGTACGGTTCCAGATAGTTTTGAAAGTTGGCGCCGTTCTAAAATCTGTATCCTCAGAGCCTCTTTCCTTTGTTCTGTGTTTCTCTCGTCCCTGTCGGTAACGCATTTAGTCCATTCTTGGCAGGAAGGCTTCCCTGGTGTGTGTTGGGGAGAACTGTCCAAGGAGCCAAAACTCTGCGTTTTCAGAATTTCAGCTCTACGCATACAAAGAGAGATGGTTGGAACTGAAAGATATGGGAAAAATCAATCCAAGTTACGTTTTTAATCCCTTAAAGATGACAATAATGTCTTTAATTTAGTAAAATGCTTACTTCACTTCCTTGTGAAACTTTCACTGTTTCAGAAACAAATCTCCTGTCTCTTTTCACTCTCCCGTAGAATTAAAGTCCTGTTCCACTGGAAATGAGGCAAGTCTTTTCCCCAGTGTTCTCTTGTAGCCTCAACAACTTGCTTATACAATCAACGCCCACTATTAAGAAGTGTGATCTTGCACGAGTCACTTAACCTCTCTGAGTAACCCTTTCCTAACCTGTAAAATGAGTAGGTTTTAGATGCTCCTTTTCAGCTTTTAACTCTTTAATCTTTATCAGGATGCCTAGAAAAAAAGATGCTTTGATTAGTATTTTTTTACCAGGTGAGGTTTAACCAACAAATAATTTTTCTTATAATTCTTTTTATTCAAAAATATTTCTGACATGCACTTCGATTCATTAGTAAATTAAAACCTAACACTACCAGATTAAACCTGACAGAATATTAAAACAATCATATATCAAATTCAAGTAAAATTTATTTGAGAAATGCAAGGATGGCTTGATATTGGTAAGCATATTAATATAATTCGGCATCAGTGAGACTAAAGAGAAAGAAGATATAAATATATCGATTGGTAAAAAGATATTTTATGAAATTCATATATTTCAAAATTCTTATTTCTAAATTAGCACTCTAAGGAATCTTTATTAATATGGTAAATATTTTATCTTTTAATTTTTTAATTGTTTTTTATGTTTTTAATTTATTTTTGAGAGAGAGAGAGAGAGACAGAGAATGAGCAAGGTTGGGGCAGAGAGAGAGGGAGACACAGAATCTGAAGCAGGTTCTGGGCTCTGAGCTGTCAGCACAGAGTCTGACAAGGGGCTCGAACTCATGAACTGCAAGATCATGACATCAGCCGAAGTTGGACGCCTAACTGACTGAGCCACCCAGACACCCTGGTAAAAAAATTTTATCTTAAATCAGTAGCCAACCTCATACTTATGGGAATTCACAAAAACTTTCCATATGGTCCATGGTCCTTGAAACTCCTAAACTATAAACAAATTTTGAGGGTATGTGTATTTTTGTAGAGTTAACTTTGATCAAATTCTCAGAGGGATAGAGCATACTAAAAATGCTCTTGAGGCATTACTATTATTGTCAGGAACAAGAAAAGAATTCTTGTTATTGCCACTATTATTTAGTAATATTCTGGAATTTCTAGCTAATGACATAGGACAAGAAGCAGAACAAAGAGGCATGTATAACTGTTAGGCATGGCAAAGTTGAGGCTATCATTACCTGAGGATAATACTATATTAAGTTCTTTAAGTTGCAAGACTTAGAAGCATGCTCAAGTTGAATTAGTTATACCAAATGATTTTGAAGATACACAGGAAGTCAAGAGGAGAGGAGTCAGCCACACTGAGTGGGATATTGCTCAGGACAAAGGAATGTGTCTAATCATCTGATGGCAGGTGTCCCTAGTTCTTTGCTCCGATGGTCCACCCTGAAGATGATTGATCTCCTATTTCTGCTGTAGTTAACTCATTGACAGATCTACCTGTCTCTTCTTGGTAAACAAACTTGCTCTTTCCAAGTTCCAGCCTATTAGGCCAAACAGAAGTGTCTATAAATCCTGATCTGGTCCAACCCACCTTTTAGGATGAGGGCAATGTGAAGGAGAAATCCTTGTCCTCGTTGTTCAGGGATATCCACACTATTGTTCAGGATCCATAAAGCTGAAATCAGTTTCTGGAATGTGATGTGATACTAAACACAGCTATCTATTAACCAGATCTATGTGTATTCATTCTCTGTCAATACTTCGTTGGAAAAACCAACCACCCATTGGCTCTGGTCTAGGAAGGGAGAGAAGTTAAATTAGATGAAGTCAAACTGTATATTTTAACAGTTTGCTCTTGTAACTGATTTGGCCCGGAGGCTTACACAAGCCTGGCCCCATACATATCAAATAATCATTATAATGAGGATAATAACAGCTCTTCTTAGGAATGGGAAAGAGCACAACGGTTAACAGTATGACCTCTGGAGCTGGACTGTCTGGATTTGAATCCCAGCTTCATCATTTACCAGCTGTTTACTATTGGGCAAGATATGTAACCTCTCTGTGCCTCAGTTTTCTTATTTATAAAATGAGGGTGATAGGGTTGTTTTGAGGGTTAAAGGAGTTATTACTTATAAAGCACTGATTATCCAGTTAATGCCATATAAATATTTGTTAAATAAACACCTCCTAATGTTTATTGAGCACTTACGATGCACCTGACACCATGTTAAGTATTTTACATGCATTTTTTTCATTTAAATCCCATAACAACCCTATGAAGATGACACTAATAATGTAACTGGGTGTTTAAAAGGGACTCTTTCTAGTCTGCATTTCAGCTGAGAACAAAACAACATGAGCAAGAATACCCACATTCAAAAGGGAGATGCTAACCGGCTTCTGCAGGACATGCAAAGAAGTGGTTAAGAAGCAGTTTTGACCCTTACGTTAAAGAGGCAAGGAGGGAGGGCATCCTTGGAAAAGGACATTGTAAATGGGAAGAGAATAAGAGCATAGTCCTGACCCCAAACCTAGGGAGAGAGGCCTTAAGAGGAATGTGCCCTATGTCTCCTAGAGTTTGGGATCAAAGGGGCTCGTATCTGACGCATGGCATCTCATTCTGAAAAATCTAATGACTGGGACTTTCACCCTGTGGGTAAAGCAAAGAGAGTTACTTTTGCCAGGAGCAGGTTGACCTGCCAGGGATGGAAGGCCAGAGGTATGTGATTTTCATGGACTGGATCGCCAAATAGGAGGGGCAGGCCTGGGAGTCATTTTAAAGGAGACTGACACCAGGAACATCCGACTTTAAGCAGGAAGTGGGAGGTCAGTAGGGCTTATAAGTGGCCAGCCCCAAGCGAGACCTTCCCCATGATCATGTCAGGGGTGCTCCTAGTGTGTTCCCAAATGGGGTCTCCAAGAGACCCGCAGAAACATTCCATGAAAGGAAGAGTCAGTGCTGAACACCTGTCATCTCTATAGAACTGTAACACCAGTGTCAGTCGAGGAAAATCACGGAGGGGTCAGCTACTCTGCCAGTGAGGGTGAGCTAGGGAGGTGGGGGGTGGGGGTCCGGAGGTGGGCAAACATAGGTTAGAAAGAGAGGAAACCAACCAAAGCCCAACCCTTTTCTCTCCGTGGACTTACATAATGAGTTAGGGCTGACATCAAGGAAAGGGGAAATGAATTTCAAGTTTGGATTTTTACACAGAACTGGACATTTCAATTACTGAAATGAATTACTGTGACTACACATGACAGAGAACTTTGTAGTACCCGAGAGTGACTGAAGGTATCCAAGACCTACTTTAGATTTCATCCAAGGGACAGGGATATATTAGCCTACAGAGTGGGTTTGAGTGGGCGGTAGGGGAAAGAAAGAAAATTATTTTCTGCTTGCACCCCACGGAATCCTGCTTTTTAAACAAGATGGTTGCAGTAACAGTGATAGTAACAATTAACAACCCTAACATTTATCGAGGACTTACTATGTGGCGGTTCATGTTTAAAGTACAAGATGCGTCCTTGCTCATTTACTCCTAGGAGGTAGCAACCCTAGGAGGTAAACATATGGATTTTGTAAAACCCACTTACAAAAAAAGGAAACTGAGGCTTGGAGAAACCAAGTACCTGACTAAGACGACACAGCTAGGAAGTGGCAGATCTGGAATCCATGTGACGTTGGCACACTCCAATTATGGATCCTCCCTGCCGTGAGCAACTTGTGAGCCTGGGAGCAAGTCAGGAGCTCTCTCCTATGGATAAGGGAGTGGTTGCAGGAGGCATGGACTTGCTCCAGCGTCTCTAGCATCATCCATACACATTTTCTACAGTCCCACATAGAACCTTGATCGACCAAGCCCTCTCCAAGCTCACGTGACCGGTGGGAGGCATTCCTGGGTAGGCCTCTTTAAGAGAAGACCTGGAGGAAGATTCGTGACGGCCATTTGTGGTTTGATAGCAGCCTTCCTTGGAGGTAACCAGCCTTTTGTTAAGAGTGCTTTGGATTTTTTTAATGAACTCAAGTCTGGGACTTGCCCGAGGGCCCAGTACTCCTTGCTCTGTTGCGTTTGAATTGGGTACGGGATCCTGTTTGTCAGGTCTGGATTTTTTTCTTCTGATACAATCAAACAGTCCTTTGCACTCCCTGACAGTTTTGTTCCTGTGGTCCCCATAAATGATAAGCTTGGAGTATTAGGCCTCTCACATGGCCAGTTGGTATCAATGCTTCAAGGCTGCAGCTCTCTGGACTCCCACTTGGCTTTCACCTCTCACTGCATGGACCCTGCTGCTCCAGCTCACCTCATCCCCACTGTAATCCGTAAGCGGACTTTTGTTTCAGGCTCTTGAGGTGAGACGGGCGATGATAACGATAAACTGGGTGCTAAGAGTTAAGGTTATGTTCAGAGTTTGAAAGATGATAAAAACGACCTGAGCATTCAATGGCTTAAGTTTGGAGTTTGGGAATTCTGATACGAGTATCATTGTCAAAAAATGTCCTCACTACACGGGGTGCCTGGGTGGCTCAGTCCGTTAAGGGTATGACTCTTGATTTTGGCTCGGGTCATGATTTTGTGGTTTGTGAGTTCGAGCCCCTGCATTGGCTCTGCAGAGGCTGGTTGGGATTCTGTCTCTCCTTCCCTTTGCCCCTCTTGTGCTTGTGTGCTCTCTCTCTCTCTCAAAAATAAATAAACATTAAAAAAAAATGTTCTTACTACAAAAATGTATCCTAACACCCTGTACCTTTGTAACTACACCTAAAGGATTAGAAATAAAACACATATGTAGTTAGAAAGAGAAACTGATCAACACACAAAATAAAATAGTAAACAAAAGCATATATTAAAACATATTATGAGCAGTTTGTTACTGGTATGTGAAGAGATGAAGACAAATGGAAAAGAATTAAGACTTTTGAGACAGTTCTAAATATGAACATTCAGTATAAGACAAAAATAAATAGTGTTAGGACACTTGGCTAGCTATATGGGAAAAAGTAAAGCTTGGATTCCCACCTCATTCCTTATTCAGAAATAAAATCCAGATAGCCCAAAGATTTAAAGATGAAAAATAAAACCGTAATAGTACTAGAAGAAAAAGTAAAATAATTTTTTTTCATTATAATCTCAAAGTAAGCATAAGACAAAAGCCATAGAGCAAATGAGTACATTTGACTACGTATATTAAATATTTTCACGTGAAAAGTTACCATAAAGAAAGTTGAAAAACAAAAACTCGGAAAAAACTATTTGCAGCAGATATGATAGAATAAAAGGCTAATTTCCAAGAGTCCTTAGAAAATAAAGAGAATGAGACCAAGACAGAAAAATAATGGAGGAAGGGAAAAAGGAGGGAGAAGGAGGAGGAAGAAACAGATTTGCCAAGACATGAAAAAGTTGTTCACAGACATACATGTTTGTTTAAAAGTAGGAAAATATACTCATCTTCACTTGCAATTAAAGAATGTAAATTTTGAAAACAACATTTTTAACCTACAGAAAGTTTTATATTATGCTAGCAGAGATATGGGGAAACAGTCACTCTTATACAATATGAGAAAATAAATTGGTATAGCCTCTATAGGAAATCATTTGTCGGTGTTAAAAAAAAGTTTAAATGCAAACATCTTTGACCTAGCAGCTGAGGTTTTTTTAACGAATATAATTTATTGTCAAATTGGCTTCCATACAACACCCAGTGCTCATCCCAACAAGGGCCCTCAATGCCCATCACCCACTTTCCCCTCTCCCCCACGCCCCCATCCACCCTCAGTTTGTTCTCTGTATTTAAGAGTCTCTTGTGGTTTGCCTCCCTCCCTCCCTGTAACTATTTTTTCCCCTTCCCTTCCCCCATGGTCTTCTGTTAAGTTTCTCAAGACCCACATGTGAGTGAAAACATATGATATCTGTCCTTCTCTGACTGACTTATTTCACTTAGCATAATACCCTCCGGTTCCATCCACGTTGCCAGCAGCTCAGCTTTTAGGAATTTATGTGAAGAGTTGCAAAGACTATATGAATATGGATATTCATTACAGTATTTTTAGTAACAAAACACTAGAAACAACCTACATGTCTATCAATAGGTGCTAATATTTTTTAAGTTTATTTTGAGAGAGAGGGAGAGAGAACGAGCACTAGCAGGGGAGAGGTGCAGAGGGGGAGAGAGAGAGAGAGAGAGAGAGAGAGAGAGAGAGAGAGAGAGAGAAAGAATCCCAAGGAGGCTCTTTGCTGTCAGTGCAAAGCCTGACACAGGGCTGGACGTGGGGCTAGATCTTACCAACTGTGAGATCATGACCTGAGCCCAGACCAAGAGTCAGACCCTTAACTGACTGAGCCACTCAGGTGCCCCAATAGATGTTAATTGAAAAGATTATGGTGTATTCATGCAATGGAATACTATACAACTGTTTGAAAAACTGAATTACAGTTTTATGAACTGATACAGAATAGTCTCCACACTGTACTATTAAGTAAAAAAATGCAATCTATAGGAAAATGCGTAGAGTATGCTCTAATTTGGTCTTATTAAGAGGCGGTGGGGTAGGGTGCCTGGGTGGCTCACTCAGTTAAGTGTCCAACTCGTGAGTTCTGAGTTCACCTAAGGTCATGACCTCATGGTTCATGAGTTCGAGCCCCACATTGGACTCTGCACTGACAACATGAAGCCTGCTTAGGAGGCTCTCTCTCTCTCTTCCTCTCTACCCCTCCCCCCCCCAAAATACATAAATAAACATTTTAAAAAGAGAGAGAGAGCCCTCCCTACATATGTGTGTGTGTATGTGTGTATGTATATGTATATGTGTGTTTGCGTGTGTGTGTGTGTGTGTGTGTGTGTGTGTAGTTGTTAAGGAAGACTCCCGATATCATTTTGGAAGTAAAAATGGTATCAACCATGTAAAGAGAAAAAACGCTTTGATTATATTATTTATATAGTGGCAGCAGAACCAATCGATCAATAAATTGTGATTAAGGATGTCCTTGACTCATTATCGTATACCCAGCTCTTATCCTAAAGGTTTAATTTTTTTTTAAATAATGAATTTCAAATATAAACATGCCAGTTAATCGTGGTTTACTACTCAAGTTTACTTGAGCTGTTGAAAGTAGAGAGGCAGGGGACGCCTCGGTGGCTCAGTCGGTTAAGTGGTGACTCTTGATTTCACCTCCGGTCATGATCTCATGGGTTTGTGGGTTCGAGCCCGCATCAAACTTTGTGCTGACAGCGTGAAGCCTGTTTTGGTTTTTCTCTCTCTTTCTCTCTGCCCCTTCCCTGCTTGTGTTCTCTCTCTCTCTCTCTCCCTCCGTCAAAATAAATAAACATTAAAAAAAAAGAAAAAGAAAGAGGCAACATGGAATTATCCCAGCAAGTAAGCAAAAAAATCTCCCAGCAGCCTCTGGGTGACCTTTGCTTTTTACAGGTTTCCATTAAGTGCAGAGGAGAATGACCAAAGATGAGTCACCACTCCAGGACCTTGTACCAATAGGCCAGGGAGAGGCATCGGGAAACTAGTGTGTCTGCAGCTTTCAGTCTGGGAGCCATGGTGGCCTTGATGACTAAAATACCCTATTTTACACTTGCTGCAAGGCTTAGGTTAATGAAGGTATTCAGAAGCTAGGATAGGCTCTTCCCTGAATAAGTGGTGCCCATGTCAAATTTGAGCCATTTTCCTGGATTATGTCTCAGACCCTGTTATGACTGGCAAATGGTAATGAGAATAGGCCCATCTCTAGACATGTTAATTTGATAGTTTCGTCACAATACATTTAGCCACGATCAAAATAAAAGGAAAATATTTAAGTTGGTTCTCTGTCGACCTCAATTTTCCATTTGCAGCTTAATAGCTTATGAAACTTTATAAATACTTAATGAAATTATCTTGGTTTGAGGCAGTGGTTCTTAATTGGGGGGATTTTGACCCCCAGGAGACTTTTGACAATGGCTAGACGCATTTTTGGTGGTTACAACAAGGATGCTTCTGGTATCTCAGGAGGTGGAAACAAGGGATGTTGCTAAACATCTTACAATACACAGCACCCCCCCACACACACACACATAACAAAGAATAATCCAGTGTAAAATGTCAATAGGTGACAAGGGTGTGAGATCTTGGTCTCTTTTGTTCCTAGTATAGCAGGTGAAATGTCCCTGCTTTGACTCAAACTCGTGACAAAAATCTAGCCTTCCTTTGATGTAAAACTGTCAACTCATTGTTTATGAATGTAATGCAGTTCTAAAAACTCTCAACTACCTTCTAACGTATATGTTCGTAGTATTTCCTCCTTCTCTCTCTCTCTTAATCCTCCCTCTCCCTCTCTCCCACTTTCAGGCTGAGTTACATATACTTCTGAGCTGTTCCCCAAATACTCTATAACTCTGCTACTTTCTTCGTGTTAGCAAATGCTTAGTAATCCTTTATCATGGGTCAGGTTTGGGCTGAGTGGTTTATATGCTCGGCTCTTCGTACTCTCCACAACTGCCCTCTGGGAGAGTGTTGTTTTCCTCTCTGTCTGGCTCCAGGGTGCACCTGTGCTTTACAGTACACCTTCCCTATCACACCAGCTTGTGATCGCTGATTTTCACCTTGGCCTCCCCTCCTCCAACTGGGTCTTTTTTTTTTTTTTTTTAATTAGGGATCATGGTTGTTTCTTTCTTTTTTTTTTTTTTAATGTTTATATATATTTAAAAAAATTTTTTTAACGTTTATTTATTTTTGAGACAGAGAGAGACAGAGCATGAATGGGGGCGGGGAAGAGAGAGAGGGAGACACAGAATCAGAAGCAGGCTCCAGGCTCTGAGCCATCAGCCCAGAGCCCGACGCGGGGCTCGAACTCATGGACCGCGAGATCGTGACCTGAGCCGAAGTCGGACGCTCAACCGACTGAGCCGCCCAGGCGCCCCTAATGTTTATATATTTTTAAGAGAGAGAGACAGAGCGAGAGCAAAGGAAGGGCAAAGAGAGAGGGAGACAGAATCTGAAGCAGGCTCCAGGCTCCTGAGCTGTCAGCACAGAGCCCGATGCAGGGCTCAAACCCCCCAGCCGTGAGATCATGACCTGAGCCGAAGTCGGATGCTTAACTGACTGAGCCACCCAGGTGCCCTGGGTCTTTTTCATTTCTGTATCTCCAGAGTATCCCATACTGAGCCTCACACCTGGTAAGATAAATGAGTGATGGATGAACGCATGGATAAATGGTTATATAGATACGTCCTGTTAAATTTGAAATCTTGTCACATTTATAATACGCACGTATAGATTCTCTGCCATGTAGACAATCTATTTCAGTTTTTCTATGTGCCAAAAAAAATGATTGAGAAATATTATAGTATCCAGAGGCTTCTATAAAAGTATTCCACGAAAAATGTAGGTTTTCATCTTGACTCTATGTTACAGTGTCTTAATTCAATTCCCAGTGACCTAAGAAAAGCAACATTATTCCAGAAGTATTCTATTGGAAACGTTTCCTAGGAACAGTTTATTTGGTTGATCTTTCAAATACTTTGTCACATGTAATAATATCTGAAGTAAGTGTTAAAATGGCTTTACAGTTTCTGTGCAGGGTGATCTGTTGACTGGTGTAATCTGTCTGTAGCTTTTTCACAGAGAATGTGTAACCCTATTATGTCTGTACAGAGAACGCTACATAATCACGTTTGGCTGGGTCTTTAAAATGGACTTTGCCTTTTCCCTTCATCCTACGACCATGGAGGAGCTCTTTGGCACATGAGAAAGCTATCCAAGTGTATAGGAAAAGAGCAGGAGGCTCATCCTTTCTCACTCCGAGTGTAGGGAATACAGAGGTTTTTGTTTCTGTTTTTTCCTGTTGTCTGTTCTTTTGAATTACGAATGCACATTTATTTATTCATACATGCTGCAAAAATGCAAATACATCACAATGGTTCCATTAAAAATTTTTCCAGCTCCTCCTTCTTCACTGCCAATTTCTTTCCCCACAGGTAAACATGTTTTTATTCGTATTTCAATTTCGTTGTGGATAATTAATACTGGTGCAAACATCAAAAACTATGAAAAGGTGGAGTCTCCCACCCACTTCCCATTACACCAGAGCAGATGATCATTGCCGTTAGCTTTGTTTGCTCTTCTAGAACGAACACAGGGTTGTATAACGTTTAGCAAAGAACACTTTCCTTCAAAGTTCGCACTCTAAGCTAAATATTTCGGACATAAAATTCAGTAGAAAATATGTTAACATTTGTTGTCATTCTCCCCCCACCCCCCACCCCCTCCCACACACACCTTCTTGAGGCATCTTTAAACAAGACAAAGAGAGGCCCACATGGGATTTTCATTAAACTATGAATCAGCCAGGGGTGCCTGGGTGGCTCAGTCGGTTAAGCATCAGGTCATGATCTCGCAGTTCGTGAGATCAAGCCCTGCATCGGGCTCTATGCTGACAGCTCGGAGCCTGGAGCCTGCTTCGGATGCTGTGTCTCCCTCTGTCTTTCTGCCCCCCCCCCCCCCCCCCCGCCACTCGTGTTCTGATGTCTTTCTCTCTCAAAAACAAATAAACGTTAAAAAAATTTTTTTTAAATCTGAATCAACTAAGTAAATTTGTTTTCCTCAGAAGGTAGCTCATTGTTTAGATTTGCTGACTTATTAGGGAGGTAGAAGAGGAATCCTGCAAAACTTAGAAAACTTTTCCCTAAGGTACCAATAGGAAAATGCCTGCCATTTTAGATCTGGCTCCTGGTTGTACTGAGCAAAAGTCCTATGTTGGCTTCAGATCCTACATTGCTCATAAATCCGAACCACAAACATCTCCGTGTGATGCAAGTGGCCCAGGCGAAGGCCAGTGGTTTTCCAGGAAACGTCCTCAGCACCGTATGTGTTTAAGAAGTGTGTTCTCAAAGTTTTCCTGAGATAAAATTGCATTATTTCTCCACAGGAGAAATGCACTTGCCAGGGTGGACATTTCAGTCACCCCATTAAATGCACTCGTCCAAATCTATCAGAAGGGAGATAGGGAGTTTATATGGTTGATCTTTCAAATACCTGAAACTAACATCTAAATGTTAGTTTCAGTGAGAATATGGGTGCAAGGTTTAACATGGCTGGCAACTTTAATTTTCAGGCTTGCTTGTTCTTATTATGTTACTTTGTCTCCATTTTCCCACCCTATTTCTGGAGAAAGGAAAAATTAGTTGCCAGATAATGCAGCACTCAAGCAAACACTATATGAACAGTACAGATTTTCCTCGAGACAATGCCTTCTATTTGATGATGACCTGAAAATCTCAGAGTACTCTAAAACATTTTCTTCCTATTTTAAATCTCATTAACCTGCTCTTCTGTCCTCTCAGTGCCATATAATGGAAGTAGAGAGAACAGAGTATCATTACCTGTCTACGCATGAGAAAGCTGAGGCCACAGGAATAGTCTAAGTGCTCGGGGGGACACACACAAAGTCAGAGATAAAATCGAGAAAAGACTTCTGGGCTCCCCCATCATTGTTAGCTCTGAGAAGACTGTGCTTGTGGCATTCTCTCCTTTGCCTTTAACTAAGCAGTTCCCCTGCCCCAATTTCACCCTGTTCATTTTGTCAACTGGAAACCAATGAGCAGAGAGGATGAGTGTTTGCCTCCCCGCATGACCGGGTACCAAACACAGGAGCTAAAAATAGCAGGTGCAATTGCCAGGCCCTAATCCCTCACTCGTCTCCTTTAGCCTCATATTTGGGGTCCCGATATTAGAAGATATTAGGAGTCCGTGTATCTCCTGGACTGATGGCGTCTCTCCTGGTATGAAGCTTATTGCCACCACTACCCAAGCCGGGGCCTGGCTTTGCCACTGACAAAGGGCAGGAGGGAGGGATCCTGGGCCTCCAACTTTGGAAATATGCAAAATGCAGAATTATCAAGATAATCCAGGGCAAGGTAGTGTATGACTGGGAAAAACAAATAGGTCAGGGAAAAACAGTTTGAGGCCTTGGGAAACTGTCTCAATTTCCAGTTTACTTTGCTTATGTACATACCCCCCCCCCCCCCACCAAAAAAAATGTCCACTGTCGCAGAGTGACTATATGTCACTACACGTCCAGGTAAGGAGGTTAAGGTAAGAAGGAGGTTACATTGAGCCAAATCCCTTGGAAATTACCCCCCTCAGACATCTTGAAGCTGAAAACCCATTAAAATCAAACAGATTGAAAGAACATCCTAGTCGTCTAAAGAACATTTCCATCAGAGAACAGATCCCTTGAGCAGCGAATTTTTCATTTTATCTGTTTTTTACTTTAAGGCACGGTTAGCCTCCAGAGGCCTCTCTACAAGTTGCTCACCAGTGATTTTCCGAGACATGAGAACTTCTTTAATTGAGAAGGGACAGAGAAGGAAAAAAGTTGGAGAGTGAGCGAATGAGGTTGTAAAATTAATTAGAACAAAAATGGATGCCATTTTCTATACACATTAGTCGAATAGCGTATGTAATAAGCACTAGATTCTGTTGGTTATCGTAAACTATTTTCATTATAGAAGTAAGTTTTCCTAATTATAGGAAAATTAGAAATTACACGTGAACAAACAAGAAAAATCCACAGTCGCGTCACCAGAGATAACTACCATATAATTCACTGAATTCCTATCATAGTTTCTTGAAGCTATATTTCTTTAATATGTGTGTGTATGTATAGTCATGTGAAATATACATTATGATACAGATCGTTTGGTAAACTATTTTTCTCACTTCACTACATAGCATAAATATGTTTTATGGGAATAAATATATATCTACATAATTAATTTTAATGGCTACATAACATTTAATTGTATGAATGCACCTAAGCTTATTTAAGCAACATTATTATTGGTACCAATTTTTCAATATGATGAACAGTTCTAGAATAAGCAGCCTTATACAAGTGTCCTTATATACTTGTTTAATTGTTCTCTTAATAAAAATTCCTGGAAGCAAAGTTTCTGGGTCAAAGAAATGCACATTTTTGGACTATTGACTCATTCAGACCATTTAAAAATAGCAAGCAAAGAAGGTTGGAGTACTCTTTAAAATCAACCTGAAGAACAGAACATTATATATTAGAGGAATAAATGAGAGACTATATCAGAAAATATAAAGTTAAAAAAAAACAATTATAGCTAGCAACTTTTGAAACTCATTTTAGTTCTCAATCTTGGTGGTTTATGTGTGAAAAGAGAAAGAAAATGTGGGAGGGAGGAAGGGATAGACAACAAAAATCGACATAAACAAATGAAGGGAAAGAGAAAGGGGAACCCAGAGGGAGAAACCCTACCACTTGCTTTAGTCCTTCGATCTGCTCCCCTCTATTCCCCCTTGCCTTTTAGCAAAAGCCTAGAATCTCTAAATGGACTCACCCTAAGCGTCCGGGGCCCCAAACTAAGGGGCAGCCACACATCCACCCAGGAACACTCCCAGTCATCCTACAGTGACTCACCAGGATAGGGACCTTTCTTTTCTTAGTCTCAAACTCTTCAGCATAATTTTATTGGTTGAACTTTTTATTTCACTTTCAGAGATGTAGACGAAGGGACAAATTTTCTAAAGTTTCTTAAAGTTATCAGAAATAAAAATTCAAAACTGTGGGGTAAAGTATGATTATTTTTAAAAGAAATATCACTTAGAATTCTAAGAATTAGAGGTCTGCAGAAAATCCCTGGTCAGTGAGACCCAAATATCATTTGGATCCTCCAGAATAATAAATACCTTGCATGATAGTCTTTAAGTCTGGTTAACTTTTGAATAATCCATTCTCTATTACTTCCTCTGCAATGTTTTTCACCAAAGGTAGGAAAACTGAATACAGGGTCAGATCAGCTTAGCTGTTTTCCACCTTTAGTGGAAAGTGGCACCTTGACATTCATTGGACAAATGCGGACTTGGACCCCTTAACTTACATTCTTCACAATGCCATAGGAAAAAATGAACTGGATCATGGAAGAGAGAGCAACTTTTGATAAAGGCGTAAAGAGCAGCCCTGGGCCCAGCTGGTAAGAAGCCAGCCAGCAAGGAAGAACATTCCACGCAAAGGACACAGGTTAGGCAACTCCAGACGATAGTACCAAGGTGGGTATGGCTCATTTTTGCAAATATGGACTCTTGATATAAGGAGGAACGATCTCTATTCAAAGTGAAGCCATATTTAGCCCTTGTCTTAGTCCTTTCAGGCTGCTCTAACATAATACTATGTAGGCTACGTGACTTGCAAACCACTGAAATTTATGTCTTAGGTTCTGGAGGCTGGGAAGTCCAAGATGAAGGCACCAGCAGATCTGGTGTTTGCAGCAGGCCACTTCCTGGTTCATAAATGGCCATCTTCTCACTGCATCTTCATATGATGGCAGGGGTGAGGGAGTTCTCTGGGATGTTAGATTTCAACATATGAATTCGGTGGGGGGACAGAAGCATTCACTCTATAGCAAGGTCTATAAAACCGTAGACAAGCAGATATAAACAAATCTCTGACCAAGTAAAAACTATTTGATTAGTTTATCTCTGTTTTTAACATACCACTCTCAAATTAGCAATCAATCCATTAACAACTATTATTTTCTTGTCATAATGGAGTAAACATATAGATTGTTCCCTGAACAAGCTTAAATCTGGTTGAATAGAGAAAATGAATACTGGGAGAATTAAAATGCATTGAAATGTTAAACCGTAGGCATTAACAGAAAGTTCAGTGGGAGTTCATAGATCATTTGAGAGAAAAGAGAGTGGTCTACAGTTGGAGATGAGACTTCATCCATTTCATCAATAAACACTTGTTACATATTTATACTTAGGTTAGGTACTGGGAAAGACCTAGACACTGGAGACCTAAAATATGCCTTTGTCCTTGAATGGCTCATTGTCTAATGGAAAGAGCCTGAAAATGAAATAAATAATTACAACTCAATGCTATAATATAGATATGTAAAAATTGCTAGGGGAGCAGAAGATATTTATGGGAGAAAAGAGGGAGACTGACTCCCCACCAGAGGAAATGAGAAGAAATGACATTGTGCTAAGGTTTACAGAATGACTCGGTCTTGGGGGGTAGGGATGGGTTAAATGGGTGAAGGGGAGTGGGAGGTACAGGCTTCCAGTTGTGGAGTGAATAAGTCACAGGGATGAAAGTTACGGTGTAGGGAGTATAGTCAGCGGTGTTGTGATAGAAGGTATGGTGACAGATGATAGGTACACTTGTAGTGAGTATAATATAATGTATAGAGGGGCGCCTGGGTGGCTCAGTTGGAAGAGTATTGATCTCTGGGTTGTGAGTTCGAGCCCCACATTGGATGAGAAATTACTTAAATAAATAAGTACACTTTACAAAGTATATATATAACGTATAGACTTGCCGAATCACTACATTGTGCACCTGAAACTAACATAACATTGTGTGGCTGGCTCGGTACAGCATGCAACTCTTGATCTCGGGGTTGTGAGTTTAAGCCCCACATTGGATACAGAGATTACTTAAAAATAAAATAGTGAACCCTTTAAATCACCCATAAGGTACAATATCTACATATAGTATCTAGATATCCAGTGTCTAGTAAGCCCAACACAGCCAGATTTTCCTCCACTTTAAGGAACAGATTGTTACTTCTTCTTTGAGTACCAGATGAAGAGTTGGCTTGTGTTTATTGGCTCTGTTGTATGAAAAACACTTATCTTTAAACACTGGGATTACACCCTCTGTGGTGAGATACTCACACTAACATACGAGAGGCACCGGGGATCTGAGCAGACTGAGGAAACAGTAGATTCAAGACTCCCACCTCACGCTCGTTCAGAAGCATAAACTCATCAGACAGAATGGGCCAGCAGACTTGTCCTATTTCTCCCTTTTTGTAGAGTATACAGTTGAATTCTCAAAAATTGAACTCACCTCTCACGTAGCGGCTCACCCTGTGAAGAAAGGAGAAAAGTACCGTAGATTGGGGGACACGATGGGGTAGGCCAAGGAATGACAGAGGATCTTGGCATACTCAGAGAAAACTAAGCAGTCCAGGATGGCTAATGATTGGATAGGGTGCAAAGAGATTAGCAAATGAGGGTTGGACAGCTTGTCATATCATATAAGACTTTGGATTCGACACTGAGGCAATGGAGGAGCCATTTGATATTTTTAAATCAGGAGGTGACAAGATGGGCCTTATTTTTGGAAAGACCATTTTTATAGCATGTTAAGGATGAGGTCAGCACATTTTTTTCTGTAAGGGGCCAGATCACAGACATTTTAGACTTTGTGGGTCATGTGTCGTACATTATGTGTCTCTGTCCCAAGTACTTGTAGCACAAAAGCAGCCGTAGACAATGTGTAAACAAATGGGCATGGTTGTGTTCCGGTAAATTTTTCTTTACAAAAACAAGCTGTGGGCCAGATTTGGCCTGAGGAGCCAAGTTTGTTGAGCCCTGGATGAGGAGATGGTAAGGTTACTGATAGAGCAATCAGTAAACTAGGTGATAGTCCAGGTCAGGGGGTTTCAAAGTAGGCCCCTGACCAACGCCGTCAGCATCACCTGGGATCTCTGGGGCTGGGTCCCAGCGACCTGGGTTTGAACAAGCCTGCCAGGTTCCAAGCGAGATTCCAGGGCTTGCTAAAGTTTGAGAACCATTGATCTAGGACAGGTGACAGAGAAAACATTTCCCCACCATTTTGGGAGGTGGCAGGAGGGAAGAATAGAATGGGACAGATTTAAAATGTTCTAGCAAGATCAGATCTCACTGTCTAACATACTGATGTACAGTAGACAGGACTTTGGTGGTTATTTGGTTGAAAGGCTAGAGAGATAGAAAACAGTAGCTGAATTATCTTCATTTGTTCTGTCCATTTCTTGATCTTGGTGCCTAGGACAATGTGAGGCATAAGGTGCCCACAAAGTATTTTTTTTAATGGAACAATGAGTGATTGTTTCAAGGTTTGAAGTTTAGGTGACTGAAGAGATAAGAGATGGCATTAACCAAGAGAGAACCTCCTCCATTGTTTTTGAACAGCTATGAGGAAAGAGGATAAAGCGACAATTCTTGCGTGCCAGCTTAGCCTACTGTGTGCCAGGCAGTTTGTTACCATATTATCTCATTTGTTCCTCAGAACAGTTTTCAAGTATCTCCTATCATCACCACTTTCCAAATGAAAACAATTGAGGTTCTGACAGATAAGTAAGGTGGTGCAAGTCTAACACAGCGAGTGAGAACGAAACCTAGGCTCATACCAGCTTGCAGAACAGAGTTCTCTTTTGAATTTTGGCCAGACTCTGCAAAATAGGAAAGCTCTAACTATAAAATACCATGGAACTTTACTGCTTACAAAGCGGTTTCATAGATCGTTTCTTTTGAAGCAAACCACACCATGTAGCAGAAAAAGCATCAAGTTCTAGGCTCAAGCTTCGTCACTCGTGCTGGTCCAGAGGTGCCCACGTGCTCATCCATAGCGTGGAGGCAACGATAATAATTAATAGAACTGCTGTGCAAGTCAAATGAGATATATAAAGCACCTGGCATGAGATGGGAACTCTCTAAAGGGTGAACATTGTTATTTTTATCATCCTTAATACAGCTCACTGTCAAAGTTCTCTCTGTAAGAATGATGATGAGCCACTCCGGCCCCCCAAGAAATCACCTGAGAGAGTTTCTGTCCATGTAAATCTTACAAGTACCCCTTAATGAGTTTCGCTGTTTTGCTTAAAGGACTTATCTCCTTGTTCAAGGTGTGTTGACATTTAAAGGGGTTTTGAAAGTGGTGAGGTCCATTCCACTTAAAGGCTGGCTTTAGCTTACGTTTTTGCTCTTGGTAGCCACAGTGGTCATCCACTCACTGCAAGGTTCCAAGCTCCTTTCATACCAGTTTCCCTTCTTTCGGTGCTTTTATTTACTTGCTTATCCAATCTGCAGTTTCTACACAATTTTCCCGCGTTCCTTCCCCTATGCCTCAAATCAAACAATGGCTGGGCTTGGGGATCAGAGGGAGAGAAAGTTGTTCTTGCAAGAACGCCTCCTTGTTTCGAGGGACTTATCTTACGTTACGAAGCCAAAAAAGAAACAGTCTGAAGAAAGCTGGGTCTGCTAAAGAGGCAAAACTAATCACTGATCTCTACTTCACTTATTCCTTGTGTTTCCCTTTGTGCTTAGTATTGCATAATGGGGATGGTAGCTCTCCTTTTAAAACCTGAGAATGTCACTTCTTCCACCTCGTGAGAGACAAGTTTTGAACAACACTAGTGCCTTTATCCCAGAGAGGCCTGGTTCGTGACACTGTGTTTACCACCTTTTAGAGGAGAAGCTTCTTGCTTTCCACTGTGTTTCAGGTAATTTTAGAAAACAAGACTACTGCCTTGCAACCTGCCGGGTAAACAGCAGTTTCCGTTTCAAGGGGAAATCATACTTGACCATCTTGCCTCCTTGATTCCACTAGATTAGGAAACAAGCAGAGATAAACACAGCTTTCGTGGAGTTGGTTGTACGCTAAGGAAAAGAACAACTGGGCCTTTTAAGATAAATGGAACTGACAAAGAGTGCATTCTGCAAAAAATAAACACAGCTATAGGAGAGTTACTCTGAACACCGATATCTGCAAATGATAGTTAAGTAATTTTGATGCAACGGTCTTTTTCTCAAGATTTGAAATAAAATCTTTCCCCCTGCCCCCCCTCCCCAAACCATTTAACTAAGCTTTTCGTCGTCTGATAAAAAGCATGTTGTCAGAAATGACAGAACTAATTTGTGACTTTTTCTCAAATCAGTTTTGATGTAATGCAAGATTAAATGAATAGCTTCCCTTTTCTCCCCTACATGAATTAGAACAAATTGTACTGTTCACTGTGTCCTGTCACACAGACTGGCTTGACAGAAACCTCCGGATTTTATTGCAAGATTTGGAGAATAATTATTAGAGATCCATTTTCCCTCAGTGTTTGTTGGGTTCGCAGAGGATAACTGATGAGTTCTCATTGTAGGATGAGAACGTCTGACATGACGTTTGGGACGGCTTTACGGTCTAGTCTAGAACTCTCGGACCTTCTCAGGATCCTCCCATTTTTGCTTTGACTGTATTACCTGGGGTGATAAGAACTCAAGTCTCCCAGTTAATGTCCCTTCCACTCAGTGGTGAAATTGGGGAGGGGGAAATCACGCAAGCCATCCTTCTGGTGATTTGTACTCGCGGCAATTCACACTTACAGCCCTCTGCCAATTACACCCGTGTTGTAACTTCTGACACTTACACGGGGTGTTTCTCACATGAACATATGTTGTTCTCCCCTTTGGAGGAAATGAATCCCAACCTTTTGCACACTAGCAGGCCACGATTCGTTCTAATCCCAAGGTTTTATGACAGGAAAATTGACTATAAGAAAACAAGGGAATTGACCATAAGGACCCTGAGTTCGTTTTCCCTGGGGCATCAGATCACTGCCCCCAAATTTCTTTCAATGCGCTGGTCAAAACGTCCTCAAGGAAATCATCTTGAAATCCATCAAACAAATAAACCTGCTCCTTAGAGTTGTTTTGCTTCAGTATAACATTTGGCAGGAAAATGTGGTCAAGGAGAGTGCATCATATTAAATGGATTTTATGTTTATTGACTACTTGTAGCACCACTTAATTGATTTATGCATGCTTTAGAAAGCTTTATGCTCTGGAACATATAATATATCATTTATAGTTTTTTATTAAGTCCTGCATTTGGTAAAAGTTGGCATAAGGCCCTAGGTCAGGAACTTTACCCTTTGGTTATAGCACTGTTTCTATGAGAAAATAATGCTTGATGCACTTTATTTCCACTTATGGTAAGTCTCCTAGTAATCTAATCCACATGTAAACGCAGCTTGTACTCCCAAGTGCTACTCACTGTCATATTCCCACTGTGTTTGAAGGAAGTTTTTCTATGTTCTTTTGTGACTGTGAGTTGAAATAACAAATGAGAGAAAATAGTAGAAAATAAAGTATGTCTTAAGACCTACGAGGTTTTTTTAATGCTTATTTATTTATTTTGAATGAGAGAGAGAGGGAGGGAGAGAGAAAGCAAGCAGGGGAGGGGCAGAGAGAGAGAGAGAGAAGCCTGCCCCATCAGTGCAGAACCCAACATGGGGCTCGATCCCACGAACCATAAGATGATGACCTGAGCCAAAATCAAGAGTCGGCCGCTTAACTGACTGAGCCACCCAGTCACCCCAAGGCCTAAGGTTTTTATTCTATTGACTTTTAGAACTGGCAGAAGTGGCCCAAGACTGGATAGAAAGACTATTACAATAACACTAGGATTTTGAAAACTACCTTATGATAAACTATATCTGTATCTTATAGTATATATATGAAAGGTAATGAAATAGTAGTAGGTCTTAATACAATTACTACTGCTGCCCGGGTAGAATGGATGGGTGCCAATATTAAGAGCTAGAATGTGGTCTTATGTCACCAAGGTGACACATTAAGGGGTACCATTAGTTCTGAACCCGTTACCCCAGCCCATTGCCGGTGCCTCATTCCATCCTTCTGCTGGCGAATTTTCTCTCCCCCGTGCCCCTTCCAGAACAAGCTTAGCAGGTCTTGTTTTTCCGGCTTCCCCAAAACCACCAGAGCAAGCTACTGAACTTACCCCCATTCCGTAAGTAGGAGCCGACAAGTAATATGAGAAAGAAAACCAGCACTTCCACTCAAAGGTAACAGGGAAAATTGGAGGCTAATGTGGTGTTCTGTAGTGGAGTTTCTTTGAGTTGTCACATCCGGTGTCACTTACTTGTCTTTTGAAACACGTCAATAACCGTGACACGTTATTTTCTGTTTGCATTCTAAGCTCTAGCCCACATTCAGTTAATAGTATCAATGGAAGAGAACACCGCCTGGGAATAGTATGAAATGGTGGCTGATGTAAACATTACTTAGACTTGGCTTTGAAATGTGCTTCTGTTAAGACATATTTACATATGGGCAGATCTGATTTCAAAATTGAAACAAACTTAAATGGAGGCCTAACTCAAGCCAATTGGAGAACTGTCTTGCCTCCTTATCCCAATGCCTACTCCCTGACCCTCTCCGCTAATGCTCCCTGAGGATGTAACTCACCTCCCCAAACTTCTGCCTCCCAATCTTTCTGGACTCAAAGACCTTTGTTTTGAGTTTTGCTTGGGATTGAGTCAAAGTGCTTCCTTTGCTAACGGCTACGTTTGATATAAAAACCAGTGTAAATACGGAAAACTGAAAAGCCAAAATAAGTAATTATTGGGAACAGCGGAAGCAAGAGTTGCTGTGGGGGATGCACCCTGGCTTGACAGTCAATGGAATCCGTTTGTGCAACTTGCAGACTACTCTGCAGAAGCGTAATAGTTCACTTTGTGGATTACCGTAAAGTGTCTTCCTGTGTCTACCCAGCCTGCTTCCTCACACGCTTTCTTTGCGGCAGCTCACGGTGTTGTAATAGAGCCAGACAGACCAGTCTGCAGTTTCATGGCTACTCATGTCACTCAGGAGCTATGGGAGTTTGGGTATTGGATTTACCCAAGAGAATTACCAACTCCGTGTGCAAAGGGCACGTTATCTGATACACCTCCATCATTCTGCATTAACTTACATAGGAACATAACATCCTGACTACTTAGCATTAAGTTTTATATTTATAAGAGTAAATAGTACTGTTTTATTGGATTGGGGGAGGAAAGAAAAGCTTTTTGACTGAGCATCAGCAGTCATTAAGTTTTGCTTAGGCATTTGCTCCAGTCTGAGTGTGATTCATCCTTCTTGCCTAATTGTGTGTAGGTTTGGACCCCTTTCTAGAGTAGCTTCCTGACATAGACTACTTTAGTAATATTCCTCATCATAAACCTAAAGGGTGCATTTACCTGGCAAGTTATGTAGGTCCCAGCTGCACATTTAAAATGTTTTTATACTGTTGGCCAAATTGATGCTGAGTCATTGCCAGTTGAATGACTTTATTGTGCCTGCAGGAGTGGTCCTCAACCTTGAAGATGGGTCCCGCGTCCCCTTCTCTATGAAGCTTTCCTTGAGAGCCTGATTGGAAAATCTCTCTTTTTCGTCCGATGTCCTATCCTGTTTTGCTTATATCGTTCTTATATTAGTACCAAATGAGTACCAAATTCCGCTTTTTTTAATGTTACTTTTTTAATCTTCCTACTAGATTATAAGATCTTTGAGAGTTTGAAATATGTTGTATATGAATGTAAGCAATGATCCAATGAAAACGTCAGACAAAGCTCTGGATCACACCTAGGCTTCTCTCTGGAACCTTCTTTCTAGAACCTCCTCTGGAAGGTCCAATCCAGTCCAAGCCTACCCAGCTCTCAATTCCTATAATATTCATTCCAACCAAGCAACTTAGCCATTAACTATATACTTTCACATTAGTCTGTAACTCTTTTACATTTTTTAAGCCACAAAGAGATTATAAACTTCTTGAGAGCAGGGACTATAAATAAGATAAATAAGAATATGTGGGGGCACTCAGCTGGCTCAGTCAGTTGAGCATGAGATTCTTGGTCTTGGGTGGTGAGTTCAAGCCCCACATTGGTGGTAGAGTTTTCTTAAAATAATAACAATTAAAAAAAGGATATCTGTGAAAGCTCTAAAAAAGTGTGGTAAAATAAAAGAGCTGTTGTGTTTTTGCTTTTTCTTAGAGCTCACCGCACAATTTGGCACTTGGAAAGAATTCAGGATATACGTGTTATGGGACTAACCACAAATATTCATACAAGGGGAAGTTTCTGCTCAGGTGGCTAGGCCTTTCAGATCAACTTTTGTCTTTTTTATTTTTCAACCACGTGGAAAGAGAATGCTCTTAACAACATAGGAAATTACCATGGCCTCAGAATATCCGGTGATTTGTGAGGTGAGTCAAAATGGGAAAGAAAACTGACCCTCACTGCACACAGAGTGAGTCCCATTCCCCAGATGTAAGGATGGCACGTGTAACCCCAGTCATGCTGGAAGGCAACAGGCCCCATGTCGGGGTTGCCTGGCAGAAATGATCACAACAGCTGCAAAAGCAAATCGGGTAATTGATCAACCGGTGATGATCTAATTCAGCTGTCTCCTAATATTATCTAGACTTCTTTAGGTAGACTGTCCAGGAGACGTGACTTGCTGAAAATTGTGCCTCTAAGAAATACGATAATTTTGCGAACCCAGCGCTGTACAATAGAATGATATAAGTCTAGAGAACCAAGGTCCAAAGTCAACCCTAAGTCATTTCTTCAGTGAAAAGACATTTCCTGAGCATCTACTAAGAGACCAATGTAGATGCCAGGAAACATCAATGCGCAAGACAAGCAAAATTCCTTCTCTCGTGAAGATTGTATGCTGGAAGCTGAGAGGCATAACAAACTATAAACTGACATATAGCTAACGTAAATTCAGATAGTGAAGAAGACCGTGAAGAAAAATAAAGCAGGTCAAGGAGTTTGAGAATGACAAGGAGCCAGCAACCTAATTTAGCGAACGTGGCACACGCAGGTCTCCTGGAGGAGGCAGCATTGAACAGACACCTGAGATGTGTGACTCCTCGAGGCAGGGTGCCTCCACGTGGACAGTGCAGTGCTCACAGGAGCCCTGAGACGCAAGCTGGCTTCATATATGCCAGGAACAGTGCGAGGCCTGTGTGGCTGGCAAGAGAGAGAAGGAGTGATAAGCAGGATCTAGATTATGCAGGGCTTCAGAGGTCAGCTTGTACTCTGAATATTTTGGAAAGCTTTGGGGGCTTTGGAGCAGAACAGTAACATGATCCAGGCAACATTTTTAAAAGGTCATTCTGGCATCTGTGTGGGGAAGAGATCCTAGGAGACACAAGATTGGAAAGGCAGAGACCAGTTCAGGGGCTAGTGCTCTAGTCCCAGCAGGTGATGACAGTAGCCTAGGCCAAGGTGGAAGTCCTAGAAATAGTGAGAAGTGGTTAGATTCGGAAAACATTTCAGAGAGAGTGGCACTGGATGGGGGATGTGAGAGAAACAGAGGAGTCTGACCTTTCTTATCATTAACAGATATCAGAAAATAGTCACTAAAATTCAGCTGCACAGGAATATGTGCACCAGGATACATGCCTCTACTGATAATAAGTCTGCCAAACAACTACTTAACCTTAACGCAACAACTTAGTGACTGAATTTAATCATCAAGTATAAGATACTTTCTCATTTTTATCCAAAGATTTACTGTTATATGAAATATAGCAATCATGTGAAGATACCAGCCCAGAATAGCAGTGCCATATCACCTCATTAGTGACTGCTTTACTTAGACCTGTTCAGATCCCAGAAAAGCTCCTAGAATATAAAATCAGAAGTGAATTGCAGTTGGGTAAGAACACCAGCATAATACGACACTCAATACATCTGAAGGAAATATTCATAAGAGCAAAATACACATAGACCCACATACTAAAACTGAAAATGAGGCACTTACCCTGCCTTGCAAGAAACAAAGCAGTCAGACCTCAAATGTGGGGTGGTTTAAGTATTTTTTTTTTAATCACAAACATTTCTACCAGGTTTTTCAATGCAATTCCTTCAGATAAATCAAGTTGCTCAGTAGTAACACCATTTAATATTTATGATGTCAAAGAACCTTTACAAATTATTCCACAAAGCATACTCACGTGGGAATGTCTAATTTTTTTAAGTTTATTTATTTATTTTGAGGGAGAGAGAGAGAATGAGCATGGGAGGGACAGAGAAGGGGGGGCAGCTCCCCAAGCAGGCTCCACACTGATGGCAGAGAGCCCAGTGTGGGGCTTGAACCTGCACACCGCAAGATCATGACCTGAGCCAAAGTCAGACACTTAACCAACAGAGCCCCTAATTTTTTTAAAAAAATGTTTATTTTATTTTTGAGAGAAAGAGAGCAAGTGGGGCGGGGGGCAGAGAGAGAGGAGGACAGAGGATCGAAGCCGACAGCAGAGAGCCTGATGTAGCACTCGAACTCATGAACTGTGACATCATGACATGAGTGAAGTCGTATGCTTAACTGACTGAGCCACCCAGGCGCCCCAAGAATGTCTGATTTTTTTTATGGATGAAGGATCGGGAACCTGAGGCCAAGCCCTAGCTAATGCCCTGCTCATTGCAGTTGAGCAGGTCGGCAACAGAGGGAGAGAGGACCAGCCAAACAGCGTTGTGTGGGTGAGAGGCAAGACGTGAACTTACGTCCCATTACTAATTGACTCGTGCACTGAAGTATTCAGTTACATAGCTCTCCTTGGCGTAACTTGGATAGATTCTCTTTCCCCCCCATTCCAGCAACTAGAAGTAGAAATATTTTTACACTAACAGACACATGGTAGACAGAATCGTAGTAACACTAACCAAGAGAAGACCAGATAGGATGGAGACGAAAGACAACTACACTTTAGAATGTCACGAAGTCAAAAAAATATATTAAGGATGTATGATCAAAGATAACTACAAATAGGTTTTCAAGTACATAAAATTTGGTGTGACATGACTGTGGATAACATTGAACTTCTCTGAACATTTAGAAATGATGTCTTTAGGAATCTAAAAAGAACATACATGTGAAAATATATCATACAGAACTAGAAGGAGGACTATGACCCAAGGAGCAAAACAATTAGGAAATAATAAAAATATCTTTTAGAAAAAATCTTAGGGGGCGCTTGGGTGGCTCCGTCAGTTAAGCATCCGATTGTTGGTTTCGGCTCAGGTCATGATCTCATTGTTGTGAGATCGAGCCCTGCATTGGGTCTGGGCTGTCAGTGCAGAACCTACTTGGGATTCTCTTTCTCTCCCCCACTCTCCACCCAACCCTCCCCCCCCCCAAGATAAATAAGTAAACTTTAAAAAAAAAAGAAAAAGAAAAAAATGTATCTTAAGCAAGACTGTTGTCAGGGATAGGGATATTAGCATGTTAACATGACTTTTAAATATTCAGAGCAATCTGTTAATAAAATTAGCAGCCAGAATGAACTTTCTTAATTCAAGCAAAAAGACAAAACAAACCCCCAAGTAGGGTACAAATCCTCAAGACCAAGACTGAGATGAAATGACAACTTTATGCTAAACTCTCAGGGTGAACAAACAGTCAAATCGACTGAGAAATGACTGAAAATGTAGTTAGCAAAGTTTTACCAAAATAAGTTAAGGGTTCCTAAAATGTGTATATTCTTTGTGCTGCTGATTCATTATGAAACAATGAAAAAGTTACCCATGTACACATGAGCTAAACGTTGAAACACTTTTGACTTAAAGCATGTAATAAATGCACTGCCTCTTTTCTGCCAAAAGGTCCAGTCAGTTCAGAGAGAGTTTGCCTACATAATGCCAGACATCTGTGCAAAAGCTGCAAATTTTGGTCAAGGATTTTAATGTTCTGTCGATATGATGCCAAACATCTGGGTATTCGAAAATATCTAGATAATTGACAGACTTTTTACTTTTCATCCAGATGTTTGGCATCAGAATTAAATACCAGCTTACCATTTAAGTGCATTTGCAACGGGATCGTGTTCCCAGCATCCCCTTAATAGAAAAAAGAGAAGTTTAAAGCCATGTATACAGTGTGATCCCAGTTTTGAAAACACAAATTGTACATATGCCCAATGAAAGGAATTCAGAGAGGAACATACCGAAATATTTAGAGTGAGTCTTCATTCTCTGGATGGCGAGTCTTCATTCTCTGGATTATTGCTGATCTTTATTTTACTCACAGTTTTAAAAAACTTTTCTAATGCTCTTCAGTAAAGCATGCATTGCTTTTACAACCAGAAAACATTTTAATTGTGTGATTAGGCAGGATCAGTTAATTTGGAAACTAAGAAAATTTAATGTATTGCTTGGCCCTGTGTACATACGACTGTAGCTATGTACCTGCCACCAGGTTATGCTGGTTTTAGAAAAGCAAATCCAAGGCCCGTGGGTGGCTCAGTCGGTTAAGTGTCTGACTCTTGATTTCGGCTCAGGTCACGATCTCACAGTTCGTGAGATCCAGCCCCACATCACATTCTGTGCTGTCAGCACGGAGCCAGCTTGGGATTCTCTCTCTCCCTCTCTGTCCCTCCCCCCCCTAAAATAAGTAAACTTTTTTTTTTTTAATAAAAGAAAAACAAATCAAAAGTAAGTTAGCAAAGTTATGAAAGCTCTGGGAACCTATTGACTACTAGGCATCCATGACTGGAAACAATGGGCCTGGTTTTTTTTTCTCTCTCTGAATTGACTGGAACTTTTCATTCCGCATACATCCCAGTCTATGCCTGCTCACACGTGGACATGCAAGGTCACTTGATGCTATTCCCAACCATGCCCAGTGCTTGGCCAGAGCACTGAGAAGTCTGATCCCAACAATGCCTACTATTTTTAATTTTTTTTTTAATGTTTGTTATTTACTCTTGAGAGAGAGAGAAAACAAGTAGGGGAGGGACAGAGAGAGAGAGAGAGAGAGGGAGACACAGAATCCAAAGCAGGCTTCAGGCTGTAAGCTGTCAGCACAGAACCTGACAAGGGGCTCGAACTCACAAACTGTGAGATCATGACCTGAGCCAAAGTCAGTGGCTTAACTGACCGAGCCATCCAGGCGCCCTCCAGCCCCCAACGATGCCTACTCTTGAGGCCACTATTTCCATTGCCTTTATACCTTCTGACTCCCAGGCCCCTTCTTCTCTAGGGTTGACAAAATAAATTTAGCTCTTACTCATTTTTGTGCTGTTAAGTTCCTCTGAGTTTAGACATGTAGAAGGTTAGTGTCCTCAGTATATCCAGTCCAGATCCCTCGTTTTGTAGGTGGAGAGACTGAAGCCCAGGGAGGTTAAATGCCAGGCTTCTGATGGTACACTCAAAGCTAAAACAACAGGGTCTATTTCCAGCTCAGGGCATTTTTCACTACACAGCACTACAGTGGCTGTTCTAGTCCCTCAGTTTCTTCATCTATAAAACAGACTAAATGTTGGTATTCAAAGTGTTTTGGGATATTCGAGAGAGAAGCTAAATATAAATATCAAGAATTATTCTGGCACCTTTTTAAATATTTTATAAAGTCTGCTATTCAGTAATGCTTATAAAAATTAGATATAATCTAGACAGACTCTCAGGATCCTAATAAAAATATAAGCTCCTCAGAATCGTAATTGTTCCGATATTTTTAAGAAAGCAAGTGTTATTGACGTGATCTGAACAGTTCCACATTAAATAAAGACCAAATGGTAGAGTTATCTGGAAACTTTTGAAATGGAAAATTTGAGAGCCCTTTTTAAAAGTAACAAAAACAACAAAGGAGTATGGTGGGTGATTCTAGTTTTCAGCCTTTTGTAGAGAGCAGAGCAATCACAATTCACTGATGAATCCCATACACTCTTCAGTTGTTAATCCAAAACGCTGCTCAAACAACACTTAAGGTAAAGCAGCAAAACCTACACTCTCTAGTTCATCTTAAAGTCCTTCCCTTAGGTTTTGAGAACAAATTGAACTAACCTGAAAAAAGGTACCAGGTAAACAGATCTGAAATAAAATGGCCCCCATTCTCCAAGGAAATTTAAAGCTGTACAACTTAAGAAATACTACTTGGGAAAGTTTCTGTCCCTCCTATTCCCTGTCCAATAGGAAAGAAGAAGGAATAAAAATAATCATTTCTAGGCAGCGAGCCCTATAGTTACATGCAACCTGCTCAACTCAGTTCTTCACAGCCCGACCCAAGAAACACTTCCACATTGTAAAGACTATCACAAAACACATGCTTAGCTCGTTCTGGAATCACCCTTCACTGTTAACACTTCCAGGTTTAAAAACTATATATATTTATTTCCTCAAGACATGTAAAATGTGAAGAAAAGCAAGAAGTGAATCTTTAAATGCCTTGTCTCTTCTGTGCGTTTAAGGTTCTTTTCATGAACCAGGGCTTAGGGCCATGAAGTTACTAGTATGCGGGCTCATTATTGCTCATATGTATGTGGTATTTATGTTTTCAAAGCATTTCACCGTCATTAACTTCATGTCAGCTAAGCAGGATATTGGCCTTGATGGAAAAATGATCTAATCCAGGGTGGAAAATTCTGTTTCTAACAACCACACCTGAAACAGGAAAACTTCTCATTTCTTTGTGCCAGAACATTCTCAGCACGGAAGGCTCACAAAGTGTGTCCCTAAAATCTTTGCGAAGTGAGGCTGGCAAGGGAATTTTGTCTCGTGGAATGTTTTTGTTGTTATTGTTGTTGGGGGAGGGGATTGTTGGTAACTGTCAGGGATGGTGGTGTTTTTGGTAAATTTCACTGTGGATTGGTTCGGTTTTTCAGAAAAGAAAGAAAAACGCATGCTTGAATGAAGTAATTGTCAAACTAAAACTTAGAGCCTGCCAAAGTTCTGAGATAATTTAGCTGATGGTCTAGAACTACCTTTGAGATAGAACAAAAGGTTTTTGAGAGGGAGGGGGTGGGAGGATCAGGGATGCTAAGGACAGTTTCCCCGGAGAAAGGTCAAACAACCACGCAGTCCGTTATAAGACAAGTTCCCAGTCAAGTTTCGATGAAGGGAGCAGCTCGGTTCTTTGCACAATTGCTAGTTTTGCAACCTGCCACTCACTCTCTTCTCAAGAACAGTTCAGGGCTGCTGAGCTGTCACGAACATGACTTGATTCCTATGAATTGACTGTGTTCCAAAACCTCATTATTGGAAAACTTTTCCATTTGATGCTAAATATAGGGTATTATATAAACACAATGTATTATAGGTCAAATCCTGTTACCACAAATGCTAAGAGGCTATCCAATTTGGAGTTAGGAAGGAAGACTATATTAGAATTTTATGGCACACATCAAATCTGATTACAATTACATAAAACAAAACTATTTTCAAGCCCTAGTCAATGGGCAACATATTTCAATTGTCAGTGGAAAATCCTTCAGAGTTCTTCAAAATGAGAGTTACTTTAAATGAAACACGAACTGTTCTCAATCTTTTTTATCCCATGGTGATCTCATCCTCCTAAACTCATAGTTCTTATTCCTAAACCACTCATTTAGAATTTCATCATGTATTACCTTGCGACATGCTCATGTTATTTTTTTAAGTTTAGTTATTTATTTTGAGAGAAAGAGGAGAGAGAGAGAGAACACGTGTGCACAAGCTGGGCCGGGGGTGGGGCGGAGAGAGGGGAGAGAGAATCCAAAGCAGGCTCTGTGCTGTCAGCCAGAGCCGAATGTGGGGCTCGATCTCATGAACCCTGAGATCATGAGCTGAGTGGAAATCAAGAGTCAGACGCTTAACAGAGTAAGCCTCCAGGTGTCCCACTCATGCATTATTTAAAGCATAACATTATTTAGCATTTTCTGTGTATTTCATTTGTCTCTTCCAGCTGATTGTAATGTGTTGGAGAGCAAGTATCCAGGTTTATTTCTGTGTGTACTTTATGTGGCTAAGTCTAGAGAAAGTCCTTGATGAAAGGTAGGGAGAAGAGACTAGAAGGAAGGAGCAGGACGATGGTATGGCCAACTGAGGCAGACGAGATGCCTATCTGAGAGGGCTTCATGGAGACATCAGGACATTTTATTTCATAAGGAAACCTCTCACTCAACACCTGAGTTAAAGGAAAGCAATAGATTCCATACAGCTTTCTACTTACAAACAGGCTAGGCTTATAAACTTGTAGTTCTCAAAGCATTTCCCCTAAACAGGAGTGTGAGTTTATCTTTCCAGCTCTAAAAACAGCTTAACCCACATTCTATCAGTCCTCTTTGTGCAGGATGGATTCATTTCATCTCCACTGCACATGTGGAGAAGGAGGCATCGCCTCTCCTGGAGGTTACCGCAGGGGCCTAAGGAACCCCTTAGCAGCTCGAGGGTCTTCCTTGCTGTGTACCTGCCACGGACTCTGGCGTTGGGCTCATTGTAACGTGCCATAAAACCCAGGACATTAGTGGGGTCTTGATACAAAAGTGTCAGTAGCAGCACTTGGGCCCCGCTTAGCCTTGAAGTTCCCAAGCTCCTAGCCCTCTGCTGAATGAATGCTAGGGTGATATGCCTCTAGTTTTGCTCCTCTGTCTGAAAGTTCGAAGTTGAAAGTTTGGTAGGTAGGGGAGCTTCCGCCCTAAGGAATACTAACACTTATTCTGCAAGAGAATCTTTAAAATTTCAGCCTGCCTTTGATCCTGAATAATAACATGTTGAAAATACAAAACGAAACCTTTGTACCTGTAACGCTGTCTGTCTCCTGGAGAATCGGGTCTTGGAAAAAGAGCTTCATTCTAATCTTCAGCTCCTGGGTCTTTGCAGGAAAGTCTTCGTAGTCTTTACTTTCTTCTATTGACTCCCTAGTCATTGCCCTATGAATAGAGTAATCGTCTAATTAATTGTCCAACCCAGGACACATTGGGATTTTGTTTTGTTATGGATTTTTTTTTTGCAATTTTTAAAATTGGGATTTAATTCACATAACATGAAATTCACCATTTTGACCCGTACAGTCCTATGGCTCTTAATATACTTAGTGTTGCACAGCCATCACCTATATCTCGCTCCAAAACCTTTTCATCTCTCCTAAAGGACATCCCATACACCATAAGCAGTTACTCCTCAGTCCTTTTCCCCCAGGGCCTCGCAGCCACTCATCTACTTCTGGTCTCTATGGATTTGCCATTCTGGACATTTCATCCAAATAGAATCACAAAGTATTTGGTCTTTTGGCTTCAATCACTTACCATGATATTTTTAAGGTTCATCCATATTATAACATGAATCAGTACTTCATTTCTTTTCATGACTAATATTCCATTGTATGGCCTCACCACATTTGTTTATCTGTTCATCAGTAGATGGACATTTGGTTTGTTTCTACCTTTCAATTATTATGCAATAATAATGCAGCTATGAACATCCACGTACAAGTTATTGTGTGTGGGTATCTGTTTTCATTTCTCTTGATTATGTAACGAGGAATGGGATCACTGGGTCACCTGAGAATTCATATTTAATTATTTTTAAATGTTTATTTTTGAGAAAGACAGAGAGAGAGAGAGATGGAACACCAGTGGAGTAGGGGCAGAGGGAGAGAGGGAAACACAGAATCAGAAGCAGACTCCAGGCTCTGAACTGCCAGCAGAGAGCCTGATGCAGAGCTCAAACCCATGAACCGTGAGATCATGACCTGAGCCAAAGTCAGACGCTAACCAATGAAGCCACCCGGGTGCCCCTCATATTTAAGTTTTTGAAGAAACGCACACTGCTTTCCACAGTGGCAGCACCATTTTACATTCCCACTAGCAATTTATGAGGGTACCCATTTCTCCACATCCTCACCGCACTTGCTATCTTTCTTTTTTGGATAACAGCCATCCTTGTGGGTGTGACAGGGTATTTCATTGTGGTTTTTTATTTGCATTTCCCTAATGATTAGTGGCATATTCTTATGTGCTTATTGGCTATGTGTATATCTTCTTTGAAGAAAAGTCTATTCGAGTCATTTTTAAATTGATTTGTTTGTCTTTTTGCTGTTGAGTTGTAAGAGTTCTTTATGTATTACAGATACTAGATCCTTACCTGTTATATGAGTTACAAATATTTTCTTCAGGATACATTTATCAATGCACAGAGAGAGTTATTAATACTTATTCAGATAACACAAGCATACTGTGACACTATTCCAGGCAAAACAGGACATGTGATCGAGCTACTTGTTGAGGACCTTGATCCAGCAGGTTGAAGAAGAAATGTTATGTTAATTTTAATGGGAAAACTTATCTATGCAAAAAGCCAAATATAATTAATCAAACTAAGTACTCTCCCTGGAGCATCTAGAGTGCTAGATACCGTGGAAAGGAATCTAAAGAAATATTTAAAAATTTATAAGCCTTTAAACAACTTAAGGTCAAGATGAAAGCACAGAAGAAATATACACATAAATAACTAATAAAGTAAAGATTTACTAATAAAGAAGAAATTAGGATTGGAGTACTAAGAGAAGTTTCAGCCTTGAAGGATATAGGCAGCATTGAGATCAAGCAAAATTGTATTTTTAAAACGATTTACCAAAGGAGACATAGTACATGTAAGAGACGTGTGCTGGAGAATCAAAATGCATACAGCAACCGCATATGCTTTTATGGTAAGAAAAAAAATTGAAAATAGGGTATGTGTTTCATACAATGGTTCTGTTCTTCCTTTTCCAGCTTCTTATATTATCACCCCATAAGGAGCAAGGTCTCTAAAAATGATAAATGTATATATTTTTCTACCTCCCACTTAGGATTCTATTAAAAGGCTACTTTTGAAGAAACATAGCCATTCGGAATACACTGACTTAATGTTGTTGCTAGTCAATGCATTTCATACTGCCCCCACTGGACATTAGCCTTGGCTTTGTACTTGCCTAATGGCACTGAAGGCTCTCATTGTTACATGTGAACACAGCCACCTTCAAATAAGAGAGTAAAACTCTGAGGACATGAGCTTTCTTATTTTCCCGACTGCACCTGCGCCAGGGCCTTCCATGCAGCCATCCACGTCTCATTCCCACACGGCTCTCACCTCCTGGTGGCCGTCCTGTGCGCAGTCAACCAGCAACGAGCTCTCCAGATTCTGCTGAGTTCAGTCAGTGGGCAGCCCTGGATGGAGATTGGAGGGAGGAAGGTAAGTGAGATCAGGATACTGAGGAGGACCTGGGTGGCTCAGCTGGTTAAGCGGTGGACTTTGGCTCGGGTCATGACCTCATGGTTCCTGAGATCAAGCCCTGCATTGGGCTCTACGCTGACGGTTCGGAGCCCGCTTGGGATTCTCTCTCTGCCCCTCCCTGACTTGTGCTTTCTCTCTCTCTCAAAATAAATAAACCTTTTTTAAAAAAAAGAGGATTCTCACCCTCTGCCCCTCCCCCACTTGTGCACACTCTCTCAAAAACAAACAAACAAACAAACAAACAAGAATACTGATTTTTCCTGGCTCCTTTCCTGTGAGGTCCTGAGCCCCTTGCAACTCTCTCTGACTGGGCTCTTTTGCCGTCCTTTCTCCTTGTGCCTTCAGAACGTAGGGGTAGTAACAGTTGTCTAGCCTTGGGCTCCTGCACAATCCCTCTCTAGCCAACCCTTTGCAGTTAAGCCCTCTTGTAAGTAAACTCCCCTCGGATTATCCTAACTTGACTGTGCCATCTGTTTAATCTTAGGACCCTAACTGATACAATCCCTCATAGTATCTGATAGTTTAGTAGGTGCCTAACAAATATTTGTTAAGTAATTAATAAATGAATTAAATGGGGAGTACATGCTTCCATTTCGCTTTGTTTCCCCTGACAATTACTTGGGTAGAGGTGAGATTTTTGATGATGGCCACGGCACTGGTAAATTCTCAGTTTGCACTTAATGTATACATTGATTTATTTGGGAAATCTATTTTTAATTTTCAAAATGCCAGGTAACTTCTCTCATGGCATGACAAGTCTGCTTTATTGTATCACCACAGTGACTAAATATATTTTTCTGTATGCCCAGCAGAAGCATGTAAAGGTGGAAGCAAGGGACGTTTTAATTTTTTTTTTTAATTTTATTTTTCCTAAGTTACACAATGTGAGTGGTGAGTGTGTGTGTGTGTGTGTGTGTGTGTGTGTAAAACTGCGAGTTTAATATCAAAGGAAAAAGAGCAAAGGGTAGTTTTTCTCTCATTTCAAAAACCTCCTATGTTTTTTCTTGCAGTCTCTTCCTTCATCATTATTCTGATTTCTGTCTTTGCCAATTGTTACACTGAATGCTTCTGATCACAGGGCAGAAAACAAGCAAATGAAGCCTGGAGTGGAGTATAATAAATTCTAACTCTAGTTGTCTTACCTTTTCAACTTTGCCTTCACTTTGTTCACTCCGATTCTCTTTTCTGTTTTGATTGCTTATGAAAGATGTGTGAGTGTGCGTATGTGTGTGTTGAGTGTGTGTGCATGTGTGAGCGTGTAATGTGTGTGGTCAGCATAGACATGGTAAAGAAAGAGGAGTTGTTTTTTACCTTCAAGCGTACTTATCCAAAGACGTTCTTTTTAGACTGTCAGCTTTCTCACAGAAGCAAGATACCCGTAAGCTACCTGCCCTATGCAGACCAATAAAACTCACTTTGGCCTTCATAAAAGAGTTTCTCCGTTCTCTTATTTTCTTGGAGGCAAGGAGAAAACGATGTAGCATTAGCAATGCATTTCTATCAACTTGAAGAAAAAATGTCTATCATAAACAACACACATGCCCATGCATTTTCTTTTTACAAAGTAATTTGATTAGAATGAGAATAAAAGAGGTTATCAAAGATCAGTAACACTGTATTAACGGACCAAACATGGTGACCATTTCAGCAAGCGTTGAGAAGAAAACTGACAGTGGGAATACAGGATTCACTCTCAACCGGAGATCAGGAGATAGAAAACTTCAGTCTCAAAGAAAACATTTGTGCAACATCTTTTTGGTGGATTCCAAGTGAGTCACACCATAAATCTCTTGCATGATTATCTGACTGGGCACAAAGGGTGTGGTCACCATTATTTGACTGGACACGATCCCTACTGCTTTCTAAATTAGGAGCTTGGTACATGACCTTTTGGAAAAGTTTCTTTCAAATTATTGCCTAGGCTTGTCATGGCTTGTCCCAAAGCAGTCAAACAACTGTCTTCAATGTGCTTTTTTTGCCCCAATCCAGCTGTTCTGAGCCTTGATGACACTGACTATGCTGCCGATCTGGTTGAGATCATGCAGAGAAGTGACAGTTTGGACTGCTTGAGTCAGAGCGTCCTGCTTTGGATGACAGTGTGTTTGTTAGGTTGTTTTCTTCAAATACATATGCCATTCTTAATTATATAGTTTTTCAAAAAATAATTCTCAAAGATGACCAAATTAAAGAGAAATTCAATCAGAATTATCTTCGTATTAACTTCCTTGCAGAGTCTGCAAAACAGGCATAAATTGTCATCACTCTAGTAGGTTTGAATTCCCAATGTTGCCCTGATTTCAAGCCAGTGCAGCTTACTTTTTGATTTGGTCAATTCACCAAAAACGTTCCCGGAAGCCCAGCATTCTTAACAGCCTCAGAGTTCTGTTCAGACGGCAGGACACTAATGAATGCTTCACGGCATTTTAGGCATAGTTTAGGGTGTACATCAAACCTTGAAGATTCCAGAGGGGCAAAGGTTGTATTAAATGGGATATACTTTTGTATCCCTTTATTTCTTTTTACCCCTTCTCAAAAAGCTTGCAGAAAAAGAATAACTTCTTCCAGAAAAATCCGTTTAACTGGACTTTCCCTTCAGATGGAAAAACAGAGTGAAACAGAGGAAACAGTTGAGTTAACTAGAATGCTTCTGGGGAAAGGCAAGGAGAAAAAAAACCATGGCGATTTACAATAGGTTTCGGGAAGAAAACGAACAAGCAGAAAGGACCTCATCCCACATCATTATGTAATGATGAAGCAGGAGTGAGCACAATGAGAACAACAGTCCAGAACTACATGCATAAGGAGAATAAGGGACATCCCCAATACTGAGAGTGGGAGGTTCTGTGTGTATTTCTACACCAAGAATCTACGAAATTGTCATCTACTCTTCCATAGCCTCTCGAAGGCATCGCAGGGGTTAATGTGACTCTGAAACTATCTGGGGAACAAATCGAAGTTTAGGCACCCCGAACTGAAGCAGATAAAGGGGCTGTTGGCGGTCGACTTTGGTGCCTAACCGCTTCTCCCAATTCTACCAAGTGTCCTGTCCTCGGATTCAAGTGCTGCCGTAGGTATGGGGAGCAAAAATAGCAGTGGGGGGGGGGGTGGAGACAGCTTGCTCTGAAGGGCTTTTTGTCTGGTGATTCTGTGACTAAAGATAATATTTGTTTATCTTGTATGTTTAACTTGTGTCTTGTAATCCGGAGAGCTGGAAAAAAAAAAATGTGGAATTACAAGTAAGTTAGTGAACAAACCCATACTATAGGGTATAATTTCTAGGCCTGGGAAGGGCAGGAAGAACAAAATCAGCAGTTACGATAGAATGTATTTTTTTCTGTGCTCTCTCCAGCCCTTCCAGTAGGATAATTTTACAATTAAAGAACTGATGGCACAGCAGCGTTTGATAGAAAGTTATGTTGCATTCCTCACAGAGGCAACTTGACTGGAAATACGTCCTTACTTAGAACTCTCAATTCTTGCACAGTTCAGTGATTTTTAAAATAATAAAATAAAACAAAAACGTCTTCCAAAGGCACTTCAAAGATTGGAAAGCCCAAGGCCGCAGAAAACTGAGGATTTAAAACTTTAACATCGTCCAATCGCCAAAACCCGACTAAAAGCAGCTCTGTGAATATACCAGATATGAATAAGAGGGAGGTGGGTGACCAGAAGAGTGTGGGGTGTTGGGGCGACACATTTAGGCTCTTTAAGGATACAAGGCCCAGCCACATTCCAGAAGGAGAAACTATGTTCTATCACAGCCGAGTATTCTCAGGGAGATCAACTCCACCTCTTTCTCTTGTTCCAAGCTCGGCTCAATATTATTGAAGTAAAGCCAACAGCAAGTTAGCAAACCAGCAGGGGAGCAAATTGATTATACAGTTAACTGTGGAAAAACTGAAATTCTTTATTAAGGGAAAATGAAATACGGTTAATTTATGCTTCAACAGAGGCTTTCCCCACGTGGCATTTACTCCACTGGCTCTTTGACTTTGCTGTGAAGCTGTAACTCGGCCAAAAAATGACAGAAGCTTTACTGATTTAAAAATAAGGCAGGTTTTGAGCTTTTTTTTTCCCCCTTGCATGATGATTTTTCCAGCTACAATTACTGTAACTCACTCATTATAGAGGATAACATAGCAGGCAAACAGGCAAGAAAAAAAAAGTGTGGTAAAACAGTTGGCAGGATGTAAATTGAAAGTCTTTGCCATATAATTTTAAACAGTATTTATAGAGAGCACCCATGATACAGCATTCAGTGTCTCACACAAAATCTCTTAAGTAGTAGAAACATTTGCTGAAGTTCTTAGCAAAACGAGTGGACACTAATAAGTGAAAGAAATTAATAAAGCCCTAAACTCCAAATTTCCAAGGTAGGATCGAGGTGAGGTGCATCAGTTTGGTGGAACTTTGAATTACAAAGCTTGATGCTGAGGTTCCCCTTCATAATGAAAAATGATATTAGTGATTTACACACGTAGAGAAGACTTTTCCAAGGTCTGCATTATGCATTTTGTCTTATTAATTTTTTTTAATTTTTTTTTCAACGTTTATTTATTTTTGGGACAGAGAGAGACAGAGCATGAACGGGGGAGGGGCAGAGAGAGAGGGAGACACAGAATCGGAAACAGGCTCCAGGCTCTGAGCCATCAGCCCAGAGCCCGACGCGGGGCTCGAACTCACGGACCGCGAGATCGTGACCTGGCTGAAGTCGGACGCTTAACCGACTGCGCCACCCAGGCGCCCCTGTCTTATTAATTCTTAAAAAGAGCTCCAGGTTCAGAGAAATTGCTATGTTTTTAAAAACTTTTTATTTTGACATAATTGTAGATTCTCATGGAGTTGTGAGAAATAACACAGAGACTTCACATACCCATTGCCCAGGTTTGCGCCAGGGTAACTTCTTGCATACTTTACGGTACAACATCGCGACCAGGAAATTAACACTGATACACGCTAGTAACCGTATTCAGTTTTACATGTACTCGTGTGTGTGCTTAGTTCTGTGCAGTTTTGTCACATTAACGTTAGTGTGTCTACCGCCACAGTCAAGATAAATATTATTCTTTTAGCAATAAAAATATAGTACTATACATCTCAAGAGCAACTTGCTTGACTATTTGCTAATAATTCAATATCTTCCCTTAATTCAAATACTTATAAGCTCCCACTTACAGTGTTAAAACTGTGCAGGCATTGTGCCAGATAGAAAGAAGAAGAGAGTGGAGTTACCCCACAAGTATGGTGAGTTGGGGCAATGGCTCAACACTGCTAAAAATTATACATAGTATAAAGACCCCCTGGGGCCGGGGTTGGGAGTCTAATAGAGACCCCTTTGCCCAGCGTCAGGCTCTAAGGTGCACTCTTGTAACATCTTCTCTTCCTTTCAACTTAAGGCTACTCAGAGAAGGACACATAGTGATTCCTGTGTCCCTTTATAAGAGTTCATTTATTCATCCAAAGCATTTATTAAACACCCACTGTATGCCAGGAATTGTATCATGCATTGGAAATCCATAGATGACTAGGACACTGGCCCTGTCCTCAAGTGACTGAAAGCCCAGTGAAGGAACATAGGCTGGTTCTGCCTTCAAAGAATTTGCATTTTGGGCCGTCTGGGTGGTTCAATCTTTTGAGTGTCCGACTCTCGATTTCCACTCGGGTCCTGATCTTATGGTTCGTGAGATGGAGCCCCGCGTTGGCCTCCGCGCTGGGCACAGAATCTGCTTGAGATTCTCTCTCTCTCTCTCTCTCTCTCTCTCTCATACAAAGAAATAAGAAAAATTAAAAAGCATTTGCGTTCTCATTACATACTGGACACTGAATGATGTAAGTAGCACAACATGGGTGTATATAGTAAGAGTCACTCACACGTAGGGTAGACTTTGAAGAGACCTAGGTCTAAGCTGAAACTTGGAGGATGAGGATTTGCATGGCAGAGAGTGAGAAGGAAAGCCTCAGTTGCAAAGGGCAAAAGCAAAGGCAAAATATCTCACTTTAAATTGGCGAAGTGGGGGATGCCTGGCTGGCTCAGTAGGTGGAGCATGCAACTCTTGATCTCAGGGTTGTGAGTTCAAGCCCCACATTGGGTGTAGAGTTTACTTTGTAAAAAAAAAAAAAAAAAAAAAAAAAAAAAAAAAAAAAATATATATATATATATATATATATATATATATATAATTTAGGAAGTAGGAAAAACATTTTATCAACTGGAGCAGAAGTTTGTTTGAGGAATTAGTGAATGGTGACACCAGACTGTGCCTTTGATTAGATGCTGTGGCCTTCAATGTCAGGCCTTGCATTTGGCCTTTGGAATTTGGGTAATTAAAAGATAAGGAAGGCTTATGAATATGAGACTAATATGCTAAAAACTTTGCATCAGAGGAGTTAATCTGGCAATGTGAAGTTTATGTTAAAAGATAAGAGAATAGGAGTGTCTGAGTGGCTCAGTGCGTTAAGTAGCTGACCCTTGATTTTTGGCCCAGGTCATGATCTCGTTCTTTGTGGGATTGAGCCCTGCACCTAGCTCTGAGCTGACAGCACAGAACCTGTTAGGGATTCTCTCCCCCCCCCTCCCTCCCCCACTTGTACCCTCTCCCTCTCTCTTTCTGTCTCTCAAATAAGTAAACTTTAAAAAAAAAATAAGAGAATAAGCCAGAATTTGAAAACTTAAATTTTTAAAACTTTACTCTCGTCCCTAGCGGAATAACCCTTTGGTGGGAACTAAAGAGCTTTCAGGATCCCTCCAGCAGATTTACCTCATCATCCTTCCTGTGACGCTGGGGATGCAATGAAATAAATGATCTAGTTTATGCCTGAAGAAGTAACACCTTCACTAAACCATAATCGCATAGGCTAAGAGCTATATTAGTTGGAAAGGCATGGAAACCAGGAAAGGGATGAATTACCAAGAGCTCAGTTAATTGAGTAGGGATTTCTTGGAGGTGTTCAGACTTGACCTAAACATTAAAAGAACATACCCGTACAAAAACGGAGAGGTCAGGAGTTAAGCCCTCCAGGCAGGAGGAACTGTAAACCAAAGGTACAGAGTGGGCATGCGTAGGACAGACTTAAGGAACTACAAGCAGAGTAATCTGCCTCAGGCAGAGTGTTCACGTCCTTGAAGAAGTTACAAAGAAGTTACAAAGATATATACGCAGAAGATCACTGCTGTCTAAAGATAGTAATTCCTTTAAGTTACAGAATAAAGAGAATATATTCTGCCTAGTATTATAATACATTTCTTAGTCTTTTTAGACTTTGATGTTTACTATGTTTTTGCAAGTAAAAGAGTTTTTAAACTGAATGGACTGCCTAGAAGAAAAAAAAAAAAAGAGAATGGACCACATAGGGCGCTTAGCCATAAATGTTCCATTTTAGTCAATGCCACTGCTTTTATTCGGGGGAGTCTGAGATAATAAAATGCGGGCCACTGGAATCCTGTCTTTGCTCATCTTGGTAGCCCTGTGCGAGGCATACTGGTGGCTCTGAAGAGGTACAAGGAGATCCGTTCCCCTTGGAACAAACTGGAATCATTCTCCAGCAGAAATGACTGGACAGAGCAGTTATCGAAGAGTTCAGGGGAAATGAAAAAACCTTAATATGTCAGGATCACCACATGCTAGGACCCTTTGTGCAAAACAGAAGTTGGTAGCTGTTGACAAAGCATTATTACAAAAAAAATAAATACTGCTGGGAGGAAATATTTGACCCTGTATTTCGCAATTAGGCACGTGCCATTTAAGTTAGCAAAATTTCTAAGCCAAGATATTTCCCTTTCTGTGCAAATGAAGGCTTTTTCTTTTCTTTTTTTTAAGTTTATTTATTTATTTTGAGAGAGGAAGTGAGTGCGAGTGGGGGAGGAGCAGAGAGAAAGGGAGGGAGAGTATCCCAAGCGGGCTCTGCTCTGTCAGCACAGGGCCCAATGCAGGGCTCGATCTCACCAACTCTGAGGTCATGACCTGAGCCCAAATCAAGAGTTCGATGCTTCACCGACTGAGCCACCCAGGTGCCCTCCAAATGAAGGCTCTTTCAAATTAATTATGAACTAAGGAAACTAACCACTTAAAACATATGTGAAAGGTTAAAGTACAAGAATGATGACTATCTATTTCCATCTCCACTGAGGTTAGAACAAAAGTAAAAATAAGGTTTCAGGTATGCTGTTTGAGGGATTCGTGTATATAAACATCCAAGTGAGAGAGAACTAAGAAAGTTGGTAAATGTTCAGCCCTAGAAATAGACGTCCATCTTAAATGGACTGCACCTGAATGTGTGAGCTAGACCAGTAAGCCTCAGCATTAAAGGGAATATTAATTACCTGCGGATCCTGTTGAAATTGGTGGGTCTGAGAAAGGGTCTGAGATGTTGCATTTCTTTTTTTTTTTTTTTTAATTTTTTTTTTTCAACGTTTATTTATTTTTGGGACAGAGAGAGACAGAGCATGAACGGGGGAGGGGCAGAGAGAGAGGGAGACACAGAATCAGAAACAGGCTCCAGGCTCTGAGCCATCAGCCCAGAGCCTGACGCGGGGCTCGAACTCACGGACCGCGAGATCGTGACCTGGCTGAAGTCGGTCGCTTAACCAACTGCGCCACCCAGGCGCCCCTGAGATGTTGCATTTCTAACAAGCTTCCAGGGGAGATGATGCTGCTGGTTTGGAGACAACGAGAAATTACACTACCAATCAGTCTCTTGTAGCTTTTCCAGGCCTTTGAGTCCTTGGCAAGATTGCTGTCTTGGGAGGAAGAAAAAGATTGCTGTCTTGACACATTGTCTTAATTCTGAGGTCTGAGCACAAAGCATGCTGGGACCTCAGGAGCGACTGGGATAGGTGGAGCCTACACAGCATAGGGTAGACCCTCTGCGTGGTAACTCTAGAAAACAAATTACAGTGTCAGAATCAACAGTCAGCTCACACTAGACCCAGGAGGTTGTACCTTGGAGCAGGGCAGCAGAGTGTCCAAATGGAGTGATCCCTTCAGTTAAACTGGGCAAGGAATCTGGACCGGAAGCCCTTCCTCTGAGCTCCATGTTTCCTAGTGAGCCCCTCCATTATTATGCTTACGATACTGTATTGACATTGTGTGCCTGCTGAGTCTTCCGGTTTCCATTAGACTACACGTCTTGAAGCAGAGCCGTGCCTTCTAGTCACAGCTCATAGAACTTGCTCAGTAAATGTTTGTTGAATGATTGAATGAATGATGAGGTATCGCATCTCTGTTTGTGCTGTTTCCTCTCCTGGAATGCCTTCCCCATCTGTCCGACTGATTACATCCAAATTTCTTGTAAGACTCCGCTCAAGGGACACCTCTTCTCTGAAGTTTTCCCTGATCCTCCTTTGCCCTGGCTGGGTACTGTTGCCCCCGCCCTTCTTGAATGTCACCACTACACCTGGTACATGTCACCATTACTTCATCTTGGATCTGTGAGCTCCTTAAGGGCAGGAACTGTGTTTAATTTAATTTTGACTCCCTAGCACTTAGCACAGTGCTTGGCACATAGCAGCATGCCATGTAGTACTAAGTACAGCAAAAGCCATACAAAATTAGGCATTCAAACCACAGGTCAAAGCAAAAGCAGTATTTTATATTGAATTAGTCCCTTTCATCAGAGGATTTTAAAGGATATTAAATTATTTAACAAGTAATGCTTGTTAAACTTTGCTAACAAGGTAACTATTACGCTACCTATCTTACATAAAGGCAGCCTTGGAAAAGGAAAAAGGAGGAGAAGCCCTTAGAAGAGGATGTAGGCAGAAGCCCAAATTTCTAGATGGAAAGAGGGCAACATAGAAAGCCATTTAAATTTAAGGCCCACATAATGCCCTCTATTCAGATCTTCTGAAGCATCTCGGTGACTGAATTTCCAACCCTTCACCCTGGTCTTTGGTATCCCATAGACTTAGTTTTAAGTGGAGACTTTAACCAATTTCAAATACAGGGGAAAAAAATCTAAAACTGGAAGAAACCCTTTGTCCTAGCGTCTAAAAGCCAGTGCTATTTACTCCTAGATCAAGATCCTTATTATAATGGATTTAAAAAAACAAAACAAAACAACAAATGTAACTTCATGGCCATAAGTCCTCAATATAAAACCCTCCAATCAGGCCAAGTCAATCTCTTTAAAATTTTCCCAACAGTCACAATTTATAAAACATGTAAGCCAAACCCAATAAATCAAGTAAATAGCATTGCATAATGGAGGCTTAAATATAGAACAAGACAAGCCAGAAAGGTTCAATTAAGTAAATGCTGTACATATGTCTAGCTTTGGTGAGGTCAGTATAATATATTGGGTTATTTTAGTATAAAGCCAAATAAAATAAGATAATTTAATGATTAAATAAAAGAGAGGAAGAAAAAAGAATAAAATGAATACTTCAGGAAAATAAAGTGGGCAAAAAAAAATTTAGACCAAACTAGAGTTTTGAATTACAATATAGCCTTAACAGAAGCTCTTAAATAAGAAAATAGTCAGGGAAACTGGGAAACTGTCTTAACAATAGAAAAGCAAAGTGAAGTTCTTTGAACAAATAGAAAGTACTATTATAATTGTGATTTTTTAAATTCCAAATTACTTTCAGGTAATTACTACATAGCAAGAGCAAAATGTACACAAATAATGTAAAGTTGCCATAGTGGTATTAGGCTATTGAAGGAGTATATAACTCAAAAACAATTGGGTATAAAATGAAAAACTCATCTAATCACCCAGACACTTTGTTGACACAGTCGCAAAATTATAATGTTTCAAGTTATCTGGGTGATTTAATGAACTTACATTTTTCCTCTGAATGTTCCATTTTTGCCAACCCTTTCCACATCTTTGCGGTAGAAGTGGAATTCTATAAATTAGGAACAAGCTGACTTCTGAAAAATATAACTGTTACATGTATGTACAATACAATATCCGTAAGCACATGTCCATAATGATCATTCTGTGAAATTAATCATTATTAACTTTTCTCTTCTAATATTAATCACTGCACACTCCACTACTGCTTACTAGCAGGAAAAAACAAAACACCCTAACTGGCCTCAACTGTTTAAGAAGCATATATCAGAGAAAAAATTTAGGTAGGGAAATCTATTCACTAATACATTGTTTTTTATGCATTGGGAAAATGCAGCCATTATTTAATTTTACCCCCTCTCAAAAAAAAAAAAAAAACACACACACACTTCTGTACAACTTGTTCATCATCATGGTCTCAGGGCATACCATTGAGCATTACTGGGGTTCCTGGCAGGCTCAGTCAGTAGAGCGGGAGGCTCTTGATCTTGGAGATGTAAATTTGAGCCCCACGTTGGGTGGAGAGATTACTTTTAAAAAATAAAATCTTTAGGGGCGCCTGGGTGGCGCAGTCGGTTAAGCGTCCGACTTCAGCCAGGTCACGATCTCGCGGTCCGTGAGTTCGAGCCCCGCGTCGGGCTCTGGGCTGATGGCTCAGAGCCTGGAGCCTGTTTCTGATTCTGTGTCTCCCTCTCTCTCTGCCCCTCCCCCGTTCATGCTCTGTCTCTCTCTGTCCCAAAAATAAATAAACGTTGAAAAAAAAATTTTAAAAATAAAATAAATAAAAATAAAAATAAAAAAATAAAAAATAAATAAATAAAATCTTTAAAAAAATAAGTAACTTTGAGGATTACTTCTTCGGTCAAATCAGGTTTTTCACCTGTTTCCAAACACCTTGTGGTTTTTCATTTGTTTTCCTTGGCTCACTTTAATTACTTTATTCATTCAACACCTTTAAGCACCTGATAGGTATTAAGAACCTGATAGGTGTCGGGCACCATGCTAGATGCAGATAATAAAAAATATAAAACATATACACACAGTTGGTGCCTTCATGGAGCTTATGATCTGCTGGGGCAGATAGATATTCATCAAGCCATCCTATGAATGACTGCCATACAGCCTCTGTTGGAGGATGTGAGGGATCTCAGGAAGGTCAGAGAGAAAGTGGTGCGTGAACTGGGGTCAGAAGGATAATTAGAAGTCCGCTAGGTGAACAGATGGTGGAAATGGTGTTCCGGGCAGGACGAATAGCTTATGTAGAAATCACAGGGCAGGAGAGAGGGGATTTGGAACTGGGACAGTCCAGCATGGCCAGACTAGAAAGAAGATAGGAGCGTGTTCAGGTGAGGCTCCAGAGACTAAGTAGAAGACAGACTATGTCCCTCGCAAGGGATTTGCAAACCAAGTTAATACATTTCATCATAAGCTACAACATTCCTCCCCACCCTTCAGTGAATGTCTTCAAAATCCTATATGGCTTTTCTCAAGTGCTACCTCCTCCAAACGCCTTTCCCATTCTTTTCAGCCAAATATGGCATTCCCTTCCTCTGTGCTCTGAAGCACTCTGATAATATCCCTGTTGTCTCATCTATCCCTGTCTGCCTCTATTGTGGTTATTTTTCATACATGCCTTTCTCCCTTTTGTGCAACACAGTTTCAGAAATGCAGGCCCGTTCACCTTTGTATTCCACACATACGTAATAAGTGCTCAATAAATGTTCTGAATGGATTGAATTCAACCAGTGCTTCTGGTTCTGTTATATGTTCTGCAATTTGTGTGCATGCTTCTTCAAGAGTGAAAGCCAACAGTAGTTCTACGCTGTACATAAAGGGCTTGACGATCTAAGATAAACCGGGGAGATCACTACTGCCAACTCAGTGTCCACCTTGCAGTCGTATGGGACCTAATAGCCTTTACCGTGCTGTGAAATTTCCTGGGAATGCTATGTGACCTCTACAGGCAGGTACTCACTTTATCCATGACCAGCTTCCACATACGTAATCAACAATGGCTACATAACACTGCACATTTCTCTAAGACTTGTGAATAATCTGTGTCTAAGCATTGCGCTAGAACGGAAAAACAGTATGAGGCATGGAAACACAACCAGTGTCTCTGAAGACTGGGTCTTAGTTTTTGAGAAAAGAATCACTACTTTGGGTTTTTTTTTTCCTTTTAAAGTATGGCTTTGTTAAACACCGTTCAATGAAATAGTACGAATTCAAGTCATTCTTAGATGCCAATGAAAGGACAAACTATCATGGCTGATATTCATAGTACAATGTTCGCTGAATTATAAGCAGCACAGCTTTTAAACATAAAGTGACCGTTCACAAAAACCAGTATGACAAGGTAAAATGAAAAGAGACCAAAAGACAGTAGAAAGAGAGAAAGGTGTAAATAAAGTAGGAAAGGGCTAATAACCAATGTTTCTATGGTAGACTTGCTAGGTAGTGGTTAGGAAAAACATGTCTAAAAAGTCTCCTCATGGGGGGCAATAATAAAAAAAAGGTTGAGAGGCACCACTCTACAGCTTGTACTGTCAGCTACCGTGTAACAATGCCTCTGGATCTTCATGCTGTGTTTTTCCTTTTCTTGGAGAACAAATTGACGGGTAACACTCACATTTCATTAATGACGTGGATTCATGAGCTGCATAATAATGTGGATTCACAATCTGCTAAAATGTAGCAGTTCTGAAATAGCTAGTTTAGCTATCTCCAATTAATCAATTATGCATTTATCCAATAAAACAGAATTTACTGTATGCACATTACTTCCGTCGGTATTCATCTTAGTTACATAACTAGACGTTCCCACGACCATAGGTAATTCTAGGGAAATTTATGGAGTCGGTGCAGCTTATTCTGACACTTTCTTGTTACCGTGCGACTCCTCATTCCCCCTCTGAATTCTCTTTCCATCTCCCCCTCTTACTCATTTATTCATTAGACCCATAAACATTTATTGAGCACCCTGTGCAATTTCATCCACTCTTATGATTTTAATGACAACATATATGCTAATGTGTCTCATTTATTTAATGAATCGGAAACCTCTAATCTAGCAAAGACTTCTCCTCTGAAGTTCCACAGGACCAGACGGCCTAGTGTTTGTCTTAAAGTGCCTCAGATCACTTCAAACCCGACATGTCCAAAGGGAGTAGTCTCCTCTTCCATACGTGTTCTCCTCTTGGTTCCTCTCCTTCAGGGGTGGGAAGTGCATCCACTTCATCACCCAAGCTAGAAACCTGCAAACCTTTGTCACCAGTCACCTTCGGCCAGTGACCAAGCCTTGACAATGATGCTTCATCAGACCTTCCTGTCTAATCAAACTATTGTTCCTAAATACAGTCTTATCACCTCTACCGGGAAAATTGCTCCCAGCTTTGAAACCCTTGAATAACTGTCTGCTGCTTAAGGAATATGCCCTCTATGATCTGGCCTCTGCCTACCTGTCTGTGTCAGGCACACCATCCTGTCACCACTCACACGGCTTTTGAGAGCCGTAACTTCTTTTTAACATTGTTATTTTGAGATGTTTAAATTCAGAGGCCTTGAATTGGCATATATGGATCCACCAAAGCTACCTTCGATATATAGATCAGAAAACAGGGTTGGGGCACCCGGGTGGCTCAGTCAGTTGAGCCTCCTCCTTCAGCTCAGGTAATGATCTCATGGTTTGTGGGTTCAAGCCCCATATCAGTGTGGAGTCTGCTTGGGATTCTCTCTCTCCCTCTCTGCCCCTCCCCTGCTTGTGCATTCTCTCTCAAAAATAAACATGAAAGAAAGAAAGAAAGAAAGAAAGAAAGAAAGAAAGAAAGAAAGAAAGAAAGAAAGAAAGAAAAGAAAGAAAAAGAAAGAAAAAGAAAGAAAAAGGAAGAAAGAAAGAAAGAAAAGAAAGAAAGAAAAAGAAAGAAAGAAAACAGGGTTTTTGTTTTTCCTAAACATAGATTCCTACCTAAAGCATATTCTTCTCTCTTTTTAAAGAGTGCTCTTCTGGAAAGCAAGGACACTAGACAAAATATATTTCTATCACTCCTGCAGTGTCCTGCATACAGTAAGTGCTCAATGAATACATTTTATTTATAAAAAATAGTGACAAAGTCACTACTGAGTATTATTTTACAGACTTGCATGTTCTTTCTCTTAGAAATAAAATTATGTTATGAGACCACAGTATTTCTTATTCATATAATTTGATGGGAGGAAAGACAAAATAAACTATAAATTCAATTTACAGACTTACTTATTGAGGAAATTGAGATATTACTAAGTAAAATATAGATATCCAGTCCAGCTCTCTCAAAAGACAGATATGTAAAAATATAGCTATTGCTAAAACCAGTTTGTGACATGCTCTCTCAGGTTACTTAATGTCATTATAGCTTGTAATCAATATATAAACAACAGAATTCCCAAGCAACACATAAATCTCAGAAAGAAACTGATGAGACTAAACTGTTTTTGCTAAAAATTTGGGACTTTAACCAAAACATATATTTTAATTTCAGAAGAAAAAAAGAGTACATTGAATCATAGTTACCTATCCGCTTGAAGCTACTTTACCAGATCTAAATTCATTACAGGAGCTAGAAATACATATAAACATGAAATTATCATTGACAAGAATTTACGATTATAATTCTTTTTTTTAAGTTTATTTATTTATTTTTTAGAAACAGAGAGAGAGAATGCACACAAGTGGGGAGGGGCAGAGAGAGAGGCAGACACAAGAACATGAAGCAGGCTCCAGGCTCCCAGCGGTCAGCGCTGTGTTTGAACCCACGAACCATGAGATCGTGACCTGAGCCGAAGGTTGACACTTAACCGACTGAGCCACCCAGGCACCCCGTTATAATTTTAATTCTTAGGAGTCCAATATTTCTTGTTTTGTGAGTGGATCCCAGGATTTTCTGAGTTCAAAGATCCAGAGTTTTGGCCTAGTGACAGCCTGGAATGAAGAACCTATCTTACAAAATCCTGTAGAGCAAATACATCCTATCTGCTTTTTTTTTTTTTTTTTTTTTTTTTTAAATCAAAGTCTTATACTTCCCACAGAAGTATTTCTTTTTGTAAATTAGAGCTATCCACTTTGGTCTCACCTGTCAAGAAAATTCTTAGAAAATTTGAAACTAGTAATAAAAGTGGACTTACAGGGGCGCCTGGGTGGCGCAGTCAGTTAAGCGTCCGACTTCAGCCAGGTCACGATCTCGCGGTCCGGGAGTTCGAGCCCCGCGTCGGGCTCTGGGCTGATGGCTCAGAGCCTGGAGCCTGTTTCCGATTCTGTGTCTCCCTCTCTCTCTCTGCCCCTCCCCCGTTCATGCTCTGTCTCTCTCTGTCCCAAAAATAAAAAAATTAAAAAATAAAAAAAAAAGTGGACTTACAGAATTCTTTCAATTGTCAGTATTAGCAAGCAATGTCAATACAGTACCTATAACAGACTTATCCTTATACCCATCTATACTTATTTTTATCAACCACCGGCTCATGTTTAATTCTTCCCTAATTGTGTGTGTTCACCCCGAGGGCACACTCCCACTTGCCATTTACTATTTTGTCTGAATATACCTTTATTTTTAGTCTGGTGCTATGCTCAGAGTGCTCAAAAAATGTGTTTCAGCATGTGAATAAAATTAGGAATACCTCTGTATCTTTTAAATCAGAAATATATGAGGGGCACCTGGGTGACTCAGTTGGTTAAGCCTCGACTCTTGATTTTGGCTCAGGTCATGATCTGACGGTTCACGATTTTGAGCCCCGCGTCGGGCTCTGCACTGACAGTGTGGAGCCTGCTTGCGATGCCCTCTCGATTTCTGTCTCTGCCCCTCCCCCTCCCTCCCTCTCTGCCAAAAATAAACTAAAAACAAGAAATACATGAATAAAAATATTTTTCAGTGAATTGTAAAATTGGGTTGGTCATTACCCTATCTTTCAAAACTCTGTGAACGGTGGGTGAAATGATAGACCGGAACATATTTTAATTAAAATTCACATGCAAACCCAGGTAGAAATATATAGGAGTCTACGTAGATTTATTGATATTAAAATTATCTAAGCATTTTCAAGGATTGAAATACATATAGTCCAGAGACCTAATACTTCATTCATCGTGAAAGACTAATTTGCTGCACGAGAGCAGGGAGTAGGCATTCGCCACATGAAGACATTTTAGTGCAACCACCTGTCACAAACACTGTCCTTCTGGTTCTTGCTCTGTAGTGGAAAAGCTGTAATAAAGCCAGAGCCAACACCCTTGTGGTAATCAATAAGTAGCATTAGTGCTACATATAATTCCAACCAAGTTGGACCTATTTTTGTTTTATGTTCCAATGTACAGCATTCTCATTTGGTGATGTCAAGAGAATGAAAAATGTGCTGTTTACAAAATGAAGTATTGAGTTTGCTTGAAATATCACATCTCACAAAAACACTCTCAAAACGTGGAAGCATACCTTCGAGTTTAACAGAATAATGGATATTGGAAAGGGAGAGAAATAAATTACGTTCTGTACATATATTATAAACATGTTTATTTAATTAAAGACACAAAACAAATACATAATTCCACAAACACCAAAATTGACCTGCTAGAGTTTTTAGCGTTCTCAACTTATATGCCAACAGAAGTTTTACATATTGTAATGATGGATTAGAATAAATCTATATTTTCGCAAGGTAGCGTTTAGGTAGGGTTTTAATATCATTTGCAACAATTCACTTTATTATTGCAGAGAACTCCAACATGCAGCTGCTTTTTTTTTTTTTTTTTTTTTTTTTTTAAGAACCATATCGTGTATTTGAACCGCTGTTATTTTTGGCCAGGTTTTGAAAATCCATTTATTAATTAGAAATAAGCTGACAGATGAGACAGGAAAAAAAAAACCCTATTTATTAAAATCAACACACCTCCTCTTTTACTTCATTTCCTGGATTCTTGACTCTTTAATCCAATTAGCATTAGGCTGTGGAGTATGAAAGAGAATCTGCACAATCATTACTCAATTAAGAGTGTTTTCTAATGACCTGTGTGTCACCCTTTTGCTCTTAGGGTTGTTACTTTTTCTTCCAGTTACGAAACAAAGCAGATCTTTTCTTTTTTCAAATTGCGTGTAAAGGATGATTTCAGTTTCGTTATAGATTATTAAAAGTAATGCTAAACTAATAACCCTTGTGACAGCAAACAGATCAGTGGTTGCCCCAAGGAAGGAGGGTGGAGGGGAGGAGGCTGAGGGAGGGAGGAATCACCAAGGGCACAAGAAAGCTTGGAGGAGGAGTGATGGTTATGTTCACTGTCTTCATCAGTCTGGTGGTTGCAGGGATACGTACAGATGTCAAAGCTTATCCAGTTGTACACTTTCATCATGATTTCTTGTATGAGAATTATCCCTTAATAAAGCTGTAAAAAAAAATGTAGTTCGGTTACAAAAGTAAAGGTAATTATTAAAGTAAAAGTTCTTATCAAGTGACTAATTTATACCGTGTTCCTCAAGGGGTAAGAGGTTTTTCTTTTTACCTCATTTTACTTGTGATGTAAATTAGATATTTTAAGAAAGCCTACTTAAGGCAAGCATAGCTTTCTATGTATCATTTTGTTGTTTTCTATTACAATTAGTAGTTGCAACCTAATGTTATTTTAAAAAAAAATGAAAAAAGGGGCGTGCCTGGGTGGCTCAGTTGGTTAAACATCCGACTTTGGCTCAGGTCCTGATCTCGCAGTTCGTGAGTTCAAGTGAGCCCTGCATCAGGCTCTGTGCTGACGGCCTGTTGCCTGCTTCGGATTCTGTGTCTCCCTCTCTCTCTGCACCTCCCCCAATCATGCTCTGTTTCTCTCTGTCTCTCTCTGTCTCTGTCTCTCTCTCTCAAAAATAAATAAATATTAAATTTTTTTAAAAAATGCAAAAGCAAGGAGCTTTTAATGAAAAAAATTTAAAAATGTCCTAAAGTCGTACATTGTTTCAAGTTCACAAATCATCTCTTGCTGATATCTTTATGATCTTGGTCTTTGATCCTTTTGTTCTTCAGTTTGGTGATTAAAATTTAAAACCTCACATTTATTATTTTTTATGCTCCCCACTCAAGATTAATTATGATTGTTTCATATTTCCACTGTACGTATTTAATAAATTTAAGTCTTTCCTTGTAGAAGAAGAGAATGAGATGTCAAGATTCTTAAGGATGACTTTACAACTGTCACAACTCTGGGAGAAATTGCCCCTCATTATGTATCAAGTGAGTTTAGTCTAGAAAAGAGCAGATACTTAAAAAAAGGAAGGGGCGCCTGGGTGGCTCGGCGGGTTAAGCAACTGACTCTTGATTTCGGCTCAGGTCATGATCTCATGATTAGTGAGATCGAGCCCCTTACTGGCAGGCGCTGACAGTGCAGAGCCTGCTTGGGATTTTCTCTCTCCCGCTCTCTCTGCCCCTCCCCTGCTCCTGTGCGTGTGCACACACGTGCACTCTATCTTTCAAAGTAAATAAAGAAACGTTTATAAAGAAATGGATGAATGAATACATACATACATAAAAACGGAAGAAAGAAAAGATGAAAGAGAGAAGAGAAAGGGACTACAAGGAAAGATGGATAATTTAAGCAGAGTGATAACAGCTGTGCAGAACTCCTACATTCTTATAAAGACGTATTCAAGTAGCTCTGCTGAACTGAAAGGCTTGTCACCCTCTGGGACAGCCACGCCCCGCTGGCAGACAGATAGCCTTCGTTCGGGAGGAGCCATACGAGAGGATAGTGGTCAGCCTCGCACCACAACCCCCACGCGTATTTTTATCAGGCTTCAATATAAATGGAAGAACTGAGCCTGTTACAGCATTGCAACCAAACATCTTAAAATTGTGCATTTGTAATTCCTTAAGGTAAATGGATGAGCAGTGTACTCAGCCTGACCCAGCTGAACATGCTTGAGCATAAGGCAGTAAAATTGCAAATTGGAACTCTGAAAGTTTAGGGTTTTGAAATACAGAGACTCCAAAGTGATTAAATGTTGACATCAACCACAATAAATTTTTATCCTCCCGATAGTAAACTGAAAATTGCGAAACATATATAGTAGTTTCCCACAGTAAGTAACTGAGATATAGTGAAATCTTTATTCTAGACTTTTTTCTTGGCAAATTAGTTCAACATGGCCCATGCTGGATTCCACACAGAGGGCATATTGCTTGCTGAGCAGTTTGCCCTACAGAATAGTTGCTATGCTGCCTTGCTTCAGGCAAAGTACTAAACTAAATTTCTGTCTCCCATTGTCATTGACAGTAGAACAGCTGGAAATTAAAGATTTCGAGACACATTATAATGTTTTCCTTAAAAATTTTTTTATACATACAGCAGCAAAAATGTTCTTAACAAAACTTTGGAGGGGCGAATATATTCTTATCAACCCTACATGAGAACTATGTTAATTTTCTCACTATGTTCCCCCTATCTTTATGTCCTTGTAATCCGATATTGAAGTGTATTTTATTTGGCGGCACCAGGTTGGCTCAGTCAGTAGAGCATGTGACTCTTGATCTCGGGGTTGTACGTTCGAGCCCCACACTGGGTGTAGAGATTACTTAAATAAATAAAATCTTTAAGGGGCGCCTGGGTGGCTCCGTCGGTTCAACGACCAACTTCAGCTCAGGTCATGATCTCGCGGTTCGTGAGTTCGAGCCCCGCGTCGGGCTCTGTGCCGACAGCTCGGAGCCTGGAGCCTGCTTCGGATTCTGTGTCTCCCCCTCTCTCTGCCCCTCCCATGCTCATGCTCTGTCTCTCTCTGTCTGTCAATAATAAATAAACAGTAAACATTTTTTTAATTTAATATTTTTTAAAAAGTGTATTTTATTGAAAATATTGATAGGCTTTCCACTTTCACTTAGCCTTAGTATAGGCAGGTGTCTGTGAACTGGCACTTAAGGCGTGTGTGTGATTTTGTCTATACCTAAAAGTGCCTCACTTAGCAACTTGGAAAAGCCATGACACCCAGTTGTAACCTGCCTGCTTTGACTTCCTGGGAAGTAAATGTAAACCAGTGGTTTGGCATCATGTTGAAGGGGATTCACATGCGTGTCAATGAAATTTGGGGTCACGGGCCGCCCTCATAGCGTCTTCCTCCTACAAGCAACTTTTGGTATAGTTGGCTCTGCTAAGCTGAGAGAGATACAACAGGGCCCTGGAACCCGGGAAGGATATACCTGTTTGTATGAATTGTGGGAATAGCTACTCACCTTCTCATGGACATTGAGACAGTTTACAATGGCTTTACAACATTCCAGCAGCAGGTTATTGAACTGTTTGCTTGGTCTTTAGTGGTAAGATGTTTACATGACATTACACTATTTTGCTGACCAATACATGTATCCACACTGAAAGAAAATTAATCTGAGGAAAAAAAGAACTGCTTTTAAAAAGAGATGTATGAGGTGCCTGGGTGGCTCAGTCGGTTAAGCGTCCGACTTTGGCTCAGGTCATAATCTCACGGTCCGTGAGTTCAAGCCCCGTGTCGGGCTCTGTGCTGACAGCTCAGAGCCTGGAGCCTGCTTCCGATTCTGTGTCTCCCTCTCTCTCTGACCCTTTCTCTCTCTGACCCTCCCCTGTTCACACTCTTTCTCAAAAATAAACATGGGGCGCCTGGGTGGCTCAGTTGGTTAAGCCTCCGACTTCAGCTCAGGTCACGATCTCACGGTCTGTGAGTTCGAGCCCCGCGTCGGGCTCTGGGCTGATGGCTCAGAGCCTGGAGCCTGCTTCAGATTCTGTGTCTCCCTCTCTCTCTGCCCCTCCCCCGTTCATGCTCTGTCTCTCTCTGTCTCAAAAATAAATAAACGTTAAAAAAAAAAATTTAAAAAAAAAAATAAATAAACATGAAAAAATATATTTAAAAATAAACAGAGGTGTAAGATTAATAAATGAAAAGAAGGTGTTGTACTTTATATGTTTGATTTGATTTTAGTAAAGCATTCATATGAACACGTCACTACTTACAGTGAAGTGTAATTCTATACCTGACACTATTTCAATCTTCCTTTTTCAACAAAAAGTTACATATTTAAAGATACATATTTCTCAGGTTAATTTTCATTTTATTTCTAGTTTTACTAGTTTCTCTCTTCTCATGAAATGCTCTCCGTTTCTCCCCCTGAAAACTGAGGGTATTTATTGCCTTCCAGGCCACCTTTAAAGTGCTAACACTGGACCCACCATCCCAATAATATTCCAATAAACTCTAACCGTCACCTGGGAGAAAATAAAGGTATCACATGAAATTGAGAATTTGCCGTTTGACACAATATGAAATTAACCATACTCAAATAATTAGAACAGACGACACACTAAGTATAATTTACACTTTCTTCAAAGGTTTACAGCCCAATCCAGAACTTCTCAGTGTGGCATCCTTACCACCACACTTGGTCATCATTCTTGCAAGCTGTATCTAGTTACTGAAGTCACCAATGCCGTGCACAACGCTAAGCATAAGAAACGAAATGACAAACAGATACACAGGCATGGACTCCCATGTCTGGGCACTTGCATCAAATAATATTGAATGGGTACATAAAAGAACCACACACTAAGGGTGCCTGGGTGGCTCAGTTTGTTGAGCGTCCGACTTCAGCTCAGGTCACGATCTCACAGTTTGTGAGTTCGAGCCCCGCGTCGGGCTCTGTGCTGACAGTTTGGAGTCTGGAGCCTGCTTCGGATCCTGTGTCTCCCTCTCTCTCTCTCTGCCCCTCCCCCGCTCACACTGTGTCTCTGTCTCTGTCTCTCTCTCAAAAAATAAACATTAAAAAAAAAAAAAGAACCACACACTAAAGCTTTGTAGTGAACACCATGCCAGGTATCGGAGAGTTCACGGTGCACTTCATTAACCTGAAGCAAGACCATGTTTTCTGCTGCTCTTTTACTCAGTTCTTGGTCTATTTGCTAGTGCCCATAACTTAGTCAATGTGAAACCATTTCATTAGCACAACTTCGGGTAACCATGTGAATGCTCTACAGAAGCCAAACAGAGTATGATAACTTCATCTATTAATCTTACCATTCTGTTTAGAAGCAGTTAATTTTTTTCCTTAGATCTCTTTTAGCATGCATGTTTTTACCGATCATCAAAATAGTGTCATGTCCTTTATACATTTTGCTTGCTCTGACATATGTTCGGTATTTTTAAGAGCGTCTTAGGTCAGCTTATCAGTTGCAGTGGATGAGAATCACTAGTCTGTTTCCCAAACCTGTTATTTCCCAGTGGGAAGTATGAGGTCATCTGTCTTCCTGACCCAGAAGGCACAAATTAGCCAACTATAGAGACAAGAGTTTTTGCTGTGTCTCTGGTATCTAATGTTTTTTTCTCCACCCAGATTTAGTCTGTGAAAAATACAGCTGATAGAGCTGAGGGTGATGGAGACAGTGGTCCAAATAATTCTGGAAAGTGTAGCTTCATTTACACTCTCTCCTCTGAGTGTGCCTTGGGCCTGATGCTTGGGAGAGAGAGGAGTCGTGGACTTAGGGTAGGACCTAGGCTGGAGAGCAGGCAGTCCCTGGAGAAATGCTCCCCACCAGAGTGGTACACGTGGCCCCTAGCATTGAAGGAGCGAGCAGGCCAGCTGGCTTTGGCAAAAGGGGCCGCCCTCAGGGGCAGCACAACCTGGGGGAGGGCGTGGGGTTTAATTCACTGTCTTGTGCTACCCTCCACTTCTCCAGTGTTTCCTATCTGAGTTGAAGATACCTAACCTGCTTACTAAAAATCAGCCCCTGAGGGCATAAGCAAGGAAGACAGGGTCAGGATGGACCTTGAAGTTTAGACAGCTTGAGGAGGAAAGGGAGGGTCTGAGTGAGAAGGAAAAGAGGCGGGTAGTGGGAACAATTGATTATAGGTTTCAGTGGCGCGGAAGGATTGTTGGAATTGAGGTAGTAAAGAAATGAGGTGGAAGAGGAATGAGGGTGGTGGCAGGGGGTTTAGAGGGGAGCAGGTTTAAGGTTTCAGCCTACCATGTAGCCACAGGAGGGAGTGGCTGACCCAGTGACGGGCCGTCTTTGAAGGGGAAGTGCAAGGTGGAAATATCAAGACCTATCATCCTTAGCGCAAGGATGCCTTCCAGGAAATGAGAGTGCTAAGTGCATCACTGCTATGGAGGGGATTCCTTATTGCCTGGCCTCTAGGGGATGCATTTCTGAGATCACTTACCTACTATCAACATACGTTAAGGTACAAATAGGGATTTATTGACCGATTTATTCTACATCTTTTAGAATTTTCCTAATGGACCAAATAGAACATAACCCACATATACCCTATCACTCACTCACCTAGAGCTGTAGACCACAGCAAGCATTACATTTGAACACCTTACCTACTTATGGCTGAGGCTGGGGGTGAACTAGCCCATGAAGACTTTTTTCACTGCCTATGAGGTAGGAATGGTTTGTACATTTTTTAATGGATGGGAAAACATCAAAAGAAGAAGAATATCTTGTAAGAAGTGAACATTAGAGGAGAGCCTGGATGGCTCAGTAGTTAAGCTTCTGACTCTCATTTTCGGCCCAGGTCATGATCTCACGTTTTGTGGGTTCCAGCCCTGCATCATGTTCCACACTGATAGTGCAGGGCCTGCTTGGGATTCTCTCCCTGTGTCCTTTCGGTACACACTCTCTCTCTCAAAAGGAATCAATAAAATTAAAAAAAAAAAAAAAAAAGAAGTGAACATGACACAAAATTCAAATTTTAGTGTCCCTAAATAAAGTTTTATTGGAACACAGCACGCCCATTTGTCAATGACTGTGGGTGGCTGCTCTCCCACTACAAGGACAGTGGTGAGTAGTTGGGACACCGAGCACATATTCTGCAAAGGCTAGAGTATTTACTATCTGGCCCTTTGCAGATAAAGTTTATTGACTCCTACTGTAAGCTTTAAAATAATCCTTAATTTATTTATTCTTTGAGGTACGCCTGGGTGGCTCGGTTCGTTGAGCTTCCAACTTCAGCTCAGGTCATGATCTCGTGGTCCATGGGTTCAGGCCCCGCATCGGGCTCCGTGCTGACAGCTCAGAGCCTGGAGCCTGCTTTGGATTCTGTGTCTCTTGCTCTCTGCCCCTCCCCCACTCATGCTCTATCCCCACCTCTCTCAAAAAAAGAATAAACATTTAAAAACATTTTTTTAAATTTATTTATTCTTTGACAAACAATTTGCTATATATCAAAGGACCCTTATCAAAAAATAAGATGTTTGGGGCTCCTGGGTGGTTCAGTTGGTTAAGCATCTGATTTTTGATTTCAGCTCAGGTCATGATCTTATAATTTGTGGGATTGAGCCCCAGGTGAGGCTTACATTGACAGTGTAGAGCTTGCTTAGGATTCTCTCTCTCCCTCTCTCTCTACCCCTCCCCCACTCATGCATGTAAGAGCATGGGCTCTCTTTCTCTCTTTCAAAAAAAATAAAGTTTAAAATAATAATGATAATAACCAAGATGTTCATCACAGGAGAGACCATTGCACTACTAAGAAAAGAGATTGGCCAGTGGGATTTGGGCTGAGGGAAGGACTGGGATGGCTGTGTGCTCCCTCTGCTCCTGCTATGGGACCAAAGTGTCCTGAACAGGATGGCCTGGGACAGATCTGGGGGAGATCAGACCCAATGTATACCTTTGTGCTACACATCATTAGCCAGTTACCTGGTTTCTTTGAGACTCGGCTTATTATCACATGAAGTGGGATACAATCATTACCTTACTGGGTTGATGACATGTGATAACCTTTACAAAAGACCCTGTGTGGATAGACCTTCAGTAAATGTTAGTTTCTTTTTTTCCCTCTTTAGCAATAAGATCTTAAGAAAGAATGAAGTACAACTTACGTCACCAAGAGACCGCTTAACACACTGCAGTAATAAGAGAAAAAAATTATTTTCATCTTATAATCTTCACACTTCAGAGGATTCAATTAGAAACTATAAAGAAATCTCAGCCTTTACACGGAGTGAAGCAGAAGGAATTAAGGGACTGTGGTGGTGAAAACACACTGTGCTGTAACATGAATATCCCAAATTCGGAGCCAGTTAATACATTAGAGTACAGCCAGACGACTGAATATTGTACAGCTATTAAAAGAAAAGTGAAAGAAAGGAAGAAAGAAAGAAAGAAAGAAAGAAAGAAAGAAAGAAAGAAAGAAAAGCAGTGTTTTTAGTGACATGTGTGAAATGTAGATAGCATACTCTGAAAAAAGCAGAATATAAACTTTTAATTTTTTTAAGCTTTTAAAAATTTATTTACTTTGAGAGAGAGAGAAAGCATGAGCAGGGGAGGGGCACAGGGAGGGGGAGAAAGAGAATCCGAGGTAGGATCCACGCTGTCAGTGCAGACCCTGACGCAGGGCTGGGATCCCACAGATTGTGAGATCATGAGCTGAGCCGAAACTGAGTCAGGTGCTTAACCGACTGAGCTGCCCAGGTGCCCGTAACATGTCGCATACAATACAAGCTCCACCGTATTTAAAAGAAAAAAAAAAAAAAACCCACAAAAAGAATAGTTAAGGGATAAAAGAGTACAAGGACTTAAAAAAGAAAAAGAAAACAAACAGCTTTACTGAGAAATAATCCACATGCCAGGACAGAAACTTTTAAGACAAAACAGGAGAATTTTAAAAGATTTTGACTTGCGGTGGGTGCTTCAGGCTACCCCACACTGAGTCTGGGGGTGCACATATTTAGTCTTTCAGAGAAACTTTGTGGGAAGCACCCACTCAGTTCAAGCTTTCAAATCCTTCATTTTGCAGCTAAGGAAACAGAGCCTGGGAGAAGTGAAGAGACCAGCCTAAAAAAGTGCAGCAAGCTAGTAGCAAAGAAGGAACTAGAGCTTTCGGCTACAAGTCCGATACTCTGAAACATGCCAATGGTTTACATCCTCTCTTGTTCTCATCCATATTCACAGATAGCTTTGCTGTCACTGCAGTCATAACATAGACACATATTTGGGGACCGCTAAGTCTTTACAACAGTTTTCCTCTGGTCAAGTCTCTCTATGTCAACTTTTATTCTTCTTCACGCCTTTCTCTTAGCCTGTATACCCAATACATGTGCCGTATTTGCAAGCCTGCGGAATATTTTTGTAAAAAGCCCCAGAAACTCAAAGGGCCCTTTTATGAGCATTTGTTGGAATCTGTGACCTCAGTTTTAAATTTAAATTTTAAATTCTTTCCTCTTCAAAGTTTGCCTCTTTAGAAGGTACTTAGAATCTTTCCTTTTAATTTTTCAAGACAACAGTTCACTTTTACAAACGGGCCCTTCCCTCCCCAGCCTCCTGAAGGAAGAGCTGGGGTTCTGTCAAACTTCTCACCTCCCCTTCCCCCAATAAGTAATTTGAATAAAAACTTGAAACATTAAAAAAAGGAAAGAATTCTCCACCACAGGGCATTAAGGATCTTATTTTTCTCCTTCCCTTGCTCCTTTGAACGTGCCACTGGTTGGGTCTGTCTTTGGCACAGCTCACACCCGTGCGTGCACTTTGGAATCACCTCTGGGGCCCCGAATTTATTTTGACTGAGACGAGGACATGATTCTTATTTTCAGCCGAGGCTGACAACTTCTGCCTTGGATGAATAGGTTAAAATGAATGCATTTTTCTGAGGATATTTTTGCTGTAAAGTAAGTCCAATTGGGAAATTAAAAGGTTTGGCCTCTGTAAAAGAAATCTCATTCGGTGTCCTTTGGAGCTGGGGGGAGTGTGTTTTGTGGACAAGACCAGGGAAATTGCACAACTGACTGTTCTCGTTTACTCATTCAGTCACTCATTCATTCGTTAAAAACCTACACTATGCCAGACTCCAGAGATCTGCACATGCCCCCTGCTTTCAAGAAGCTTATAACCTAGTAATAGGAGAAAGAGTACTTCAGCAAATCTGGTGATATCCTGTGATAGAGGCATATACGGGCTTCCTCTGAATAAAGAGTATCTTAGAATCTAATTTCAGGCATAGTCATAGAATATATTCTTATCACGTTGTATCTAAATCAAGTTTTAAAATATAATAGAAATTATAGGAAAGTGGGATGTAGATAAACGCCACAGTTATATCAGCAGCAAATGGGAAGTTTGAAACTGAGGTTAAATTTGAGGGTGCCTTGAAATAACAGAATTGGTTCAACATTGGTATAAAAGATAGAAAAAAGCTCATTTTGATAGATGATACTTAAGTTATTCAGAATTATAGGAAAAGATAGTTACAGAGTTAGATTAAAAGTAGAAATCAATAAAAATACAGGAGAGAGGGCCAGTAGGACAGACCAAGAACAGAATAGAAACAACCTGTAGGGAAGGGGAAAAGAGCAAGAAAAACAAAGTAAAAGAGTATCTCATGAAGAAAGCATAATCATTCCAAAATAGAATTAAAGTATAGTTAAGAATATCACAATGATATATTAAAGGGAAGGGAAAAATGACAAATTTTAAAGAAAACAGATTACGCATAATAGCACAGTAGTTAAAAATAGATGCTATTACAAAAAAATAATTTACTATTTACTTAAAATATGCTACATAAAATGGACCATTTTAGTTCATTAAAAAAAAAAACAACATTATTTTAAGAGTGAGCAGACTGAAAATAAAAACTTCTTAAAGGGGCGCCTGGCCGGCTCAGTTGGAAGAACTTGTGACTCTTGATCTCTGGGGGGCATTGTGAGTTCGAGCCCCACATGGGGTATAGAGATTACTTAAATAATAAAATTTAAAAAAACTTCATAAAGAATTGCAAAAATGTCCTTACTTAAAATTTAACATATGAATAACCTACTAAAATTCAAGAAAGAGCTAGCAGTGAAATCGAGGCAAATGCACTAGGAGAATTTGCTCAGCAAAGAATCCGGGTATCTTGTTCTGTATATTCTCCAAAATTCCTACAAAATTCTTAGAAAATCCTACAAATTTCTACTACAAAGAAATCCTGAAAATAGGCCCCGGGGCGGGGGGGGGTGGGGAGTGGATCTAAAACTTTTCAGCTTGACACCAATACCCCATTGCAGACACTGATAGAAAGTAAGCTGAATATAACACTCAATTTGGTACTACAGATATATTATACCGGATTGCTGAGAGTATGCTTATAACCAATAGTAATTTATGAGTAAGACTTTTTTTTTTTTTTGCATTTAGAGCAAGTTTATTAAAAACTGCTATATTGCTAATAAAGTACTAGATTTTTGGTTACAAAAGAAAGTTGAGTTAGTAACTAGTTGTAACTGTTGTAACAGTTGTAACAGTTAGTAACTGTTGTAAGTACTGCTTCAGTGCTAGTGTATTCTCTTACAGAATGTAAAGAGACCACGCTCTGTAGCAGAGTAGTCCATGATGGTAGTTTTGGCAGAAGCACTGCATGTAGGGGAGTCACATTCATATCCAGAGTGTCTAGTCCATTAAGAACAAATGCTGCCCCTTCCATGATGGAAATGGTCTACTGTGATCAACCTGGCACCAGGTATCTAACTGGAGAATGGTGCCATAGAAGGGACTCAATGTTGGTCTCTGCTGCTGGCCGATTGGGCACTCAGTGGGGGCCAGAGCCCAGGTTTGTCTTGGAAAATGAAAGTCTATGTTGCCATCATGGCCACACTGTTCATGAACCCACTGTGTGATGACAAAAGTCACTGGGGTAGGAGGTGGAGTGGTAGCCACAGAATGGGTCATCCTATCCACTATTGTGGTATTCCACAAAGCATTGCTTCTTATTTATTTATTCATTTATTCATTTATTCATCTATTCATTTATTCATTTATTTATTTGAGAGTGAAAGAGAGCATGCAAGTGGGGGTGAGGGACAGAAGGAGAGAAAGAAAATCTTAAGCAGGCTCCACACTCAGCATGGATCCCCATGAGGGGCTCAATCCCATGACCCGAGCCAAAATCAAGAGTCAGACACTCAACCAACTGAGCCACCCAGGCGCCCCTACAGAACATTGCTTCTGATGGAGGAACTCACTTCATGACAAATGAAGTGGGGCAGTGGGTCCATGCTCATAAAATTTTCTGGTCTTACCATATTTCCCACCATCCTGAAGCAGTTGGCTTGATAGAGTAGTGTAATGGCCGCTTGAAGACTGCCTTACAGAACCAGCGAGTTGGCAGTATCTTGCAGGGTTGGGGCAAGGTTCTCCAGGAGGCTGTATTTACTCTAAATTGGCATCCAATATACGGTGCTGTTTCTGCAACAGTCAGGATTTATGGGTCCAAGAGTCAAGAGATGAAAACTGGAGTGGTACCATTTAATACTACCCCAGTGATCCACTAGTAAAATTTTTGCTTCCAGTCCCTGTGACCTGGTCTAGAGGTCTTAGTTCCAAAGGGAGGAATGCTTCCATCAGAAGACACAGCAGTGATTACATGGACTTGAATTTAAGACTGCTGCCGGGCCACTTTGGGTTTCTTATGCCTCTGAACTAACAGGCAAAGAAGGGAGTTACTGTCCTGGCTAACTGATTGATCCCAATCACCAAGGGCAAATTGGGTGGCTTACCACATAATGGAGGTAAGGAAGAGTATGTCTGATATTCAGGAAGTGCCTTAGCACTATACCCTGGATTAAAGTCAATGGAAAACTGCAACAATCTAATTCTGGCAGATCTGTTCGTGGCCCAGATTCTTCATGAATGAAGGTTTGCGACATCCTACTGGGTAAGGAATCATAACCAGCCAAGGTGCTTGCTGAAGAATATGGAATGGGTAGCAGAGAAGGCAGTTGTAAATAACAGTTATGACCATGTGACCAGTTACAGAATGAAGACCATATTTGTTATAAGTATTTCTTCTTTATTTTGTTATGAATATGCTTGTGTGTGTGTACATATGTACGTATGCATGTATGTATCTATCTGCATATTTGTTTTCCTCCCTCTCTTATTCCCTTATCCTATGAGATATATACAACTTTATATCATAGTATTTAAGGGGGCACCTGGGTGGCTCAGTCAGTTAAGCACCCAACTCTTGATTTTGGCTTAGGTCATGATTTCATGGTTGTGGGATCAAGCCCAGCATCAAGCTCTTTGCTGGCAGCACGGAGCCAGGAACCCATCATCCCCTGTTCGTGCGTGTTCTCTCTCTCTCTCTCAAAATAAATCGAAAAAAAAAAAAAAAAAAGAACTTTACATTATAGTATTTAAGTTACCAGATATTTAAGTTACGAGAAAATCATGAACATGACCCAAGGACTTTGAACCTCTTCTAGGAAGGAGTTGGTATGCTTTCAGTTGTACACAGGATCGTCATATTATGTTAAGTGGAAGTATGACTTTTTTTACTGTCTTTATTAGGAAATTAAGTATGGTTTAAGGAGATGTGTATGAAAGTCAAGTTGACAAGCAGTAGACTGTGATGGTTAATTTTATGTGTCAACTTGTCTAGGCTGAGATACCCAGTTGTGTGATCAAACACCAGTTTAGATGTTGCTGTGAAAGTTGTTTTTTTTTTTAATTTAACATTTAAATCAGTGACCTTTAATAAAGCAGATTACCCTCCATAATGTGGATGCTCCACATCCAAACAGCTGAAGGCATTTAAAGACTGAGCTTTCCCAGGAAGGAAGGAATTCTGTCTCTAGACTGCCTTCAGATTCATGACCGCTACATCAACTCCTGCTTGAATTTCCAGCCTGCTGGCCCCCGCTGCAAATTTTGGGTTTCTCACCTCCCATAATCACATGAGCCAATTCCTTCGAATAAATCCCCCTCACCTCTCTCTTTCTCTATCTCAATCTTTATCTCTCTGTCTCTCTTTATTTCTGTTTCTCTCTCTCTCTCTCTTCTTTCTATATATAGATATATAGACATTTCCTTTTTAGGGATTGCAATCATAGGTAACACCATAAAGACAAAAATATGTTGCAGAAATCTATGATGATGGGATTTAACATGTAACCTAATTATTATAGAATGAAGCCTCTGTTGCATTTGGTAAAATGTTGTCCTTTGTTACAATGCTACCGTAAACTGACACTGAGTCCTTGCAGTTATGATGATACATCAAAATTACTTATTGATGTAATAAACTTTGGTCTTGCAGTTATAATTTGCAAAAAGTTACGGAGGTAGTGGTATGATGGCACTTGACTCCTAACTAGTGCTCTGCAAAGTCAGGGCCATGTGCGTGGTAGAGTGCTGGCCTTCTGGTTCTGATCACCCAACACTTCGACCCGATATTGCTTCATTATAATAAGGAAATATTTTAACCTTGATGGCTGGAACAAATTCCCCTAATTTATGTTCTGCAACCCCTTTGTTCACTGATTTCACTGAATTTTGTAAAACATAAATATTTATCATATTCTAATGGTTTTCTTCGCCACATTTAATCATTCATTCAACAAATACTTAAGTGCCTAGTATTTACATCCTCTGTAAAACCTATTAAGATAGGGGTTTTGCCTGTTTTGTTCAGGGCTGGGTCTCCAATGCTGAGGATAATGGCCTTGCACAGAATAGCAACCCAATGAATTCGTGTTGAATTAATAAATGGAAAGAAGCCTATCCAACAGCACTGGTAATAATTTGTGCATTCTCTCTCTTATACTTCATGTCCAAAGTTGGTTAACACATGTGTCTTAGTTGTGAATATAGCAAGTTCCTAAATAACTATTAGCTGTGGCCAAAAGGCTCTTTAAGAAAACGTTTTTGTGAAAGGCTTGAAGTCTTAGATGAAAAGTACAGGCAATCTTCATGGACTTCTTTCAGAAGTTTCCCTTTTTATTGACTGATGGTGAAGCGGAATATATTTTTCTACAGAAACAAAGTTTTACAAGGGGTTTAGGTTCTCAGAGCTGCCTTCCTAAAACCTGTGACATCCCGCAGTGGTCATAGAACCTGCAGTGGTCATAGAACATAACCATCATGTGTGTGTTTCTGCAGGAGATTAGAACTGAGTCTGCTGCACCTGCATAAGAACCCTGTTAAGCACGTCCAGATTAACATGGCCAGTCTCTGGAAATGTGGGTACTCAAACTCACCTGTAGCTTGGTATTTTATCTGCAGGGTGGCAGCAGGGACTCAGAGCAAGGGAAACAATCAACTCTTAAGAGGAGTAGGACTCGGGCATGGAGGAATGGTGATATTGTAAATGAAACCATTATTAAGAGAGGGAAAGAAACCGCTGAGTAGCCCGTCATAGGAAGGGGGGAGGGGAAACAGGAGTGGGGAACACTCCAGGCAGAGGCAGAAAGAGAAGGAAGTTCCAGTCTAACAAGAACCTTACCCATCTCAGGTGGCTGGCTGGCCACATATAAATCAGGGACTGAATTTACTAGAAAGAACCCATTGACTGAGAGTATTAGAAAGTCATAGTTTATTTTAAAACTTAGTCTAAAAGAAAAGCAAGATCTAAATATTAGCTTTTGTTATTTTGTAACAAAAGCATGTGCTTAAGTAAAATATTTATCATAGAAGGAATTTTTAATGTTTTATTTATTGTTGAGACAGAGCATGAGTGGGGGAGGAGCAGAGAGAGAGGGAGACACAGAATCTGAAGCAGGTTCCAGGCTATGAGCTGTCGGCACAGAGCCCAACATGGGGCAGGAACTCACGAACCGCGAGATCATGACCTAAGTTGAAGTTGGATGCCCAACAAACTAAGCCACCCAGGCGCCCCCAAAATTGTTCTTACTAAATACTGAATATACACAAAATACTATTTTAATGTGTGTGACAGATATTGAGAACAATAGATATTCACATACCTACCACTTAGTTGAAAACTTAGATATTCATCATCTAACAGGGCTTAGGATGGGAGAAGAGAACAATTGGAATCTTTCAGGTAGTTGTGTGTCTAGAACTTCATAATCATCTTGGGGAAAAGCTAAAAACAAAACAAAACAAACCAGGAGGCTAGGCATTTAATCAAGGATGTCAAAAACTGACATTCATAAATAAGAGACTAATTAAAATACAACATTGATTGGCGTTGTAAATGTTTTGAATAAAAACAGAGTTTTATATTTTGAAGCCCAAGAAATATTGCTCGAATGAGTGCTTTGTGGTGAGTAGGACAATTTGTCAAGTGGTTCATGTTTACAAAGGCCTATTTCAAAAGAAGCAAGAAGATGGTTCTTTTACCAAGGAAAAAGAGCTGTTATTCAGATGTGCTCTTTTTCTCAAAGATATTTTCCTGCCTGGCTATCACTGAACACTAACATCCCCCTCCAGACCTAGGATTTTATGACAATCTCACATTTTAACCAAAGGAGTCTTTTTTCCCTCTGAGTGTGCTTTTTTAAGCTTCCTGATAGAGTATTTCCGAGCTGTGCAAGATCTTAAAAATGTAGGACTCAGGTAAGAAACAGAGTCCCAGATGCATTTAAAAAAGTGTCCAACATATTTGCATGAAAAAGTTCTGGAGATGGGTAGTGGTGATCAATGTGCGTGTACTTACTGCCATTGAATTGTACACTTAACAATGGTTAAATTGGCAATTTTTATGTTATCTCTATTTTGCCACGATAAAAATGTGGTGAACCAACCAACTAACCAACCAACCAACCAACCAACCAACCAACCAACAAAATGTCCGGGGGACACTGATTATGGGTTTAGATTCTGGTTTGGAACCTACTTCTCTCTTCTAAGATCCCCATCAGCCTACCTGAATGGACTTCTACATTCAATGAGATAAGGCCAACACCTCGTGGATCCAAATACTGATTCTTACCAGAGTCCACGAGTTGTGATTCTTATATTGCTGTAATTTATTAGATTCTATTTCTAACAGCTAACTTTACTTTGGAGTTATTTCAGATAAACATAAGAGACAGGAGAATCACAGGAAAATGTTAATGCTTCATAAATTGATTTTATTTGTACATATATGTATGTATGTTGTTTTACTTTACTATTTGTACTTATACTAAAACCAAATAAACTTTATTGGCACCAGTATATTCTTTTTTTTTATAGAAGAAGTTATGAGTAAATTTTATTTGTTTTTACAATATCAAAGGGAAATAGATCTTCCTAACTATGACATACAACTCAAACGCCCATATAGGATGAATACTTTGGACTACATAAAACATTTTTTTAAATTTTCATACAAAAATAAAGACAAATTACAAGTGAAAATATCTGCAACTAGTATCACAGAAGGATGGGTAGGTCTGACATTGTGTTAAGAACTGCACAAATCAATTAGGAAAGACCAACATCCAAATGACAAAATGGGTGAACCAAAGTTTCCAGCAGGTGCCTGGGTCACAAGTCTATATCCTGGCTGCAGAAGGGTCTTGGGAATTTTTGCTTCTGACTTTTACGTGTTAGGGATACAAAAGTCATATTATTGAAATGTTCTTCAATATAGAAAGGCTGTTTAAAAGATGGTGGACATTCATGGCTGTGACAAATGTCCACCTCCATTCTTGTGCAAGTTTTATTGTCATAGTGGTCAGTAGGAAAATATGGATGCAAATTTAATTTTCATTTTCAATTTACTTGGAAATTCAGCTCTGTCACTAATTTACTCTTTCAGTTTTTTATAAACCCAACAAATATTTATTAAGCACATACTATGTACCTGGCAGTGTCTTCGGCACCAGTATATTCTTACGTTATGGAAAGTACTATTTCAGGAAGTCACTGTGCTAACACCTGTGCAGGATATTAAGCAATCTAAAATACGATCCCTGTCCTCAAGGAGCTTGCAGTCTAGTTAGGGAGACATCAGTAAATGTATACAATAATGCTTTTTAAGTTGAAATATAATATACATAGGTACACATGTGTGTACCTTGAATGAGTGTACATAAAATGTTTCCCAAAAGAACCTACCCATGTCACCTCTACTCAGATTAGGAATAGGATATTCTCAACATCCCCAAATCTCCCTCATGTGCTTTCCTGGGTGCCACCTACACCCTAAAGGTAACAACCGTCTCAGCGTCTGCAACTGTAAATTAGTTTTGTCTGTCTTTGACCTTTATGTAAATAACATCATACAGTGCTATTCTTCTACATCTGGCACCTTTCACTCAAGATTATTTTTATATATGATTCATTCACATCATTGCATGGAGCGATGTTTCTTTCATTTCCACTTCAATATAGTATTCCATTGAGCAAAAACACTATAATTTATTCATTCCCTTGTTGAGGAACCCACTGGATATATACTTTAGGAGTAGAATTACTGGGTCATAAAGCGGACATGCTCAGCTTTAAAGGACATTGCCAAACAGCTTTCCAATGTACATTTCCAGTTTTCGTTTTCTAATTGTTTTCAACATATAGAAATACCATTGGATTTTGTATAATGACCTTCCATTCCAGAGATCTTAAATTTAATTCTAATAGTTTGTTGATTCTTTTGGACTTTCTACATGAACATTCATGCCATTTGCAAATGATAGTTTTATTTCTTCCTTAGTAATAGTTACACTTTTTTTTTTTTAAATCACATTGGCTAGAACTTCCTGTAAAATATTGAATATAGTAATAGTGGACATTCCACCCCCAATTCTCTTTCCTAATCTGAGGGAGAAGCTGTAAATGTTTCAGCATTGAGTTTGACACGTGTTAGAGGCTTTTTGTATATACACTTCATTATATTGCAGAAGTTCTCTTTCTTTCCATGTTTTTAGATGCCAAAATGGTATTTTGTTTAGGTAGAATTTACAGATAACAAAGTGAAAAAATTCCAGCCGTACAACTCAATAATTTTGACGAACCATTGTCAAAATGTGACCATCACCCAGATCAAGGTTTTCTTAGGTACATACTTAGGAGAGAACTGTTGGGTCATATGGTAAGTATATGCTTAACTTTAAAAGGAAGCGCCACGGTATTTTCCAAAGTGGTCGTATAGTCCTGCCAGCAATGAAAGAGAGTTGCAATTGTTCTACGTTCTCGCCATTACTAGAAATTGTTGGTCTTTATAATTTTAGCCATTCTAGAGGGTGTGTAAGTGGTATCTCTTGTTTTGACTTGTGTTAGTTCCCTGATGACCAGTGACTTTGAGCATCTTTTTGTATGTTTATTGATCATTCACATACTTTTGTAAAATGCCTTTTTCAAGTCTTTTGTCCATTTTGTTATTGAGCTGTTTATTATTAATTTGGAGGTGTTCTGTACTTATTCTGGATACAGTTATTTTGCCAGATAGGTGTATTGCGAATATGTTCTCCCAATCCGTGGACTGCCTTTTCTCTTCCTAGTGGCATTTTTGATAAGAAGTTTGTGATTTTAATTTTTTTAAGTTTACTTATTTTGAGAGAGAGAGAGAGAGAGAGAGAGAGAGAGAGAACCAGCAGGGGAGGGGCAGAGAGAGAGAGCAAGAGAATCCCAAGCAGGCTCCACACTGCCAGCACAGAACCCGATAGGGGGTTTGAACCCACAAACTGTGAGATCATGACCTGAGCCAAAGTCAAGAGTCAGACGCTTAACTGTCTGAGCTACCCAGGTGCCCCAGAAGTTTATAATTTCAATGGAATCCAATTTATCATTTACTTTTCTTTCCTGGTTAGTGTCTTTCATATCCTTTTTAAAAATCTTTGCCTATCCCAAAATTGTAAAATATTTATTATCCCAGTTTTCCTTGTAGGAGGTTTTTATAGCTTTAGTTTTAACATTTAAGTCCATGATCCATCTCTAATTTATTTTTATGTATGGTGTGAGGTAGGAGTCAATATTCATTTTCTCTATACCAATAAATAGTTGTTCTCACACTATTTATTGATAAGACTTTTCTTTCTGTATTGAATTTCTTTAATGACTTTGTAAAAATTCAATTGACTGTGTATTTAGGCATCTGTTTCTGGACTCACTATTCCATTCCATTGATGTATTTGTCTATTTTTACACCAATATCACATTGTCTTAATTATTATAGCTCTATAGTGAGTATTGAAATCAGTAGTGTCAGTTATCCAAACTGTTCTTCAATTTTGTCTTGGCTTTACTTGATAATATGTATTTCCATATAAATTTTAAAATTAGCATCTCAATTTTCATTGAAGAGACCTGCTGGGATTTTGATTGGGATTGTAATAAATTTAGAGATCAATTTGGGAAGAGCTGACAACAATATTGAGTCTATCTTGCACATCTTTTGTTAAATAGATTCCTAAGTATTTTATGCTTATTTATGTTTTTTATGCTTTTGTAAATGTTTAAAAATATCATTTTCCAATCATTTCTTGCTATGTAAAAATATAATTGATTTCTGTATGTGGACCTATATCCTGTGATCTTGCATTCATTTTAATAGTATATAGATTCTTTTGAACTGTGTCCACAATCACATCATCAGTAAATAAACATGGTTTTACTTCCTTTCTTTTTATTTTCCTACCTTATTGCATTGCATAAAATTTGCAAAGAGGCTAAATAACTTGCTTCTTAAGTTCACACAGTTAGTAACAGCCAAGATTGAAACTCAGTCAGTTCCAGAACACCCTGGAATGAGTGAAGGTACAGTAAGTATTTTGTTGCTGTTACTACTTCAGAAGATATGGCTAGAAAAAAATAGCGTTATACTGAAGAGTATAACGTAAAGGATTTTAATTGTATTCTGTAGGCAATGAAGGATGAAGTGTTTTCAAGTGGGACAGTCATAGAATAAAAGTGGGTATATTAATCTTGTGACAGTGTTCAGTATGATTTGTGGAAGCCCCTCATTCATTTACTTGTTATTTCATGGGCATTTCTTGAGGCTGTATTGTATTCTAGGCATTGTTATAGGTACTGAGGAAAAAAAGGTGAAGAGCATGTGTTGCCTAAAGTGGTAGGGGTATTCGGTGATGGAGAACAGAATCTTAGCACAATCTGTTAGCCATGCTGCAAAATCAGCTTTGTGATCTTGCATCAATTAATTTCTCTGAACCTCGGTTTCCTCATATGTAAAATGGAAACAATAATGCATGTAATGCCTACTTTGACTAGAAATAAAAATATGTATAATATGCTGGACCTATATTAGACACACTTATTGTAGCTATAATATTTCAGGGATTTGGAAAAGGCAAGCAATAAGAATGAACAGTTGGTCAAATAGTTGTTCTCAGTAATCAAATTGTCAAACGAATGTTTTAATTGATCCTCCCCTCCAATAATTACATTTTAGTGGGATGAACTATAGGTTTTCACTTTTACAATTTGAAAGCAGAGTGTACCGAAATAGAGGCAACTGTTGCTATGCACAGATCTAGTCAACATAATAATATCCCTTCATGTTTGTATAAAAAGTTTGAGAGTTAAAGTACACTTATTTACATCATTTTGTTTGAGTAATGCAACAGTCATACAGATGAAGAAACATATTTAGTGACTTATCTAAGGTCACATAGTAAGTAGCAAAGTGCAGTTCATGTTTATTTGCCTGTCTTCTATAGTTGTTGTTGTTGTTTTTACCATACCATGTTACTTCCCATTATATCATGATGCATGCTGGTAGTATTAATAATACAAAAATAGTACTGGATCTTCCATTTTTATGTGGGTTAAGTATGAAGACAGTAAGTACCTTGAAATTGGGGAAGAGAGGCAGCCAAGATAGAAATTTCTTACCCTATATACTCACATTGTTCTCATTTTTCTTAGGCGTATTGTTAAATATATAAACTATCATTTTTCTTCATATAGCATTTATAATTTGGCTGGCCTTTTTTTTTTTTTTTTTTGGTTTGTCTACTTGCCTCATCCATTCAGTCTGTCAAGTTTCTGCTTCTACTAAATTTCAGTAATTTCCTTCCCCTTTATGATTTGTACCCACAGTTTTTGTGCCCACAGTTTTTTCCTTATTGGGTTGTCCTCTGTTGGTAATATACCTAGTTCCTATATCTTTGCCTTTTTTTTTTTTTCTTTGCATCATTAAATCAACTTATTTACTGTGTTTTCTTCCTTTCCGTTTTACATTATCACAGTGATAATTCACTAATACTCACGGCTAGTTTCTATAACAATTATTCTGAGGTCTCATAGGAATCTAAGTTCTATAAAAATACTGAAAACATTTTTTATAAACGTATTTTAAGAGCAAGGTATTGGAGGGTCAGGTGGGGAAGGGGACATGGAGATTGGATCAGATACTAGCGTTTATATTTTACAGATTCAGTTAAGCACAAAAACATTACGTGAGAGCCACAGTATGGAAAAATTAGAACAAGATGTGGTTGAGAGGCCTGATTAGTTTACAATGTAGTGAAGGAGAAAGACTAATACATAAACAACTCCACTGCAACACATTATTATTAGAACGACAGCATGAAGTGCTGAAGGAGCCCAGAGATTGTATTGGAGAGCAGAAGTTACAGGATTCCTCAAGGCTCCAGGCAATTGAGTAGCAGCTGGACATAGAACTTACTATGCTTTGCTGTCAGATTTGTTTGTTTTATTTTTGTGAAACAGTCATGTATCTTGAGCATGTAGTAAGTTTATTGAGAAATATGGAAATGCAATGGGGAGTTATTTGCACAGATATCATGGGTGGTTTTTGACAGTGTGAAATACATTGTTGCAGAGGACTGATGGACTCAGGACTTCTGCCAAAAAGAAATCAAGAGAGAGAATCTTTCCTTTATCACAACTCAGTGTTGGGGTGAAGACAGGAGAAAAGATCCCAGGGCAGCAATGTGACAGACCTCAGGTGACCACTCCCTCATTGTAGGAATGCTATGAACTAGTATGAACTAGTATTTGGTGGAAGAAGACAATCCATAAAAACCCTCCATTTCTCCATTTTTTTTTTTTTTTTGGAGAGCTGTGGGTTTTCAGGGAACATAATTCTGTTATGCAAGGCAATTAAATAATCTTTAAAAGTTTACTTAAATTAATACACAGTCAATGCAAACATTATGAACACTGTAGTTAAGTGTACAAAAGAAACGTGGAAGTACCCCTTTACACACCCACCTATTATACTCCCCAGTGCTAACAATTTGTTGTAATAGACTTCCATTTTCCATCTATACACACACACACACACACACACACACACACACACACAGACACACACATTTTCTTTCCCAAAATAAAATTGGTAGTATTCCCACAAATTTGAGGTTGAAAACATTAAAAGTGTGGGCTTTGGAGCCTGCCAGGACTGGGCACAAATCCTCTCCAGCTTCCTGGCTGTATAATCCTAGGCAAATTACTTTATTTCTTTAAGTTTTTTTGGTGAAGGATAAAAATGGTAATTACCTTGTAAAACTTGAGTATCAAAATCTACAACGTATATAAATTACTCAGGATACTGCCAGGCACATAGTATGTGTTCAATAAACACTATTATGGTCTATGGCAAGTGACCTTTCTGATAAGACTACAAATAAGGAAATCTGTTATGCAAATGTTGTTCGTTTTTTTCCAACTAATTATATCTAAGTTGGGAAGACCTTGCTTTTCCAAAGCATAAAACTAATCCAAGTAATATTCAAATGAGAATCCTCCTCCAATTATTGGCGCAACTCTCCTGCGTCCCCCCAACATCGCTTTCTGACTCTAAAGAGAGGACTTCCCAATAAAAAAAAAAAAAAAATTTTGTGATTCATCCTGGGACAAGAATGCTCCACCAGGTTAAGTTCTACACACTGTGGGCTCTTTTGCTTTATTATGCGATTGCTGGGTGGCACGCCTTTCAGTTCGCCTCCTGCAGTCGCATCCCTCCATCCCCTCTGGAGTTACGGCTGCTACAGGAGAAGCCTATCCTCGTAGGAGCGGGAGACTTGATGGACGAGGGGGCACCTCCGGGCTGTAGCAGCAGACGCTGGGCGTGTGAGGTGCGCCCTAGGGGGGCAGGCTGCTGGCAGAGGGGCCCGGTCTGCGCGCCGGCGGGAGGCTTTTCCCGAGACGAAGCTGGCACTTGACTTTCCCCGATCTTCGTCCGGGGCATCTTCCCTGCCGTCTGCAGCCCCAAGGACCCACTGCCTCCACTTTGCAGCCCCGGCCTGTCCCATTCTCTCGCTTTCCTTTTTGGCACTGCCCTTTGCCCTCCCATGGAGTCATCTGTTTACTCTCCCTTCACTTGCAGTCACCCGTAGGTCACCCTCCCTTTTCCACATTCACCCACTTTGTCCCCTTTCCCTCTCCCCCTCACTCTTCACCTCTCCCCGAGTCGCCTTCTCCGAGGAGTCTGCCGACGGAGATGCTGCGGACCCCGCGGCCAGGGTCTGCTCCCCGGAGAACCCTCCGTCCACCTTTGCCCCCTCCCCGGGGGCGCAGGAGGCAAGTTTCCGCCCCGTCCTTTCCCCAGTGACAGGACTTGGCGGCGGCCACGGCCAGGGAGGCGGAGGGAGAGACGGCCTGGCTCCCGAGCCCCCTCCCCTGCTCGCGAGCTCGCGCGGTCTGTGTCTCTCTCCGCAAGTGCGGAGACGCGGAGGAGGAGGAGGAGGAGGAGGGAGTTGGGGGAGGATCTCCATTGAAATAAACAACCAGGCAGCAGTTATTAACACGGGAACATGGCGGCCGCAGCCTCAGCCACAGCTTCGGCGGCGAAGGTCAGCGCCGACGGCAGCCGGCACCTGACGGCGTGACCGACCCGAGCCGGTAACCGCGCCTTCCCTGGGGGCCGTGAGGGAGGGCGGGAGGCGGGCGGCGGGCGGGGGGCGCCGCGTCCCCACCCCCGGCTGCGACTGCCCTTCCTGCGCCGAGCCCGGCAGAACCGTGCGCCGCGGAAAGGGCTGTTTTTGTGTGCGGGGACCGCTGCCGGAGTGTGCGGAAAACGGGAGTTGCATCCCGGAGGCGCCGCGAAGCTGGGGAGTTGGGGCTTGGGGGGTGGGGAGGGCGGGAAGCGGCGGGGAGACGCGGAGTCCCTGGGAGAGAAAGGAGGCGCTCCAGCGCTTTGCGAGAGCTCTGGAGACGAGTCCCGGAGCGCGAGGCGGGCGGAGGCTGCAGCCCGCGGCGCCGGCGAGAGGTGAGAGCCGAGTCGCGGCGGGGAGGCCGGGGGCGCGGGCGCGGCCCCCGCCCGAGGAACCTGGCGCCCGCCAGCCCGCCCGCTCGGTGCGGGGTTGGCGAGAACCGAGGCTCCTGTCCCCTCGGGGGGAGAGGGGCTGAGACGGGAAGGTGAATCCTGAGAAGGTGCATTCTTTAATGGAAACGCGGAGCGACTGCAGCGGAGGGTGGGTGTCGGGCGAGGGGAGGCAGGACTCGGGAAGTGCTCGGGGGTGTGTGAAGGTGAAGCGCGATGTCAGGGGCGGCCGGCGGGGTGAGACACTGGGAGGAGGGGATCGGCGGCCCGGCGGGCGGGCCGGGCCCGTGTCAGCGCCGGGGGCGGGGGGCGAGGGGCACCGCGCGCCGCGGGCGGACGGGAAAGAGCTGCGGCGGGCGGGGCGGGCGGCGCGCTCGGGCCGAGCAGGCCGGGCCGCGGTGGGGGCGGGGAGCCGGGGGCCGGACCGCGGCGGCGCCGAGCTGGGCTCGCCCCTGACTTAACTTTCTGGGTGCGGGCATGTGTGCAGGAGGCGCGCTGGGGCCGGGGCTGGGGGCGGGAGGCGGTCCGGGAGGTTCCGGGTTGGCTCGCCAGCGCCCCCTTTTCTCTCCCCCTTCTCCCCGCCCCTGAAGGGACAGGCCCTCAGGGCCCCAGGCGGGAAGCGGGAGGGGCCCTCCCGGCCGACTCGCGACGGTCACGCCCCGGGCCCGGGACACTTCTCCTTCGGGCCGCTGGGGGCTGCTGAGGGAGGCGGCCGGGGTCGTCGTTGCGTGGTGGAGCTCCCGGTCCCCCGCCCCTCGCCCCTCCGGGGAGTCCCGGAGGCGCCTCTTCCGAGATCGGGGGTGGGTCGGTCCCTGGTTAGATGGTTCCTCCCTCTTCCCCCTCCCTCTAGTGGTTTCCGGGGCCTGCGGGACCGAGGGGCGGGAATCGGGGACCCGAGCCCTTTGCACTGGCCCAGAGCTGGACCGGGCCTAACGCCTTCTGGGTCTGTCACTGGCAGGGGAAACTTTCCCAAACCGGGGACCAAGCCTGAACACCTCCGCCACCTCGTCCTCTAATCCCACTCCCACTCCACCTCCTCCAACGCCTTCCCCTCCCACCGACCCGAATCTCGCTGCGTGTGACTGATGGGGCAGTGAGCCAATCGAAGGCGGGGAGCTGACCTGCCGGGTGTCGGTAAGCCAATCGTGGGGACGGGAGGAAGGAGGGGGGCGGGGTTGCTTCCCGACCAGTTAGAGCCGAGTTGCACGCGGGGCGGGGGAGTCATGGAGACGCCGAGCTAGCGACTCTTGTCCATCCCTAGTCACCCGTTCCTTGGTCTTGGTGTAGTGTCACTTATAGGGTCTCTGACCCGGGAGGCACGTAGTTCATGCGAGAGAGTGTGTTTTTCTTGGCACCACACGAGACGTCGTTTTGACACGATGAGGTCTAAAGCCACTTAGGATGTGGCAGTAACTCTCCGAGGCCCGTTTCTAAAATGGCATATGTTGTAGTGGTCTCTTCTGGACCTCAGCGACCGGTTTATGTGCAGAGGATCATAGGAGTTATTAGTTTGTTTCTTCCTCACTTTCACTCAGCTACTCCAGCGTGGGGACAGTGAAATTTGAAAGGGTTCTCTGAAAATGAAGGCGTCGGGATAGTCTTACGTCAGTTGATTATTGGGAGTGTAAAGCATCATTGTTTGTAATGGCTTCACTGGTTCCTTGTTTAATTAGACCGCCAGTTTCCAAAGTGCAGTTGAAAGTTAGGCTTTGGGGGTGGCATTAAAAAAAAAAAAAGTTGTCGTTTATGGTATGCGTTTTGTTTTTTTCTTTTTCTTGAGTAAACAAAATGAAGTTAGGAACCAAAGCATCACTGTTTGAGACGTAAAGCGTTGGTTTTTAGAAAGCAAAGCTAGTCAAAGAATATTTGTCTACAGAAAAAAAAAAGTCTAAGTGAAACGTAGTTTGCTAGATTACTTCCCGCACAAAAGATTCTTAAAAATTAATTAGTTTTCTTCTTAAACACTGTTGAATTGTACAGTGTGTGGGTACTTTTCTGGTTTATGCAAGGTTAGGAGACCTCTTTGGCTGTTTTATGCTGGCTGTTGGGTTCAGTTCAGTGACTTCCTCAACTCTTGACTTTTAAGAATAAGGAGGATAGGTCTTTGATTCTCTAGAAAGAGCACAGGTTGCTCGGCAGGAATAAACTGCCTTTTAAAAAGGCAGCAGCTGGGACATTGCTTTTTTATGTGTGTGTGTATGTGTGCTCCTGTCCTTTGTTGGTGAGGTTTAGTGCACACTGACAGCAACAAGAATCCTTTTCCCAACTGGAATTTGTAAAAATCTTTGGGAGTTCAAATAATGAATCCTACTAAACTGAGAATGAATCCATTCATTTTGTGTTAAGTATCCCATGAATTTAACTAATCTTGGGAGGCTTATTATTATTATTATTATTATTATTATTATTATTTTTGGAGGTACCTTATGTGCATGATATTTATCTCCTCTATAGTGGCTTCTCAAGCTTTTATAAATATTTGGTCACCATAAGAAAGAATTGACAAAGAACTGTAGTTTTAGGGAACAGTATTAACCATGCTCTATAAATGTGTTCTGTTGTAATATACCATTCTCAAATTTATCATGTGAATTCTTAATTCTGTATAATTTTGAATGTTTGTGTAGACAAAAATTAATTGCATTTTGCTGTAGCCTTTGAGGTGTTATTTTAGTGACAAAATCTAAAAACTGTGAGGATAAAACAAACATTTAGCTGCTAGAAGTAGGGAATGTCATAAATAACATTCAAAATTTGACAACATTGAAAACCCCCATTACTAATTTAGTTACTGATGGCCACTCTGATGTGTGCCCTTTTCTCTCTTTTGTATGCGTAAAAGCAACACATTAATTTACTTCATTCTCTACAATGATCCTTGAAAATGTTCTCAGATTCTTGGTGGCAGACAGTATCAAGTCCCTTAAAGCCTGGCTCGGGAGGGGGGGACCTCTCAAGCATATGGAGACATCTAGAAAAAGATGTGCATCGTCAGCTGTGATTCCATTGTGTGCTCTCAGACTAGATCTGAGCCTTCTTCCTCCTGGGGATTTCAGTCTTAACAGAGGAGTTCTTTGACTTTTATATGTCAGGGTACTGAAACGGAGGGTAGAAAAAAGCTCACCATTTCTGAATTTAATATTTTTTAGATAGTTTGGCTCTGATTTTTAACCTTGCATTGGTTAAATACAATTTGCATGACTTTCATTCACTGGTAGAGGAGTATTTCACTGGAAATGTAAAATGTAAGGATCGGAGGGAGACTTGGGCTGGGTTTGAGTGCATAAAAGGGTAACGCTCCTTGGTTGGCTATATCTATAGCTCTATCTTATTAAAGGTTTCCAAGCCTCACAATCGAGGACCTGTGAGCATTGCTTTCATCACACACCCTATATTTAAGGATTGAGAACCTTAGCTGTTTCAAATCACATCAGGGTGAAACGTGATCCATAAGTTGACAGATTGAATTTCTTAGGAAAAAAAAAAATGATTGCATTATATTGGGTTTAAAAGTGATTCTTTTAAGCAATCTTAGGAGGTCAGCAAAAAAAAAAAAAAAGTCAACAGAAGGTCAGTTTTCTGAAATGTGCAATGTGTTCTTGATATTTTGGCCACTCTTATGTCGTGGTTGAAATTATATTTAAAGACATAATTAATGCTTAGCTATTTTTATGGCAGAACTGCTATTTAAGAAATTATTGGCTTTTCAATATTCTGTGTTTATAGTTTTGTTTGGTAATTTATGTTATTACATGCTCTATCAATTTTAAATTAAGATAATAGGAGGGAGAAAGAAAAGTCACTGCCTTAAGGTATTGGTCTTTTATTGCAATAAATCTTAAAAATCAGCGGGAAATTAGGATCTTTTCCCCTAACGAAATAATCAAACTATATTTACATACCAATAATGAAAGCCATTCAAAGGAAAACAGAACAAAACCCTTAGTTTTTTATACTCTCCTATCTGAAGCTCATTTACCACTCTGCCATGTTTTTTAAACAAAAAAATATTCTTAGCGTTTATTTCCTTTTTTGTTTTAAAGGGTTGTAGAAGGGTTTATGAGTTGCGAACTAGAAAGAATGTTATGTCATGTTACTCTTTGAAGTCTATTAAAAGTAATGTCTGCAAAAGCTGTAAAATACAATTTTAGGTCATAGACCCTCAATTCAGACAGCATAAAGAAACTCATACTTTATGGAGTCTGGGTACTAATTTGTAATAGAGGTGGGAATGTGGCTTCCCACCTCTGTTTTAGAAGCTGGTGTAGTTTTTCTAGCTGTTGTAAAACTGAGGCAAAACTGATTCTGAAAAGACTGGAAATCTTAAAGGTAAACTTGTGTGTTGAAGGTAACTGAAGTGAAAGGACTACATGATTGTTGGGTAGATCACAATAGGGCTTTTGGGGCAGAGAGTTTATGTCTGTCCTATGAAATGTTCATCAGTAACCACATTTCTGGCTTCCAATGGCTGTAATGACATAATGCAAGTGTGGAAAAAGTGATTCTAGGACACTTTTCAGTTGGTTCCCTAGTTGGAAATTTCTAGAGGAGCATTAAATGAACAGAGAATCTATGGGGATGCTTTACCGAGCTGCTTTTGAGGCTTTTGGACTTTCAAGTAAGAAAGAGAGGAGAACTGCTTGTAGGTAAAAGTTATTGGCAACTAGTTAAAGGTTCTGAAAGAAAAACTAATTTTTAATTTGAGTATCAGTTGATAGATACATGGAGAAGTGGAGTTGGCAGGTTAAATCTGGTAGAACTTATGCCTTATAGGGAGCTAATCATGACCTGTTAAGAGTTCCTGATGGGTAACTTAAATCTCACATTAGGCTTTTTAGATCTTGTCTTCACATTCTTGTCTCATTTAACCATTGTTTCATTTATTTGTTCACTTATTTATTTGATGAGTTTTTGAGTATCCCCCCGTTGGTAGTTTACTTTGATAGTATAAACCGTTCATTACAAATCCTGTGATTTAAGAGGGAACAGAGTGGGCGATTTTGAAAAAATGTTTATTTATTTTTGAGAGAGACAGCACAAGTGAAGGGGGGTGGAGCAGAGAGAGAAGAGAGAGAGAGAGAGAGATCTCACGACTGTGAGATCATGACCTGAGCCCGAAATCAAGAGTTGGATGCTTAATTGACTAAGCCACCCAGTGCCCCTTAATGGATGGTTTGTTTTGGTGGAGGAGGAGGTGGAAAGGGACATGTTCACCTTAATTTTCAATTAGCTTTGATACTAAAGATCTGTTTGTGTGTGTGTGTGTGTGTGTGTGTGTGTGTGTGTGTAATTTTAATTATGTATTGTCAGAAAATGTTACTTTGGGTTTGGGCTGAAAATAGGATTATATGTTTATAATAAAAAGGTTGTTAAATGTCCCCTTGACTGATTAGCTTACAATCAAATAAGTTTCCTTTAACGAAGGTATGAATATTTATGATTAGTGTTGTTTTATTTTCTCTGGAATTGTGCCAGTGCAGTCAGCATGGCAATCTTCAGCTGGTGGAAGGCATGAGGGCAACAAGGCAGGGACCTCCCTGTTTTGTGGAGACGCTGCCTTGTGGCTGCGTTAAGGCTGACACATCCTGGGCCTTCATACCCTAAGTTTCTAAAGGATGGAAAACTCCCTGTGCAGCCTTTCCCAGGTGTTCTGCTATGATTATTTGTTTTTCTAGATTTAACTTGTTCTTGCTCTTGACTAAAACGTCTGTATTGGGAGAGTAACGACAATACAACATAACCGATAATAGCATTGAGTGCCAACAACCTGTTAGGGGCTTTCTGAGGTGTGTATGTGTTTTGTTTTGTTTTGTTTTGTTTTTTGCCAAAGCCCTATAAAGTAGAGGTTACCTTGTTTTCTAGAAGATGAAGCTTAAGGGAGGTTAAGTCATTGTGCATATGAGCGAAACGTTGGGGGGAAAATTATCCTTGACCAGCGAGTGAGGGGAAGCAGATCATGAGTATCAGAGGGAATGGCGAGCCTAAGAGTGTCTTCCTTGTAAGAATCTGATAAAGAACAAGCTTGCAGGCTGTCAGTCTAGTTGTTTAGCCCATGGGAGGGATGAAGAGATGTGAGTGGTTCCGGTCCTGCAAACTATGCCAGCAGGTGTCTCGCAAAGTCTTGCATCAAGGCAGGCCTATCCCTGGACAGGCGTTACTTAAGATCTACAAATAGTCTCCAGCTTTTTTTCCTTTTTTAATGTTTATTTCTTTTTTGAGGGGAGAGAGAGAGAGAAACAGGGTATGAGTGGAGGAGGGGCAGAGTGAGGGAGACACAGAATCCGAAGCAGGCTCCAGGTTCTGAGCTGTCAGCACAGAGCTCGACATAGGGCTCGAACTCACGAACCGTGAGATCATGACCCTAGCTGTAGTGGGACGCTTAACCAACTGAGCCACCCAGGGTCCCCAAAAGTCTCAGCTTTTTCGTCAGCAGCCCAGTGTTTAACAGCTATTAAATTGCAGGGTTCTTGTCTTTTAATGTTCAAAAAGTAAGAACTGGAATGAAGTAAAAATAGGTAACATTTATTGAGTGTTTCCTAAAAACGTGGTGCAGGGTTACAGCACCCTTACTGTATATTCTTGTGTGTTTCTCCCTAACACAGTGAGGTGGGTGTTCTTGTTATCATTCCTATAATATAGTTCATGCAGTGGAGGCACAGAACCGTCAAGTAACTTGCCAAGGGTCACACAGCCAGACTACCGGAGAAGAATTTGAACCCAGGCCAACATTGCCCCTCAGCCCTGCCCCCTTAGCGTGTGTTCTCTTAGCTAGTGGGCCACACTTCTTTCAGCATAATGTGGTTGTGTCTTATCAAGTGCTTCCTTGAGAGAACACAGATCAGTGATTCTCTAGTAGGGAAGAGGAAAGGGGTAGGAGCAGATTTTGAGAAAGCACATTCTCACAATAAAAAGCTAAGAAAATAAGCTCTAGAAAACTTGATTGTGGGGACTAGGGAGAAAACAGATTGACAGCACTATAGGGGATATAGGTTGAGAAAGGACGAAACACTGATACAGATATTTGGCTTATATCTTTACAATATGTTTAATTCTAGTATGTTTCACTATCAGGTGGTGATTGTGTGACGCATGTTTTACAGATTTTGTGCAATCTATGTGGCGTGGATGACTTGGTGTTGAGATACTGTAGTCTCAGAAGAGGGCTGATAATATATTCAGTCATCTGACTTGTGCTCTGCTATTTGTGGAATTCTTCTGTCTGCTCAATTGTTTGCAGGGAGTGCGGAGAGCTTTCAGGGGACTCTTTCACCTATGCACGCGGGGGGGATTAGCTGCACTGCCTTTAGTGTTGTAGCTTCTGGGGACTGAAGACTTGTTGTCATAGATGGAAATATAATGCATGATATTTTCTGTTACTCATTTAGTGTGTCTATATGAAATGTGATCCCACATATTCCAAGGCTTCACTTGCAGAGTGTGAGTTCTGAAAGTTCCTGTTGTTGCTGACTGACCTCTGCCCATTGAAGTACCCATCTAAATGAAGATTCTTTTCTAGCAGATTATTTCTGCTTATCAGATCAGCTCATTAACCAAACATAAAACGTCTTCCCTTGCCTTTGGTAGTACAGTAGCATACGTAAGAATATTTGATATTAATTTATCTTAAAATTTCTGTTTCTATTAATATGCTTAACGATGAAAAGCTTTCAGTTATTGTCGAAGTGTAAATTTAAAAATGGAGTTGCATATCTTAGAGAAACTTACAGTTTCACTTGAGTCATTTCTAGGCCATTTCTAGAGTCAAACTAAAGGGAAAATTTAGATAGCTATGTGGATAACAAATTTTTAAAAATATATTTTTAGGGACATAGAGCAGGTGACTCTGGATCCTGGGGTCATGAGCTTGAGCCCCACGGTGGGTGGAGAGATTACTTAAAAAAATAAAAATACAATTTTAATGTGCTTGTATATATTTTAAAAATAGCATTACTCATAAATGTGTTTATCAGGTAATCACCTCTGGTTATTATTGAAACATAGGTGCTGAATTCTTTCACATATACTTTTAGATTCCTGAATAAGGAATATGGAAATTCCTTGCTAAAAATCTGAATGTCAAGGGTGTGAATTTCTGCATATTTAACATTAATGCCATTTCTTGAAATTACAGAAGTTGGTCTCAATAGTTATGGAAATAGGCAGTAGGGGCTGGCGGGGGTGGGGGGAGTGGGGGCTTGAGAAGATTCTGCTGTCCTGTATCTGCCTCCTTGTGCCTGCAGCCTGATGTGGGTCATAGTGTTGGGTATGCTGTGCTCTGAGACTAAGCTCCTGCATGGCTCAGTACTTTGAAGTGAGGATGGGATGGGAAATAATGGGACAACTTTGGACTGCTTCAATTTGGGTATAGATCTTTGTAGACTTTTTTCCTCTGCTTTCGTTTATTTTTCTCCTTTGGCTTTCTCTCTCTTTTTTTCCCTTCAAGTTAAAGACGGATGATGGCTGGTAGTGAAGGGAACACGATCAAGCTTATGGAGGAAGTCTGTTACTATCATTAAGTATTTCATGTATGATCATGATCTATGGTTTCCCCCTTTACCAAACAGATTGGCTCTGCTAACAGCACTTAGTGGAAGCTAGCTATTTGTTAAGTAAGCCATTAGGTTGAAAACAGATCACTTAACAGGCACAGTGCAGTAATTGGCTGATTTGTTGTTGGAAGTTGGTCAGTTGCTGGACAGCATTGTGGTCTAGTAGACTTGGGGGGCTGAGTCTCTGTTGTCTAATAGGATTGAGTATTACACTCCCTAGCTTTTATGTGTTTTATTTCTTCCTTGTTTAAGGATATTGTTACAAGCTCTAGAGTGTTAGATGTCTTGAAAGTGTTCATTAGATTCAAGTGGTCCAAATGGCATAAATTGGAAATATTAAGATGATTTAAGATTGATGAAAATTGTAACCAAATTCCTAAAGCCTTAGGAATGTCTGCCTCTTTGGAGTTTCTGGTAGTATATTGTATTTTAAATTTCTGGAATTCCATTCTGGGGCTTATGTTATGTGTATTTTTCTTACTGCTGTTTTAAGTAATAATGTCTTGATTCCTTAAGGCTTTTCTGTAAGAGTGTGATATAAAAATATTTATCCCATTTAAAAAATGTCATTTTTATTGTATTGTAGCACCACTAGAATCTTTTCGAAGTAAACACATAGTAAGTGTAAATAATGGAACCTAGTGAAAGAAGTGGATGTCATGTAAAGCTCTTTGATTTATGCTGTACTACCTTTTAAGTAGGAGGTGTGTACAGTTAATTAAGAATTTTAATAAATGGGGAGCCTGGGTGGCGCAGTCGGTTGGGTGTCCGACTTCGGCTCAAGCCATGATCTTGTGGTTTGTGAGTTCGAGCCCCGCGTCGGGCTCTGTGCTGACAGCTTGGAGCCTGAGCCTGTTTCACATTCTGTGTCTCCCCCTGTCTCTCCTCCTCCCATGCTCATGCTCTGTCTCTTTCTGTCTCTTAATAATAAATAATAAAAGTAAAAAGAATTTTAATAAATGAAAGGCTTTAGCCAGTTAGATAGAACACAAAAAATGACATGATATTCATTGTGAAGTGAACATATTGACAGTGACAGTTGATGGTAACAAAAGTCAACAAAATGCCTGGACATTGAAGGACATTAGAAAACAAAATTGGAGCATTATCCTTCTGGTTAGAAGATGCTCACATAACGGCATTCTCGTAATCATTGGTGATCTCATTTTAATAGTAAATATTTTCACTTTGAGAAAAGGCATTCAGGAGAAGATGGTCAGGAGGTAAAGGGAACCCCAGATATTTGACTCTAGGAGAGCAAAGCTTTAGGCGGGAAGGAATTGGGTCTGGATACCTCTGGCCTGGCCTTGTGTGCTGGTGGTAGGGTCATTGAGCTGGACCTCCTGCAGAGGTTAGGACTCCCCCTAGGAGAGGTGCCCTTCTCCCCTCCCACCCCACCCCACCCCCCCCTTACTATCACTGGGGGCAGCTGCTGACCCTGTGGTGGGGAGGAAAGGGAGAGCCTGTGCCAGATGAAACGTGGGTTAAGTCCCAGGGCATGAAGGTCCCAGATGCTCACCTGCACAACTTTCGTTTGTGTCTGGGTCTCCCACCAGGAGCTGGCCGGCTCTCATGTATAACATCTTCTGATCTGTATCCGTAATTCAGGCAGTGCTGACGGCCTGTGCCCTTGAGGCACCATTGAGCCCCACGGCCCTTCCACCCCCGTGCTCTGTGAGGTGAGAAGTGAGGGGATTCCTCCACCTAAAAGCAGTTAAGACCAGGTGAGACAAGGGAAGACCTTCAGGGGCTTGTGATTTTCAGAGGCTGAGTTCCTTGCCTTTACCTGGCTTGGCCTTCAGAGGAGTGAGGGAAGCTAACACCTCGCCAAGGGATAGAGTTTTCTTTGCCATGGGGAGCCCTTTTCCATTCCCTTCTTGAGAAATTTCCCATTGAGGTTCAGGTGTTTCCTGCAGGTTCATCGGAGATTTTCTGGACCTGCCTCAGTTGTTCATAGTGGTTTATTGTCTTCCAGAAAGAGATCGAGTGTATAATGGAGATGGGGGGAAAGCTTTCAGAAAGAAGTTGAGGTGGCGTGGAGAGGAGTTGCTGTGTTGGATCTAGGCTAAAAAGGTTAGGACCATGTAGATGCAAGATATCAATGCAGTAGAACAGCCTTGACTGAAATGTGTAAAATAATGAAGGTGTATATGGAATAAATCGAGAGTAGCAGGTACAGGCCCTTGCAGCTTGAAAGACTTTAAGGAAGCACTACTCCGTTTTCCACTTGATCATACTGAGCAGTTAACTTATAGTACTTGAGACTTTAAGTGGAATAGGCTATTTATACAGGCTTTATTTTTTTTTTGGAAGGTTTAGATAGGTAAATGGTGGCTTAGTTCCTAAAATCAGTAAAACAAATGAGAATTTTTGATACACATTCTTTGGAGCTTAGTATCAAGGAGAAAAACCATGAATTAAAATGCTCTGAATAATCAAGCATTAAAATTTGTCTACTGTGTTCAGTAAATATGCTTAAAATGATTGTATGCATTGGCTTATCTGAATGCAACAGGTACAACAGGAAATAGTACGTGTTTTCTCACTGGTTTGCTAAAAACTGGGTAGTAAGTATGGAGTACATATGTGTATATTTTTTGTTCATTTATTCTTTCTCCCCCTCCTCCAAAATAGTATTATAGAACAGCTTAAAACCTTTCATTTTTAAACTGTATTTGGACTGACTGAACAAATTCTCCTTTTGCACTGTAAGTCATTGATAGACCGATCTTCCCCAAATACCCCTTTTATAATAATACAATTCCCTACACATCACAGAATGATATTCCTAAACACTTACTAGATAGGTCTATCACAGACCCATTTTCCTCCTATTTGTGCTTTTTACATGAGCCTTTGTACCCGTTAGTCTGTTCTTCCTGGCCTCCCGTGAGCCTGTGTTGACCATGCAAACTCACGCTCTTTGATTTTGCCCCCAGAAAACTAATGAGTTATTCTGCAGTTCAGGAAGCAATCCTTTGGTATTAAACTCAATTTATTGGGAGTTTATATTGTTCTCAGTTAATAGCAGAGCATATGATCAAAACAAAGAGACATGGAATCCAGCAGTATTCAAATGTTATTAGTAAAGATGCTTATTACATTGCTTACAGATTTTATTAAAAAAAAAAGGTCCACTTACCTTCAAAACAGAAACAATAAAGACTTAAATTTTGGGCTTTGTTGCTTCTGTAAAACTGAACATTTTTCACACTGAGACTTATTATCTTTTCCCCTGCAGAATATTTTGACACTGTGGTGAGAAGAGGGATTAATAATCTCAGTTTATAGTGGAAAGAGGAGAAAAAAGGTAAAGAAAGCCTTGGGGAAATTCAGTAGTACTGGAAAGGTAATAAAACAAAACCAAACACAAAGAAAGTATACCAGGGTTGGCACTTAAATACTTCCATTGAAGAAGTGATAAAAAAGAGAATGAAAGCGTCATTTGAAGGGCTGATGTCTCAATAGATAAATAATGAAATTCTACAACTATCCAAAGAGCAAATCCCTCATAGTCCACACATAATATATACTTGTGACAACACCTATAAAAACATTCTCAACCTCCTTCCCAAATCTCTACTTAAACAATTATTCTCTATATTTTGGGATCATTTTATTTGCAGAGTAATTGAGAAAGCTATCTGTCAGCTATTTACATTCTGTCACAAGCCAATTATATATTAAAGTAGTAGAAACAGTATACACCTCAGGTGGAAAAACAGGGTGGTGCTTGTGATGTACAGGGTCATATCTATGTCCTTTCCTTAGCTCCTGTGATCTTCAGTAATGTGGTAGAACAAGTGGCTAAATAACAGCTATTTCCATGCTGTGTATGCTGCTGCTTTCTCCCTCCTTCTTTGTGTGTGTGTGTGTGTGTGTGTGTGTGTGTGTGTGTGTGTGTGTTAGATAAACTATTTGAAAGTAAATTACAGATGCCCCTTTATCCATAAAGCGCACTGCCTTAAAATAAAGGCATTATTTTATATCACCGTATACAGTATGAATGGGACTATTCAACCCAAGAAAACTAATGTCCAAATAACAATTCTCTAATCAGTTTTCCCAGTTGGCCCCAAACTGTTACAGTTTTGGGTTTCAAACCAAGAACTAATCAAGTTTGCTCACTGTATTTCACTCTGTAGTCTCTCTTACTATGAAAGATTTCCCCTAGTTTTTACTTGTTTTTTTTTTAATATTTTAACGTTTATTTATTTTTGAGAGAGAGAGAGAGAGAGAGAGTGAGAGAGAGAGAGAGAGAGAGAGAGAGAGAGTGAGCTGGGGAGGGGCAGAGAGAGGGAGAGACAGAATCCGAAGCAGGCTCTAGGCTCTGAGCTGTCAGCACAGAGCCCGACACGGGGCTGGAACCCTTGAGCTGTGAGATCATGACCTGAGCCACCCAGGCACCGCCCCTGTTTTTAGGTTTTTAGACTACTTTTTAAATGTTTTTTTTTTTTAAGTTAAATTTCATTGTGGCAATATCTATAAAATTTGCCATCTTATAATTTTTTAAATAATTGAGTAGTGTTAAGTGCATTTACATTGTTGTGTAACCAGTCTTTTCAGTGTTTACTTCAGTTTCTCCAGGGACCTCTGGCTGGCTCAGTCCAAAGAGCATATGATTCTTGATCTTGGGGTCATGAGTACGACTTCCCAGGAGACTCCTAGAGTTCTCTGATGGTAAACCTTCTCAGAGGCAGCATTCCTCTGAGAGCCCCACGTTGGGTGTAGAGATTACTTAAAAAAAAAAAAAAAGACTTCAGTTTCTCCAGAAGTGTTAAGAAAATTAAATTGTTGGGGCGCCTGTCTGGCTTATTTGGTGGAGCATGCGACTCTTGCTCTCAAGGTTGTAAGTTCTAGCCCCATGTTGGGTGTAGAGATTATGTAATAAAATTTTTAAAAAAGATAATTAAATTGTTAAATATGTTAATGAATTTGATCAGGGCTGAAGGATAGCATAACCTTTGAGAGCTTATTGCTTGAGATAGTGGCATCTTAGGACTTTTTCTTGGCATGCCCCTTCTGAATGCTCCTCAGGTCTGGGCCCAGACATACGTTGTTCAAGTGCACCATAGGGAGATACACCTAATGCTGAGGGATGCAAACATGGAGGGAATGCTGCCTCTGAGAAGGTTTACCATCAGAGAACTCTAGCAGTCTCCTGGGAAGTTGTAGATTTCTCTTTTAGGCGCAGGATGGGGGTTGAGGCGTTAATTTTATAGCACTTGGCTAAATAGAAAGCTTTTTTTTTTTAATTTTTTTTTCAACGTTTTTATTTATTTTTGGGACAGAGAGAGACAGAGCATGAACGGGGGAGGGGCAGAGAGAGAGGGAGACACAGAATCGGAAACAGGCTCCAGGCTCGGAGCCATCAGCCCAGAGCCTGACACGGGGCTCGAACTCACGGACCGCGAGATCGTGACCTGGCTGAAGTCGGACGCTTAACCGACTGTGACACCCAGGTGCCCCGAAAGCTTTTATTCAAACACTTGTTTGGAGTAACATTATAGAGACAAAAATTTGCTGGGATTTTATGGAGTTTGGCAGCTTGGGTTTCTTGAATGCTTGACTGCACAACTTTGAATTTGAAGCTTTCTGTTTCTTTTTCCTTTTTTTTTTTTTGCAGTGTCTTCATTTATTCTCCCTTCAGACCTTTTGTGCCTCTCCTCCACCCCCATGATTTCCAGCTTTCATTTCTATTTAACCTCCTGTTCTCTTCATTGTAGAGAGCCCTCTTGTCTTCCCTTGTGAATCACAGTGCATATCTGGGATTCATTCTCACTTTGAGAAACAGAATATAAAAGTAAAACTCATTCACAGGTGTGCAGATTATACCAGAGAGGTACCTCGTTTTGTCACCTACCTAATCCAGTGGAGAAGTAGTTATTATTTTAAGTAGGCTTCATCCCCAGGGCAGAACCCTATGCGGGACTTGACCTCACGATCCTGAGATCAAGACCTGAGCTAAGATCAAGAGTGGGACGCTCAACTGACTGAGCCACCCAGGCGCCCCAGTAATTATACTTAATGTAGATCTGGAAGCCTCAGTGGAAAAGTGGTGGGTGGGAAAAACACTACCACTCAAAGAAGACAAGAAATGACACAAGAATTTAAGAAAACTCCAGTATAGCTCTCAACTTGAAACTTTTAGGCTCCTGGAAAATAAAAAACAAGGTTATCTTCTCTTACTCTACCTAATACTCTCAGGGAATGGAGTATTGTTAGGCTAATGACCATGAATCCTGTACTTCCCGCCTCCCTGCGACAACAGGACAAAACAAAATATGCTGCTCAGGAATCATGAGAATGTTACTGAATTAATATTTGTACTGAGAAATCATATACCTGGGAGATACATAAGAGGCGTGAAGAATGGAAAGAAAAGTGGGGCTGCACTTAGTCCTCTTTTTGTTTAACACATCTGGACAATTTTAAAGTGACTAGAATTTAAAATAAGTGACTCAGAAATACCATTTTCTGATACTTAATTGATTGATTGCAAAACTTTCCTGAGCTGTCTTTCAGATATACTAAGTGATAGCCCTCTTGTTCATCCCTTTTTGTGTGCATTGTGCTGCTTTTTAAAAAGTTTTAAATGTGAGAAAGGGTTGGACAAAAAGTGTAGTCGCATTTCTGAGTGGCTGCGGGCTACATTCCAAGCAGATAAGGTAACAGGTAGCAGCATGGCTCCGCTGAGAGGGAAGTACTTCATGAAATAGAACCAAAACAGGGACACTATGGACAGGTGGGGGAGGGGCACAAAAATAATATAAAGAAAGTGATATTATTATAAAACAGGTGCTATACAAAACCCTCAGAAAAGGAGTGGTTGTGTATCTAATTTTTCTGGTTTTGTTTTTTATTCCTTTGTGCACCTCATATTTTTAAATGAGCCATTTAGAGGAAAATACTTTTAAAGATTTTAGTTTTTAAAGTAATTTCCACACCCAGTGTGAGGCTTGAACTCACAACCGCAAGATGAAGGGTTGCATACTCTACTGACTGAGCCAGCCAGATGCCTCAAGGAGAAAATACTTTTAAAATGTGACGTATTTCCCATCAGGTTCTGCACTGACAGTGCAGAGCCTGCTTGGGATTCTCTCTCTCCCTGGGATTCTCTCTCTGCCTCCCCCCCACCCCCATAAATAAACTTTAATAAAATGTGAAGTATTTTCCTATTTTCTAAACTGATTTGAAATGTGCTAAAATTCACTAAGGTCCACGTCCTTTTCTCAGTTACTGACCTGTTTGTCTCTCTATCATGTAACTGTAAACTGCAGAATTCTAGGTAACTCCTGGACTTGCCTTTCTGTCTCTTCACTGGGTGTTACTTTTTGTGTATGGTGTGTGTGTGTGTGTGTGTGTTTAAATGACAGTGTCTTTTGTCCTTTCTGGTTTTCTGCATTTTATCTGCTGTGGGTTTAGAAACCAGATAACCAGATTTGCTTGTTCATTCAGCAAAAATTTAGTGAGCACTTCCTATATATAACCAGACAATGGGAACACAAACATTAAAAAAAGAAAAGGCCCCTATCCTTGAAGATCTCACAGAGAAGGAAGGAGTCACGTGGGCAAGTAATGACAACATATGCATTAGAATAGGAAATTGTATTAGAGGGCTAGTCATATATTTTATGGGGGCAGATGTTCATTTTGTGAGGTGAGGGAAGGCTTTATAGCTGCTGGAGTGTTGGATTGAGCCTCAAGGGCTGATTTAGATTTCATCAGAGAAAAGGTATTCTAAAGAGAGACACGTGCAAAGGATGAGCATAGAAAATATCATAGTATGTTCTATTTTTCTCTTATTATATATGTACTTTTTAAAATATGCACTTTAAATAAGATCTGCATGAGAATCTGAGAAGCTCCTATCTGTAAAACTGGTAATCTTTAGAGCACGGAATTGGGGATATTTATTTTGAATGTTTAGAAAGAAGCCTTTTTGTCTCCTCTTCATTTCTTGCTTGTGTTCTGGATTAGGGAGTTCTGTTTACTGTTGGTGCATAATATATATCCCTCACTTGGTGGCATTATGCTCACAAATGTGGGACACAATTGGAAAAGCCATGATAGACATAGCTTATCTGCTCCGTGACATCTGGCATTCAGCTAAGAAAGTCTCAAAGCCAGGGCTTGGCAATGGAATCAACTGAAGGCTTGCTCACTTTCATGCCTGCTGTTTGATGTAGGCTGTTGGCCATGCCCTCATCTGAGTTACATGCTCAGATACCTACAGATGCCCTCTCTACCTAGCTGCTTGGGCTTCCTCATAGCATGGCGGCTGGGGTTCAAAATGTAATCTATCCAAGGATGCCGTCACCCTTTATGACTTAACCTCATTAAGACACATGGGAGGAAGGATGATTTATTGTTTTTGAGGTCTCCAAAGTGATTCCATATGAGATGTAATGAGCAGCTGTTCTTTAGTTCCGTAAAAGGCAAAGTTTTTAAACTATGTCTAATGAGATTTTTAGATGTTTAGAAGAACTTTCTGATAAAAAATTAATAGGCTTTTTTTTTTTTTAACTAGAGGAAATGAGATGATTTTAAAGAAATTTTCTGGTAACAGATTCTCTGTTTATCTCCAAAGAAAATTATAGGGCATTAGTTAATCTTTCTAAAATTTTTCTTTAAATTCTAGAATTACCTTTATTTTAAATACAGAAAAATGTGGCCTATTGTTTTTCTTTCCTATTCATGTATTTATTTGGTAGAACTTTTGATTAAATTATAATGACATATATTTTTGAACTGTTTGTTTTACCGGGAACATTTCTAAGGAATTAGCCCTGAAAGCCACTCACGATATGAGTAATCATTAATATAGTCCCCCCTTCAAGCATCAGGAGGGTCCTGGTTCAGCAGATCGCTTTATAGATTAAGGCAGCATTCTGTTCAAAAGATGCTTTTTTCATGTGCTGGGAACATGGATGATAGAGTTTTTATTCTAAGTCTCTAGTCCAAATTTTAAAATGCATAAATTGTCTACCTAGCTTCTAAAAATGGAAATTCCAGTGTCTCACTGGGATTTAGAAAAAGTATAGAGGGGGTCTCTGCTTTTAAAAAGAGACTCTTCAAGGGACTCTGCCAGATTCTTTGGAGAGCCAGCCTTGAGAGTCCCCTGGTTTAGGTCATGAGCCAAGGTAGTGGTGTGTGATTCTTTTCCCATTGGGATATCCCAGCAACCAGAAACAAATAGAGGGTTAGGGATACTCAGTGTGAAGATTGCCCCGCAAGACCGTTTGTTGTCTGCATGTACTAGTTGAGCTCATGATTCCATAGTAAGAAATTTCTCAGTAGAGAAGATCAGAAAATCGTACAGTGAAGTAATTGACATCTAACATACCATCAAGCACAGACCTGTCCTTGGGAAGGGCATTTCACTTTTAGGGATAAAATGAAAGTAAAATCTTTCAAGATCTTGTCATTAGTTTTTCTTCCTAGTTACTCCTATGATGTCACTGCAGGGCACAAAGTTTATAAAATTCTTCTTAGAGAATTTGCTAAAACCTTGTGGAGTGTTCTGTCGAAAGATGTTAACATTACATATTACATATGTTATATATACCAACAAACTTGGGAGTTTTTTACATGCAAGAGTTCTTTGGTTTTGGAATTTATTTATTTATATATTTTTAAAAAATTCTAGCCAGTATGGAGTAGCATTTAAGAGCCACATTGTCTAGATTGTGGTCTGGCTCCATCACTTGAACAGATGTGACCTTGTGCCCCAATTTCCTTAAATGTTCACTATTGTTATTATCATGACTTTATATCTCCCTCAGTGGTCAGAGTCTGAGACCCAATTGGTGTTCAATAGATCTTGACTAGTTTTTTGTGATCGCAATTCAGAGTAGATTATTTTAAATGCAAATTGAGGGGGATTTAAGGAACTACTTAGGAAGCCAATCCTGAAGACTAGAACCACATCTGTGTGGTCAAGTTTTTTTTTAAAACCACCTTTCTTTATTAATTAATGCATGTTCCAGAAATGCAGGGGTGGCACAACACTTTATATTATACAGTCTATAAGGATACATTATAAACTGTTTTGTAACTATAAACTGTTTAAAGTAAATGTGCTACCACTCTGATTATAAAATGATTATTATTATAATTGCATTAGCATTTTAGTACCTAGTAGGTCTAATTCAGTGGTTCTCGACTAGTGGGAGTAGGGAGGGAGGACAAGGATTATTTGATGTATTATTTGGTCCTTTTTTATATCCATGTGGTTTCTTGGTAGTTGAAGGCAAAGCTGATAGTGCTGTTTTATGCAAAAGGTTGAGAAGAGGGTGCTTTAAATTAATAGAATTAAAGTTTCTTATGTTTTGGAAAAATTTGGGAGGTTATTTTTAAAATTACTCAGAGGTGGTAGAACATTTTATTTATCCTATTAAACATAGCACGGGCACGTGGGTGGCTCAGTTGGTTAAGCGTCTGGCTCCTGATTTCGGCTAAGGTCATGATCTCATGGTTCAGGGGATCAAGCCCCACGCCGGGCTTTGTGCTGACAGCACAGAGCCAGCTAGGGATTCCCTTTCTCCTCTCTCTCTCTGCCCTCCCCTGCTCACGCACACTCCTTCCCTCTCTCTCTCTCAAAATAAGTAAACTTAAAACAATTGTTAAAAACAGGTCCAAAAAATCAAGTACATAAAATACACCTTTAATTAACCTGGGAGATTGAATACTTATTTGACATATCTAAGTGTTGGTCTTAGAGGTGGACGGTGGTATTCTCTATAAGAGATAATACTTAGATTTCTCAGGGAAATCTAAGGAGACCTCAATGTTGGAGTCATTTGACGGGTTTGATTTAATATAAAACCTCTTCTTTTGAGAACACTACTGCATACAACTTGACCATTAGTTTTGATTAGTTGAGACGGTGGCTTAAAGCACAATAATTTTCTCAGAAAAAGTGAGACTCTTGCTAAGAATGGTTGGACATAATTCACCGAAAGCAGGTGTTTGTTTTTTCTTGGATCCTGAATGTACCCTATAAACAGATGTTACAAAACCACTTGAACAGCCAAGGAAAGAAAGTCTCATTAGCCGTTCTCCACCTCAGCTGTCTTCATTGTACAGTTTAGTTAAGTCTGATCATCAGTAATAGTTTTGTTTTCCCTAGAGATAAGTTGACCCTCTGAATTGTTCTAGATCTAGCCTGTTCCCTAGATAAGTTCACATTTCACAAATCATAATGAGGGATGCCTGTATTCAGTTGTGTTTGCCCACGCTTACTACACAAAGTACACACTGATTTACCCAGAGATGATGGACAACTTTATATAGCTAAATTGCCTAATGGGGAATTTCCAGATCCACAGGGAGAGATGAGAGAGTTACAGTTACCGATAAAGTACATTTAGAAGGTTGGTTTATGAAGTTCAAAGGAATGAATGCCTTTTCTTATTAGTAGAGTATGAGCAGAACATTTCTGAATAGCATAAAGAAAATTTCTTGGATTGATTATAGTCCACATCTATATATAGAATGGAATCATTTAAAAATACTTGGCTTAAATTGGGAGTCCAACTTAAATATGCTTTATAAATCTTAGTAATACTGTTATACTTTAGACTGGTAACCATTACTTCACTTCTAGTCAAGCTACTGACCATGTGTCATGACAGGTTAAGGGACTGAAATAGAAGGAGATGGTAACTCCAGGTCTAGCTCCTCCCTGGTGAGAGTTTTTCCTTTTACGTCTGACTGTCGCATGTTCACATGGGGAATAGCATAACCTCTTTCACTGCCTAGCCCCTCTTTTTATTTTCAGTCAGTCTGGTGGCTTGGCAGGACTTTCCCGGAAGCCCATACCTTTCTGGAAGTGCGCACCTGTGTGCACCGGCATCTGAAGGAACGCTGTTAGGCTCTGGGTGCTTTACCTAGCATTTACCTTTCAGAGAGATGCCACGGAATTGGATATGAAAATTCACTGTCTTCCTACCGTTTTCCTTAATTTTTTTCTTATTTGTTTTTAATCTTGAAATAGGAACGTTTATTAGTAAGTCAAATGAGCTATTGAGTCAGAGCTGTGGAAACTGTGGGGTACCATCTGTGTAGTTTGTGATGTGCCATATCAACTCATTTGAGCTTTTAGCAGGAAAAGTGATCTAAAATTACAAAGCATTATTATTAACACAGTTGGTTCTATAGTGGAAAAGGGTGTGAAAAAAAAGAATCTCTGGGGGACAGACTGCTTTTCTGTATCAGTTGTATTAACCCTTCTGGAGCATGTGATATTATTTAATAATTTACCAATTGGTCTTTATCAGTTTGCTATCTTGGTATGTTGCAGAAGAAATGTATCCATGTTTTGGCTTAGATCAGACTCATTTTTACAGGTAAACTGTCATTTTCATTCAGAGTAGATCTGTGCTAACTTCCCTGCCTCATTCTTCTGGGATTCCTGAGCAGCAGTATCTGAGAGCTGCATTTTGTATTTAGATATTGTTGACGGGCCTGGAGCAACAGATACTTGAGCTTTCCCCACAGGGCATATTGATGTTTCTTGATCTATGACTCTATCACACTGGAGTCGACACTTCTTTGTTCTTTTCTTCCTCGTTTAAACAGAACAAAATATGTCTTTAAAAATTTTTTTTCCAGTTTTATTGAGATATAATTGAGATATAACATTGTTTGAGTTCAGGGTGTACAATATAACGATTTGATGTATATCTGTATTGCAAAATGATTATCACCGTAAGTTTAGTTAGCATCCCTCATCACATAGTTACACATTTTTTTCTTTGATGAGGTTTTACTTTGTCTTACCAACTTTCAAATATTCAATAAAGTATTGTTAATATAGTTACTGTGCTGTACATTACCTCCCCAGAACTCATTTGCCTCAAAATTGGAAGTTTGTACCTTTTGACCACCTTTACCCATTTGCCCCACTCCCTTCCCCTGCCTCTGGCAACCATCTATCAGTTTTCTGTTTCTGTGATTTTGGGTTTTTTTTTTTAGGTTCTACATATAAGTAAGATCCTACTCTGTATTGCTTATTTTAGCGTAATGTCCTCAAGATCCATCCATATTGTTGCAAATGGCAGATTGCCTTTTTGTGACTGAATAGTATTTCATTGTATATGTACATAGTATTTTCTTTATCCATTCATTGGTTGGGAGGCCTGTAGGTGGTTTCCATGCTTTGGCTATTGTAAATAATGCTGCAGTGAACATGGGGGTGCAGCTATCTCTTTAAGACAGGAATTTCATTTCCTTTGGATATGGACCCAGAGGTGGATTGCTGGAACATGTGGTAGTTCTGTTTTTAATTTTTTGAGGAATCTTCCTACTGTTCTCCATAGTAGTTATGCCAGTTTATATTCTCACCAACAGTGCATGAGAAGTCCCTTTTCTCCACATCCTCCTCAACTCTTGTTATTTGTTGTGTTTTTGATGACCCCTATTCTAACAGGTGTGAGATGATAGCTCATGGTGGTTTTCATTTGCATTTCCCTGGTGTTTAGTGATGTTGAACACTTTTTCCTGTATCTGTTGGCTATTTGTCTTCTTTGAGAAAAATGTCTATTTAATTCTCCTGTCCATTGATCGATTGATTGTTTATTTTTGAGAGACAGACAGAGAGACACACACATAACGCAAGTTGGGGAGGGGCAGAGAGAGAGGGAGACACAGAATCTGAAGCAGGCTCCAGGCTCTGAGCTGTCAGCACAGTGCCTGACGTGGGGCTCGAACCCATGAATGGTGAGATCATGACCTGAGCCAAAGTTAGATGCTTAACCGACTGAGCAAACCAGACACTCCTCTCCTGTCCATTTTTAAATCTGATTTTTTTTTTTTTTTTTTTTTTTTGCTCTTGGTTGTATGAGTTCTTTATGTATTTTGGATATTAATCCCTTATCAGATACATGATTTGTAAATATTTTTCCCATTTTGTAGCTTGCTTTTTCATTTTGTAGATGGTTTCCTTTGCTGTGCAAAATATGTGTTTTAAATGTAAGCTTCACAGTCTGCTTTTACGATTCCTTAGTCTAGCCAATTTATTATAATCCAGTTAAAAATTGTCATTTTTGGATTGTGAAAGTGCTCTTTCTCTGTTAGTTGGGCATCCTTCTGGTTTCCATGGCACTCTCCTAAGAGACCTTTCGGGAGGAAAGGTGAGCTTCAGCCGACTGATGACCTTCCTTCCTGACCTTCACCAGACCACACATTTGGCTACTGATAGCTTATCTCATGTTCTGCTTTTTTTCTGTGTATATTTAGGTTTCGTATGTGTGATGAAATTATGAACTCCTGCAGCAGCAGCAGCTTGGGATAATGTTAAGTGAAAGGAACTTGGATTGGGATGTTTTGGAATCAGTTCTAGTTCTGGCTCCTTTACCCAGGAGTTGAAGGCATAGGCAGATTCTTAGTTTGTAAAAATATTCTCTTGTAACTCCCCTAACCTCAGGATTTTGTGAAAGTAAATCAGAAAATATAAAGGCTTTATAATATGTCACTACAAATACTATTTGTTGTAGTTATGGGCATGTTTAAATATTGCCATGAGATCTTAAACTATCTGATGACGGGACCAGCTGTTGACTCTAAATGGGAGCTTCATAGGTGACTGGGAAATGTCAGGTAGGATGCGTTATCTTAAAAATCATCTAGCTTTGATCCCAATACCATGTACTTCATTATCTCACTTTCAGTTTTATATTTCTGTCATCATCTCTATAACCTTGAATAACATAGGAAATATTATTTTACATTTGGTAATTGTGTGGTGTTACAGTAACAACCCTATTTCATCTACTAGACTGGTAAAGAAAATATGAAAATACTTTTCCATGATTAGTGTTACTATCTGTATAACATTAACACTGTACCTTTGTAGGGTTGTCTACAGAGTCCTAATATATTTTCAGTGAGATAGATTAGCATTGCTACTTTCAGTTTAACAAAGGAGCAGTCTGGAACAATGGAGACTCCATGCTGTATTTATAATTGAGTTAAGATTAGGATTCGGGGTTCCACCATTGATTAAATAAAATGCATTGAAATACTCTGTTACTCTGCTGTTTTTTGTGCTTTCTGTGCTCCTTCCTGAAATTCCTGAAATTAATCTTTTTGGTATTGTTGGCTAAAAGTCTTTTACAGTTTAAAAAATTATTATAGAAAAGTTTAAACTTACGTAAAAGTAGATGGAAATAGTACAGTGAGCTTTCATGAACCAACTTCTGTATACTTTACCCACCTGCTCAACCCTCCAACTATCTTGAAGGAAATCCCAGATAAATCATTTCATCCTTTTAGCCAGGTTTTTAAATATTTTTTTCCTTTCCTTTCCTTTCCTTTCCTTTCCTTTCCTTTCCTTTCCTTTCCTTTCCTTTCCTTTGAGAGCAGGAGTGGGGTGGAGGGGCAGAGGGAGAGGAAAAGAGAGAGAGGGAGAGACAGTTTCAAGCAGGCTCTCCATGTTCAGCACGGAGCCTGACTCGGGGCCTGATCCCACGACCCTGGGATCATGACTTGAGCGAGTGGGGCGCTCAACCAACTGAGCCACCCACATGCCCCTTGCCAGTTTGGTAAAGAGCAGAATTTCACACATTGTACATGAATTAACAAATGCTGACTGAAGGAACAAGGTGTTGGGCTGTCTAGTCTTTTAAAAGTTTTGCCTCATGGTAGAATAATCACGGAATATTGCTATTAGATTTAGAGAGTGAACCCCTTGCTGCTCGAGGAAACTCAGTAGCAGACATTACACCAATGACACTAAATTTTAAGCTCTGAAGGGCAGGGATCTTCTCTTTTTTGCCTAGCACAGTGCCTGGCACCTTGTAGATACTAACTCATTTGTTGAGCGAATGAAAAAAATTAGTTTGAAAAGGGAATTCTTGGCAAGTGAGTCTCATGTGTGTTCAGTGTCATTTGGGATTTAAAGTGGGGACAGAGGGCAAGTGCAAGGGCAGAGAATGAGTTAGAGTTTGCCTTAAGGGAGGGAGAGAATTGATTTTGTCCGAAAACTGATTTTGTCCGAAAACTGATTCCTAATCCTAGTAGGATCTCATTTTAAGAAGTTATATTCATGTGACTGTACTAAATGAAACTGAGAAGAAAAGATAATTTTGAAGCTTGTGCATATAATCAGTTATTTAGTCTTTCGTTGGCAGATGACTTATGGCATTACTGGGACTTACTTTTTTTTCCCTCACATTAGTAACCTGCTTGACACTTGTTTCCTGTCTTATTTATAGAAGGCATAAAAACTGTATGTTAAGTACTCATGTTTGCATATTCAAAACACTTAGAACTAATCCATCTGCCTTTTTGAGCCTTGGTGAGTTATTTATAAACATCATAATCATTGACACTTTTATATCATTTGATGCAAAATTCACTGCAAGAAAATAGCATTTCAATCTGTAACCAGCAGTTGGTCATCTTATTCAAGCTTCCATTGAGATGTAAGCTAATAACTAAATTATTATAAGACATCAGTTGATAGAATAAAAAGTTTAGTGGCGCAAAGTTTTATGTAGAGGCTACAGACAAATACTCTGGTTGCTAATTTTAATATCTAACCTAATAAGATATTTAGTTGGTGTTTTTTCTCTTGGGGTATGCTATGGATAACCAATAAATGCAGTTCATTTTTCCCAGTGACTGTCCCAGTAAACTAAAACTGTGGCACAGATAAAGGGATAGTGATAACATGAACTACTGATAAGTGGAGGATAGGCAGTCTGGTGACTCCATCAAGCAGTAATGCACTTGTCTAGACCCATTCAGAGAAAAGCAATACTTCTGTTAGGAAACTGTAGGTTAAGTGGAACACTTGATAAATGTTTTTTAGGGGTTTTGAGATAACTTTGATTCTCCCTTCTCCTGTCATATGCTATACCTTTTTATTATTATTATTATTTTTAATGTTTATTTTTTGAGAGAGAGCGTGGGGGAGGGGCAGAGAGAAGGAGACAATCCGAAGCAGACTCTAGGCTCCGAGCTGTCAGCACAGAGCCTGATGTGGGGCTCTCCAAATGTGAGATCGTGACCTGAGCCAAAGTCGGTCACTTAACTGATAGAGCCACCCAGGCTATACCTTTTTTTTTTTGAGCACCTCTATGCTATACCTTTTTTGTTTGTTTTTAATGTTTTTATTTATTTTTGAGAGACAGTGTAAGCGGGGGGTGGGGGGGGGGCAGAGAGAGAGGGAGACCCAGAATCTGAAGCAGGCTCCAGGCTCTGAGCTGTCAGCATGTCGGTTAAGCATCAGATGTCGGTTAAGCATCAGACTTTGGCTCAGGTCACGATCTCAACATTTATGGGCTCAAGCCCCACCTGGGGCTCTATGCTGACAGCTCAGAGCCTGGAGCCGGCTTCAGATTCTGTCTCTCCCTCTCTCTCCCTGCCCTTCCCTCCCTCACGCTCTGTCTCTGTCTCTAAAATAAACATTTAGGGGCGCCTGGGTGGCTCAGTCGGTTAAGCGGCCGACTTCGGCTCAGATCATGATCTCGCGGTTCGTGAGTTCAAGCCCCCGCGTCGGGCTCTGTGCTGACAGCTCAGAGCCTGGAGCCTGTTTCAGATTCTGTGTCTCCCTCTCTCTGCCCCTCGCCCGTTCATGCTCTGTCTCTCTCTGTCTCAAAAATAAATAAACGTTAAAAAAATTAAAAAAAAATAAAATAAACATTTAAAATACATTAATAAACATTTCTAAAACAAGATATCTCCTGGACTCATCAAGTGAAGTATTACAGTTGGAAGATGATAGATTTCTTAGATAGGAGATGGCGATTATACTTTGAGTTTATGTAAATCTTTTAGGAACCTGAAAACTGTTCCAAAAACTGTTTTTGATAACTTAGGCTTACATGGTGTTACATGTTAGCTTAAATTAAGAAGAAATACCGTGTAATAATTATTTTCTCGAACACTACTTGAAACATCCAGAAATTTCTGTAGGAAAGACTTTCTCCCACCTTTCCTACCAGTATCCTGTAACTGCCGGTCCTCGCAAGAAGAAGAACATCGCCTGCAGAATGATCAGGAGCATTATGGGCCTCCAGAATTGCCAGGGTTTGAAACCCAGCTCTGCCACTGCCATTGTGGGGATCATAATAATGGTGTCTGAGATTTGGTTCTATTGTGAGGATTAGACGAGTCACTGACAACAGTGGTTGGTACGTGATTAGGACGTAGCTATAAATGACTATTACTATTACAGTTAGCATCATCAGGCTGCTTTTAGCAAAGTTGATTGAATAACAGTTTCTTAATTTTATGTTGTCATTTTTTAGCATAACACCTAGAAGAGCTGGGACTTTGGAACCAGAATAACTTGCATTCTTATTTGCTGCCATTTTACAAATTGTTGACCTTGGGAAAGCTTTTGTAATTCGTTGAGCCTTAATTTCTTCAGTTCTGAAGTAATAAAATCTCATAGGATTATGGTCAGGAATCTTTGAAATTGTTTTTTGAGTTGCCAGGTCCCTTTGAGATTCTACTGAAGGCCACGGAACTGTCTCCCTTGACAAAAACGGACCTAGTCCATTCCACAACCCGCCCCCCCCCCCATTTCATTTTGCATACTGCTTCAGCCATCTATAATGGCACTGGATGCGTGTTCAAAAATACTGGTGTTCCTTCTCATTACCTCACATGGTTCTCTTTCCATCAGCTTAGAGCCAGATTTCCTTGTCAAATTTTAAACATTTAAAAATATTTTATGTAATGTATAAAATCATTTAAAATAATATTTTTAAGTGTTTCATAATAACAAAAGTCTGTTTGAAAGTCTGCATATTTAATCATTGCTAAATAATTATGTGGATGTTATTTAGGATCAGCTTGTGGCTATTTTATTCAAGCCTGTTGATAGATACAGGGTGTATAAGTAGTGTCTGTTAAGACTGTGATACTGACCCAGATCTTCCAGGAAATAGATAACCAGAGGGAATCCATTTAACTTGATCTCTTGTGGTTCTAACTTGGGGCAAAATTTTCTGCTTCCCTCCAAACCCAAACTATGATTTTGGCACTGATAACTAGGCCAGTATGAGCCTATCGAAATCAGAGTCAGACTTATCATTGTTAGTTTGAAGATTGGAGGACTGACTATCAGACTTGTCATTTCTTTGGAAAACAAGAATTAAAATTCTCTGTTTTTCGCATTTAATTTAGATTTACAAGCTCCAGTGGTAGCAGCTGTCTCATTTTAGATTTTGTGCAAGAACTGTCACATTTTTGGTGCTCAATTAATGTGTTTTTACTTTTTATCTAAATTAATGATTCTGCCCATGAACTAATTTACATATTTCCATTTGCAGTATTGTGGTAATGGGAAACATTCTTTTCAACTCAATGCCTGGAATTCTAGGCTAAAAAATTCCAGTTCATCAGGCAATCGCACAAAAGACAGTTTTATTTGAAAATATGTGGTAAAGCTTTTTTTTTTTTTAAGCTGTTCAACCTATTTTGCTTTGAAAGATAGCTCAAAATTGCCAGACTGATTAAAGATACAGGAAATATTAAAAGATTTAATCCTTTATAATGGATACTTTGGCTACTACTAATAAATGTAGTATACTAAATATTAAGTTTTTTCTTATTTATGCAGAATTAAAATCACCCTATGGAACTATTTCTTTTTCAGGTATTTCTAAGAAATGTAAGTGTGTGAGACTTGTAGGAGATTTTTAATAAATGGGAAATAAGAGTTTCTTTAAAAAGGCTTTTAAAAAAAGTTTCCATGTAATCAGGACTTTAGGAATACATGTTACCCACTGTGTAAGAATTACTGAAGTGCCTCATTTATTTTTTTGGTTGTGTTTTAGTATGGATTTTGAGTCATTAGTGAGCTTGGTTGATTAATAGGTCTTAAAAATAAATACATAAAGTCCTTTTTTTATTCTTTGTGTTGATCATAGTCTTGGTGTATAGAAAAAAAACATCGTATAAGCACATTTACTGCAGAAAAAGCCATCATCATCATTTGTGGAAAATCAATATATATATTTTTCAAAATTTAGATTGATGCTCCCATGCCATCGATGTTAGTTAAAGCTTGGGGATGCTTCAGGGGTCAAGAGCAGGCCAGCTGAGTTCTTGAATCATCAGTGACTATGAGATTGACTTTCTTGGGCAGCTCTTTCCCAGCATGGGCCCCAGAGTTCCCCTCGACGGAAGATTAAAGATATACCTGAATAAGATTTTGATAGGGAAGAGTATTAAATAAGTGCTGCGTTTATCTCTAACACTGCTACCCTGCGCTAAGATGAGTAGATTTTGCTTTTCTCTATGAACATTGAATTTCATTGCTCTTTATTAAAATAGAAGTTTAGCATAAAGTAAACCATCCAACCACAGACCTCTAAAGGGATGTTGCATTTGTACTTGTTTAATAATCTAACAATTTTTGGGGCGCCTGGGTGGCACAGTCAGTTATGCGTTTGCTTTCAGCTCAGGTCATGATCTCAAAGTTCGTGAGTTTGAGCCCTGCCTTGGGCTCTGTGCTGACAGCTCAGAGCCTGGAGCCTGTTGGGATTCTGTGTCTCCATCTCTCTCTGCCCCTCCCCCGCTCGCTTGTGTGCTGTCTTTCTCTCTCTCTCAAAAATGAACATTAAAAAAAAGAAAAATAAACAATTAAAAGATGTTAAATCTACTCAAGTTCTTCTCCCATTCTTCTACAATAGGATTTTTCAAATTGTAGGTTATGACCCATTAATGGCTTATCACTTTAGAGTGTTGTAACCAGCTTATAAAAAAAACTAGAGACTATAATAGAAAGATTTCAGAGTGCATTGCATAAAGTGTAGGCAAAGTATAACTGCAAAAGGGCATACCCTGTGTCTTCTGGCTCCCGTGTGGTGTGCTTGTGTGTGTATGTGCTGGGTCTCTGTGTAAAATCTATTTTTACTCTAAGTTCTGTTCAGAAAAGTTGGAAAGATGGGATATCAGTTACTCTCCCGAAGGAGATCAACTAATGGCCTATTTAAATTTTGAGGGTGCTTATTCCTAAAATAGGAAGTGATAGTGTGCCTTCTGGTGGGTATTGTAAAATTGTCACTGCATTCTGTATTTGGATATCCTTGTTCTGCTCCCACCCTGTTTCTGCTTTTATGCCTGCTTCACTACTGTTATGTTATGGAATAATGGCTCTCAGGCAACGTGCCTGTGGACGGAGGGATCTCATTACTAAAATTGAGTGGAAGCATGTTTTTCCAAATAAGTTAATGAATAGAATTTTTTCAGCAGGAATCTCTTTTTCCAGGTTGTCTGACACCCGAGCAGGTTTGAGAACTCTACTGGGTGTGTAAGAATGCCTAACAGGTTCATCTTGATCTACTGATCAGTCCCCGAGTCTGAATCAGTATCACAAAATGTGGGCTGGGTACCAGGAGCAATGGCACGCTCACCTGGGATGTTGTTTATATTTAATAATACTGTCACAAACCTATCAAATTACCACACTTTATCCTCTAACTTTCATTATTTTTGCCTTTAGCGCTAATTTATAGCTATCTTAGGGGGTTATTGGAACAGTGTATTCTGTTGCTTTTGATTCCCAAGGATACATGATGAATCCTTTTTGGATTTTCCGAAGCAGCTATGTTACCTGATGCCAGAGGCAAATTCCTAGCCAAGCAAAGGCTTTTCTGTAACTTAAAATTCAGATGACAGACCTAGAGTTGGGTAGCCTTCTTCAAAGATGATCTTTTCAGCTAATACATAGACATCTATTTTAATTTTATTGGTGAATATTTTAATTTTCTTAAATACTTAAAATAGGGTCACTGTGACAAAGCAATCAAACATTCAAGAAGTATACAAAATAAAAGGTGAAGTCTTTCATTTTTCTTGCAACAATCCTCTGACCGAGGAGAGTTAATAATTAGTACTTTATCATTTCATACTGTGTTTTTCCATTTACAGATAATATGTGAGATTAAGGATGAAAAAAATAGGATGACTAAGCGCCAGTTATTTCTTTTTCCTCTTTAAGTTACTGTATAGGCTTATGTTTATTAGCTATATATAAATTTTTTCCTTGTAAAGTTGCCAATTTTGGAAAATACAGGTCAGTAAAAAGATAATCTTTTGTAATTTCACCCTTTAGAGAGAATTCTTTTATGTATTTTGTATATGCTTTCACTTTCTTTCTTTTTTTTAATTTTAATTTTTAACATTTATTTATTATCAAGAGACAGAGAGAGACAGAGCATGAACATGGGAGGGGCAGAGAGAGGGGGAGACACAGAATCCCAAGCAGGCTCCAGGCTCTGAACTGTCAGCAAAGAGCTGGACGCGGAGCTCAAACTTACAGACTGCTAGAGCATGGCCTGAGCCGAAGCTGGACACTTAACCGCTTAACCGGCAGAGCCACCCAGGTGCCCCTGCTTTCAGTTTCTTTTACACGTGTCCTTTTATGTCCAGATTTGATTGAACTAATGTGGGATTAAGCTTTTAATATTGTTTGTCAAGTTGCTTGTTTTTCCACCCAGCAGTGAGTGAAAAATTATATAAATTGACAAGCTCGTGCTAAAATTCATACTGGAAATGCAAAGACCTGGGATAGTCAGAGTTTATTTTGAAAATGTAGAACAACCTTGGAGGTCTTATACTATCTAATTTCAAGACTTATTATAAAGCTCCAAGAATCAAGGTAGTGTGGGGTGGGGGGTGCCTGAGTGGGTCAGTTAGTTAAGCATCTGAGTCTTGATTTTGGCTCAGGTTGTGAGATTGAGCTCTGCTCTGTGCTGAGCCCAGAGCCTGCTAAAGGTTCCTTCTCCCCCTCTCTCTCTGCCCATCCCCCACTCATTTGCACACATACTCGTCTCTCAAAATACATTAACTTAAAAAAAAACCAAACCTTGTCTGTGAGGAAATCCTCAGCATCCTAGAGCCTGGAAAACAAGTGTTTTTGGTGAATGTAGTAACCGGACTTCTTCCCAGCCTGCCGTCCTGGAGCTGAACCACGGCCTCCAGCCCTGCCATCCCTCCTGCAGACTGGCTCCCCGCACAGTCATTTCTGCTCTAATGGAGTGTTGTACAACCTTAGTCCATGGGAAATCTTTGTAGTAAGAGACCAAGGACCGGTTTTCCCTCCGTGTGTGAATGCCTTAACCCCCTTTATTCTACCTTAAGTCCTAGTTCAGCTTCTTTGAGAACGAGCAGGGGAGGGGCAGAGAATCCCAAGCGGGCTCTGCTCTGGCACCTCAGCCCAATTCAGAGGGTCATTGAGCTGAAACCAAGAGGCCACATGCTTGCCGACTCAGCCACCCAGCGACCCCAGTCCTATTTTAGTTTACATCTCCAAATGGTGAAACACTTCAATAAAGTAACGATGATTTTGGAAAAAAAAAAATAAGATAGTGTGGTATTAGCATAATGACAGACATATAGATCGATGAAACAGAATAGAACTTGAGATATAACCATACATATATGGTCACTTGTTTTTTGATCAGCAAATGGTGTTAAAACAATTGGATGTTGGTATGGGAAAAAGAATGAACTTGCCCTCTTGACTTTTTTTCTCATAAAATGCGTAAAATTTCATTTGAAATGGCTCATAGACCTAAATACAAAAGCTTTACCAGAAAACACAAGACAAAACCATACCAACTTTGGGATGGGCAAATGTTTCTTAGAAGACAAAAAGCACTAACTATAAAAGATTTAAAAAAATTGATAAATTGGACTTCATCAAAATCCAAGCCATCTGCTCTTCTAAAGAAACTGTTAAGAAAATGAAAAGGCAAGTCACAGATTGGGAGAAAGTACTCGTGATACAAAAGACTTGTATCTAGACTATGTAAAGAACTCAAATCATAACTTAATAATAAGAAATCAGCCTAATTTTTTAGACGTTCAAAAGCTTTCAGCCGATAGTGCATTAAAAATAGACGTGCAGGGGCGCATGGGTGCCTCAGTCAGCTAAAGCATCTCACTCTTGATTTCAGCTCAGGTCACCAAATCAGTTTGTGGGATAGAGCTCTACGTGGGGCCTGCTTGGGATTCTCTCTCCCTCTCTGCCTCTCTCTTGCTGGTGTGCTCTCTCTCTCAAAACAGATAAACATTAAAAAGTTAAGAAAAATAGGCATGTAAATGGCCAGTAAGCACATGCAAAGGTGCTCGATATCATAAACCATCAGGGAAATGCAAATTAAAACCACACTAAAATAGAACAGCTAAATTAAGAAAAATGAATACCAAGTTTAGGGGAGAATGTGAGGCAAACTAGACCTTACTCTTTGCTGGTGAGAGTGTCAACTGTACGACTACTTTGGAAAACAGATTAGGAGTTTCTTAGAAAGTTTCTTGTGAAGTTTAACGTAGGAATGTAAGCACATATCCACAAAAAAACTTAATACATCAGTGTTCATAGCAGCTATATTTGTAACAGCTCTCAACTGGGAAAAAGCCAAATGTCCATCAACAGGATAAATTTAATAAATTCTAATATTCATACAGTGGGATAAAAAATAACAAACTAGTGATGAACATAATAATTACATGGATGGATCTCAAAAACGATAAGCTGACTAAAAGAAGCCAGACATGTATGTTCCATTCATATGAACCTTTAGAACAGGAAAGTCTGAGCTGTAGTGATAGAAATTAGACTAGTTAGTGGTTGACAAAGCCAGGGATGGAATTGACGTTAAATGAAGGAACTTTCTGGAAAGATGGAAAAGTTCTATATATTAATTGCAGTAGTAATACATACTTGTTATGTGTTAAATGTTATCAAACTGTACACATTTGTTGTATACACATTTGTACATACTTGTGTATTTCATAAGTTAGAAGCTTTGGTTTAGCCAGGCTTTCAGATGCTTATTTGTACATGATGGAAGGTAGGTGCCTTTGATAAGAGTGAATTCTTTAGTTCCCTTCCCCCGGCCCCACCACACCAACAGGCATAGGCCAAATTATAAAGTCATTTAAAGTAAGCATTTGTGGCATATTTGAGAATAGAATTTTGGAGAAGGGGTTTCTATTTGTGAGTTACTCCTCTGGAACTGGCTGTGTGTGTGTGTGTGTGTGTGTGTGTGTGTGCGCGTGTGTGTGCGCGCGCGCGTGTGTGTGTGCGCACGCTCGTGGGTGCTCAGTTCTGCATAACCCCTAACCTTAGCAACACATGTATTCTAATTTCTACATTAAATATAGTTTTTTTCCCCTTCTTTTCCAGTAACAGGGAAACTTAGTAGTGATTTTTGTATGGGTGGATGACCTTTGAGCTTTTAGAGTTTTATAACAGAATCTGGTTTCCAGAAATACTGTTTTAATTTCTCCTTGGATTTTTTTTTTTTTTTTTTGTCTGTAGGGTTTCAAAATGAATGTACCCTTATGTCTTTTTTTTTTTTTTTTTGTCTTGTTTTATTTTCCTTCTCTGTTAGTTCAGTAATCTAACTCACTGATTTTTCTCTGGTCTAATGGATTCCAGTTAACATAATTTTAGCCCATAAAATTTTTTTTCCTAAACTTTAAAAAATTATATGCATATACATCATACATTTGTGAAAATTTATTCTTTAATGTGTTTCACTTGTTAATTTAATATTAAAGAAATCTTTTATAGTATCTCATAATGAACTTTAAAAAATATAACAGTTTTTAGAATAACTCTCTTAAGAGGTTCTATATTAGCCTGAAGTGATAGGGAATTTCCTTTTCAGGGTTTTGAAGAAACTGATGCAGTGAATGTATTTGAAAAGCTTCAGCAGTTCTTATGTCCTCTTGGGACTGATGTGTTTCCCCAAGTGTAGTATTTTTGTGTTTATGTGGTTTAATACACACAACAAAAATACCTACTCTCCAGATGAATGCTCATAGGATAAAAGTTTTCATTGATAGCTGTCATAATAAAATGTCTATCCTTTTGTCAGAATATAAGGGATTTCCATTTTAAAATTTTCCTTCATTTTATTTATTTTAGAAAGAGCATGGGTCGGGGAGAGGGACAGAGGGAGAGAGAGAGAATCTCAAGCAGGTTCCATGCTCAGCGTGGAGGCTGATGCGGGGCTTGACCCCGTGACCCTGATATTATGACCTGAGCCAAAATCAAGAGTCAGATATTCAATCGACTGAGCCACCCAGGTGGCCTAGAATATGTGGAATTTCTGTAAATCACTTATTACTTTTATGTCTTTGTAGGTGAAATTCCTTGTTTATTTTTTTCCACAAAATCAAGCTATGTATTTTAATTTTTTTTTCAACTTTTTATTTTATTTTATTTTTGGGACAGAGAGAGACAGAGCATGAACGGGCGAGGGGCAGACAGAGGGAGACACAGAATCGGAAACAGGCTCCAGGCTATGAGCTGTCAGCACAGAGCCTGACGCGGGGCTCGAACTCATGGGCCGCGAGATCATGACCTGAGCCGAAGTCGGCCCCTTAACCGACTGAGCCACCCAGGCGCCCCTCAAGCTATGTATTTTAAATGAGAACTCCTGAACATCTGATGACTCAATTTATTTATTTTTAAAGATTTTATCTTTAAGTAATGTCTACACCCAACATGTATGGGGCTTGAACCCACAACCCTGAGATCAAGAGTTGCACACTCTACCCACTGAACCAGCCAGGCACCCTTGATGGCTCTTTTTATTTTAAGAAGACTGATTTTGTTTTTAACAGTTTATTTATTTAATTTTGAAGGGAGAGACACAGAGAGAATCCCAAACAGGTTCTGCACTGTCAGCACAGCCGATATGGGACTCAAACTCATGAAACCTGACGAAACTCAGATCATGACCTGAGCCAAAGTCAAGAGTCTCATGCTTAACTGACTGAGCCTTGCAGGTGCCCTGATGACTCCATTTTAAGTGTATAAGAATCCTAGATTGTTCTCTGCCATCCTTTTATTTTATTTTATTTTATTTTATTTTATTTTTTTAATTTTAATTTTTAATTTTAATTTCTATTTAAAAAAAAAATTTTTTTTAACAGTTATTATTGAGAGACAGAGAGAGACAGAGCATGAGCATGGGAGGGGCAGAAAGAGAGGGCGACACAGAATCCAAAGCAGGCTCCAGGCTCTGAGCTGTCGGCACAGAGCCCGATGCGGGGCTTGAACTCACAGACCAGGAGATCATGACCTGAGCCAAAGTCAGATGCTTAACCGACTGAGCCACCCAGGTGCCCCTTTATTTATTTTTTTGTTATTGTGGTAAAAAACATATGTCATAAAATTTACCTCCTTAACCATTTTCTGTGGTGTTCAGTTGAGTAGTGTTACATATATTTACATTGTTGTGCTTTCCTTTGTTTTCAAGCTAACTTAATTTTAATGCACATGTATCATTATTACCCAGCACAACAAAGGTCATGTGAATTTTTTATTTAATTTTAAGTCACTAGTGTAGAATTAAAAAAAAAAATGTTGACCCCTGGGGGGTGCCTGGGTGGCTCAGTTGGTTAAGTGTCTGACTTCTTGGTTTCCACTCAGGTCATGATCTCACAGGGTTTGTGAGGGCGGGTTCATGAGTTTGAGCCCTACATCCAGTGCACTGATAATGACAATCCTAATTAAATGATGGCATTTGGAAGAGCGCGGGCTGAGTAGGACTCAGTGTGCCAGTTCTCCTGCCTGAGTTATTCCCTTAGCTGCTACAAGTCTGTTGTGGAAGTGATGTAAACAAACATATATCACAAAGATGTAAGTTTCTTTTGAAGTAGGATATGTACTCCTGGGAATACAGTAAGTCTTTATTGCATAATTGTTACTATTTAAAATAAAATTTCCACAAGTGGGAAATAATTTCTAGAGAGTTCGATGACAGGACCACTGAAATTTTCTGACATAATATTCTTCATTTGTGTGTTTTCTCTTTGTAGCCCTTACCTTTTCATTGTATGCGTGTGTTTTAAAATATTCACTTTATAATCCTGAAAAAAGTGAATAAGACACTATTCTGTCTGTACCACTTTGTAGCTTCTTGTTTTACCCTTTAGGCAAACACTGAAGTTATAATGGGCTGTGGGACAGAAGGGACCTACTATGTGTCCAGAACTTTTCTCAAATTTGTCTTATTGAAGCTTCATAATATTCCTAGGAGGTATGTACTAGCAGCCCCTGCCCACCCCCACTACACATACATTCACCATGTGGAATGGTTGGCACGATCTCAAACTCATCATTGGCAAAAGCAGGATTTAAATTGAAGGATGATTATCAAGATTGTGTGCCTTCTGCTCTCTCTTTCTGCCTCATGTTGCCAGGGAGCAAACAGGGAAACTCGTTGTGGATTAATTGGGTCCATGCTACTCAGTCTCTTGTGTTCACTAATCAGAAAACTAAATTCCAGCATGTAACATTGCTCTGCTCTATTATGATGGCAGTTATTTCAGTATCATGTTTTTAAGTCAGTGTTTGTAGCACCATCTACAAACAGCAAACTTTAATAAAATAAAAAATCCCAATTTAGAAAATCAGGCCCATACTCACTTTTATATTGGTATGTCTCAATTTTTTAAAAGAACCAGCTGTGGGGCGCCTGGGTGGCTCAGTCGGTTAAGCATCCAACTCCGGCTCAGGTCATGATCTCACAGTTTGTGAGTTCGAGCCCTGCGTCGGGCTCTGTGTTGATAGCTCAGAGCCTGGAGCCTGCTTTGGATTCTGTGTCTCTCCCTGTCTCTGCTCCTCCCATGCTCATGCTCTGTCTCTCTCTGTCTCTCAATAATAAATAAACATTTTAAAAAATTAAAAAAAAAAAAAAAGGTTAGAGTGGGAGAGAGCCAAAGTGTAAGAGACTCTTAAAAACTGAGAACAAACTGAGGGTTGATGGGGGGTGGGAGGGAGGGAGGGTGGGTGATGGGTATTGAGGAGGGCACCTTTTGGGATGAGCACTGGTGTTGTATGGAAACCAACTTGACAATAAACTTCATATGTTGAAAAAATAAATTAAAAAAATTTTTTAATAAATAAAAGAACCACTTATATTAATGGCATCCTTAAATGGACAGCTTTCAATGTTTAATCTGTTTGAGTTACAAAAATTGAATTTGTGTAGAAAGTTTCTGAATAAACCTTATGTCAAATGAATTGTGAGTTTTAAGTGAAATTTATACATTTTGGTAATGGATAAAAAATTACAAAGCATTTAAAATGTGAATCAAATGTGTTTTTTAGGCATAATGTGAAATGTAAAGAAATTAGTAACTATATAATGAAGTAGTTAATAGAACAGCCTTTATGGGGGGACTAATGTCATTTTTGGAAAATGTTTAATGACATTTACTATTTTAGTTTAGTAGCCATTACATCAAGGATGCTGATTTTATGGTATATTTACAGAATACCTACCAAACTTGACTTTCCTATAGGGCGTGACAAAGTAAATTGCTCAGTTTTGGGAGGGGTAAGTTGCTGACCAATAAATGAGTTCCTCTCATGCCCACGGGACACCCCATGGCTTAACTGAATCAACAATATTATGAAGCAGCATTTATTTCCTTTTGAAAAAGGCTTAGGACCAATAGTAACGACTGTCCTAATTATTCTTTATTTTTATTATTTTTTGTTTATTTTTGAGAGAGAGAGCAGAGGAGGGCCAATGAGAGGGGGACAGAGGATCAGAAGTGGGCTCTGTGCCGACATCAGAGAACCCGATGTGGGGCTCGAACCCACAAACGTGAGATCAGGACCTGAGCCTAAATCAGGCGCTTAACCGACTAAGCCACCCAGGTGCCCCGTCCTAATTTTTCTAAAGTAGAGTTTTACAGAAATATAGTTTGTTATGTGACACTTTAGAAATACAGTGAAGGGTTTTAATAAAGTAAACCGTGTAAACTTTGTTTTATAAGAAAAATAAAGTGAAGAATTGTTTATTGATATAGAAAACCAGTTACTTTGGCCTCAGTAGTAGATTTTCTTTGACTTGAAAACCTAAATGATGACTGTATTTCCTTACCTTATTTGATTATGTACTTTTTTTTTCTGGTTTTCATCTATCTATCCCACCCCTCAACTGCCTTTGAGATTACGCTTTCAAAGGCTCTTACCTTTCATTCCTCCCTTAACTTTTCAGTGTCTTGTAATTGCCTGTTGCTTGAAGTCCTGGCCCCGTGTGTTCTATAGCCTCATGCCATGAACGCAAGCCTTGAACTTCAGCCAAACTTCTTGAGCCAGCGTTGACTGATCCTTGCTTGCGGCATTCCTAGTCTTTGTGCCTATCCACCTCCTATGCGTGCTTTGCAGTTTAGAAGAATTAAAAGCCTCATTTAACTTTCCAGACCAAGTGAGCAACTTTTATTTCACATTTGATGAGATTCTTGCTGCTCTTCTCTATGCCTTCCATTTGGCACATAAGCTGTCATAGCTTGCATTGTCTTGTTATTAAGCTCCTACATTAATGTCTCACTTCCTGGTCGTCCTTTGAAATCTTCCCGAGAGCAGAGGCCTGTGACTTCTTGTTCTGAATCTGTATCGAATTCATTTCTGTAGCATCTACTTCAGTATTTTGCACATAGTGAAACTATAAAAAACACATAGAATTCATAAAACTATAGATTTTTAGAGGTAGAGATATTGGTCAAACATTGTTATTTATAGTTGAGAATCCTGAGTCATATAATTGTTGATTTGGGGGAATAGTATCTTCTTGAAGTCATGGTATGGCTTGGGCATGTTTTATTGTTATCTGGTATTTTTCTTTGAGCAGGGTCTTTATAGCAGTTTTTCACTTTAGTTCCTTTTTAAAAATAGCTTTTGAGAAACCCTAAACATTTAGATATGTGCTTATTTTCCAGAGAGAATTTTCAAACAACTCGAATCGTACTACTTAATACATAGAAACTGATTATCAAACATTTAAATTGAAACTGTTTGTATCTGCAAACTGGGTTTTACTAAAAGCTGGAGTACTGTGATTATTGGTCCCTCTGTGCAGTAACTCCAAAATCTATGTTATCCTCTCAGCAGTCCTATTTTATATATGTTATTGGGGTAACTATTACTCTGTTGGTAGTCTTTTCACTCTGTCTGGAAATGTAGTCCACCTCCTGAGGAAGAAAGGGAAAAAATAGTAGCACTTAATACCATTATTCCCACAGAGCTTCAGAAATTGGCACAAAAGTTTTCATGTTAATCTTACAAATGCTGTTATTTTGAATTTATTTCATTTCAAAACAGTATTCAGTGTCTTTTAATGAAACACAGGAGCTGAAACAAGGTCAGCCTTGTAGAAGAGGGAAGTGAGAATGGTTTTAGGCGTTTGTAAGGAAGGAATGGCAATGGTTGAAGAGAAATCTGGGCTACTAGTAACTTGCATTTACTTCCAAAAGAGAATCTTCCCAAGGAATTGGTATGGTGTTTGGAAGGTTGTACGTAAAGTCAGACATGATTGGGTTGCTGTTATTTTCCTTGAGGAGAACTATAGAAGATTTCTGCTGTGCCCAACAGATTTGGAGTATACTGCTTACTGATAATTCCTCATGTATCTCTTGCCTTAGTGAAGTTTTAGCACATTGAAGGGGAAAGAATGTATCATCTCAAGGTCTTGACTAGAATTTGACTAGTATTCTGCTAGTATGTATGAATTGTAGCCACTAGAATTCTCCTGGAATCCCATCTTTGCTAAAATCAGAATTCTAGGAAAGAACAGCAAACATTTAATAAGTACATCACCATCCAAGTATTGTTTTTTCTTTTTTCTTTTATTTTAACCAGGAGCTACTTAATTTTGTGGAGTGGTTTTTCTTGCTTGTTTTCTGAGTGTTATTTACAGCTATGTATTCATCATGCAGGTGGTGGAAATACAAGTCTGAATTGAGTGCTCAGGGAAAAAGCCAACATAATAGAGAAAGAAAATGTCTTTGATAGAAAAACTCATTTGTAAATTTTAGATTGGCAGCTGTCATTTTTAAACACATGTGCACACACCTACATATTATACACATGTTTTTTTCTCACCAAAGTCCTTGGGTATTGGACTAAATATTTTAGTCTTGAGCCTTTTCTTACTAAGTTGTGACTAAGGCCATATTAGAGCAGGTTCTCATGGAAGCATTTAATATCCTTAATATTATTTTTTTCTTAGCTGCATAATCTGTGTTAGGTAATATGTAGATCCTGCTATAGAAGTTCTGTGAAACCCATTCCCTAAATGCTCCCCGCCTCCCTTTAACCAGTTTAGTACAGTACAGGTTCATCAGTTTATGTCCTCTCAGATCCTCACACCTCACTTTTTGGGTACCACTACCCCCCCCCCCCCCGCCTCGCCTCCCCCCCCCGCCCCCCAAACGTGGTCACAAGAGCCTTGTGTTATGAGGACTCTCCGGATTTGGGATCTGCCTCGATTCAGCATGCGGGCCCCAAGTGGGTCTTGTGGCTTTAGAGGCAGGGCGGTGAAGAGAGTGCTCTTCTGGTAGAGAGGCCCATGGCTCCTGGCTTTAGTAGCTGCTGTTTAAAGCTCTTTTCCCTGACCAGGCGCAGACGCGGGTAATTCAGTTTGGTGTTTGCTCATTTTATTCGTTCCTCCTGCCTCTTCCCTTCATCTTTCATTGAAATGAATGGTTATTAAGGGCCCTTTTACTGAATGATTTTCCTGCATAATATCTTTATGCACCTTTTTATTTATCCTTTTCTTTTATGGCCCTATACTTGCTCATTTTTCCCCAAGCTTTTTTTTTCCTTACCATTTTGAAAGAAAATTTAGAGGACTTATTTTCTCTTCTGTCATCAGCAGGGGTTTCTGTAGGCAGGAAGAGCATTGGCGTCTCCAGTGTGGAATGCTTGACAGGCATTTTAAAAACATTCATGTCTGTAATTGAAAAAGGGCACCATGGGAAAATATGAGCTTTAATTGTTAACACTCTAGAAAGTCCATAAGATGAGGGGTTTTTTTTCTCTGAAAGAATACCATATGGGCTAAAAAAAGAAGAGTATGCTATATAATCTGCTACTGAATTAGATGATTTAGAAACTATATAAATGTTCAGAGAAAGGAAAAAATAAAATTGGCTATGTGTAGAGATTCCTTGTTTTCAACTAGGACAGGACTTTATTCTTTGGGCTTACTTCATACAGTGTTGTGCCTGTTTTTATACAGTCCTCTACGGTATGAGTTGGTGTTCTATAAGCATTCATTGGATTGAAGTGAATATATATCTGTGTCCCAAGGATCGATCCCTACTAGATAACTGTTTGCTTCCCGTGAGATAATGTGTGTTAAAATGGAAACTAACTAGAAAAATGCTAGGCCAGAATAAGGTATTGGTAAATAACCACATCATTTGGCCGTTGTACTGAGACCCTCCTAGAGTGCGACAAACACTTGGGACCACATCAGACACACAAACAGAAGTGATCCACCCTACTGCAGAATTCCTGTGCTGATGAGCACCGACTGCAAACACTGAAACAGGCCCCCAATTCTGTTTACTGTATGTATAGAACCTTCTGGCAGTTACTGAACGTTGCTTTGCTCCGTAAGTTCATTGGTATAAAACTGTTCTTTAAGTGTTGTTGGGCAATGGAATAATACAGCGGTCAAAAGAGCTTAGGCTGTGGTGTCAGACAAATTGGGTTTCAGGTCTTAGCTCTTCCATTTATGGCCCTGTGACTGTAATCATCTCTGGGATTAGCATCCTGGCTTGAAAGTTCTCAGGTTCATTGCTTATAGCTCAGAAAGAGTATAATTAAATAACAACTATTACTGGCATTTTTACACTGCACCATTTTTCGACTTCAGTGTGTATCATCTGATTTAGTTCTCCAAGGTCCTTTGACTCCATGTTTTTTGCTGCTTCCAATTTGCCCCATTTTCTCTCTAAAAAAAATTATAATTTTCCTTAAAAAGTCAGAATTGCTGTTATCTTCAAGTTAAAGTTGATTAAACATTTCTCCAAGTGTTTTATGTTTTTTGCTTGTACTCTTTCTTCCTTCCCTCTCTTCCCCTTTCTGCAATACTGTATTTGAGGATAGAGTTTTGTAGGTTTGTTCTCGGTGCTAAATGTAAAACTGGAAGGTTTTAAATGATTACTTTTTTTTCTAGTGTTCTGGGATGGGCAACGAAGATGTTTTCTCCCTGCATATTTTTCCTGGTAATTGAGACATGTACTTTCAGTCCTTGTCTCTCCATCTGGAGTGAGTCTCCATACAACATTTTTTCCCTTTGTCATTTTTGTGACATTCTTTGAGTCTTGTCTACTTATGTTTTTTCATTGTTGTATCCAGCAGTATGGCATATAGTATTCACATGGTGGAAGAAACATAGTTTGATAAGGCAAAGAGGGGTTTTTTTTCCCCCCCAGAATGCTCCTGGTGGTGGCCATCATTTTCTTGACCTTATATTGAACATTTAAAAAATTTATATTTTAACATGCAGTACGATCCATTTAAAAAATGTACAGTTCTATGTGTTTTGACAAATATATACCATCAACTGTATGCAAACATATAGTCCTGGAACTATATACATAGAACAGTTCTATCACCCCCATCGTCCCCACATTTTACTGTGCTCCTTTGTAGTCCATCCCCACCATCATCGTTAGCCCCTCACGAGCACTGATCTGTTTCTATAGTCTTGCCTTTTCTAGGATGTCTTTTAAGTGGAATCATACAGCCTCACGAGTCTGGCCATTGTGTGTATCGATAGCTCGTTCCTTTTTATTGCCGATAATATTCCCTGGTCTGGTTGTACTGCAGCTTATTTATCCATTCATCAGTTAAAGGACGTTTGGGTTGTTTCCAGCTTCTGTAGTTATGATAAAGCTACTAGAAACTTTTGCCTACAGATTGTGTGAACATAAAATTTCAGTTCTCATAGGTAAATATCCAGGAGTGGGCTTGCTGGGTTGTGGGGTAAGTTTAAACTTGTTTACTTGTTAACTGGTTAAAGTTCATAAGAAACTGCCAAATAATTTTCCTAAGTGACTGTACCATTACATTCCCACTAGCAATGTAGGAGAATGCTGGTTGCTTTGTATCCTCATTAGCACTTGTTACTGTAAGGTTTTTTTCCTCTTGGAACCCATCTAATAGGTGTGCAGTGATCTATCTAGTTGCGATTTGAGTTAGCATTTTCCTGATGACTAATGATGTTGAGCATGCTTTTGTGAATTTATTTACCATTTGTATATATTCTTTGGTGAAGATCCTGTAAACGTCTTTTGCCTGTTAAAAAAGAGTTGTTTTCATATTATTGAGTTTTGAGAGTTCTTTATATATTCTGGTCAGAATCTTTTATCAGATTATGCTGATTTGTAAATATTTCCACCCAGGGTGTGGTTTGTTTTTTCATTTGTTAGTTTTTCTTTGATGGATTGTTCTGAGCATCGATTTTCATACTATGCAAACAAAAAGCTTTTAACAAGAGCGTCTAAGTACGCCTGTGTTCATTAATGTAGAGGTATGGTTTTGATTATCCTATTTTCGTATTTTCCTTCTTTGATTTTGCCCTTCTTCCCTTTATTCCCACCCCCAGCACACACACACACACACACACACGCACGCACGCACGCAACCATATGCACACACATGCATATGCACACTTACTTATTTGTAAATTACGTCCTTTAGGACAATACAGTAAATATCTGTGCTTCAAAAAAAAAATCCATCTTGTCACACTTATGTTTAATGGACTTTGAAACAGTGCAGCTGTATAGGGGAAATGAATTCTGTTCTCTGTAAAGGACTGCTTGTTTTCAGAGCTATTGAAGATGGAAGCATTTATGCCACAGTCATATAGCTTGTCAAAACTGGATATGTTCCTGTGTTTAAAATATTTGGGATTTTCCAAAAGTTGCCGTTTCCTCTTGATCCTTTCTAAGGAGGGCTTGGTTTCTGATTACAGTTAACCCTTACTTTACTATTTAACTGCCTTTGAACAGACTTACAATATTTATTTAGATAAATGGTTGAACTTGTATTGGCATTGCATTAGAAAATGGTGGACATTTAGAAATGTATTTACATAGTTTTGGATTTCTGTATTAATGGAATAGGTTGGTTCTAAGTCTGTAAAAATAGATTTTCAGGGAAACCTGAAGACAGCAGCATCTTCTATTCTTTTTTAAGTTAATGGTAGAGATAATAATGTCAGACGATCTTCATTTTTCCTCATTACAGAGCTAGAATTTATGTATAAACATTTAAAACGAATTAGAATTTCAGAAACAATTTTTCTATTCAGTTATTTTCATATACTAAAGTTTTCATTGTAAATGCATGCTGTGTAGAGGCATAGTTTTGTTATGAAGAAGCTTTTGTTAAAAACTGATAAGATATTAGAATCAGGATCATTTTATTTAACAATGCAAAGTTACTAGCAAGAGTGGCTTTGGGTTAAGAATTTTAATTTTGTCTCTAAAATTTTTTTAGTTTGACCTTTGTTTAAAAAAAGTTGTTTTTGCCATTGAAGTGATGTGTTTAGCTGAATCCGTATTAGCATTAGTATTTAAAAAATAACATTTAGTAATAGCAGAGATATTTCAGTCCTCTGATCCTGTGGAAATGAATGGTTTTGTGTTAACCCTGACTTTTAAACAGGTGTGTTGCAAGAAACCTTCTTGGTGGGATAAAATAACCATGAACATAAAATCTTCCAGTGACCTCTTTTAAAGGCTCATGTACTGTAATTAACTACCCTTTAAATATAAGGGTTCTGTTTGTACTGCTAATTAAATTCATAGTTAAGACTTGTAGGGCAGCATTTAATTTATGTGTTGTTTTGTCTTGGGACTTCAGTAATTTGAAAGGTGATGTGAAGGTATAAATAGTGAATTTTCATTAAAATGTACTGGAAAGATACATGCTAAATTCTCAGAAAATAACTTGTCTGAAAACTAAACATAAGAGAGTCAATTCAAATTTTTTTATCTCCCTACTTATTTACTACTGTTTTACTTTAGGCTGTGTGATTTGCCCACTGACACTGACTTGACTTCGGAAACATAAAATGTACCCAAATCTGCCTGATTACATCAGGTAGATTATTTAGTATAGGATGCTGATATATCACAAATAGGAAATGCATTACTACATTTGTTTGGTGAATTCAGAGTAGGGATACCTCCAGTGTACATGTCTTGAAGTTGTGTCCAATTCTCCTTCCTAAAAGATTCCAACAAGATTTACTCCAGTAAATAAAAATTAATTTAGGAAGAGAAAGAGGCATAATGAGAATGGAACTGGGAGAGAAGGGATTATACAATTAGGCAAGATGAAATGATACCCACACACAAAGTGAAGTTAGAGGGCAGGGTATATATATATTTGAAACGCAAATAAAATGTAGGATCATAAGCACAATGTTGCTTAGAAGAAAAGCGTTTAGTACATTCACATTAGTACAATTAGCAACCTATATGTAGATCTAAAAGATTTCCCTTACCCCAAAAGGAAACCCTGTATCCATGACTCCCCATTTCCTGTTCACACAGTCCCTGCAAACACCAAGCTGTGTTCTGTCTCTCTGAATTTACTTCTTACTGATATTCCAGTATAAAAGGAATCATGCAATATGTAACCTTTTTGTATCTGGTTTCTTTTATAGCACGACCTTTTCAAGGTTTTTCTAAGTTGTATTCCTTTATTCCTTTTTATCTGAATAATACTATTATGTGAATATACTATAATTTGCTTATCTATTCATTCTTCCATTGATGGACATTTGGGTTGTTCCCATCTTTTGTCTGTTTTGAATTGTGCTGCTATGAACATATGTGTACATGTATTTGACTAACACTTGTTATCATCTGTTTTGTTTTGTTTTTTTAAATAGCCATCTTAGTGGATGTGAAATGGCACCTCATTGTGGTTTTGAAATGACCAGTGATGGGGTGCCTGGTTGGCTCAGTAGGTTAAGCCACTAGCTCTTGATTTCAGCTCAGGTCATGACGTCACAGTTCGTGAGACTGAGCCCCGCCTTGGGGCTCCACACTGACAGCACAGAATCTGCTTGGAATTCTCTCTCTCCCTCTCTCTCTGCCCCTCCCTCCCCTCACTAGCTCTTTCTCTCTGTCTCTTTCAAAATTATAAATCAACTTAAAAAAAATGACCAGTGATATTGAAGGTCTTTTCATGTGCTTGTTGGCCATTTGTATAGCTTCTTTGAAGAAAATATCTGTTCATGTCCTTGGCTCATTTTACTTGTATTTTGGATTCTAGCCTCTTATCAAATACATGATTTGCAAATATTTTTCTCTAATTCTGTAGGTTGTCTTTTCATTTTCTTGACAATATCCTTTGATGCACAACTGTTTTTAAATTTGGTGATATGCTGTTTATCTGTTTTTTTGTTGTTGTTGTTTTTGCTTTTGGTGCCAAATCCAAGGTCATGAAGATTTACCACTATGTTTTCCTCTAAGAGTTTTATGTTTTTTGGTTCTTCTAATTTGGCTGTTGATCCACTGTGAGTTAATTTTTGTATATGGTGTGATGTAGGTGTTCAGCTTCATTCTTTTGCACGTGGGTATCTTAATTGTCCCAGCACTATTTGTTGAATAGACTGTTCTTTCTTTTGAAATTGAGAAGAGCGAGTCCTTTAACTTTGTTCTTCTCTTTCAATGTTGTTTTGGCTATTTGGAACCCCTTGGAATTTCATTTGAATTTGAGGATTGGTTCTCCAGCGGCAGAAGGAACTACTGGAATCTTGATAAGAATTGCATTGAATCATTAGATCACTTTGGGTAAAATACTGCCTTTTTAATAATACTAAGTCTCCAGCCTGTGAACATGGAAGGTCTTTCCATTTATTTAGGTCTTCTATAATTTCTTTTTTTTATAATTTTTATTTTAATTCCAGTGAGTTAACACACAGCAGTATGGTCGTTTTCAGGTACACAATATAGTAATTCACCAATTCCACACATGTAATTTCTTCAGGCATTGTTTTGCAGTTCTCACTGTAGCAGTCTTTCATCTTGCCAGTTAAATTTGTTCCCAGGTATTTTATTTTGGATGCTATTTTAAGTGGGATTGTTTTTTAATTCAATTGTTTATTGCTGGTATATTAGAAATGCAACTGTTTTTTGCGTGTTGATCTCGGACTGTGGCAGAAGGTACATTTGAAATAAATTTTGAAGGGTAGAATTTGATGGCCCAAACAATGCGGGAGAAGTGTATTTCAGTCACAGGGAATTCATTGAACAGACATCATCTATTAAACTACCTTCGCGCCGGGAGAGCAGGGGAAACAAGGAGGACTAACTATACTGGGGAAAAAAAAACACACATAGTAACTAACAGAAAAAGATTATGAGACAGTATAGGGAGAGGGCAAAGAAGAAATGACTCTAATCCAGATTTAATGATGTTTTCTGTTTTGTGAAAACAACTAGCCAAATATTTGATGGTTAAATGAAGTAATGAATGTGCAAATCTGGCAAGGGATTCTAGAAATGTAAGGTGAAGCCGTTTCTCCTGTGCCCTTCAGTTTCCATATCAATGTAATAGTCAACTAATAGGGAAACTTATTTTTGGGGGGCACTTGGTGTTAAAGGGTTAAGCTGCAGGAAATTGTGACCCGCTTGCTTTTTGGGAACAAAGCTGTTTACTTATTACATGTTCCTTTAATATTGAACTAGATAGTGTATGAAAGTTTCCAGCCTTTATTTTTCTCCTTTTCATATTTTAAATCATTAGAACATAGTTTCTTTAACAAAATTTTCTGTAATTCACAGTTTCCTGGCAGTACAGCTGCTAGGACAGTTATCCTGTCCCTGTGTTGCTGTAAGAATGATTAGCTTCTTAATGTTTCTGTTTGTGCTGTGGGGACATTTATTGGGAGGACAAAAAAAAAAAAAGAAACTTTTAAAAACAGAGACAAGGGCTATAAAATAATCTCCTTCATAGTCTTTTGAAATTCTGAAAAGGCAGGTAAAGACTATTATTGAGAAGTGTGAAGATCCTTCGCTCTTGTGTAAAATAGTTTCATTTGAATATAACATTCCTCTGCTTCTGCCAAAGTGGAGAAAACCATTCAGTCCCATTCAGATTCACAAAACAGGTCATCACACTTTGAAAAATTTCATGTTATTAGATTACCCTTTATGTGATATGTAAGTAGGACACAAATAGGAAAAAAAAATTCCTTAGAATGGGGATGGCAGATTTAAGTTCCCATTCTGTTTTTTCACTGTTTATTGTATCCATAACATATATTGCTAATAAATCATAGCTTTTTTTGATGAATTTTGGACATAGCCTTAGAAGGTTTCTCAGCCTATGATTTCAGGCAGTATTTTGGAGTTTCTATGTGACAGGAAACCTGTTTGCATCCCTTATTGAATGTAAGTTTCATGAGGGTAATTTTCTCCTTCATTTTATTCACGCCTTTGTTCCCAGGACCTAGAATAGTGTCTAACACAAAGTAGACTCAGTAAATGTCGAGACAAATAAATGAAGAGATGAATATCTGTCTCAGAAAGTGTTTGTGAGATAGGCAGCCGTGAAGACTCTTAACTTTGATTCCTTTGTTCAAGCGTCAGGATCTGTTCCCCTTTAGGTGGATGTTTGTGTGATTTTATTAGCTTAGGTCAGCACAGTCTTTCTTCTGGTTTTGAATATTCTTGCATGTTTTTCAGAGTGAGCGTGGCTGATCTGGCCATGTGCCACACATATGGTTGACATCTTATAGTAACAGAGATAGAAGTATATTTGATAGCTTGATCAGTATTCATTTCCCAATATATAATAGCTTAATTTTGTTGAATTTGCATTTAAAATATTATAGACAGTGTGCTAATTACTGCAATGTCAATGTGGATTAGACAGCTGACAAAGCAAACGTTCGAGGGCCAACATCTGTGCCAAAACACCTTTAATTACAGTAGGCTTTGATCGGCTTAATTTTTTCCATAAATAAATTCATTATATTGGGACTGTTCAAATCTCTGAGAATAATAAGCCAACAACTTTTTTTTTCCCCCAAATCTGTGCTACATGAAGAATAAACGTCTTTTTCCATTCTTGCTTAAATAAAGTTCTCTTATTTTTTAAGATTGCTATTAGTGGGCAGACATTTTTCGTAGACTCCCTTAGCATTAAGTAGATGCTTGTTTTAATTTTTATTAATATTAAACTCTTAATATTACCTAAAAGATTTCCGTATTTTTCTGGCAAATACCATTGTCAAGAGATTTTGTAATTGAAGTTTAGAGACATATTGTTACTTTTTCATCAAAGACAGAGGCCAGGTGTCCTTGGTCTCTGAATTGTTAGATTAGGACTACGTCATACTTTTTAATATATTTCAGATTGATATGCAGTAGAGTGCAGTTATTCTGTGCTGATTTTGGAGAATATGATTGTTACTGCCTTCAAAAGAAAGGAATGCATGGGTCATCTCTGGATTTCCAGCTAGAACTACCTTTGGGAACATCTGTGTGAGAAGGCTTCTAAGGGTTTTGTAGTTGAATATGAATTTTGTTCTTTCTAGTCTTTTAGATTACTTAAACTGAAACCAAATCAACAATATATGAAAATATGAAAATAAAGAGTTGTAAAATTCAATCAGATTTATCATTTAGTATTTGAAAATATAACATGGGCATATAGTGATGACTTTTAAAAATAACTTTTTAAATCATTTTTTATAAACAACAATGCCCTGACAATGTAAGATGAAAACGATTTATGTTTTCGTATTATTTATGATGCTTTGCAATGGGTTTAAAATTACAGCTGAAACCTTTGTCATACCCTTGGGAGACGGCAGATTGTGCAAATAAAGGGAGCAGTTCCTTTTTGTAGAGAAGAAATGGGTTTTCTTTTGATGGTTACAGCAACATGATGGAATCCAGGACTAAGGTCTTGGCAGGCATTGTGTGCAATTAAGGAGATTAAATATGAAACTGACTTTCAAGTAGTTCTATGGCTAAATTATATTTCCCATGCTTAACAGTTTATAAGGGTCAGTTTATTTATAAGACATGTAAAGACCTTACTGAGGAGTTAAAAGGTAAGCACGGGAATCAGAGGACAGTGCATATACCGTTACATAATCAAGTGTGCTTCGCTTGTGTAGGTCAGAACATGATTACCTGAGAAGTGTTCTTTAAACCCTAGAATTTTTTTTTTTTTTTTTTTTTTGGGGGACAGAGAGAGACAGAGCATGAACGGGGGAGGGGCAGAGAGAGGGAGACACAGAATCGGAAACAGGCTCCAGGCTCTGAGCCATCAGCCCAGAGCCTGACGCGGGGCTCAAACTCACGGACCGCGAGATCGTGACCTGGCTGAAGTCGGACGCTTAACCGACTGCGCCACCCAGGCGCCCCTAAGCCCTAGAATTTTATTTTATTTTATTTTATTTTATTTTTTTATATGAAATTTATTGCCAAATTGGTTTCCATACAACACCCAGTGCTCATCCCAAAAGGTGCCTCCTCAATACCCATCACCCACCCTCTCCTCCCTCCCACCCCCCATCAACCCTCAGTTTGTTCTCACTTTTTAACAGTCTCTTATGCTTTGGCTCTCTCCCACTCTAACCTCTTTTTTTTTTTCCTTCCCCTCCCCCATGTAAACCCTAGAATTTTAAATAAGGGAGAGATCAAGACGGGTTTGGTGGTAGTGATTTGGTTAGGTGTGGACGAAGTGCATCGTAGTCGTAGTACATACAAGTCACCACAGACAAGCTGCTAGGTTCTAGTCCACGTTCTGCCACTTGGGACATTTATGACTTTGGTCAGATTACTGAATTTTCTTTAAGCCTTTAGCGTTTTTCGTTTTTGAAATGTGTGTATGATCATTTTCATTTCTAACCTCTCTTCCATCTATTTGCTAAAAAAACATTTACCAGACTGAAAAAAATTTTTTAAAAGAAAAAGTTGGCTTATCTAAATTCAGTGTTTAAGGATGATTTAGGTTCTTTTAAACGCCCAAGTTGGTTGGTTTTCTTAAATATGTTTTCTTTAATGGTAATAGACTCACTGTGAAATGACTTGAAGCAAGATTGCTGCAGTGAATTTTTAAAAAAATATTTTCAAAGTAAAATGCTAGTTTGTGTTAATAGTTTGGATCTAATCTAACATTTTCAAATTAGGAAAAATTTGAGGCTCTCTCAAAAGTAGTGTACCATTAACTATGAGATGTATTAAAATGTAGGGTGGTTTGAATGATCTGTTATGATACTACTAAGCATAGGAGCAAAATTAGCCCTAATGGGTGTTATTTCCATAAAAGCTTCATTTAAAAAGGATAAGCAGATTGAGTCAGAAGCAAAAGTGGAGATTTCTTCTGGTCAGCGTATCATACAGGACAGTGTTTTGAAAGTTGTGGCATATGACCTGTAAGTGGGTTGTAAAATTAATTTAGTGGGTCATGACTAGCATTAAGAAAAATATATATGATGGTATATCACATGTAATAACAGAAAATACTTTTTCATGCAACTTTGGTTTCACTTATTGTGTGTGTTGGCTCATGATGTAAAATGTATTTCTTAACTGCCCTCTATCTTCCCCTATGAGCACTTACCACGGTTCATAGTACATTCAGGGTAATAGGAGGTTAGTAAATGTTTAACTGCACAAAATTTAATTTAGTAAATCTGAGTGGAAGAAACTCCAAAATAATTTCAGAAAGCTTGCTTGCTTGCTTTCTTTCTTTCTTTCTTTCTTTCTTTCTTTCTTTCTTTCTTTCTTTCTAAGTTTACATCCAAGTTAGTTAGCATATAGTGCAACAATGATTTCAGGGGTAGTCAGAAAGTTTTTTTTTTCCTTTAAAAAAAAATTTTTTTTTTACATTTATTTATTTTTGAGAGACAGAGAGAGACAGAGCATGAGCAGGGAAGGGGCAGAGAGAGAGGGAGACACAGAATCAGAGGCAGGCTCCAGACTCCCGAGCTGTCAGCACAGAGCCCAATGTGGGGCACAAACCCACAAACCATGAGATCATGACCTGAGCCGAAGTCGGATGCTTAACCGACTGAGCAACACAGGCGCCCCCAGAAAGTTTTCTAATACAACATGGCATTAAGAATATTGATAAGAACTCACAAGTTGTGTTGGATTCTTTTGTTGCGTGCCAGTGACCTTCTTGGGTACAAGGATTATGTCTCATTTAGTTTTTTTTTGTCAGTGTGCATGATGGGATGGGACTAATGTTCAGAGTCAGAAATCTGGGTTACAATTTTGACTCTTGTCACATAATAAACTTTGGGACATTGGGCAACCTTTTTCAGCACTCTGAGTTTCAACTTCCTTATTTAAAAAGAAGAGGGGCACCTGGGTCTCAGTTAAGTGTCCAACTCTTGGTTTTGGCTCAAGTCCTGATCTCGTGGTTTGTGAGTTCAAGCTCTGCATTGGGCTCTGCATTTATGGTGTGGAGCATGGTCGGGATTCTGTTTCCCTCACTCTCTGCCCCTCCCTCTCCCCCCCCCCCCCCCCCCCCCGCTGTCACTCTCGCTCTCTCTGTCAAAATAAACATTTTAAAAAAATGAAAAGGAGAGTAATAGTACTTACCATGATTAATAGAGATACCACTTATAAACACTAAGTATTTTGCCTGGACTATAGTAGATGCTTAATAAACATTTTATTAAGTTAATTTAAAAGATATAAAAACATAATTGAATATTAATGTTTATTTTAAAACACTGTTTTGAGTATCCTGGAAAAAGTATGAAGTGTAAGATTAATTGGATCACATACATGGGGAGAAATTCTTCATGACCTTTTGAAAAATTAAAAGAAACTATAATTATAGAAGATAGCTTTCTTGAAAAAAAAATCAAACATTGCCCAATTAATGAAGTGTAACATGCAAGATGTAAATTAGAAGTCAAGTGGGCCAAAATCAAATCAAAGAGTTACTTGTTAAGATTAAAAATGAATCCAAATGAACCCTCCTCAAGTCAAAAGCCCAGGTAAAGATTCATTAGTAATCCTTGGAACTGTTGATATTCATGTGTAAATTGTATACTTAGGGATGAAAAAATAGGGGTATATTTATTTTTTTTTCTTTTTGAGAGAGAGAACGAGAGAGGGAGCATGTATGGGGGAGACGGGCAGAGAGCGAGAGAGAATCTTAAGCAGGCTCTGGGCTCAGTAAGGAGCCCGACTCGGGGCTCGATCTCACCACCATGAGTTTATGATCTGAGCCAAAATCAAGAGTCAGATGTTTAACCAACGGAGCCACCCAAGTGCCCCTAAAGATTTTAAGTAATCTGCACACCCAAAGTGGAGCTCAAATTTATAACCCTGTGATCAAGAGTTGCATGTTCTACTGACTGAACAGATAGGTGCCCCTAGTCTTGCTGTATTTTAATGTTCAGGTGTTTGAAACAAAAAATTATTGAGTCTGGTTTCACAAAAGAAAAGCCTGCTTAATTGGCAAACTGGAGTTCTTGTAGGGGATTATTGGAGTATGTTGGTGAGAGAGAAACTGTGAAGGTAATTTATGTAAACTTTATGAGTTCTAATACAAAAGGAATAAAAACTTTTGTGTTACTATAGGATGGAGGAGAAATGTTATCGTGGAGTCACATTGGCTTAGAAACAGGAAGTAAGCATTGGTTGTGAAGGTCATTTCTCTAGAGGCACAGGTGTGTTTTTGTGTGTGTGCATGGGTCCCCGAGGAGTTTGTGCCAGGACTAATCTCATTCCATATTTTTGTAAGTGACGTGAAGGAGGGTATATGTAGTCAAATTTTAACTTTTTTGGGCAGTGAATATCCCAGGAAGGGCCGTGAAGGCCCCAGGAAAAAACATAACTGTAGGTAACGAGAGAGCAAAAAACTGAGTGAACTAGTGTGGGATACTTCTCAGTGGTTTGCTTAGGAAAAATCATATGAATTACATATATTAACTGAGGAATCCTGAATGTAGTTATAATCAGGGTAAAAAATCAATAGCTGTTGTCGATGGTTCTCTGTAGCTATTGAGCAGAGGTCAGTATTAGGCTGGGCATTCTTTGGAAGAGTGTGAGAACAGCATGTTATTTTGCCATAGAACAAAACTGTGTTCTCAACACACACAGAAGAAACGCTGTATGTCCTTCTGTTAAATAAAAATAATGAACTATCTGGACACAAGGCAGTAAACTGCAAATACTTGTTTCTTGGAGCTATTAATACTGAAGAGGAGGATGTAACTGAGGTTATTGAAATATGATCTTGGATAAATTCTTCAGAGTCCATCACGCTGGAATTGAGGGTGGGGTAAAAGTGCTTCTAGGAGTCTTAGAAGAATCAGTTTTAGGATAAATTAAAGAGCTCTCTTCTATATTTGGGAGTAAACTTGTGGAAATTAGTATTACAAGATAAGATATAATGGGAAAAATGCATGAAAATTAGATTCACAGATGAAACATGCATCATAGAATATTTTTAAAAATTGGAGATATCTAGAATCATGAGTTTTTTTTTCCTTTTGGAAAATGACACGAAGGTCTGTATTAGTTCCTGAATTCAGACAATTCAGGATTTGATGGAATGCTGACCTGACTGTACATGCAGTCACTTTTCATGTGAAAGCTTGGGGAGCAGAGTTTTCATGGCTGGAGACCACCCAGAGTGTGCAGAGGGCCTCTCGAAGCCCTTGAGCAGGTCAAGGAAGTCCCCTCCTATACTTAGTTTGCTAATAGTTCCCCCAGCCCCCTCCAGTTTGTATCTAGCAGTGTGGTCATACAGTTTGCTTATGTTGTCTGTTAGGGGCTCTCAGGTAACTATTTTTCCCGGTTCTCACAAGCTTCTTGAGACAAATTTTTGATAATGTGTATCTTTCTAGAATACTATCCATTCTGTATTTTTTTCAAATATTGACGTAAAATTGTCCCCAGTATTCTTCTGAGTATTGATTCTCTGCTGTGTCTGTAGCTATAATTATGTCCTCCTAAGTTCTTTTTGCAACAGTTTTTTGGGTTTTTTTTTTTGTTTTTTGTTTTTGCTTATTTTCTTGACATCACATTTTTAAAGAAGGAACTTTACTATTTATTCATCATTTTACCATGAGGTAGTGATGCTCACATATAACAGGCCCCCAATTAACTTTTGCTGAACTGAACTGAGCATGACTTTAGTTTTGTCTCTGTCCAATACTGCCCATCCATTGCTCATTTTTCTTCCCATTTTGCCCCATCCCCACAGGTAGGCATTTTCACACATTTTTCCTCTCTTCTGTGCCAGTATATTCTTTTTTATCAGTGATCTTATCCTGTCCAAGCTTCTGCCATCACCTTTATTTGGATAACTCCCAAATGTATAACCCCAACCTAACCTTTCTTCTAAGCTCTAGCTGCTTGCTTGACAATTCTGTGTGCTACACCTTCAGGGTAGCCCAACCAAAGTGAAACTCCTTACTTTCCTCCACCCAAACCAGTTCTCCCTCCAGATTTCCTGTTTTCTGTTAATTGGTGCTGCCACTGTCCCAGGCACAGAACATCAGCTGTTGACTCTCCTGTCTGACTTTCTACATGTCCTCGCCTGCCAAGTTATATGCAGCCTAACTTCACAATGTCTCCATATGTATACGTGACATCGTATACATCTCCCAATCCCCCCATCACCGCGTGTATTCAGACCCTCAGTACTTCGTTCCTGGACTGTTGTAGCATCTCCTTGCCTTTTTGGCTGAGTCACTTGATCTTCATACTGAAATAAGATTAAACTTGCTAAAGCACTACAATCAGACCACCTGCTAGCTCACGCGGATTACTTAGTTCTCCCACAACCTTCTCAAATAGGTACGACTGCCTTTCTAGGTCTTCAGTAATAATGCCCACTTGTATCTTGGTTTGTCTCTCTCTTCCTGCCTTACTCATGCTTATATTGCATCGTGAGTGTTTCATCTCTCTTTTGCTTTCTTGAGTTTTTGTCCACCTGTTTCCTCTTCAAGGAGTACCCTTTCCCTCACCCCTGCCTGTTGAAAGGATGCATGTCAAGGGTAATCTCTTGTATTCTTTACTACCTTTAGGAACCTGCAGAACATTTCTTTGTTCTTTCTAGGGCACTGATCTCACCTTATGTTAGAGCCATTTGTATCTTTCCTTAATATCTCATGCTAGATTATAAACTCCCAGTGGGTAGGAACTGTTTCTCATTCAGCTTCTCCTTTTTTGTTGCCTCAGCCATTTGTTGTCAGGAAATATTGATGGAAAAAAATTCAGAGAGACTTCTTACCCTCTCTTCCTAAGACGTTTACTGTAATGTGAATGAGTACTGTAGAAACGCCATAAGCTTAGCCTTTCTAGAGATGTAGCTGTGGGTGCACCAGTCCTGCTCCCGGGGAACTGGTGTTTCAGCTTTTTATAAGACTTCTGCTTGAAGTGAGTCTGGAGGCATCACAACAGAGATGTTGATTTCTGCTACAGCAGGCCTAGGAGGTTGTATCTTGTGTTGTCTCTCTTTTTTGGGTGTGTGTTGGGGGGGGTGGGTATTTCTTTTAAATTAAGAATTTCAGTAAGTCGTGATATTTTAAAGTTTAATGTAAAAGTTAATGTATGTGAATTCAGTATGGACTGTAAATATAAGAGGTATATCTCACTATTTTTGCCCTTTAATCTGTAGAATGAAGGTGATTAAAAATAAGAGATTACATTTTATTGACATGAAAGAAAACCATTTTAGGCCAACTTAATATGAATCTGCCAGTATATTTTACATGGATGGTGTTGGCAAATATTAAAATTAGGCTTTTGTACTTGAAAAATCCTGACCAACCTCTCAGGAAGCTTGTCGACAAATTAAACTTCTGAAATTCCATCATGAGAAAAAATTTGGGAATGTTTGGGAATGCAGTGAACACATATACGTAGGAATTGTATTAAGCATTAATTTGCTACCATTTATGAAATTTAGGTTTCTGTGGAGCCTAGCAGCTTGAGTATAGAGATGGACGAGCTAACCCAGTCTTTGTTCTATAGCTTCCACGTCTCCCTCCCTCCCTCCCTCCCTGCCTGCCTGCCTGCCTGCCTGCCTCCCACCAGTGTTTTATGGAGTTTCTTAAAAAGTTTACTTATTTAGGTAATCTCTATACCCAGCGTGGGGCTCGAACTCACAATCCTGAGATCAAGAGTCACATTCTCCTCCAACTGAGCCAGCCAGACGCCCGTTTTTGGAGTTCTTACCATGATCTAGATAATAGGCCAGAAACCAGTGGTGCAGTGTTGAATAATGCAGTTCCAGAGGCTAGCTGCCCACTTGGAACTTCTAGTCCAGTGCGCCATTTGGATATAGACATATGATAAAGTTCCTTATTTTGTAAAATAAAATAATTTGTTATGACAGTGTTCAGCTTGTTAAAGGAAAAAGGCGGATAGCTCATTTTCAGATTGATAGTCATTTCACCAATAATCGGAATATTAAGCTTTAGCAGTATAAAAATATTGTGCTCAGTACAGGCACAGGCTTTAATCTGAGTCTTAGTTTACTGATCTCTGTAAATAGGGATGTTACCAGGAGTTAGTTTGCTTATCTCTGTAAATAGGGATGTTAGGAGAAGAAGTAATTAATGTTTAGCAAGCACTTTGATATTTACGCCCAGTGGCTGTAAACAGTTATTAAAAAGTCATTGTACAGGTCAGAATGGCAGGTGCAGTGGGGGTGCCAGAGTGAGGGCCAGAGAAGCAGAGTCTTTGCAGTTTTGAAGGAGATACATGTGAAAATGTTCTATTCCTGATTAAACGTTTTATTATTGAACACTTACTGTTAGGATTTCATCCATAGATCTCTGTACATTTCTCAGTGTCACAAGAAACCATATAAGTTCTGTTTATAAACACAGATAAGTTGATTATTTCTTCACTAGAGTGGTGTGTGTGTGTGTGTGTGTACATATACATATACACATACACATACACATACACATATACATATACACATACATATACATCAAATACCACAGATTCTAACTCTTCATGGTGAGAGTAACTCCCTTAGAAATGTCATTTCATGAGGGATGCCTGGGTGGCTCAGTTGGTTAAGCATCCGACTTCGACTCAGGTTGTGATCTCCCAGTTCGTGGATTTGAGCCCCGCATCGGGCTCTGTGCTGACAGCTGGGAGTCTAGAGCCTTCTTTAGATTCTGTGTCTCCCTCTTACTCTGCCCTTCCCCCGCTTGTGCTCTATCTCTCTCAAAAATAAAATAAACATTAAAAAAAACCTTAAAAAAATGTCATTTCACAAGAAAATAGCAAGCACTGTGGTTCCTTGTATTGGACAGGAGTAGTGGGGGAAGGCCGGAGCCGCGGTGTGGTGTGGGGAGAAGATGGTGGACGTGGAGCCCTCGTTCTAACTGCCTCGTTGCCTCAGCTTCACTTCCGCTCTCTGGTCCGTGACCTTGAAGTCACTAGTTGCTGGCTCTTTTGACACTTAAGCAGATCTTTTGCCTCAGTTACTTAAAACATTTTGAGAGTCTTGGAATAGGGCTCCTTCAAATCCTGGTGAATAGGAATAACAATAAAAAAAAGTCTGTGATTTGGAGAGCAGTAGCAGAAAATACTAGGCAAAATAAGTTGGCATTTATCATAGATTATTTGTGAGAGGGATTAAATGCTTGTGTTACGTTTAGGAGTTTACAGCTAAAACAGATCTAAATTATGAGTGATTCTTCACTTTAATAGGATTTTACAAGTTATTTGGAATGGCTCCAAGCATTATATGTATTTCTAGAAGTCAAGGTTTAGTTGCTATCGAACTGCTGCTAATTGTTTTTGTGCTTGCTGGGTTTTGTAGTGTTTCCCTCTCTTTCTGGAAAGAGAGAAGACAGTATGTGTTGGGGCAGTGGTTGTGTGCATGTGCTATTAATCCTCTGGGGAAAAAATTACACTAAGTATACTTCTTTAAAAATGCTTTGAAATTTTATCTGGCCGAAAGATTACATTTCTAAATATGAAGACAACTTCTGAGCAGAGAAAAAATTTATAAACCATGCATGGCACGTTTACAAATTCTTTGAAAAAACTGTCTGTGAAGGTCTTTGGAGTGATCATTTATCCCTCTATTCCCATATGTCACACATTGCCTTTTTACCCCTGGGGAGTAACCATATTGCATTATTTGTGATCCTTTGGAGTTGTATGAAATGATAATTTAACTTTTCAGATGTGGTTAATCTACAGGCCCTGCTTCCTAACCATTAGCATACATGGCATGACAGCCTTAAATGTTTCCAGGTGTGATTAAAGAACTTGGCCGGTAAATTACTCGTAGATTATCTTGGCCACTGTAATTTACTACAAAACTGAAGCTTTGGCATCAGCAGTTGAAAAGACTATGTTAACAGGAACTCCACTTGAGACACGTTTTACATTAAATAAATGAACTGTCTTCTTGAGACAGTTAAGTGTTTATTTTTTATACTATTTAGAACTATATTGTGTCTTTTGAATGGTTGAAGTTTTGTCAAAAAGCAGGTCTTGAGGGGCACCTGGGTGGCTCAGTTGGTTGAGCGCCAGGCTTCGGCTCAGGTCATGATCTCATGGTTCATGGGTTTGAACCCCCTGTCCGGCTTGCTGCTGTCAGCACAGACCCTGCTTTGGATCCTCTGTGCCCCTCCCCTGCTCACACTCTCAAAAAAAAAAAAAAAAACAAAAAACAAAACATCTGATTTACAGCATTGACTTGTTTTGTGAGACTTACTACAGCTAAAATAAATTTTTTTAGTGTTTATTCATTTTTGAGAGAGAGAGAGAGCATCAGCGGGGAAGGGGCAGAGAGAGAGGGAGACACAGAATCCGAAGCAGGCTCCAGGCTCCGAGCTGTCAGCAACAGAGCCCTACGCGGGGCTCAAACTCACAAACCACGAGAGGGCGACCTGATCCGAATCCCAGGCTTAACCGACTGAGCCACCCAGGTGCCCCAAGACTTACTACAATTTTGAAAATCTTCTTCCCACCACTGTTGGAACCTGCGCTGCCCTCAGCCCCACTTTTATTTCTGCTCTGGTCCAGAGACAAGCCGTCATCTTTCCTCCACTCCATGGTTTGTCCCAGTTCCTGGAATGGAGTCTCATTTTCCCCAAAAAAGAGTTACAGTTAATCAATGCATAAGAGGGCCCATTTAACACTCTGTTGTTGTTGTTAGCACTAGAAAAATCCTCGGAGATCTGAACGGTTTGTTGTTAATGGAGACATAAGAGAGTCTGTGTTCTATTTTGTAGCTGGCCACAGAAAGAGTGAAATTCTGGGCAAAGGTAGCAGGTGAGGTGAGTTGAAAGAGAGGCAGCAGGCTGGCCCGGGGCTGGAAATTGTCCACTGGTTAGGTCTGCTGGCACTCACTGTTCTTTACCCATGGCAGTCTTGTCTCCAGCTTAGCACCTGCCCTCAAATTTCCTGTCTTGGTCTTCAGACCCTCTTAAACCTTCCCTACCTTTCCCCACCCATTATCTTTCCCATAACATTTCCTGCTTCCCCAAGATTGCCCCCACCACTCAGGGGGAGGCACAGTATTCTCTTATTCCCCAGCAGAGGGGAGGCATGTCTGTCCTCTGTCCCACTGCTGCAAAGTGGACAGGAGGTGGGTTCCTGAAATCCCTGGTGGGGACTCTGAGTTTTCTTATCGGAATGTTTTCACAAGGGCCGGTAAGATTTTCCAGAACTATAAACATGCTCTAGTGCCATACAAATAGAATATATAGATTAATAGGCCTTTTGTTGCTGGTGTGAGGCAATGTAATAACCGTTTGTGATACTGTTCATCCGAGAGTGTCCCAGGTTCCAGCCAAAAATGGGTTTTGAAAAAACATTTTTTCTAGAAATATTGTTTTGTGTGGTAGAACTCAATCAAGTTGAATATCTTCTACTTTCCTTAACCCTGATTGATTTATTGATTTATTGATTTATTGATTTAGTGAACTCTACTCACAGTCTGGGGCTCAAACTCAGAACCTTGAGATCTGAGATCAAGAGTCAAATGCTGTAGTGACTGAGTCAGCCAGGCACCCCTTCTTAACCCTGAATTATGATGAAAGCTTCAAATAAGATTCACGTTCTTAATGAAAGAGAAGATAGGGATCTTTGGTCCTCATAATTTTGCGTTGGTTGCCTATATTAATGTGCCAGTGTAAATCATTACTGATTACTTGGGTTTAGGGATCGTCATTGAGATAGTCGTGGTATGAAAATATTTATCCATTCTTTTAGATATTTTTGACATCCTAGGAAGGCTGTTACATATGGCAGAATGAAACGTAGGGACCAGAAGGGGCAAAAGTAGAAATTTTGCACTGAGTTTATTTATAAAAACAAATTTTAAAGGAATATTTAATCGGAGGCATTGAATAAACTTCAGTTCTGCTAGTGACTTTGTCCCTTGAAAATTGTTTACTAACCTATGGGGTTATAACTAGAGGCATTCGCTAATGTATTTGCAGTGACTGTTGAAATAATTCAAATTTATTGACCATGGGAGGATATTAAATATTTATCTTTTCTGCTTAGTGCCGGTAGTGAAATAGAATATAAGTTAATGGTTAATGGCTTATAGGCTGTTACTTCTGAAATAGTACCTTCATTTACTTTATCCAGTGGCATTACTTACTTGTGTTGTATGTGTTAAAAAGCATATTTGGAACCTACCTTACATAAATTTTCCTGCTTAGCTAAACAATATTCCAGAAGAGATTTTTAACTAGGGTGTGTGTATGTGTAAGTGACTGCAAAGGGAGGAAAGTAGGTAAGTTGTAGGCTGGAGAGAAATCTTTTTCTTTAAAAACAAATAGAATGGAATGTTATGTATTAATATTATATGAAGTGTGTTTTGGCACATCTGCAGTATGTAACACGATCCAGAATTATAAGAATGGCAGTAGTTGAGCGTATAGAATCTGGCAATCGTGTTTGAGTAGTATGAAGATGATCAAATTAAAAACGTATTTGTAGATGTAGAATCAGAGGGAAGAAGCTAACTTATTTAGGTTTCCTTCACAGTAACGATAATGCAGTATCAAACTAAGAATGTCTTAACATGAAATTTTACTTGAAATGGTATAAACATTAGGAAGAACATAAAGCAGTATTTGTAAGTTTTAAACTTTAAGGGGGGTAATTTATAGAACTGTTTTGAATTTTCTGAAAATTAGATCTTCAGAACTTACAAAAGATAATAATAGCAAATAAAAACAATAATAAAATATACTCTAATAAAAAGGTTTGGTTTTCCTGTGGGCCCTAAGGGACTATTTGAGGTTTTTTTTGTTTTGTTTTGCTTTCTATTACATTAGATCCCAAAGATCCCAAAGTTGACTGCATTAATGTGGTCAATTTTTTTTTTTTAATTCAGATACTTGAATCTGAAAACTACAAGGTACTTAATTTAAATGTCATTAGTTTAGCAGGGCGCCTGGGTGGCGCAATTGGCTAAGCATCCGACTTTGGCTCAGATCATTGGGGTTTGTGGGTTTAAGCCCCGTATCAGGCTCTGTGCTGACAGTTCAGAGCCTGGAGCCTGCTTCGGATTCTATCTCCCTGTTTCTGACCCTCCCCCACTCACACACACACACACACACACACACACACACACACACTCTCTCTCTCTCTCTCTCTCTCTCTCTCTCTCTCTCTCAAAAATAAACATAAAAAAATAAAAAATGTCATTAGTGTATCAAAACAAATTACTTAGAAAAGGATGTTTAATTAACTACTTCTGTATGTGATAGCGTTTCATTGATACTATATCATGCCAGGTGTATATTACTGAGATCTATACTAGTTACGGTAAGAACAGATTTTGTACTGAATTAAAATTTTCTGTATAAATTAAATGTCACATTTGTACAAAATATACTGAGGAGACAACATAGTATTGAACATGTATTATTAAATGGAAAGCATTTGAGTATTAGGAAATTTGGCCTAAGGTCTCTCTTTTGTCCTTTCTGTATATAGTTGCCATTGTAGGGAAAAGTCATGTAGTTTTTATCCTGTACTCTGTTTTGCCAGAAGCTGGAATTGACTAATTAGAAAAATGTAAACAAGTATGAAGCTAGCAAGTAATATTTTAAGTACTAAATAGAAACATCCATGAGTAATCTGTTTTCTTTGTTAAAAGAATATGCATTCGTAATTAACAAATCAGTTAAGCACGTTTTTCAGGGCATCACTACAGTACAGTCTTACTGACTTTTTAGCTATGAATAATTTAATTTGCGGTTATGCATGTGTGTGCTGAGGAATGGACACACTTAAAAAGTGGTTTAGGTACCAGGACTTCATTTTGTGCCTTTGCACCATCAGCCGTTTTCACAGAACTTGAACTACCTGTTTATTTTACAGGCACTTGTGTCTATAGTGCTTACCTTGGGACGAGCATTGTTCTAAGTGCTTCGTTGCTATTAACTCATTTACTTAAAACCTGATAGCAACACCACGAGGAGGGTATAGTTATGACTTCTGTTTTGCAGATGGCACACAAAGGTTAGGTAAGCAGCCTAAGGTCCCGCAACTAGTCTGTGGAGAGCCCCTGTTCGAATCTCAGCACTACCTCCAGAGTTTGTGCGTCCCCCTCCCCACCATCCCCTGAGTTTGTGCTCTTAATCAGTATCCTCCATTGCCTTATCCAGAAAGATCTCTCTTGGAAAGTGGAGTCCAAATTCTTTCCTTTGTCAGACCCCTTGCTCCCATGCTTTTGCTGACCAGACAGGGATCTTGGGAGGGATTTATTGGCAGGAATTCTTGTCATCTTGCTCTTCTAGATGTTTGGGAGGCAGGCAGTGTGACAGCTTCTGACTGTGAGTGACCCAGATCCGGCTTTGTGTGCAGTCATTCGCAAATCCTCATTCGCAGTAGAAACTTTCCTGTATCAAGACCGAACTCTACCCTCTTATCCTGGAAATCGGGGGTGAAGAATGTGAGCCATCTTGGCGTTTATGGGAGGAGCTAGGAATATGGAAGAAGAGGAGAGAGACAGTATTATTGCCTGATGGAAAGTATGAGCCCCACATAGAATACAAGTGCTGATGTTAAAGGGGCTGCTTTTCTCAAGGACAACTTTTCTAATATGCTCTAGGACAAGCAATAGCAGGGGTTCATTTGTTTGAGTGTGATTAGTGATTCTTCTCCTCAGTGGAGGGGAGGCCAGTGTGTATACGCATGTACATAGACATTACTCTTCAAGTAGTCACTATCGGGTCTATACCATGTATTAAAAAGTATTGAGTTGGGGCGCCTGGGTGGCTCAGTCGGTTGGGCATCCGACTTCGGCTCAGGTCATGATCTCGCGGTCCGTGAGTTCGAGCCCCGCATCGGGCCCTGGGCTGACAGCTCAGAGCCTGGAGCCTGTTTCGGATTCTGTGTCTCCCTCTCTCTCTGACCCTCCCCCGCTCATGCTCTGTCTCTCTCTGTCTCAAAAATAAATGTTTAAAAAAAAAAAGTACTGAGTTTATGTGAACATGAAGCACTGATTTGTCTTGCCAGCGGCTCTTGGTCCTTGGCATCTTTATCTAAACCCATCTCCATCAGTATTGTAAGGGGCGCTGGCCGTCTTTTAGTTTTATCTGCTTTGTAAGATGACTTTCTTTGCCCTTGAGGTACCTTTGTCCTCTCTCCGTGCAGCCCCTCCAGAGTAACTGGAGTTACCTTAAACCCTAAGCTGTGTACCTAGGTTCGCAGCAGCATTATTCATGATAGCCAAAAGGTGGAAGCAACTCTGTGTCTATTGACAGAGGAGTAAATAAACACAATGTGGTATACACACACAAGGGAATATTACTCAGCCTTAAAAAGGGAGGAAATTCTGACCACATGGATGAACTTTGAAGACATTATGCTCAGTGAGATAAGTCAGTCATAGAAAGACAAATACTGATGGAATCCATTCATGTGAGGTACCTAGAGTGGTTAAGTTCATAGAGACAGAACGTAGAATGGGTGATTGCCAGGGGCAGGAGGGTAGTGAGAAAGGTAGTGAGGAGTTATTGTTTAATGGGTATAGAATTCAGTTGTGCAAGGCAAAAAGGGTTCTGGAGGCTGGTTGTACAATAATGTAAATGCCCTTAATACTACTGAACTGTACACGTAAAGGGGTTTGAGAGTAAATTTTATGCTTTGTATATCTTACCACGATTAAACAACAACAAGCCTTTCAGCTGTCGTCTAAAATCTGTTCAGGTGTTTTCGTGTGGTGTTTTAATTAACAAACACACTTATTAGTAGCAGCTGGCTCTACGATGGTCGCAAGCAACTGGCTCAGCCCTGTTTTCTAGAGAACATTGTGTGGTATGCGTGTGAATGTGTTGATTCATTCCAGAAAAAACTTCTGTGGAAGTTGAAGAAAGGGGTAGGCAGGTATGGGGCGGGGGGGAGCAGGGGGAGCGGAGCTCATGGAAACAGGAGGCAGTGGAACATGTTCAGAGTAGCTGAGAAAACGACCATGGTCTATGTAGGAAGAGCAGAATCAATGTATTAAGGGTGTCAGCAGATAACCCACATTTCTCATTTTAACTGTTTTCTTATCGTATCTACCAGGTAGAATATTGGCTTCTGTCAGAGGATCCGGATATATTCCATTTATTGGCATTTATGATAACGGGTTCGGGAAAGGTCCTGTGCTGCGAGTTGCTGGGATTAATAGAAAGATCAAGTCAGAACCCCTTGCCTTTAAGAGCAAGAAGGAGAGTATTGAGCTCAGAATAAGATAAGATGTGTGGACCAATGGAACTAAAATACAAGACAGGATCCGACAAGCCGTATAAAGAAAGTTCTGTGGAAACGCAGACTACAGAGATCTAGTTCTCTGAAGTGAGGTCAAGGAAGGATGAAGTAGGAGCAGAACCTTGAAAGATGAGAAGGATGTTAATAGGCAGAGATAATGGATCTGGATCCGAGGTGAGCACTAAGACGCAGATACAGGGAAGGCCACGGTGATCTCCGCCAGGAAGGGCCAAAAGCTCGGTGTCATGGATGTTTACATTGCCCGGCAGCGTGTGAAAAGGATTCTAACTGAAGAGATTATTCCGTGTGGTGTTGGAGAAGGGAAATGGCTGTTGTTACTGAGCAAGAAGCTTAACCTCTCAGGCCAGTGCTGAGGACAGAGTAGCGTTCACTGCCTCGCGCTTGCCCCAGGAGGGTTCGGGAGAGCCTGCTGCGCCAGAAGCAGTGCAGAGCTGAAGGGGATCTGGGGCTGAGGCGGGCACGGGCGGATTTCACAGCCCCGCCCCCCGAGGTATGCACGCATCGCCGTGGTAGTGAGTGCTTCCGATTACTCTTGACTTCGTTCAGTTTGGATTTGAGTCTTAATTTCTTCAAGTCAGCTAATAAAAAAAGTCCAGTCTTTGAACATGCCCTGCAAGCAGTTGGGGAAGACCGGTCCTGCCAGCTCTTTGACAAATTCTGTAACCAAATATTGGATCGGATAAAGGTGGAAGATGGAATTTGGAGTATGAAATCATAGCTTCAAATCTTTGCTTTGCCACTAGCAGTGAGACCGGAGGCAGATTATTTAAACTCCATTTTTTTCTGTTTCTTTGTTAAATCAAGAGAATGTTTACCTTTCAGGTCTGCTCAGATGACCTGAGATAGTAACTATAACATAATTTATTCCCCATCTCTAACATGATGATTTCAGTGCTTTTTACTCTTCTCTGTATTAAGCAACCACATTCAGCTTTTGTAAAGCGTGAGTTTCTCTGAACTATGGACTCCTGGAGTTTGATCTTTAAAGACTAGCAGCAAAACAAGCTTGTTCACTTTTGAGTTACTTAAAAAAAAAAATGATGTGAGCATCAAAATTTGCTGTTAAAATCTATTTGAATTGCAGTCTATCTTATATACCTTAATATAACATATATAGTATTATTTTCTTCACCCCCTCCCTAAACACCAGCAACAACAATAAAACTTATGACTAAAATAGTCAAAGGGGATTTTGGCAGAATTTTCTCTTCACTTCAACAGAAAAACTCATTTTAATATCTCGAATGAGGAATAAGTTGGGAAAAAGTTTTACTCAGACCAGCATTCTTGAAATAGATTCAGAATCATACTGTAATATATTGTGGAGCACATTCAAGTGTACGTGGTCTTCTTTTCATTATTGAGCACAGTTTTAAACCTGTAAGTTTTAGACCTTACGAACCTAGCCATTTTAATTCACAGTAGGCTAAACTTGGCACAGATACTCTCTGCTCAAACACAAGCGTAGTTGTGTTTTTTAACTGAAAAAGTTGACTAGTCTTCTGAAAAAGAAATTCCTAGAGGTTAAAAAAAAAGGGAATATTTACTTTGTCCAGTTTTAGCAACAAGCAATTGTGTTGGCTTCGCCCCCAGCCCCTTCTAAACTCCAGTCGCTGTTTACTGTATACTTGTGTTTTTAGTAAAATCGTTGCCTTACAAATCTTAAAATGGCTTCCATCATCACATAGTGACTTTTTTCATAAGTATTGTTTTTTTGAAACCTTAATAAAGGAATTCATGTAACATGAATTAAAAAAGTAAATCCTGTTGACCTTGAGGGGACTTTGCCTTCTGACCTTTCAAGCATCTCTATTCATGTCATGATGTAAGTCATGACTTATTGTTTAAAACTGTAATTTGTGTCTGTGTGAAAATGCATTTTTTCCTACTGCCTTTGCTGGGACTATAACATCGTAATGATTTTGTTAACAATATATTTGATTGCTGCCTCATTGAATGAGATTTTGCTTTAGAAAATTTAAATGTAAGCATTTAAAGATAAAGCTTAAATGAAAATTAAAGCCTAGCTTAAAATGAATTTGGATAAAGTCTGATTTTTACTTTGGTTTCTCTGGTGGTATGCAGTTTAATGCGGGGGAGGGGGGCAGGGGAGAGGGGGTAGGGAATGTAGATATAAAAATAACACCAAAGTGTTCTGCTTTTTAAAAGTTGACACAAATTAACACATAGCCATAGTTTTAGACATTTTAGCTTAAGGTAGGAATATCTCACTTTCACCTACACATTTTCATAGTGAACTGAAGAGAATTGTGAAAAGGAAAATAAATATCTGTATACAATTTATACAGTTGAGAAATTTTTAAAATTAGTTTAAAACTTTTAGTAGAATTTGCTGTTTTAGCAAGGGAGAAATTTGAGTTAGAATGAATTGAAAGACCAATAGGAACTGTCATAAAAATTCCAAGATTTAAATGACTGCGGTCACTTCTGGGCTCTACTCTATTGTGTTGGGTTATTTTAAGCTTTTGACTGTAGCATTGTGGCATTACATTGGTTAGTAAATGTTAGATTCTGTTTTGGGTTGTTTAAAACCTTTATGCTATCGTTTCTATATGCAGAAAAGTTTATACGTGATAATAACTTACTTGGAACCATTTTTGTAAAAGAAAAATCCAGGAGATGTTACGTTAAAGTTGTGGTACTTTTGCCGCAGTTGTAATTTAAACGTGGAGTTTGCTTTTTACAACTAAAGGCTATATTCTAATGAGCAATTTGGAATGAAATAATTCTCTCCTTAGTGTTAGAACTTTTTTCTGCGCTGACTCCTCTTAAGTAAATGGGCGTAGGGGAGGCTTTACAATAAATTCACCAATTGAAAGTTTTTACTTAAGAGAGAAAAAAAATCACTGTATTAATTTCTTACCTATTTGCTTTGCATAACTCCCTTTTTCAGATGACTGAAGATAACCAACCCTTAGAGGTTAGAATTGCTTTTATTTTATCAACTAGAAATCTTTCCTAGGTGTTATTATACACATTCATAATCTTTTTTTTTTTTAAGTTTCTTTATTTTTGAGAACGAAGCAGGGGGTGGAGAGAGAGAAAGCGAGAGAGAATCAATCCCAAGCAGGCTCTGCGCTGTCTTCCGAGAACCTGACATGGGGGTTGAACCCACAAACCACGAGATCATGACCTGAGTGGAAAGCGAGAGCTGGATGTTTAACTGACTGAGCCACCCAGGCACCCCCACATTCATAATCTTTAAAATTACATAAATATAACTTTTTTCTTGTGCCTGCAGATGAATTTTTGTTGTATTCCACTTTTTGCTTTTATACAATATGGCACCCAGATTAGTACAGATCTTAATTTATTATGTCTGATTTTTTTCCCCCATAAATGTCAGCTAGTGCTTTTCACCACTGGCATTCATAAATCCTTTCACTGTGTTCCCCATTTGCTGTAAACAAGTAATGAGATAACAACAATTACTATTTTTTCGGTGTTTTATAATCTTAACATTGACCCTATGTCAAAGGCATTCTCCCTATCCTTGAGAGGAAAAAAGTTACATTCAGACAGGTTAAAACTTTTGAAGGTCAGGAAGCCAGTAAGTGGTAAGACGGAACAGGACTCAGATGAATCTTTATATATGTGTAAATATATGTATAAAAATACCTTCGTAAATACTACCCAGATCAACATATAGAATGTTTCCAGTACCTTGGTAGGCTCTCTTGTGTGCCCCCTCTCATTAGTGTCCCCTCAAAGGTAACTACTGTTCTCGTCTTGATCCACATAGACGTATCTCTATCCCCTGTTGATTAGTTTTGCCTGTTCTTGAACTTCATAAAAATTGAATCATATAAGTATACTCTTTGGTATTGGGCGTTTTTTTTTTTTTTTAACCTAGCATTGCATCTGTGAGATTCATCCATGTTGTAGCGTATAGTGTCGCTTTCTTCTTTTTCATTGCTGCCTAGTATTCCATTATGTGAATATATCAAAGTTTATGTGTTCTTCTTACTGCTGGAAATCTGGGTCATTTCCATTTTGGGGCTATTATAAATAGAGCTGCTATATACATTCTTACACATGTTTTCAGTTTAATGCATGTTTTACATTGACTTCTCTTGGAAACATACCCAAGATTGAAGTTGCTTAACCTTGGGAATAATGTATGGTGACCTTTGGTAGGTGCTGCCAATCAGTTTTTTAAGTGTTTGTACAAGTTTACACTCTGGTCAGCAATGTATGGGGGTTCTAGTTGCTTATCATATGTTGGTATTGTCAGCCTTATTAGTTTTTTCCCTTTTTAATTTAATTTAATTTGAATTAAATCTATTTAATAGGGTGTCTAGTTTCATGTAATAGAGATGCAAACTGAAAGTTATGTTTTACAGTGAAAAAATACTTAACATAAATGTAGGTACTTATTCACATAGAGAGATTAACAGTTGTGTGCATAGTCTTGGATACTCCTGAGGTTTTGCTTTGTTTTTTCCTAACCCATGTCTTTATAAGTGAGCCTTGATTGCTTGTTTAACCACTGATATTAATGAAGTTTTTCCTACAATAAGGACAAGTACAATATTCTAGAAACTACTTGTTTCATTTAGAATTTTGAGGAAGTTTTCAAAGGAATTTAAGATGGTTATTCACAAATTGACAAGTTGTAGAAGAACTCAGTAAAGACCTTTATCACTGAAAAATCAAGGTCTTTTTTGCTTCAGAATACAGCAATTGCATATAATCTGTAGGACTTTATTAATAAATTTTGTTCATTATATAGCTTTCACGAACTTACAGTAAGTTATCCTGCTAAAAATTGCTTGACTTGATCAGTTCTTGTTTTTCCAAGTTCGTGCAAGTTCCACGTGTTTGGCTTTCCTGTCTGAGTCTCAGGTACGCTGATTAGTCAGGCGGTCTCATCTGAAACTAATGTATAATAGTGCCGAGTCGTATAACTCGCCACACCAGTTTCATAGTGTTTTTGTTTTGCTCAAGTAGATGAAAGGTTTATTTAAGTGTGGCCACACTGGTACTGCATTCCTAGTGATCTTGGTAGGTTAATGACAATCTTTGTCATAGAAATCAGGAAATGTGGGTTGAGCCTCTGGGATGGATGCATGTCGTTGGTTCATTAACATGCAGTCTCCCAGAGGACTGAGGATTATTGGAAGCACTTGGTAGGTAATGCAGCTTTAAAAACCTATCTATCTATCTACCTATCTGTCTATCTTCATTCTGTTTTTTAAACTCTTTGAAGACTTTAGTGTTTAATCATATTATCTAGTGTATGAATGCTTCCTCCAATAAGATAAACATGACTTTGGAAATCCAGGTAGGTTTCTTTCCACAGTTTAGTAGGTTTGTTTTAGCTGGGGTGTTTTGGTTGATCATGAACTCAGTCATATTATACTGCTGCTTTGTTTAACTGGTTGGCTTTTAACTGCATTAACTTTATCAGTGTGATTGATCCGTGATTTTGTTGTTATTACCATTATAGAGAATGGGTGGAAGAATTGTTTAAAATATTTATCTTTGAAAAACAATCAGTTAAGGCAGTTTGGTACTTAGAAAGCTTTGAGGTGTCTATTTGAATGGATTGTAGTGATTATGGATTTTGTAAGAGTTTCAGGATAAATATAGGTATGCATTTATGAGGAGAGGAGACATACTGCAGACATTCTTTACCAGACATTCTTATTTCAGGTATATTCCTTATACCATTCAAAGTGTAAACAAATGGATGGCAAGATTGTTGTTGATTCGAAGACTGGTCATGTGTGCTTGTGTTGTAAGGAAAGAGAGGACATAAAGCAGAATGTATTACCCTCTGTGGGCAAACTCAAGAATTTATATAATCTTATAATTGAAATGGAAAATTTTGAGATTGGGCAAGGAAAACTTTTTTTTTTTTTAATTTTTTTTTTTCAACATTTATTTATTTTTGGGACAGAGAGAGACAGAGCATGAATGGGGTAGGGGCAGAGAGAGAGGGAGACACAGAATCGGAAACAGGCTCCAGGCTCTGAGCCATCAGCCCAGAGCCTGACGCGGGGCTTGAACTCCCGGACCGCGAGATCGTGACCTGGCTGAAGTCGGGCGCTTAACCGACTGCGCCACCCAGGCGCCCGGGCAAGGAAAACTTAAGCAAAGGCAGTGAAGTGGGTTAGTTGCTGGTAAAGAGCTATGGTACAGGACTGAGTTACTGATTGTCCTATCCAGAGTGCAGTCTCTAGAGAAACCCAGCACATAAGTTATTTATTAGAACCTCAGTAAGGTAGCTGAGGCCTTTAATTTTTTTAAGACCATTTCTGCCTTTTGTAAGTCAGTGTTGAGTTTATGGGCTACCACCAATACATGTAAAGTTTTAAAACCACTGAAGGTTAAGTTTCTTACCACCTCTCCTGTTGTACCTTTTATGCGTCTGGAAGATCATGATGGTTGGGGAAATAGTTTAGAGCTACCAATGTGTCTAGAAGTGAATCTGCATAAGGGACTAGGGCACTTCACTAGCTTTGGGGCTTAAAATCTTTAGCATTGGATCCCTGAGGATATGACCAACAGTTTTCCTGGTTCAGCATATGTTAGTTACATTAAGTTAAAAAAAAAAAATCATATGTAAGTTACCTATCAGTTTTCCTTGTGTGAACCTTCCATATTACAGATCAGTTTTCCAAAGACAGGCCCTTCAAGTTACTTAAAGTTTTCTGTATAATTGTAGGGATTACAGCACTGTGCTCATGTGCTCTCTGTCTGTCTGTCTCTCTCCCTGTCTCTCTCTCTCTCTCTCTCTCTCTCTCTCTCTCTGTGTGTGTGTGTGTGTGTGTGTGTGTGTGAGAAGAACAGAAGGATTAGTTTTCCATGATCTTATTTTGATTAGTTTTATTGCTGTCACTATTTTGAACTAGTAACAGTGAAATACCTATATCCATGCACATGTTTGTGAGGAAACTTAAATAGTGAGGGTAAGAGCATGTGTACTTTATGCCTATGTATATACATGGACTGATGTGTGTCGGATGGTAACAATAAAGGTAAGAATGTGTGTACTTTATATGCATATGTGTACACAGATTCTGCAGTTCGTGTTACAAGTACTGCACAGCTTTGAAAATAGTACTACCTTGAACTATATCATAGGTACCAAGAAAACATTGGGAAAAATGGTATTAAGAACTGTTGGAGTTTCTGTGGAAATCTGTTAAACTTTAACCCAGTGTTTTTGGTTTGTCTTGCTATTTATGAGGAGGTAAAGAGTAGTACAGGCTGGTTTGCTGGAGTGACTCTGTCACTAGAAGGGTAGGCGTATCTCAGGGAGATCAGTCTGCTGCTTAGAATGTTGGTGGCAATGGCCTCTACTTAGGAGGCGAGGAGGTAGAGGTGACTGAGCTTTGGCCAGAAAGACCAGAATGCTAGACCAAGTTAATAGGCCCCCCACGTCAGAGATTCTCAGAGAAAGCTAAGTTTCATTAGTGTCTATGAAGAATAGGTCATTCTTAAAAAAATGCAAGTGGAAACTGTAGTAAGAGGCCATTTTCTACCCCTCAGATTAGTAAAATGAATGAATGAATGAGTCTCCCCGTTGTTAATTAGGCTCTGATTGAAGAACATTTTCATGAAATGCTGGTTTGTGGTGTAAATTGATACTTTCTGAAAATCACTTTGGCTTTAGAGATCAGGAGCCTTGCAATGAATCGGTCCAGTCTTTTGACCGAGGAATGTCACTCCTAATATTCTGTTTCAAGGAAGTAGTCGTATATCCAGATGAAGATTTATGTACAAAGATTTCCATCTTGCAGTTTCTGTGAACAGTGGAACAGTACCGTTAAACAGGGAAGAAATGGTTAAGTAAATGGTAACGGCAGTAATACTAAGGGAAAATAACAAAGCAGTAAATTGTTATAGAGGATTAAGTTTAATCATTTTGAAAAATATGGATAGAAAAATACCTGAAAGAAATACTCTAAATGGAAATGTAGCCGAACTGTTAACAGAAGGCATCTCAGGGGTGGGGGGCGGTAGTGAACATATTTCTCTCTCTTTTATACTTTTCTCTCTTTTTTTTTTTTTCAAAATGAGCGTTTGTTTATTTTATAATCTTAAAAAGGAAATCTAAAAAGAACAGAGTGAATAGTAACTTCACTAAAGGGAACAAGGTAGAACTGACTTCACTTGAAAGGGTTGCTCCAGACATGAGGCCAAGTTTGGAAACAGAAGCCCTATTCTGTGGAGCAAGTCCCAGGGACAGCAAAATCTTCTTGAATGAGTAGGAACGAGTGTTAATTTTCTATTAGAGATTGTTGGTGTATAGAGTACATTCTGTAAGAGGAAGGATAACATTAATACAACTTTTTTATACCCTCTGGCCCCTGGTGCTTGATAAATTTATGGGGAATAAATTTAAGGGAACGAAATTGGTACTAGATGCTGTACACAGATTGACAAGATAAATGTCAGCATATTTTTTGGAGTTAGATAGCATATATATTGGTAAGATGGGGGAGGTAGAGAAATTTGAAGGGAAATAATCACCAGCTTATTTGGTATATTTTGTCCTAAGAATGTGTATGTTGTATGAATGTCAGTCTTGAAAAACGGAATGCTTTATCATTTAGGACAGAGTAGGAGAAAGAGGGAAAAAATACTTGCAGAGCTTCATTAGGACACTGGGACCAGTCATGGGGACAGTTGGGGGTCTGGGCCCAGGGAGTGGGATCCTGAATTGCTCAGGGAAGGTTGCTCATCCCTGCTGAGGACCAGGATTGCTCTGGGAATGCTGTTAACTTGCCATGTAGTATTTGAACAGTTGTGTATACATATGCCTATTATCCTTTAAATTCTGGCCCTTTATTTGGATTTGTTTTATTTTTTTACTATTTTATTTTTTTCTGGAAAATCTGAAAGTTACACTCATAGGCTCACGCCAGAGGACAGAAAGGTTAAAAATAGTTTGGTAGGCAATATTTACTGAGTGAGACATCATAAGTATATAATCAGCAATTTGATTTACCCATCATTTTATAGAGACGTGATCTTGGTAATAAATTCAGTTTCCTCAGGCACTTATGCCCCCCACCCTCCCAGCTGTAATAAATAAATGTATCAAATAATCATTTAAGAAATTTTATTAAATTTCCAGATTAGGCTGTTATCAACCTGAAATCAATAACTTTCTCAAAGTTTGCTAAATTTTATTTTTTTCCTACCCCAGGTAATTTTGCTTTTCACTGTGAAAATTACTTGTTTCATCCTGCATTGATGTGCTGTCTAACTGTTGCTACATTCAATGTCCAAATTGTAACTTACATTTATAACTCCTCTCATCTATTAGTCATCCATGGTACTCTTCCTGTTTTTAAAACATACAAAACTGACTCAAAGAAACTTTTCTACTGAACATCAGCTGTCCACCAACCACTCTGCATAACCCTCTTTAGCCAACACTTACACTACGAATATTCTATTTTCCTGCATTTTTTCTTTAATTTCTTGTTTGTTTATTTCCTTTAGATGGTAAACTCTTTGAGGGCAGGGATTATGTTTGATCATTGATGTGTGTGCCAAGTTTCAAGTACAAGGTTATGTACACAGTGGACTCGATAAATACTCACTCACTGACTAGCTGTTGAAAAATTTGATGAGCCTCTCCAAGTGTTTAGCATAGTCTGAGTAGTTTATGTATTAGTTAAATCTGACTCAGTAATTGGCAGCCCTTAGGTTTCAAGTAGTGACGGAATACACGCTTGCCTCTCACTAACATCAAGAAAGTACCTAACAGAAGAGTTTTACGACACAGCCTAATGACAGAGATGCTATTTGGCTTTGTAGATCCTAGAAATACAAATGTAAAAACATTTTTAAAACAAATTCTTTGAAATATTTCTGAAAGTCCTGAGCACTTCACTTCTGTGACTGCTTGGCTCCTAGGTCGATCTCTGCAACTGCAGTAATGATTATCGTCATTCCTGTAATTATCAAGCACCTGCTGTGGGCCAGACCCTTCCATATGTGCTTTACTTCTTTTCTGTTTTCTTATGTACGCAGAAACTCAACATGGTACATAGTTTTCCCATTTTACAGTTGGAGAAACTAAGGCAGAGAGAGGCTTTAAATTGACTTGTTCAGGATCATACATAATGGTAAATGGCTGAAGTCCATATTGGGACATTGGTTTATTGGGGTCCAAAACTTCTATGAATTTTACTATGTCTCAAAAACTCTCAGAGATGAGGACACTAAGGGAAAAACTATACTTAAGTGCGAATAATGGAGCTAGACATGAACATTTTGAACAATGTTAGTAAATTTCATATTGCTCTTACAGCATTGCCTATGATCATAAATGGTGTCTTGCTTATTGAAATCTGTGGTTTTCTGTACTTGGAATGGATACTGCTTTCTAAGTGAAAAGGAAGCTCATAACATTTATCTATGCCATTTGTGTTATAATAATCACTACTGTTTATCTTAAATATCAGTAAATCTTTATAATAGGAATGAGCTCATATTAATAGTCTTGACTAAGATCTGGAGGCACAATGGCTTTGTTGAAGGAAGCATATTTCAGTAAGAACCATGCCAAAAGTATGGTGGTTAGGTTATCAGAGTAGATTTAATGGAAAACACGATGATTTTCTTAGTGCTATATTAGGTGATGTGATGAAATAAGTAACTTATTGGCAGTTTGGAGATAGGTTTATCTGCTTGGTCATTTTGCCTTGCTCCCAAAGCTATATTTTATAACTTAGAGGAAAACATTATCTAGGAAGCAAATTTATGAAGTATATTCTAGCTTAAAAAAAATAAAAGCATTCCTAGTACAATAGGAAGCTGTTTTGCTTCCTTTCTGTTGGGTGAAGAAGGTCCTGGTATCACTGCTTCCTCTGTGAGGAAGAAAATGAATGTAACACGGCCAGTCCTTCAGGTAAACCTACTCAGATCTCTTTTGGATGAGTAATTTCTTGAAAGTTCTGAAAACAAAGCCAGAGTGCTGCTTTAGAGAGTTCTGTAGGGATTCAGATAAGGAGGATTTGTGTAGGAAAGTGTCTAGCTTCTCGGAGTTGGTTGAGGTAGTTTCACAGGAGACGCTCCCAGGGCTTGGTGAAAACGCTGTACATTAAACAGCTCTCGAGCCCTGGAAACAAAGTTCAGAGTCCAAATCTAGAGAGACGTCTTTCCAACCACATCGTCCTTTGACTCGGAGAGGAAAATAGACTCTTAATATTTACACAAACATAGTTTACCAAGAGCAGATTTTACACGAGGCGGACCTCTGGATTATTTCTCAAGGTGGTGTTGCGTCCTCCGGGTGTTGTGCATCAGGCGGATAGACTTTTCTCCCTAGAAAGCATGCGTGTGCCTTTCAGTACTTGGGGCAGTTCATTATTAACTACAGAGGCCCATGTTCATAGCAGTGTTTCTTTAGGTTTTTTTCCCTAAAAGTTATAATCATCTCTTTAACTGAGTTTCTGGCTGCCTTAATATTATACCCCAGCAGGACAGGGTTTCATCAGAATCAGATTAGGGTTTAGTTCAGTCCTGAGACCTACTGATTTCTCTTACTATCTTGGTTCCTATCTGGAAAGCTTTCAAGACCGCCAGCTGTGTGGCCTGTTTGAAGGCAGGAGGCTTGTGGCAGGAATGTGGGTTTGCCCTATTAGTGTTGCAAAATCACTTCTTATGTAGAGAGTCTTGCTTTTTCTCTTGCCTCCTATCGTCTGGTTTTAGATTATTTTTCTTGTGGTTTTGGTTTGTGAGTGGGTACTCATGGCTTTCGTTTCCTTTTATTCCCTTCCCTTCCTTCACACAGACAATGAAGAAGGGAATAATTAGGAGATATTTTTGCATTTGTTTACGTTGCCCATTTATATAGGCAACTTCCCTGTTATCTTCTGGAAGATAAACCCAGGGTAGTTAAAATATTTGAAACCATTAGTTTTAACTTATGTTCTCATTGTTTTGGTTTAAATATAACTATTGGTAATATGGTTACAATTTAGAAGGTGTGGACATTACAGAATTTACCCACAATGGCACCATCCGCACATAACTGCTTCTGGTATTTTCTTTTAGTCTCTAAGAGGGTATTCTGTTTGTTTTTCGTTTTTTAGTCTTTTACTAGGGATGCAATTCATAAATTGGAATTTTACCTCATTTTCTCACCCCTCTCTTTTCCTTAGAGGTGTCCAGTGCCCAAAGAAATAGCCAAAACAAAGGAAGAAGTCACAGACGGACGGACGGGCTTTTGCGTTATCAGCAAGCTAGCCGGTCAGTCCTCTATAATCAGAGTCAAGTATCTGACCTGATTTCTGTAAGATATGTTCAAGAAGTGGTTACAAAGCACAAAAATGCCTTGTCTTCTTTAGCACTCCGAAGCTGTTTACCTACCAGTATTTTACTGAACACGTTGGAGATTTAGGCATTCAAATAAAAGGCTCTGATGTGTAGGAGTGAGTAGTGTTAGCCCTATGCGGAAAGGGTTTATCACTCCTGCCCTCATTTTGGATCAAAGGAACGATACCTTGAAGGAAATGGCCTCTGGAGAGCATTGATTACTGACCAGAGCGGCATTTCTGTAGTCTGTCTGAAGAGAGCACATCCATCAGTGAGAAATGGTTCAATTCTCAAAGTTAGAAGGCATGTCATTGAAAATACAGCTGACAAAGGCAATGGTCTTCACACACATAAGTACAGTTTTAATATTTTAAAAAAAGATTAACTATTGATGAAAAATTTCACAATGCTCAAGTGTTAATCTTTTCCATTAGACTTAATTTTTTAAGTTATATTTTATATTTAGGAAATGTTGCCTCCTTACATATTTAAAGGCCATTTAAGGCACTCACTTCCCAGTGTTGTACTTGAAAATGAGCTGAAGGTGAATAAATGTTCCATTTTAGCTATGAATAGGGTGCAGATTTCTTCAGTTACCTCCCTTCGAGAGGCTAATTGTGTCATGGAGTTTGGTCAGTTCCATCTTTTTGACGTGACCGTCCCAAAAATGCTGTTAGTCGTTATTTCTCTTTTCTTTGCGGTGGGGGTTGGGGGGGGGTGGAGGGTCGATCATACATTATATTTTATTTTTACAACCTGTTTTTTGTTTTTTTTTTTGTTTTTTTTTTTTCCATTTGCCAATACACTGCAGCCCTCCTTCCAGGTCAATAAATGTTTATTCCTCTAGTTGCTCTTTTTTTAAATTGTGTTTTAATGTTTATTATTTAATGTTAATAATCATAATATGTGGGGTCATCTTTGCTTTTGCCGTTTTATAAGTGAATGATGATTTTTCGATTTGTACATCTTCCTTAATCTAGCACTTGGAGTCTAAACTCATTTGCGCGAAGGTGGCTTTTACTCCATAGCCGGAAATGGGATAACTATAGGTTGGTGGTGCGTACTATGCTTTGATAGCTTTTCGTGAGTCTTTTTGTGGCAGTCTGTGCTTTATTTTAAAATGTGACTTGTTCATGTATTTGTGGACAAGGAAGTGGCTTTTGAAATTTACTCTGTATCTGAGAATTACCTTCCACATTTCTAAAATGGATATAAGAGCAAAGTGGGTAGGGGTGTGTGGTGGGGGGCGGGGGGACACTTGTGTAAACATTTAAGGATTAGGAAGAACAGAAATACCAAAGTTTTTTAGGCAGTGCTGACTGCTTCTATTCCTAGAAAAGATTTTTTTGATGTAACTTTAAAAATGAACACATAACTTATTCTGCTGTAATTTCTTTCAGTTTTAAACATATTTAATTTGTGAATTACATAAGCATTACACTTCATATACATGAGGGGAAGAGTGAGGTTTGAGACTAGAACCCACAATCTCTTATTTTCTCAAAATAGCTCTCTTCACTCTGCCATGTTACCACTATTACCAGTGACAAGTCACACCTCTTTGCCTGAAGTGGTAAGTTCTACCACTTTTAAAATACCATTACCAAAAACAGCTCAAGTTCCTAAGCTGCCTTCTACTTCCAAAAGCATTTGAAAGTATTTTTGGACCCGCTAAACATCATTAGATGGAAGTAAGGAGAAAATGTATTTGGTTCATTTGTATTAGAGAATTCATAGTTGTCTGGAGGAAGGGTTAGAAATGTCTCATCCCTTTGGGACTTAAATAAATTCATCAAGTGTTATAAGATCATGAGCACGAGATACATTCAGATTAGTTAATTAGCCTTTGCCTCAGAGTTTGCTATTTTATAAATAGGGCAAAAACCACACTTACAGTTGCTTCCATGTTACTGTTAGGTTAACTGTGGCTCAGTGATTCAGTAATTTGACTCACCCTCTGCTTGGAAATGTTTGCTCCCAATTTCAGACACAAATCCTTGCATTATTGTAAGATTGGTTCAAGTATTCTTTCTGTAATGAACATTTTCCCCCTAATTATATGTCTTTGCTAATACATATCCAAAGTGTCTGCTCCTATCAGCATTAAGGTCTCAGATTCTTTAGTATCAGTTCTGGGTAATTGATTGAGCATGACTCCTGGGGGAAACGTTTTAATATGATGTCATTTTTGTCACCGAGAGGACACTTTATGATTATGAGAAGATTTTTACAGTAGTTCCTCTATTCCAAGTTGCTGTTTATTGTAAAGTACAATATTAGATTAGCAACTTTTCAGTAAAAATAAAAAGAAACACTGTCACATTGCATGTACAGTTGTAAGATCAGCTTTTCGGAAAATATGAAAATATATATGCTTGGGAAATAAGGAAAAATTATAGTAGTTTCGGTTTGTTTAGCAATGATTTTCTTTAAAATGTGTAGAAGTATTTTCTAAGATGGGTTCATTGGAATAAAAGTGCTTTAGAGTGTCAGTTGGTAGTTTTAAATGTCTAAAATGTATGTGGATCAATACGTTTGTGAAATGGTACGTTCAACTTGCGGAGCTTATGTGTACTGTCAGTCTTCACATATTTTCAAATTTATTTCGCCATGGAACCTTTTTTATCAAGGAATATACATCAGTTAAGACAACCTTGATATATGGCAATATTTTTATAACATGTTGAAACCAATAGGATTTTCTTGAAAATAATTTTTGAGACATAATGGCCCCAAATGGAGTCATCTTAGGGAATTTAAGATAAAGGACATGAAGATTTAAAGACACGAGGAAACAGTATAGCCACTCAAAAATAGCACCGTATTTTTTTCTTTTTTACTGGTATGTAATATACTTTGTAGTTTAAAAGTGGCTTTTTCTAGAAATTTAAGCAAAGCTGGGAGTCAGAAGATCTGACTTCTAGGCTTTTTTTTTTTTTTTTCTTGGCTGAGTGACTTTAATCAAATCACATAACCTCACCGAACTTCCCTTTTGACATGTGTCTAATGCACATAATAATTACATTCTCAAAGTCTGCCTCACAGAATTGTTGTAAAGATAAAATAAGAGAAAAATAATCTATCTGTAGGTGTCTGAAGCTCGTAAAGTAAGATTAGGGGAATAGTTGTGCCTTAATGTTAAGCGAATATAAGATGCATGTGTCTTCAGACCCTATCTATTTAGACTAATGGCTCTTTCTTTGAACAGTCGAATTTTTTAGAGCTAAACTGGAATTTGGAGATAATTGTGCCACTCTTTTTCTTTTTAACTGAGGAACTGAAGCCAAGAGATGGTAAGTGATTGGCCTTGAATTTTATAGGGAAGGCTAGGAGGATGGCCAGGTCTCCTGACGCACATTCTCATTCCACGCTAGCCTCCAGAGCAGTCTGGAAGGGAGAAACGATGTGCCACCTGTTAAGTCAGATATTCTTGAGTACCTCCCTCCCAGATATTGTTACTTTTTTATAATGAAATGTTAGTATTGTTGTTTTTAAGTTCCTAATTATATTCTTGTTCAGTACTCTGTTTTGACTTTTACAGTATATTTGGGCTAAAATATTAAGGAATTACTTTTTAGCAGATTTTGTCTTTTATGCCATGTTTTTTAAAAAAGAAAATTCTGACAAGTTACTGTGTAATGTGCCAAAACTGAAATTAGGAGAAAAAAGATAAACACAGGCCATTTATAATTTAGGTTACTGTTTGTCGCACCTTTACTATTTTGAGGTTTAGAGCACAAAGAATTTGCTAACTTGCCCTTGCTACCATATACCTCTTTTCAGGATTTTGAAGAGAAAATGAGAAGGTTTGTTTCTTTGTGACCGCTTTTGAAAACATTATCTTTTTTTTTTTTTTTTTTTTGGCCTCAAATATTTACTAAGACAGAAAATAGCATTGCTTATTTTTATTGGCCACACTTGAAAAATAACTAGGGAATAAATGTGTTATCAGTCAATACATATTTGCTGAGTACCCTCTACAGAGGCAGTTTGTAAGGTGCTGATGATTTTAAGAGACACTATGGTCGTCGGGCCAAGAGGCCACGAGCATACTTATTTACTGTCGTGTTCTTTTAGAGCCTGAGATCAAACATTTTTCTGTATTTAAAAATACCTGGTAAAATAATTTTCTCTATTTATGTTCTTTTTACCCTCTTGTGAAATTTGAATAGAGAAATACTGTGAATAGAAAAAGTGTGAATAATTTTAGAACCCCGAGAATAATATGAAAGGTTAAATTGTCTATGCTTTCATAAAAGAAGCAGTTAAGATTATTTTAGTCACTGGAATAGTAAGTGTGTTTGTTTAAACTGTAGCACACCTAGACAGAAATAAATCTTATTAAAACAACAACTTACTACTGACCTTACTTGGTTTGCCCATTCTGGGTCCCAGAATCTTGACTGCAGTAAAGTAGAAAAGGTCTACTTGGCCTATTTGTAATAATATCTCTAAAAGGTTCTTTAACCTGATACTTATGACGAAAAAATAAAAAGGATTAGTTACGCATGCCTTGAATTTATAGTCTGAAATAAGAACCCAAACATTTTATTATATACTGTGGTTCACGAAGGCGTGCTTAGATACTGCAAACTGCAAATGATCTTTTATGGGATTTTGATTCAATCTTCACTTCCTTCTCACAGAGGAACTCAAACCCCAAGTCCCTCGATGAGATAGGTCTACGTATTGATTTGATCTGAGCTGCTGATTAGGTTATTTTTGTGAAAAACATTAAAAGGTACACAAGAAGACACTATTTTACATAATACTCTCTGGTCTATAAGCTCCTTGAAGTCAGGAGTTTTTTTTTTTAAGTTTACTTACTTATTTTGAGAGGGAAAGAAAGCACGAGTGGGGGAGGGGTAGAGAGAGGGAGAGGAGGGAGAGAATCCCAAGCATGCTCTGCACTATCAGCACAGAGCCCAATGCGGGGCTGGAACACATCAATCGTGAGATCATGACCTGAGCTGAAGTCGGATGCTCAACCAGCTAAGCCACCCAGGTGCCCCAGGACATTTCTTTTTTTAAAACCATCTCCAGAGTCTGTGTATATCCCTATTTATAGGCCCTGATATTATAAATATTTGTTGGATAAATGAATAAATGGATTTATATTTATTTTTATGCACTATAATCCTCTTTTGTGTCTGATACCATTCTGGTTTCTAGCTAGTTTTCCCGAGACATTTCTTTTTTGCTTTAAAGTCTTTATTATTACTACTTATGAAAAGCTGTTAGTTTTTATTCTAGTTATCTATTGCTTAAGTAGCTTATGATGATGATGATGATGATGATGATGATGATGTCTCATAATTCTGTGGGATAGGAACTTGGGCAGGGCATAGCAGGGGTGACATGTTTCTGCTCCATGATGTGTGGAGTCTCACCTGATGGAACAGGAACTGGTACGCGCTGGAACAGCTGGGGACTGGCTGTGCACCTCACTCTCTTTTTCATTTGGCCTCTTTGGATGACCATGTTGGGCTTCCTCATGGTATGGTGGCTTCAAGGTAGTCAGACATATGCAGTGGCTCAGGACTCCAAGATAAAGGGTTCCAAAGGCCTGGGCTGCAGCTTCAAAGCTCAGAAGTTCCAGAATATCATTTCTGCCACAGTCTGTTCGGTCAGGCCAATCACTAAGGCAACCCCATTGTCAAGGTGGGGGGGGCAGTTATACTTCATTTCTCAGTGGGAGGTGTGGCAGAGTTTATTGCTATCATTAGTCTTCCACAGTTTCTTTATGTATGACTTGTCATTGTTACTGTTAACCTTATTAGGCTGTGGTTTATTTTAGGATGTTCGGCAAAATGTCCACTTTTAAGTACTTAGGGACCTGATGATAGCTCCTTTCTCCCTGTCTCCATGCTTGTTCTGGCTTGACTGCCTGGAGTGCTCTTCTTCCTAGACCTGCAAGAGAGAGGAAGGAGTGTTAAAAATTTCTTTGGGTAGAAACAAGAACTTCTTGGTTGCAAGTTCATGCTCAAAATGAATTTTTCCTGTGGTGCCAGAAGGGAGTACCTGTATTTGTGTGTGTGTGTGTGTGTGTGTGTGTGTGTGTGTGTGTGTGTGTCTGTGTGTATAAATACACCATTTATAATAGGCCAGTGGTGCCTAGAGATTTTGATTTTATGTACTATTAAACATTTCCCCCCAAACCTAGGGAACTGATGTCGGATTGCCAAATTTTGAATTCAGTCAAGTCATGATACAAGGGGGGGAAAAAAAAAACAAAAAACATCGGCTATAACCACCATTTCAGAAAACAGAAGGAAAATTTAACCCCACAAAATGGTAAGCTCATAATCTAACAAAAAAGGAAAATCCTAAATCTAATAAAATTTAGCTTTATAGAAAAATAAAGCACTACCATTTTTTCTCATTTAGGTTTAAACCTAGAAAAATTTTGCTTTGGAGCTATACTCAGACATTTTGGGGACCACTGGTAGGGTCTTACTTTGACTTGTCAGCAGAATTTTTTTAAAAATAAAAGCTATACCTGAATTTTGTAAATCTATATTTTGTAGCCATATTTATTGTAAATAATGGGTGAATTAACTGGTGTAATGATCCTTATGACAAACACCATTTTAGTATATGTTACTTGGTTCTTTTTCAGTGTGGAAAGATTTTAGTTTCATTAGGACCTATAAAATAAAACCACATTTACTAACTAAATATTAACAAAACTACTAAATCAATAAGATTTAAATTAACAATACCATGCAGTGTTGTCTGGTTATAACAAAGTTGCTGTTTGTAACCTGAGCTCAGATTCCACTGAGTTCAGCTTATACTATTAGCTGTGTGAAGATACTTCAAATCTCCCCCACTATTTTTCTTTCCTTGAACTTATAGAAAACTGTTTCTCAAGACTTGATGTGAAAGACATTAAAATAATACTAGTCTGGGGGGCCCCTGGATGGCTCAGTTGGTTAAGCATCTGATTCTTGATTTCCCCTCAGGTCATGATCTCCCGGTTGGTGGGAGTGGTTGGTGAGACTGAGTCCCGTGTGGGGCTCTTTGGTGAAAATGTGGAGACTGCTTGGGATTCTGTCTCTCCTCCCTCTCTGCCCCTCCCCAGCTCATGCATACATGTGTGATCGCTCTTTCTTTCAAAATAAATGCGCTTAAAAAAAAACCAAAACAACTAGTTTGTCAACCAGTGTGGATAATGGTTATCCATGATTTAGCATATCCATGTAAGCAACCTGAGATTGTCATCAGAATGAAAATTTTGTGGACATTTGTATATGTTCTTGGACTTTGAGATTCCCAGATTAAGGAAAGCTCCAGCCACCCCAGTTTATTTTCTTAACTGTTCCACCTTAGGTTTTAGGATTGTTTCAGTTTCTTTTTAAACTTGTGTTGGAGAGAGTTGTCACAGCTTTTTAAATTTTCTTTATATCTGTCTTTTGTCCTACAGTATCAGTATTTCTTCCATTTTCTTTGCTTATAGGCACAACAGGCCAATAATTGAATAATCTTGTGAGTGACACATTTGGGGGTAACTCACGGGTTTGTGTTGAGCGAATTTATTTGTTGGGTGAATGGTGCTTGTGGCGTTTTTTGTAATAGCTGGATGTTAGAAAGCATCTTCATGATACCATATCGATTCTCCCCACCCCCCGCACCTGTACCCCCCCACCCCCCACCCCTGGGAGGATGTGGGGGAGGGGAGGAAGGTGGTGGGTGGAGCAAGAAGTGCGGAGGACTGAAGCCTGGCGCAAGGAACTAGGATAGAAACCACAGGGAAGAGTGGAGGGTTTGTATTGGGAAAGACCTAGATTCTGCTGCTAGTTTTGCCTCTTGCTTTAACTTCTTTCAGTTTCCTCACCTGCAAAATGGAACCAATAGATGCCTATTTATGGGAAATAGCAAAATCATGCTTGTAAAATTTGTATCACAGCAGTTAATACTTGATACTCAGCAAAAGGTAGCTCTTGTTATTCTGTATGTTTAGGATATTAGGAAGCTCATCTCCAGATTTTTTGATTTTTATTTATGTTTTGTATTGTTAGATATTTTTTCTACATATTCTAGATTCACAACTAAGTTACAAACCTCTCGTACCTTTTTGTGTACCTTATGCCCTTCTGTGATACGAAGGTTGACGTATTTGATGATGATTTCCATAGCAGTTAGTTAAGATAGGGTGGGAAGGCTAGTGTCTTGAGGGTAGTAGTTGTTTTGGGGTTCATAGAAACTCCTTTAACCAGAGGGTGAATGAGAAGTGCTATTGCTCTCGGTGGAGGTGCTCATCTCTTTGAGCCTCAGTTTCCCATCCATAAAACTGAGTAGTTAACCTATTTTTAAGTTTCTTCCAGAGCTAAATTTTTATTCAAAATGGTACTCCTGCCACAGGATCCCATTTTCTCCAATATTCCTCAGTGTTTTTGTCAGAACCTAGAAATGCAGTCAAATGAAAAATTGCATTAAAAATTTTTAACAATGGGGAACTCTATATAGGCCCACACAACAAATCAAATTTCTGATGAAGGGGGCACCTGGGTGGCTCAGTCGGTTAAGTGTCCGACTTCAGCCCGGGTCATGTTCTTGCAGGTCGTGATCTCGAGCCCCGCGTCAGGCTCTGTGCCGACAGACAGCTCAGTGCCTGGAGCCTGTTTCGGATTCTCTGTCTCCCTCTCTCTCTGCCCTCCCCCCCCCCCCTTTCACACTCTGTGTCTCTCAAAAATAAATAAACATTAAAAAAATTTTGATGAAGTATCTTTCGATAATATTTCTTCTGAGTGACCATTGGATATGTGAGTTGACTCAGTGAGATCATACAGGCAATAAACATGTGACTAGGTGCTATCTGCACTCTAAGGATGAGCTCTCCATTTTCCCACATGCTAAATTGCATAGCTTTCTCTTTGTAATCTAGGGCTCCTGTTTGGAATACCACATTCTTTCTAAAAGTGTAAAAGATTGGTACATTTAATTACGTTATGTAAAATTGTAATTTTACTTTAAAAAACTTAATGTGACATAGAATTATAGCCATGAACACATATACATACATGTGGGCTGTTTTCAACTTTTAAAAAATACCATTTTTTTAGGGCTTGCTGCTCTCTCTTTTCCCCTCTCCCCTCTCCCTTCTGCCACCTTCCTTCTCCCTCCTCATTGTTTTTAGGCAGATTGGTGCTGCCTGACAGGCAGTCAGTATTAAGAACATAATGCTGGAGTCAGGGGGACCTGGGTTTGACACCCAGCTCCATCACACCTTCTTTGACTTTAAACAAATGGTATTACCTCTTTTAAAAAAAATGTTTATTTATATTGAGAGAGAGAGAGTGAGTGGGGGAGGGAGGGAGTGGCAGAGAGAGAGGAAGAGAGAGAATCCCAAGCAGGCTCTGTGCTGAGGCCGGGGGCTCAATCTCAGGAACCCCCAGGAACTGGGAGATCATGACCTGAGCCGAATCAAGGGTCAGATGCTTAACTGACTGAGCCACTCAGGTGCCTCTGTATTAACCTCTTCTTGGTTGCAAAATAGGTATTATAGAACATCTTCCTTTTTAAGAATGCTATCTTCTTCATACTGTGTGCCTCTTTTTTTTTAAATGAATATTCCCTTTATTATGTTAAAATGATGATTAACTTAATGTGGTCATATGCTGTCGAAAGGTGTGGCCTCCTCTTAGGAGGTGGGAATGCATAGTCAGTGACAGTCATTTGGGGAAGCCCATCCTGGGAGAGGAAACAGAATCTCTGGGGGGGGGGGGTCTCTGGTGGACAGAAAGTTTATGCTGGTCCTTGTGAAGCTGGTTTTGAGGGTACTGTGTCCCCTCCCGGTCCTGGGTAGGCAGATCATATAGTTTTAATGTTGCTTTTGGTTCAGTCTCTCTTGTTACCCCATAGTCTTGAGGTAAGTTTTACACAGGGATATCAGGAAACCTGCATTGCCCTCAGGGGTATTAGGGAAGGGGGTTCTAGGCTCGTTTTATATTGGAGAGTGGTCATTGCAGCATTAATTAGGGAGAAAAGCCTAGGAGAAGGTGAATTTCTGAGGAGTTCACAGTCCTAGTTCCTCTTCCTAAGTGGATTTGTTTCCCCTACTGCTAACAGTTGCAGGGTATATATTTTATTAAGGAAGGTAGACATTTCCTCTTAGATTGGTTTATTGTGAAAAATAAACTGACAATGTACAGAAATCATCTATTATTCTGATGTACACAGTAGGCTTCAGTAACATTCTCATTTCAAGGAGAATGAAGGAAAGCATTGCAGGCAAAGGTTATCCATATTTGTGGGAGAAAAACAATTAAAATTCTTACTAATTGTGTTTTAGGGCCTTTTATTTTGGGAAGACTGATTGGTTGTCAGGATGGCATGTTCTAGTCTTGGTTGAGATTCATCTCTGAGTCTTTTATGTCTATTTCAGAAAGATGAATTTCTGACCGGTAATTTATTTTTCCTTTTCTCTCCTGTAATTCCTTAAAAACCGTATCATGTGTGGACTTGGGGGCTGAGCTCCCTAATTAAAGCCCCAGGACTTCTGCAGGAATGTTGTTTTAAAAATCACTAATCCAACAGCAGGTTGGTTTTTTTTTTCTTTTTAAAGTTTATGTATTTATTTTGAGAGAGAGTATGTGTGTGTGAGCAGGGGAGGGGCAGAGAGAGAGAAACCCAAGTAGGATCCGCGCTGTCAGCACAGAGCCCAACTCGAGGCTCCAACTCACAAACCGGGAGATCGTGACCTGTGCCGAAATCAGGAGTCAGAGGCTTAACCGACTGAGCCACCCAGGTGCCCCAGCAGGTGGATGAAACCTTACCTTGCCCTCAAGAAGCAGTCTAGAAGGCAAGATTAACTGTAGCGTAAGGTGATGATGATAGTCCTTATTTGCACGTGCTGTGTTCAAATCCTTATTTCCGGTTCCTTTGTGAGTGCTTTCTCCGGTCTGCTTTATATCTTTGTCATTCCAGTGAGACTGTTCTTAGGAAGGTCGTCAGCACTTTCTGCTTGCCAGACCAGGTAGACACTGTAATTCTCAGTAGCACTGAACGATTTTGAGCACCCTCTCCTTCTCAGAACTGTCTCCTCTTGGATTCTATAGTACTTGTCTTTGCTGGTCTTCCTCCTGCTTCTGGCTTTTCCCTAAGAAATCTTAACCATTTCTGCGGATTTAAATGTTATGTTCAGGTTAGTGACTCCAAATTGAATATGTTTAGTCCCCTTCCAAATGTGAGCCATGTTCATTCATGTACATGTATGAGACTAATTTTTCTGGTAGGTCTGTCTCTTGGCAAGAATACTACTCTTGGAAGAGTTACTGGTTTATGATAGTTGCTTTATTGTTTTTACATTGGCTCAGACCATGGTGGGTGAGAAACAAAAATGAAAGGAACGATCATATGAGATTTATGAATTTGATGGGTAGGTTATTTTGCACCATATTCATATCCATTGTGTTTGTGTACCTACCTGTAGCTTAGGAATTTTTAGGCTGATGATACATCCTTTTCTATGTATCTAATTAGAACTTTTTTTTTTTACACTTAGGAAGAAAAGTCATTAAGTTATAAATCTAAATCTCTACTTGTTTAACTTGCTGTACTTTTTGAAGCATTTTATTAAATTGAATTAAAATAACAAAAGAACATCTTAAGATTGAACTTCAGTTAATTTTAAGCAACAGTTCTAGAAAACTGAAGACTTCTCTAGCAAATTAAGTTATATGTGTGATAGGCAGAATGAGTAGTTGGAAGGAATACTTAAAGGTTCGTTAATTAATGTTTCTACATAAGTTATGAGCTAAATGTCACTTTAAGGGGATCTTTAAGTTGAGATTTTTTAAAAAAAATTTTTTTTTCAACGTTTTATTTTATTTTTGGGACAGAGAGAGACAGAGCATGAACGGGGGAGGGGCAGAGAGAGAGGGAGACACAGAATCGGAAACAGGCTCCAGGCTCTGAGCCATCAGCCCAGAGCCTGACGTGGGGCTCGAACTCACGGACCGCGAGATCGTGACCTGGCTGAAGTCGGATGCTTAACCGACTGCGCCACCCAGGCGCCCCAAGTTGACCTTCTTAAAAAGGAATTTGGAAAATGAAAATTACTTGTTGTAGACTTTCATTAGTTAAGAGTCATTGTCTGCAGTGCAGGTCGAGCCTTTTAAACGAAGAAAACAGAGGCTGCCTGAAGTATATATAGAAGTTCTTCAGTTAACTTATAACTTACTCTTCTGTGGTCTGGATGTTATTTTTAGCACCGTCGGCTTAACAATTGGGAAAGAATTTTACCTTACATCGTTCAAATTCTATACATATTATTTATGTTAAGATTTTTACAACACATCAAATTTGGGATTTTAATATTGTAGTATTTTGTTAAAATATATATGGAAGCTATGTTTTAGGATACTTCTTTTTGAGATTTCTTTTTCTTTTCCTTTTTTTTATTTTTTAGGTTTGTGTTGTTTTGTTTTTTTTTAATTTTTTTTTTCAACATTTATTTATTTTTGGGACAGAGAGAGACAGAGCATGAACGGGGGAGGGGCAGAGAGAGAGGGAGACACAGAATCGGAAACAGGCTCCAGGCTCTGAGCCATCAGCCCAGAGCCCGACGCGGGGCTCGAACTCCCGGACCGCGAGATCGTGACCTGGCTGAAGTCGGACGCTTAACCGACTGCGCCACCCAGGCGCCCCTTGTTTTGTTTTTTTAAATTTAAGTAACCTCTACACCCAACCTGGGGCTCGAACTCACAACCCCGAGATCAAGAGTTGCGTGTTCTTCTAACTGAGCCAGCCAGGTGCCCCAGGATACTTTTATATTATGTAAGATATGTGTAATAGATATATCAAATAAAAAATATAGTATGCTGTTCAATAATCTGAAATATTCTCATAGTTAAGTCTTGAGAGAATGTCCTTTTGATGTACTATAATTTGAAGCATGCTGAGTTCAAGGTATGTTTTTTGTTAAATTATTTGAGAGTTTTTGTGCTTTTAAGCAAAAAGAAAATAACTGATTGTACTAATCATTCATTATGAGTATACACTTGTGATGGGTATATGTTTTAGATATGTTTGGTTGAAACTGTTGAAAAATCTCAAGTAATTGGAGTAATACTTCTGGCTTTCTCTCCCTTTCTCCATGTGTCCTCTTCATTTCTACCAACCTGTCTGACTGGCTACACCACTGGGGTGGTGCTGGCCAAATAACACGAAGACCAATAATGGAACCTAATGTTGAAATATGAAGTATGGCAGTTTTAAGGCTCCCTTTGATGAGAGCCCTCTTTCTTCAATAGCATGTGCCATATGCTCTGTTGTCCATAAAAACTCGAGTTAGTCGTTTTGGTCGGCAAATAGTCTTCACTTGCGTATCGACGTCGATGTGTTGAATGATGACTTCCTTTGATTAGTGGCAACTTTGAGAAGGCTGTGAGGCTACATTTGGGTCAGGCAAAAAGAACGTCAGGATTCACTAAAAATGTCAGCAGGGGTAGATGGTGTGGAGAATGTGCTTTGCTGGTCTTGTTGGTCTTGTTTGTACCATACCAGAAACCAGAAGGTCGTTTTCACGTTGATCACATTTTGGCATCCTCGTTTTCAAATCATGTTGGCAACAACGATAGCATTATCAAAACAGTGAGCTTCCATAACAGCTCAGTGGGTAAAAGCACGCGTGACTCTGCCATCAGACTTCGGATTAGAATCCGGGCTTTGCCACTGCGTTGCTTCTGTGACCTTGAAAAGAGTATTTCACTTGTCAGTTAAGTTTCTGTATCTACAGAATGGAGGTGATAGTGGTAGCAGTAGGTACCTTGTAGGGTTGTCAGGAAGATCAAATGGGGTAACCATTTAAGCCACCTCTGCTTGGGGCGCTCACAGAGGCCTTTAAGAAATTGTAGATGATGGGGGCGCCTGGGTGGCGCAGTCGGTTAAGTGTCCGACTTCGGCCAGGTCACGATCTCGCGGTCCGTGAGTTCGAGCCCCGCGTCAGGCTCTGGGCTGATGGCTCGGAGCCTGGAGCCTGTTTCCGATTCTGTGTCTCCCTCTCTCTCTGCCCCTCTCCCGTTCATGCTCTGTCTCTCTCTGTCCCCCCAAAAAAATAAATAAACGTTGAAAAAAAAAAAAAGAAATCGTAGATGATGATGATGGCAGTGATGATTTGATGATGGTGATGGTAAACCAAAACAGCGAAATATGGCTCTTCTCTCATTCTGGTAATCATATACATAGATCTCTCTCTGGATGGATGGATGGATAGATAGATAGATCGATCGATCTAGATCTATCTATATAGAGAGAGATAGATCTATATCTATATAGATAGATCTATATCTACCTATCTACCCTAACCCCTGTTCCTAACCCTTCATATCTATCTATCTATCTATCTATCTAAATAAATAAATAAATTAATAAGAGCGAGCGTGCGCATGTCTTCTCCTAACCCTCCACCACCTTTTGAAAAATCATTAATAATCAGCTTTGATGCTGTCGGCAACCTTTTTCTGTGTGATGCAGGCTCAGTCCTCATTTTTTGCCTCAGAGCCATGATGTGTTATTCGTGCAGCCTGCTAGTTGATTCTCTGCTTGGCAAATGTTTACACCATTTGCTACCAGAACTGCCTTTCTCCCTTCGATCCCTTTACTCACACAGTAACGACAATTATCACGTAGAAAGAAGGGGCAGGGATATAGAGGTACATTTTTTAAAAGTCATTTATAATTTTTTTTAGCATTTAAAAAATTGAGGTATGATTGGCATACCATGAAATGCATTCATCTTAAAGGATGAGTTTTGGTAAATATGTAGTTATATGTGTCACGTGTTTCTTATACATTTTTCTTCAGCATCATCCACAGTCAAGTTTTAGAACAATTCTGTCAGCCCAGAAAGTTCTCTTGTGCCCATTTTCAGGCATCCTCCGCTTCCATTCTCTAACCCAAGACACCACTGTTTTGCCTCTATAGTTTTTACTTTTTCTAGAAATTTCAGATTAATGGAATTATATAATGTTATCTTTGTGTCTGGTTTCTTTCACTTAGCACATGTTTTTGAGACTCGTGTTGTTATATGTGTCAGTAATCCATTCCTTGTCATTGTTGAGTGGTATTCCATTGCACATACGTATTACATTCTAGAAGATCCATTCTCCAAATTATAAACATTTTAGTTGTTTCTGCTTTTTAGCTGTTCTGACCGTGACTGCTGGAATCATCCTTGTACAACTACTTGTATGGTCATCTGTCTCCAAGAGACTTGAAAACACACCTTGGTGTCAAATTGTTGGGTTATATGATGAGAAACTTCCAAGCTGTTTCGCAAAATGGTCATACCATTGTGCTTTCCCACCGAGCAAGGGATGTCCTGTGAGGGGTTCTAGTTTCTTCCTATCCTTGTCAATCCTAGATGGTTTATTGGATGTTAAGCATATTATGTTTGGGTTTTAATTTCTATTTTTCTGATGACTAATGATGTTTAGTACTTTTTTGTGTACTTTCCCCATCGTATGTCTTATATAATATATATAACATAGGGGCACCTGGGTGTTCAAGTGGGTTAAGCGGCCAACTCTTGATTTCAGCTCAGGTCATGATCTCGCGATTTGTGAGACTGAGCCCCACTTTGGGCTCTGTGCTGACAACATGGAGCCTGTTTGAGATTTCTCTCTCTCTACCCCTCTCCCCTTGGCTCCTTTTCTGCTTGCATGAACTCTCTCAAAAAAATAAACATTAATATATATATATATAATATATTTTAAAAAATCCTTAAGTATTTTGCCATTTAAAAACATTGAATTGTTTATAATTGAGTTGTAGAAGTCTTTTTGTCTATTCTAGCTGACCATCCTTATTATTTAGCTCTTTATATTTTTTAAGTGCGTGTACTTTATCAAATGATTATTTTGCCAATAATTTCTCCCAATCTGTGGCTTGTGTTTTCATTTTTAATTATGTCTTTTGAATAGCAGAAGTTTTAATTTTAATGGAGTTCAGTTTATCAGCTTTTTTTCTTTTATGGTCTTTATTTTATGCATTTGGTGCGATATCTAAACATTTTTTTCCTATCCACAATAATTTTCTCCAGGTGCCTTCTTCTACAAGTTTTTTAGTTTAGTTCTTACATTTAGATCTGTGATCCTATCCATTTTGAGTTAATTTTTTTTTTACATTTATTTATTTTTGAGAGACAGAGAGCACATGTGGGGGAGGGGCAGAGAGCAAGGGAGACACAGAATCCAAAGCAAGCTCCAGGCTCCAAGCTGTCAGCACAGAGCCCGACCCGGGGCTTGAAGTCACAAACTGTGAGATCATGACCTGAGCTGAAGTCGGATGCTTAACTGACTGAACCACCTAGACGCCCCTATTTTGAGTTAATTTTTGTACATCGTGCAGGATAAAGGTCAAGGTTCCTTTTCCCTCTCTATATGTATAACAGTCTCTGGCATTGTTTATTGAAAAGACTGTCTTTCTCGTGTAATTACCTTGTGACCTTTATCACAAATGTGTGGGCCTGTTTCTAGATTGTGTTCTCTTCCTTAGGCTAATACCCCACTGTTTTGATTATTATAACCTTATAGTAAGGTTTGAAATTAGGTAGTACTTTTCAACTTTTTTTTTTTTTTTGAGTATAAAGTTTATTTAAGAGAGAGAGAGCACAAGCAAGGGAGGGGCAAAGAGAGAGGGAGAATCCCAAGCAGGTCCTGCGCTGTCAGCACAAAGCCGGATGCAGGCTCGAACCTGCAAGACCGTGAGATCATGACTGGAGCCGATAGCAAGGGTTGGACACCCACCAGACTGAGCCCCCAGGCGCCCCTTTTTCAACTTGGATGAGTTTTAAGAGAGCCCTGTCTCAAAAATTTCCCAACAGTCTCCATGTTTATGTATCTCTCTGGAGGCTGGGCAGATAAAGCCATGATGACATTTGAGGGAAAAATCAGTTCTAGTTGGTGGAGCGGAGGCCTGAAGCCTCTGTTCTCCATCCTTTCGTCGAGCTACCTGTCAGAGCTAGCAGCATTTAGCAGGATCACACTTGCTAGGACAGCAGACGTACCACCTACTGTGTACCAGGTGTTTTATGTATGTAATCGTCTCATTTAATACTTACAAGATGCTGCAGACGGACATTATTACCCTCATTTTATAGTTGAATCCACAATAACATTTCCTAGGTCACGTACCTCAGCTGCTGCTAATGACAGAATAATAGGAACAGCAGCCATATGTAGATGATAGAGGCAGGCTTCGAGAACTGGTCTGTGCGATGATGCTGAACCCTCCTAGGTTCTTTGCGAGGTTCGAGCTGCCTCTGATAGCGACCCATTGCTTTGTGGAGAGGCGGTGTATCCTTTTAGTTCATACAGTGGAAATAGTAGTGGTAGTAAGAAAGAAGGTGACAAGTATCCCTCCGCCCTTTCTTGCAAGGTTCCTGACTTTCATTGTGTCTCTCTGCCCGGACCAGCCTAGCCTTCCCCTCTCCCTCCCTCGAACCACACTCCGGAAAGAACTTTGTGAAAACTGTCACGACTGGTGGGCAGTAGAAGGTGTTGCTTTGTCATGGAGTTGTTGCTGCCTGTACTGTCGCTTTAAATGGCTGAGATTTTCCCTTAGGAACTTGTAAAACGTTTTGTGATTCTGTGTTTGTAACTATTTCATTATAACCTCTCATTTAAAACGTTACACTGAGATACCATTTTGTACTGTGGAAATTATCCACACCTTCATGTCCCCTCTATCTCTTTCTTCAGCATTGGATGAGTCGGCACTTTCTCCTCCTATTACGTTAGCATATTAGTAAAAACACGCCGAATAATATAGACCAAGCAGTAATAGTTTAATGTCATCACTCCTAATAATCACAACTTTTAGCTCTCGATTGTTTCATAGTGTGATGTCCTTGAGCGAATTAGTTGTTGGTATCGAATTATAATGGGCTTAAGTAGGGCAGCATAATGAATACATTTACCCCAGTAGAGCTGGAAAGAACTGATGGCTTCTATTACATAACAGTTTATTGCACACTACTCACTGCCTGCCACTTGAGGAGAATCCATTCGTTTTACTTACTGTGATAACTTCTTATTTGCATACAAATTTTCTTTTGTTTTTCATGAATCATCTCTGACTGAACCCTAGCTGCATTTCATTACATTCAATGATCTCTAGACCGATCAGGTTCTTGTAAAAATCCAAATGGAATTTTTTTCTGTTTCTTTCCCCTTTACGCCTCTTTTTCTTTTTCCCTTTTAGACCTCTTAAAAAGTAGTAAACCCGAATACACGTGAAATATCATAAGCACTTATTTGTTGTGTTTGTATTCCTCACGATGCGTCTTGGCAACAAACTTCTTTGGTGCAGTGGAAGGGATTTTTGTGTGGATCAGAGAAAATGTTGCAGGGTCCTTTGGAGGTAAAGTCTTTGTTCTCAAGGGTATACTCCCAGAAGAAATTTGGTGAGCATCTACCCTCATGATCGAACATGTTCATTTCTTCCTTATCTACATTTGCTCTTGCAAATTGTTAAGATTGTCATATATAGCATTTTTGCATCATTTTACTTAAGACATTTTTTTTTTGAGATAGCATATTACCTGGTCACTTCTGAACTTCTTTAAACAATTATGACATAGATTTTTATTTCAATAATTTCAAGCCTTTTGGTTTCCTATAAATCACAGCAAATTAAGATCGTGATGCAAATTTTATTTATTTGTTTACTCAGCAGACATTTATTGTGCATTGTGTTCCTGTGTTCTGGGAGGGCGGTCTGGAAATAGGGGGCTCAGGCCTCTGCTGCTTCCTCAGCTTCTCATTAGATCTAAGCAGCTACACGAAAGTGTAGTAAGAGTTACGGTGGGAACTAAAAATTTGTAGGATAGACACCTCATAATTCACAATGAAATGTGGCCTTGCATATTTGATGTTTTCTTATCCAAATAGAAGTAATACAGCAAGTCTATGTCTTGATTTATCGTGCAATTTAATGGCAAGATATTATTAATGAGTTATTTGTATACTGGTTGTAAAAATCACCTCCATGCTAATGAGTCTAAGAGGATTCTGCATCTTTTTATTCATGTTTGCTTGTTTGTTTGTATTGCAGATTTCTCTCGGATTTGGCTACAAATTTATAGATCTTCTGCACTGTGTACAGGCACAGGTGAGTTCAAATTATGCCCTTCTATTGGAATTTTTTTTAAATTTTTGTTAACATTTATTTATTTTTGAGAGATAGAGACAGAGCACAAGCAGGGAGGGGCAGAGAGAGAGGGAGACACAGAATCTGAAGCAGGCTCCAGGCTCTGTGCTGTGAGTGCAGAGCCCGGCGCGGGGCTTGAACTCACGGACTGTGAGATCATGACCTGAGCCGAAGTCGGTGCTTAACCAACGGAGCCGCCCAGGTGCCCCTGGAATATTTCGGTTTTTAAGTAAAATCAAATATTAAAAATTATTCTATTCAGAGTTTAGCAAAGTAACATGTAAATAAATATAAATAAAAAACAAAGTGCATATTTGTCAGCATTTCTGTTTTATTGTAAAAATTCTGTCAGAATGTGTTAGAAATGAATTGAAAGGTGGTGATCTTATCCGTTTATCAGCGCTTACTGTGTATATTTGGGATAGGTTTATATATACCCATGGGATAATTTGAATTATGTCATAACCTGGCAAAATGTGTTTACATTTATTTTTATATATAAATAAAAGAATAGCTGTTATCAATTTTGGCAGCAAATGGAGGTAAATGGTTTAAATTTAATAAGCAGGATTTTCTTGTCCAACCAGTCTGAAATAGCTTCTCAGTCACTTCTTAGCACACAACCCTGATTGATTTTTATCATGTGATATATTTTACTTACCTCTTTACAGTCTTCCCTATGAAAATATAAGCTCCATGAACTTTGAGACTGTTTTTGTGTTATTAAAAAATAGTATCCCTGACTTTTTAGGATAGTGCCTGGTCTATAGGAAAGACTGAATAAATGTTTGTTAATATAATTATTAGGTAGTATATATTAAGAGTTCATTTATATTTAGAGTCATTGAACTCTGCATCTATAAATACAAACTGGAAGTAGTTTTTATACTTATGTCTAAATATGAAGTTAATTTGTATCAGATACTTAAAGTATATGACTCTTAAATGTTCTGAGAAATTACCTGTGTTGCATATTTTATGTACTAAAGTATACTTAATCAAGATAGAATTCAGAGGGTAATGCTTCCAGTTCTGTATTTATTTTGTCACTACCCTAGAAGGTTCTTATGATCAAGTTGCGGACAAACCTGAAGCAGGTGTGAGAGCTTTTTACCTCCTTACTGGATCGTGCTGCCATATTGGATATGTTTTGTGGTATCTTTATAGAGAGTGAGAGATTTGAAAATTGCAGTCTCTAAAAACCAAATAAGTTAGAAATTTCCCACTACCTGTCACTGGCTACACAATGTGACTTCCTTACTTGGTTTTCTGTTTCTAGATTGGGGAAATTTTTTGGTCATTTTTCCACTTCATATGTTGATGTTTGAATTCATGATCAAAAAGCTGTAGGAGGGACACCTGGCTGGCTCTGTCAGTAGAGCATGCGACTCTTGATCTCGAGGTTGTGAGTTCAGCCCCACATTGAGCATTGAGCTTACTGGGAAAAAAAAAAAAAAAAAAAGATAGCTATAGGAATAAGCAGACCACCCATTTCCTTGTGTCCTTAGCAGTTTTCTTTAGGCGTCCAGGATATTGGTTGCTCTTTTGGGTTCTTCTCTTGTTTTTTTTTTTTTTTTTCTTCTTCTTTTTCTTTTCTTTTTCTTTTTTTTTTTTTTTGGTATTTAAAAAAAATGTTTATTTATTTATTTTGAGAGAGTCAGAGAGAGAGAGTGAGAGCGAGTGTGCATGCACTAGTGGGTGAGGGGCAGAGAGAAAGGGAGAGAGAGAATCCCAAGCAGGCAGAGCCCAATGCGGGGCTCCATCTCACAAACTGTGAGATCGTGGCCTGGGCTGAAATGAAGAGTCAAATGCTTAAGCGATTGAGCCACCCAGGTGCCCTTGTTTTGTTTTTTGATCTGTTTTCTTCAGGCATTGGTCTCTTTTTCTGCCACTGTGATTTTCATTTGTAGAAAGAATTAAGTCTGGCCTTTAGGTTTTTTTTTTTTTTTAAACAAAATTTTGTAAATTATATAAGGGTTTTGTATGCACATTTGATTTTCTAAGTGCAACTTGCAGAGATTCCTTTGATAATGTTAATAACAGCAGCTCTTTCAGTGTGTGCCAGGCATTATGTAAGTGCTTTTCAGTTATCTTTAGAAGAACAGATAAGGAAATTGAAGCTTAGAAAGGTTAAGTGACTTTTCCAAGGTCATATCCAATAAGTGGCAATTTGCCACTCCAAAGACCTTGATCTTAACCACTGAGCTCTATTTTATGCCTAAACAGCCCTGAATACAGGCATGTGGTAGTAAGTGTAATATAGGAAGATCATGTTGATATGTGCAGATTTCAAAATTAATTTAAAAGTCAAACCTTATTTGCTTATATTTCATTAGCAGGTCCTAACTTTTAACCTTTATTTCAAACTGTGAAACACGACAGCCCATCTGAAATTTAATGACTACCTAAACAATTTAAAGCTCCAATCTGGCACGTCCATTTCATACTCGCTTTTAGAGGGGGAGGCACATGGGGGAAAGCAAGCCATTTGGATTCCTTTTTCCATTATAAATGTGGTATGCTATGAATCAGCATTCTTTACCCCTTGAAATATTAGAAATTTTAGTTTACAGATGGCATTTGTGGCCTGATGGATGAATCACTTTTCTTAGAACAGGTTGTATGAAATACAGTGATTATAGAATTACATAGGACTCTTAACTTGAAAAGCATAATAATTTATATCTTTGGGAACATTTTTGAAATTATTTAAGAAATGAAGTGGCTTGGCTTTGAGGTAGAGCAGAGTCGGCTCAAAGAGAACTTCAGCTTTCTTTTAGTTTTTTTTTTTTTTTTTTTAAGTTTATTTATTTGTCTTGAGAGACAGAGAGAGGGAGGGAGGGAGAGAGAATCCCTGCTCTAACAGCACAGAGCCCAATGTAGGACTCGTTCTCATGAACCTTGAGATCATGACCTGAGCTGAAAGAAATCAAGAGTTGGATGCTTAACCGACTGAGCCACCCAGGCCTATTAGCTGTTTAGTTTGTTTTCAAGGCTGAGAAGGACATATTGTATCAAAATACTTTGGGGGTGACTGGGTGGTTCAGTCAATTGAGCGTCCAACTCTTGATTTTGGCTCAGATCGTGATCCCAAAGTCAAGAGACTGATCCCCGCTGTGGGGCTTTGAGCTGAGTGTGGAGGCTGCTTAAGATTCTCTCTCTTCCTCTGCTCCTGTCCCCTGCTCATGCTCGTGCTCACTCACTCTCAAAATAAAATAAAAATATATTGACTTTTAACATGTGTGATAATGTGGACAACATGTTCTTGAAGACAGTGTTGTTGAATACATCTTAAAATTTTGATTTGAGAGCATGATTAATCATATTTCCTTACACTTTCCAGACGGTTTATGTCTATGAGTATAAATGTAAATTTCAGATTTGAGTATCTGGAAAGGGAATTCTGTAGTTTGAATTAAAAAGACAATTTATTTAACAGACCACATTGTGCCTCTTAATCTGTAACTACATCGGTATTTCCATTCCATTCTTACATTTGAAGCAATTTTAAAGTTAGCCAATAAAATAATTCTAGAATTGATGGTCAAAACAGGAACAAGCATTAGATAGATCTGTTGGACAATATAGCCTCAAAATGTAATTTTCCCTTCACTATGGAAAACTAAACTCACTGTGGAATCATATGTACTTTGTATTTACTTCAAAGTCTATTTTCTGTATGCCGGAAGATTTGGGGTGGGATGGGTGGGTGAAGAATTGTTAGAGCCAAACTCTGAGATGCTAATATATGGAGATACGAGTTCTCCAATAAAGTGTAATATACTTTTGGTAATACTAATATATTGTGTTGTTGGTAATACTAAATACTCAAAATTTTATTAAGCATATCGAGACATAAAAAAAATTCTGTCTGTATTGGCTATGGCATTCAAGCCACTAGAACATTCAAGGGAGTATTTGTTGCATTTTGAATTCGCTTTTCGTTCATAGATGTGAGATGTGTGGTTAGCAGCCTGATTTAACTAAGAGATGTGTGAGTTCCCGTGAAAATGGGGCAGCTTGATTTGAGCTACAGATCTGAAGCTCTGAGCACTGTCTACTGAAACTCAGTATTGATCTAAACAAACATGGAGGACATTTAAATATATTTATCTTGCTTCAGGCAAAAATCTACAGACATTTAATTGTATTGCTCCTTTGTGTATTTCCTTGAAATGCTGGCATGGTAGGCACTGTGATCTGGGAAATAACACGCATTTTGACAGTTGGCAAAATGCCCTCAGTCATTTAACTGTTCCAGCTAGAATCTTAACCCTAGCCCCACTCGGTAGGCACCTCTGCTCTTAGTGAATAGAGTAGACTGCTGAACTCAGGCTTACTGGTAAGTCAAGATGATCGTCTAGTGGGTGTCACTGACAGAGAGCCATCAGTTGGAAACTGTTTGGATGACAGGCCAGTTTTTAAAGCATCTGTACTAGTCTGCTTTCCTCCTTTTTTATGTACGTACTAGTGTCCACAGATTGGACTAGTTGTCCCCATCAAATTAGATTCATTCAGCACCATTAACTCTCCTTTCTCACTCCCCTCCCTCCTCTTTTTACCTTCAGGCCATGCCTCTTTCCTTCTGATTCTCCTTCCTTTCAGAAAGATTTATTAATTGTTTATCTTGTGCTGGCCTATGCTCAGTGCTGTGGGAACCAGTATTTCCAATAGCCCAAATTATTCAAGTGGAAAAGGAATATCACTACAAGCTTAACTCCCTATTTCCTTGCTCATTGTTTTTACACTGAGCTTTGGCGTTTTGAGTTTTCTTTGAAAGAAAAAAACTGAACGGTAATTTCTGAATTACATGTCTTTTCTTACTAAAAGTCTTAATCTGTCCATAGTAGTAGAGGTTGAGGCACCAGCAACAACAATTAAAGCTATCTAGCCTAAGTAAACGTTTTGTTTGTATGGGGTTAACGATGCTTGCAAAGTGCGCTCCGGGGAAGGCACACACCTCCTGAGGTAGACGTGTTGTGCTTGGTCAGGTTGAGGTAATCAGAGTCTGGACAGTCTGTTTGGAACGGTGTCCTTGCTATTTCTGTAGGTGCAGACAAGCAGAGTGATATTAGTAAGCATAGTGCATGGATGAAAAACATACCAGAAATATGGGGAGAACCTGATTCTTCTGGTTAACTTAAATTCTGGAAAAGCAAATTTTAGAATTACAGAGAGCAACTTAAAAACATATTTTTAAATCAAATTCATAAGCTGTTTCTTGGATTGTAAGACAGTTGAGTTTCAGTTTAGAGCCATTTTACTGTGAGAACACTTTTTTTCAATTGGAAGTTTTTTTTTTTTTTTTTAATGTTTGTTTACATTTGAGAGAGAGACATTAGTGGGGCGGGGGAGGGGGGGGGAGACAGAATCCTAAGCAGGCTTCAGGCTCTGAGCTGTCAGCACAGAGCCCAATGTGGGGCTCAAACTCACGAACCATGAGATCATGACCCGAGCCGAAGTCAGCAGCTTAATGAACTGAGCCACCCAGCTGCCCCTCAATTGAAAGTTTCTACGTGTGACTTCTGCTGGTGTAGCTGGTGTTTTTTGGAAATCATTAAAATTAAAAGTATTACCAATCTATACTTGTATAAATCTTTTGAGTTAGCATGTCTTAGAGGAGGTAGCACCAGAGTTGGAATCTTCTGAGACGGTTAGAGTGGGCTCTGATTCCTCAGCTATGCTTTTCTGTACTGTAGAACAGGTGGATGTGTACCTGGAAGTGAGAAGACGTGGTTTAGGGATTGTTAGTACAATGTGTTTCCTGCTTTTTTTTGTTGTTATTGGCCTTTTCATTTCAGTTCAAACTTGTATACACTCTACTTATCTGGATAGTAGAGTTGTTAGCTTTAAGAAGAAGGTCTCTAGGAAGCAAAATTTCACATAAGTGCTACCATAGTAACTTCAGGAATTCATGGCCTTTGATTTTGAGATAGTAGGCTTCTTAGCTATCTTGTTCACTTTTACTTTGGAAGGAAAGTGACAAATACGTGTTATTTTCTAGGGAGGTGTTGAATTTGAGTCAGTTAACCTTGCCCGAATACCCTTAAAGATAAAACAGCAAGTAAATAAGGCTGCTTCCATTTACTTGACTTCTACTTTTGAAGCTCAAATCATTTATGTCTTTCTCCACTGTTTACAACATCTCTATATAAGGGATAAATTAAGCATTTATTATGAAATTATCCATATCCATAGAATTAATTAAGTAGATTTTCTTTTTTTCCCCCTCTGATTCTTTTGCTTTAGGCTATAGATGTTTCTACTGAGACTCAGATAAACCGGAGAAATCTAGAGAAGTTAACAGCAAGTTTTGCAGATTGTGATTTTTAATCTACTTCCATGCATTGGGTTGTCTAAGCATTATTTGCTACCTCATGAATGATTCATGGGTGTCTACAGTCAATGGAAATGTATTTTTTGTCCCAGTTACACCCTGCCTTCCCATCCAAAAAGAGCAAAGGGAGGATAAGACATATATATAGTCTTTAATAGTGGCTAAATGGGAATTTAACCATGTACTATAAATGTATGTAGTTTAATTTTGAAGGATTTCTTAAATACATGTCTGCATGCAAGGTTGGTTTTTGTGGTATCATAGCCTATAGGATCGTTTGCCTTCACTGCCTTTTTTTTTTTCTTTTTGCTTTTGATGTATTTACAAATAATTGAATTGATTTTGAATTTATTAATTTGAGGACTTCACTTTAAGAGTTTTCAATTTTTTGGTGCTAGCTACATGAATTTTAATAAGCAAAATCCTACCCTTGACATTTTGTGGTCTCAACCTAAATGTCTGGAACTTTGCTACCTATCAATGTCACAGAGTTGGAACACAGTTTTATTGCACTTTCTTGAGAAGTGAAAAAGGCTGAAAAGGCAAAAGTGTCATAGGCCAGGATAAACTTCGGTGGAAAGATGAGTGGGGAAGTTTATAAAAGACCTACCAATGCCTTATTGGAGTACTGAGACTTCCAAGTCTTTGTTTAAACTATAAAATAATATCTTTAAAAGAAACAACTGTGCCATAATTATTGAATTGATGACTTAAACTAGAATAGCGAGAGTAGGGGCAAAAGGAAACTGTTGATCTCTCAATTTCTTTAACTTCTTTGTCACTCACAAAGCTATTTGATCTAGATTTCTTTTTATTTTTTAATTTTTGAAATTTTTTTTTGAGAGAGTGAGCGCAAGTGGGGCAGTGGGACAGAGGGTGGGAGAGCGAGAGAGAATCCCGAGCAGGCTCTACATTCAGTGCGGAGCACAACGTGGGGCTAGATCTCACGACCATGAGATCATGACCTGAGTGGAAATCAAGAGTCAGATGCTCAACAGACTGAGCCCCCCAGGTGCCCCATCTAGGTTTATTTATTTTTTTAAGTTTATTTATTTATTTTGAAATAGAGAGGGAGCGAGCAGCAAGTGTAGGCAGGGGAGGGCAGAGAGAGAGAGAGGGAGAATTTCAAGCAGGCTGTATTCTGTCAGCAGAGTCCGATGTGGGGCTTGATGTCACGAATGTGAGATCATGACCTGAGATCAAGAGTCAGATTATAAGACAGAGTATGAAAATAGAAGATAGTTTTGAGCTAACGTGTTTTGAAACTATATTGTGATTACTCAAGCTATTATATTTGAATAGAATAGAAATGTAAAATTCCTTTGACTTAAATTAAACATCTGTTAGACAGATTAGGCTTGCTTCATGAGTCTTATTTATACGCAATTTTGTTTTATTAACCTAGTGGAATCTAGAGTTTATCTTTTCTTTGAAACTAGATGCTTTGGAACATTTAAGTTTTTCTCTAATGTAGACGTTAAATGTTTAATGTTGCTACTTCAAAATACACACACATTTTCATAAAATCTTTATTGTCTTCCATGTAAGTTATTACTTTGAACTTGTTCACTGACATAGTTATATGATATGTCAAGGTCAGGTTCAGACTTTCTCTTTAAAGTATCTCTTGAAATATAAAAAATAACCTTTTGTAAAATACTGCTGTTATCTCTTAAAATGTATTTTTATTTTAACATATCCTAAATGCCCGTGCATATTGCTTTAGACCATAATGTGTGCTCACCACATTTACGTATCTCCCATCTATTTTTTTCCTCTTTATTTTTAAAAGTAAATATTAAAAACAAACAAACGAAAAAATTAAAATCTTTCTCCTTTCACACCACAGTGGCTTATCACCAAAGCTGTTCAGCCTCCAGAGTGAAATGAAAGCTGTCTGCCGTGCTGTCCACAGTCCCGCAGACCTGCTGTCCTGCTGGCTGTCCTTGAGTCCTGTGGGGTCTGGGACTGCCACAGCAGGAGCCGTATGCTTACTGCCTGACCCTTGCTTATTCTGGGATAGAAAATAAGAGGCATTTATTTATTACTTATTTATTCCAATACGTTTGCTATCTTTGGCTTCTCGTGATACTTCTACTTCAGTTTAGTCGAATCATTGTTTTTACTGAGGTCCCTGTTGATTAAAGGTCCTATTTCCTACTAAATTACAAGGGCTGGTTATGCAAAGAATATACCTGATCATTTGTTTATATAACACATTGAGGTCTCATGAGGTGGTTCAAGTTTTCACAGCGATTTGAAGCAGAGATAAATACAGGGCACCTCGAGGGATAGAGAGAGAAAAGGAAAAACAAACATTTACCCTTCCTTTAGGCAAGACGTGGTTCTTAGCCTTTCCACGTGTCGTGTCAGTTTAAACCCTGGATAAATTCTTTGTATCAGAATGTGAAGTGTGTTCTGAGTGTGTCTAAATTCTCTGATTTGAAGTTGAAACTAACCTACTTTTTATTTCCAAAGCCCTCAAATTTTATTTCTTAGGCTGTAATGTATATAGTGAAACGGAACTGTGTCTTTCAACTCATCTGCTTTTAGTTGAATCTTGTAACTGTTGCAAAGACTTTCTGTGCCACATTTTAAACTAGTTAAGTAGGAAAAATGATTCTGATCTCAAAAAGGGGGAAGTTTTGATTAACTGATCCCATCAGATACTGCAGAATGAGCTTTGTCAGAAGAAAGTACTCAAAAGATGTAAATCAAAGATGTGAAGAAAATTGGGTTAGAAGCATCCTGCTTTGTTAAGATACTTTCCTGTTATATAGAACAACATGTTAATGTTTTGTTTTTCATTGTTTTATTCACCGAGTATTTCTAACATTATAGTTGACCGTATATGTACATGTAACTTCCGTGTCAGTGTCATGAAATAAATTTGTCTTACTTAAAATAATATTACCTGAGGGGCTTTTGACTGGCTCAGCTGGCAGAGCACATGACTCTGTTTCAGGGTTGTGAGTTAGAGCCCCATGCTGGGTGTGCAGATTACTTAAGATCTTAAAACAAAACAAAACACAATTGCTGTATTACTAAACACTAATAATCATGATGGGACCCCAAATAGGTAGAAACTGGGACGCGAACATAAGTTAAGAGGTAAATGTTTAAGTCATCTGTTTAATTAAGTGTAGTTTGCTTATATTTGATTACATTTCTTAGTTACAGCGCCATCATCAGGGTGCTTTCAATATAGAGACGTGACTGTGGGACCAAATACAGTAAAGTAAAACCTTGGATTGCCGGTAACTTGTTCTGCGCGTGTTCCACAAAGCGAGCAAGCATTTCTGATACATTTTAACTTGATAACTGAGCGACGACTTGTAATACGAGCAGTACGTGAGAGTAGTACGTGACGCCGAACATCACAGGACCACAAGTGAGCCAGTGTTTCCTCTCTCTCTTACTCAGTGACGATCATCCCCTGGGTGATCGTCTCCCCTGCTCAGATGCTTGGTCTCAGTCCGCGGTGTTTGGCAGAAATCAGTGATGTTTCAGAACGCTGGAAGGTGCCCACCACTGGCACTGGTGTAGTTTTTGTCACTTCACAGGGCCTAAGGACAGTCCTCTGCTTAGGAATGCTTTGCTTCATTCTAGGTCAGGCTGCCTGAGGATATAGACCCTTTCCTCTGCTCCCTTATTGCCAGTTACATTAAATACAGTAGATGACAAGAGTTTATCAATACTGTACTGTAGTCAGCATCCGTGTGAGCGTATACAGTGGCCCCCATGCAGGAGAAGATTCCATTGGGCCAGTAGATAGCAGTGATTCTGTTAGTGATGGTGAAAGTGGTTCTACACAGTACCCCTCCTCTCTCTTGTCTCCCTCATGCCAGCCACGAAGGTTTTCAAAGGTAAGCGCAGGTTAACTTGTTTATTTTTCTTTATATTTTGTGTTTTCTTTATTTTATTATATTACAGTATTGTAATCATTTTTATATGAATATTTTTGGGTTGTGGAACAAATCATCTGAGTTTCCATGATTTCTTATGGGGAAATTCGCCTTGAAATACAAGTGCTTTGTATTATAAGCATGTTTCCAGGATGAATTATGCTCACAGACCAAGGTTTTACTGTATTATCAACACAGAGCCTGTTTCAATCGTAGTGAAAGTAGAATAGAACCTCCTTGGAACTGAAAGATCATGTATAATTGCTAGTATGCATATTGTGCTTATCATGTGCCCCATAGTGTTCTAAACTCTCCCTATAGTAATCCACATAATCCCCAAAAGAAATTTAAGTACCCACTACTGTGTTAACATTTTAGACATGGGGAAATGAAGGCACCGAGGGGTTCGGTTGATTTGCCCATTGTTGTTCACCTACTTTTATTAGCCAGTTAGAGGGAAAATTGGGATTCAAACCTAGGCTGTCATTGGTAGTGTTTTTGTTTGTTTTGTTTTACCAGAAATTGAGTTTATTTGGGAATAGCACAGGAATTGCAGTTTGAGAAACAAACGTGTAACACGCTACAAGTGAGTCTTTTGAGGGTTTTGGGTGGGATGTACTTACAGGCGAATGGGAGAAGGTCCACCCAGAGTGCAAAGAGGGGGAAATCCCGCCATAGTCTAAATAGTAAGTTCGTTGGCTTGAAGAGGGGAAGAGATTCTTGGGAGGATGTTCATTGGTTAGCAGATAAGTGTCAGTCTTCTCTAAATCAGACATTCAATGGAAATCTGTCTCTTGCTTCTTAAGTTCCATTCTTTGGAGGGCACATGGACGAGATTCTCCAATTCATATCCTCAGGTTCCATTTTAGATTGAAATTCCACATTTTCCCGTTGATCAAGATCTTTTGCAGAAAGCATTGCTGATCCCCCATGTGGTTTAGACGTTATTTGCCTTCTCTCTCTCTCTCTCTCTCTCTCTCTCTCTCCCTCTCTCCCTCTCTCCCTCTCTCCCTCTCCCTCTCTCCCTCTCTCCCTCTCCCTCTCTCCCTCTCCCTCTCCCTCTCCCTCTCCCTCTCCCTCTCCCTCCCTCCCTCCTTCCCTCCTCCCTCTGTCCCTCCTTCTCTCTCTCTCTCTCTCTCTCTCTCTCTCTCTCTCTCTCTCTCTTCAACCAAAGACATTATTAGATGGAGTACATGTTCCTTGGAGCTGAGGAGGACCATCCTCAGGTATCTTGTCCCACAGAGGAGAGAAATGGCAAGTGGATTTTATTGGACTCATTTGAACAACTAAAGGGATGAGAAATGGGGACTCCCAGTCATGTTCCTTTCCAGTGGTTAGTCAGTTTCCATGGTCAGTTAAATTTTAGGGTAAACATAAATGCAATATTCTTAGTACAGTGCACATTGGTAGTGCTTTGCCTATGAAAGTTTGTTCTCTTAAAAAGTAAACAACAAAAAACCATCATCAACAAAAAAGATTAATAATTTCAAAATAAAGTTTCAAACTAACCAGGTATGGGTAAGGATGTGACCAAGGCGTAGCATTGTGCTTGCTGTCCCCCCCTCCCAATGAGGGTCTGTGGGCCCAAATCATTGTGGTAACTAGTGACACTGAAAGCCCATAAAGTTGGTAAACTGTGTATTAGAAAGGATTATTTGATATTAATTAATAAGGAAAAATGCAGGTCACAGAAATGATACTAAACTGTTCCTTGGCTTCAAATTAAGTTTCACGGATAATTCATTCAGTAGGATTTGTGTTTGGGCATAAATCTATTTAACATGGGTTATTTTGTTTGAAGGATGGAAAAAGGGGCCAGCCCACTTTCTTTTTCATGCCCTTCTCTTAAAAATAACTTTAGAAGTTTTCCTTAATTAAAAAAAATGTTAAAAAGGAATTTCCTCGGATACCCATAATACGAAAGCTTATATAGGTCCCTTTCACACAAAAAGAAGAACATTTTCAACTCAAAAGCAAATTTCAGTTCTTAAAAATGTTTATTTATTTTGAGGGTGGGGGGAGGATCCGAAGCAGCCTCCACGCTAGCATGGAACCCGATTTGGGATTTCATCCCACAACTGTGAGATCATGATCTGAACCGAAATCCGGAGTCAGACACGCGACTGGCTGAGCCTCCCAGGTGACCCTCAATTTTTATTAAGAAAATTATATTAAAGTGAGGTGCCTGGGTGGCTCAGTGGGTTAAGTGTCTGACTTTGGCCCAGGTCATGATTTCACGGTTCGTGGGTTCAAGCCCCGCATCGGGCTCTGTGCTAATAGCTCGGAGCCTGGAGCCTGCTTCGGATTCTGTGTCTCCCTCTCTCTCTACTCCTCTCCCACTCATGCTCTGTCTGTCTGTCTCTCTCTCAAAAATAAATAAACATTCAAAAAAAATTTTTTTTAATTATATTAAAGTGAGTAAAGAAACCTTTCAATTACTTTTAAAAAGCTTGATTTATATTGAAGTATAGTTTCCATTTCTGGTTGACTCTGTTAATTTTTAGATAACCATGGTGCAACCTTAACAGACATGGCATTTACATTTTATAAAATGTAAAAAAAATTAGGCCACTCATTTTCTCAGATTTCTCCCAGTTTTGTTTCTTTTTTTTTTTTTTTTTTTTACATAGGGAAAATTATACCTGGATTATAATCCTAAATTATAGGATTAGTATATAATGTTTTTAGTTGTTTATGGGTTTTTGTGATATACCTAACAGTGTTTACCATGAATATAAAAAGAGGTTTTTAATTACCACCTTGCGTGTGCTTTACTCACAGCTGCCATTTTCCTTTTTTTCTTTCATTTTAAAGCTGTTATTAAGCATATACATAATGAAGTTATACTTTAATTAATACTGCCAAATATGCTTTTAGTGTTTCAGTAATTCATGCTATTTCTTAAATCATTGATTAAATCTAGCTCTAAAAATTATACCTCTGAGTCTTTATTCTGTAACTCATGGTGAAGTCTCTAAGTCTTCTAAAAACTTTTAATAATAGCTTGGCTACTTCCTTTCAACACAAAATGTGGAAATAGTATTTTTATATTAGAATGTAAGTGGGGGCACCTGGGTGGCTCAGTCAGTTAAGCATCTGACTTTGGCTCAGGTCATGATCTCACGATTCGTGAGTTCGAGCCCTGCATTGGGCTCTGTGCTGACATCTCAGAGCCTGAAGCCTGCTTCGGATTCTGTGTCTCCCTCTCTCTGCCCCTCCCCTGCTTCCACTTTGTCTCTCTCTCTCTCTCTCAAAAATAAATAAACATTTAAAAAAAATTTATGTAAGTGTGTTTTAAGCAAGAAGCTTTTCTTACATACCTATATTCTGCTAGTCTTTTATTATATTTTCATTATATCCTTAATACTGGTTTGGGAGGGAGAAATTATACTCATTTTATAGATAAAAATGCTGAGGCTCAGAGAGATTACTCAAGGTCAGGTAGGTGTAGGTAGCTCTAGAATTTGAACCTGGAACTATACATTTCGCAACTCCAATCTGTTTCTAGAATAATTTAGGGCTTCCTCTAGTGGTGCAAATGGAACTTCTTTTTTTTTTTTTTTTTTTTTAAACATTTATTTATTTTTGAGACAGAGAGAGACAGAGCATGAACGGGGGAGGGTCAGAGAGAGAGGGAAACACAGAATCTGAAACAGGCTCCAGGCTCCGAGCTGTCAGCACAGAGCCCGACGCGGGGCTCGAACTCACAGACCGCGAGATCATGACCTGAGCCGAAGTCGGCCGCTTAACTGACTGGGCCACCCAGGCGCCCCGGAACTTCTTGATTAGTTGAAAGCCCGGACTTCTTTTTCATTCCCCAGCCAATTGATGGTCTCTTCCAATTTAGTCTGTATTTATTTCTGGAACAGTTTTTGTATACACAGTAAGGTAGGGTGTTTTAAGTATACAGAAAAAATTTATTTGGACTTTGTTTCATATACATCTTACAGTGTGAAAAGACAAGTGGCAGGCATTAAGTTACATAAATGGGATTACAAAGCAATGTATTGACATAGGTAAAGTAATGTACTGTAGCAGGTACATAGCATGGGAAGGCCGATGGACGCTGGATTCATTCTTCTCCGTCGCTTGACCCTCTTAACCAGATGGTTATCTTGCTGTGCAGCCTAAAGCTTTGCTGTGTGGTCTAGATCATTACAACCAGAGTAGCTAGAAATGAAGCACAGAAATAAGGGTTATTTTTTGTTGATGGGACGTAGGTGTCACAAGGTGCTCATTTCTTGAACATTCTGGTTAGTAGTGGTTTTATGGTATAATCTCCGTTTCACAGGTAAGAAAACCTGAAATTCTAAAGCTGGATGCTTTTTCAAAACAAATACTGTAACGCTTGAACATATGGAGTACAATCCACCATGTTCAAGCCATTTGGTTCTGGGCTTTGCCATGTACTGCTCCTTGGGGTTAAGACAGGACACTGCGGGCAGAAGGCTACATTTCTTTTCCTCTGAGGCCTCTGATTCTGCTCACTGTTGTTACTTTTGCTGTTCCCATTCAACAGTAGAGGCTTTTCTGCGAATATTCTCTGGCCACTTTCAGTTAACTTACTTTTCCCCCTGATCTGCTAGAGACCACAAATACAATGTTTTCTATGTTACCAGCTGCTTATGCTCCCTGAATGGAGCAGGGATTTAAGTTCCTCTAGCTATAGGAACATCTTTCATACCTGAGACTGCTTTTAAAAATTCTTTTTATTACGTTTCTTTATTTTTGAGAGGCAGAGAGAGACAGAACGCGAGTGGGAGAGGGGCAGAGAGAGAGGGAGACCCAGAATCTGAAGTAGGCTCCAGGCTCCAAGCTGTCAGCACGGAGCCCGATGCGGGGCTCGAACCCACGAACCGTGAGATCATGACCTGAGCTGAAGTCGGACGCTCAACCGACTGAGCCACCCAGGCGCCCCTACCTGGGATTTCTAATAATATTTTTTCCCTAAATTTTAATGAGTGGCTCATGATGCTTAGTTACCATCTTCTTTAGATGTGTTCAGAGCCAGGATGACGATACATGTGCCACTCCTCCCACCCCCCTCCTTCCCCTCGCAGGTGTCCGTAAATGATGTGGTATTCTTTGCACAGCTGACACTGGCTTCTCATTCTTGATATTACATATGGAGTGGGAAGCCACCAACGGCGTTATGCAAAACCATTCTTCAGGAGTCTGGTAGGCTAGTGTAGCTACAAGCACTCAAACCCAATTCTGATTTTTTTTTTTTTGTCATACTGTTCTTTCTATTATATTCTACCAATCACTGAGGACAAAGTTAATGTCTTCGTTTCACTGCCTTCCCCCGTCTCCAAGAAAAGAAATCTAGCTGAGACGAACATCAAATTTTGTAATACTTGATGAATACTCTGTTCAGAAAAAGTGGCTTCACCCTTCTTAATTCACTCATAGGGAAGCAAATGGTGGACAGAGTTTGAAATTCAGTATTCCTACATCTTGCATGAAATTGGGAAGAATTTTATATAACCAAGCCCGATCCTTCAGTTTTACCAAACAGGTTGCCTAGAAAACAATCCATAATTGCATAGGTTAAAACAAAAATCATTTAAGGATTAAAGCAATGACACGAACTCCCACAGAATCGTGGTCTTTTCTCAATTGGTCTAATTCTGGTGCTGGCTTTTATCATTCTGAAAGATTCAGATGTCCTAATTTCCAGAGGGCTTAGGATTCTGCCCTCGGTCTGCAACCTACTTGCATTGTTTCACTCACCAAAGGAAATAGTGGGAGTTCAGCTCTGGTACAAGTCATGCTTTCCACTGAGATGCCCCTAAGAATAGGGCATATTATTTGGGCTCTAAACTGTGTAAATATTGGTGCACAGTGGCAGAGAATTGAAAGATGGGTGTAATCTTAGTTTGATGCCTAATTATAGGCTAACACAAATGATTCCTGATGTGTAGTTCTGGACTCTTGACGGTACAAAACAAACTCATCTCAAACCAGAATGAGCAAAGTTGGAGTTTATTTCTTCAGATAAGTGGGAAGTCCAAGGCTACAGCTGGCTCTCGGTGCATCTGGATGGGAGGACTTAAGAAATCTCACTAGGACATTCTCTTTTTCTTTTGACTCTGCTTTTTTCTGTGTTGGCTTCTTTTTTCAATTAGGACTTTGTGCGATGGCATAGCTGGTCAGCAGCTCCAGCTTCCATCGTTTTAAAAGCCACTACTGCCCTGTAACCAGAGCATTTCCCCCCCCAATAGCTCCAACAAAAATTACAGGAATAACTTATTGGCCTGGTTATGCTACCTGCTCATTTTAGAGCCAATCCTGGCGAGGGACTGGGGGTAGAGCTAGCAAATTGGTCAGTCCCTGGTCACACTAGGGTGTGTGTGAAAGGATGGAAACCCTCCCAATGGGAACCTATATGACCTGACAGTGGAAGGCTGCTTGCCTCTGTTGGAGAGAGATAGTCAGATTAGGTTTTGTGTTTCATGTGTTTTCATGGGTTTTTTTCAAGTCCAGAGCTTAGACGAGTCCTGTCTACTCACAGGAATTGGGCAGGTGTGCTAATAAATACCATTATCTCATCAAAGTGACAAATGCATGTTGAGAATCCATTCTATTCCGTTTATTGTAATAGATCCACTAGCTAAAAGAAAAGACAAATTTTGCTCACTTGAAGCTTATATTGGCATAGAGAGGATGCATCTGAAGAGGCAGAGTACAGGGGCGCCTGGGTGGCTCAGTTGGTTAAGCGTCCTACTCTTGATACTGGCTCAGGTCATGTTCTCGGGGTTGTGGGATCGAGGCTGAGCACAGAGCCTACTTGGGATTCTCTCTCTCTCCCTCTCTCTGCCCTTCCTTCCCCAAAATAAAATTTTAAAAGTAAAATAAAATAAACGAAGTACTCCATTGTAAAAGATAAATAAATGAAATACAATAAAATAATTAAAAAGGTAGAGTATAAACAGATCTGCGGCTAAGGGAAGTCCCCACAGGGGGAGGTGGGCATACTTCCAAGCAGAGAGCGCAACATGCACGAAGGTCCAGTGGTGAGAGAGCCGTTAACTGAAATAGTTCCTATATGTGCAACAGAAACAGAGATCATGATTATAGAGGTCAGTGGGCCCAGAGGATCTAAGAGTCTTTTACTTGCTGAGGCATTTTTTACCATAATCTTGAGTGCCGTGGGGTCCATTGAAGGATTTAATGCAGAGAAATGAAATGATGAAACTTGTATTTTAGGATGCATCCCCCGTGCTGGGGCCAGTGGACTAGAGGAGAGCGAGACTAGAGGCTGAGCACATTTGGGCTATTGAAGTTGTCCATGTGAGGTGATAGAATATGAAACCAGCGGGGAGGGAAGGTAGAAAGTGAATGCTCAGGGAGGGAGGAATCATTGTAGGTCCTACAAAAAAAACCCTGGTTTTGTCTTCTTTGAATAACCACTGTCCCTATGGTCTACATCATACCATTAGCAAAAAATAATTAGTAGGTTTTCTGTATTGACAGAATTATGAATATGGGAATGTTCACGGCAGCATTATTTATAGTAGCCCCAAATAATTCAAATGTCTATTAGCTGATGAACAGATAAATAAAATGTATATATGTACTACAGAACATAATTTGGCAATGAAAAGGAAATGAAGTAGTGATAGATGCTACAAATATTATGAACATGGACAAAATATTATGTTTGGTGAAAGAAGCCAGTAACAATAGGCCACGTATTGTTTGATTCCATTTATACGAAGTGCCCAGAATAGACAAATCCATAGAGATACAGCGTAGATGAGTGGTTGCCGGGGACTGGGCTGGCAGCGGGGGCAATAGGAGAAACTGCTAATGGATATGTAGTTTCTGTTTGGAATTTTGAAAATCTTCTAAAATTGATTATGGTGTTGATTGAACAATTCTGTGAAAGCACCGAACTGTACACGTTAAATGGGTGAATTGTCTAATAGAAACAATATGACTATGGCCATAAAGTCACCCTTATCTAGAAAGCAGAAGACCGGCTAGTAGAATGAGGCATGTAGAATAGGTCAAGAAATGATAAGAAATAGCAAAAACTGGAAAAAACTTAAATATCTAACAACAGAAGAATGGTAAGTTATGGTATATTCATAAAAAAAGAAATGACAGTGAAAATCCTGATAATTAACATATCTGCATTTTAAAACTTAATAACTTATAGATACGACCTAAAATAGTATTGGGGGAATATTTAATTTAGGAGTAACACATCTTCATGCTGACCCTTAATACTGTTACTAATATGTTACCAAAGAACACTAAGAAAGCAAAGAATCAATATATTTCAGAGTGATCTTATTTCAAAATGTGGAGGGTTTTTTTGGGGGGGGGGAATTTTAAAAAACTTTTAGGGTCAGCTTCATTTAACTGAAAAATTTAGTGTATTGCACATCTTCAGAGGAGACCCAGTTAACAATTTCTCACCTACCTCTGAGTTTAAGAGAAAGGACAAGGTTATTACTTGGAACAACAGAAGAGGCAAAGGATAACTACAACAGTATTAATAATATAGAGCTGAAATGCAGCATGGTAGAAAGCATGGCATAACCATGGAAGGTAAAATAACACAGATAAGTCCTTGGGATTTCAGAAGGAAATTGGACAGTGAGCATCACCCAAATTGTAGGTGACTTCTGTCATGTATGCTTTATTGCAAAAATATTTTGCAAACCCTTTGGGCCCTTTTATCACATTTTTTAAATTGAGGTATAATTGATGTATAATACTAGGTTTGGGCGTACAACATAATGATTCGATATTTGTGTGTATTACAAAGTGATCACCACAAGTAAGCCTAGATAACACCCATCACTGTACATGGTCAGAATTTTTTTTTTTTATCTCTTCGGATGTCTCATTTTGTTTTTATAGGACCACTAAACCAATCAGGAAAAAACCAAAAGCAAACGTTTGCTCTTAATAAGGAAAGCGAGGAAGTGAGTAGAGAGTGCCCATAGTTGGGATTGGGGGATAAAGGGTGAGAGAGAAAGTGGGACAAAACTTCCAGGGGTCTGCCTAGAAAGAATCATAGAAATTGGTTTAAGACAAGATATTTTGGCTTCAGTATATTTGTTCTATCATTATTTTTTGTTATTGATTCTAAAATTATTGTACTTACAAAATGAGACTGCGGAGTATAAGGTAGTGTTAGTGGCTAATAAAGAATGAAAAATTATCAGAAATCTTAGAATGCCGTATATTTGTAGATGATGTCTGTATTTTAAGGGTCTGTGTATCAGAATTTCAGAGGATTGTTTTAAGACTAATAGATGTACTTACATTTAAAATTACATTCAGAAATCCTTACTGCAGTATTTTTTAACTTGCTTTTTAAATCTCAATTCACTATCCTTGAATCTTTTTTTCTCCCTAAGAGCAAGTCCCCCGTCTTAGAGGCTAGAGGATTTATTTCTCTTTCCTGAGAATTTTCTTTCCTTAACTTTTTAATTGCAGTGCTGTTATGGGTCCTGCCCCAAATTTTTCTTAATTTTTCACTCTTCACTTAATTGAGCACATCCGTTTCACATTAGGGATGCACCTCTTTTTATCTTAGGAAGAAACTGATATTCTCTGAGTGAATTATGAAATTCTCCTATTCAAATTAATGGCAAATGTTGAAATGTGTTTCTGATAATTAGGGAATCATTAATGGAGGAACCATTCTAGATCTTTTCAAAAGTCTTTCCAGTCAATATTTTACCTTACGTCGAAATTGACAGAGAGTGCTTTGCAAAGTTTAGTGTTATTTTGAAGGCAGAATGAACTTATTTCGGGGCCAAGATATTTCTGCCATACTACCAGCTACACAGCTTTTATAATTTTCAAAAGTTTTCCTATGTAAGGATGTAAGGATATAAGGATAGGAACAGATCTATTGAGCAACACATTGTTATTTTTTATTTTTATTTTTTTGCAGTTTCTTTCATTGGAGCACATGTATTCTGCTGGTTGTCACATCTGTCCCATCCTAGTTCTCCGAAAGAATTGCCAGTTAGAGTCTAGTTCTTTGTGTTGATGTTTTTAATTAATCAGGAAAGGACAATTTGCTTTCAAGTCTTAGGCGAAGGTCCTTGCTAATTGGAAACAATTCAAAATTTCTTTCAGATTTTCTCCACTGAACTTGTTCTTCTCCATTTAGCTTTGGTTTTTTTGGTTTTTACTTTTTGAGTAATAGCACTTTGATTTAACTTATTTTAATATATAAGATTTGATCATTTGTGCTGCCTGATTATTTGGTTTTAAAAAAAGATTCAGAAGTGTTGGAAATAAAATTCAAATTTACATGATTTTTAGAAATGTTTATTCATTTATTTTGAGAGAGCGTGTGCAAGTGCTTGTGCAAGCTGGTGGGGGGCGGGGAGCAGAGGGAGCCGGGGAGAGAATCATAAGTAAGCAAGTTCCACCCACCCAGCGCAGAGCCCGTGGGTTCCATCTCATAAGTGTGACATGACCTGAGCTGAAATCAAGAGTCAGATGCTTCCCCTCAGATTTACATGATTATGTCGTATTTTTAGGCGTGCAGCTATTTTATAAGCTAAACTAGAACTATTAGTACTTTCTTATTTCTTTCTAAGGGCTATAGTCTACCCATAGACGCTTTCCCATTACTCTTATTGAATTTATGGTGATGATTTCAGCTTGCTAGGAATTTCTTGTGAATCAGTAAAGATAAGAGTTTGGCAAATGAAGTTTGATAACTGTAAATGAGATGAATAAAACTGGACATGACAATCTTAGAAAATGGCATTTGCAACTTTAAAAAAAATTTGGATTGATTGCTAATTTAAAATCAACTACAGATCAGTGTACTGGCTGTCCACTGGCTTGGTCTTTTTATATGCCGACAAAAAGTTTAATATTTTTAAGTGTAATGTAAATCAGTTTGGTCTAATTCACTGTGACACTTCTTCAGTCCTGAATCCCAGTGGTGGAAGACAGTACATCAGTGTATCTGCTGCAAATATGAGGGCTGAAGTGAGTGGGGTCAGCGAGCATCCTGAGTAATAGAACAGTTTACTTAGTAGCAATGCGGTTGGGTCCTGAGTATGAATACCTTTTGGCCCACATTCTGTGTGGATTTCGGGGTTGCGATCTATAAGTTGTTTCTTAAAGGAGTCTTAGAATAATTATTCTGAAATATTCTGGAAGCAGAACCTTAGGGAAAATTATTTTGGAGCAAATCCAGTCCTTTTGCTAAATGGGGAAAATGAATATTATTGGTTTAATCTTGAAAGACTGTCTGTAATACGAATGTGAAATGGATTTGGGGCTAGAGCTTGGTGTTGTACGCATTTATACAGGGGTAGTACCAAAATTGTTCTGAGACTTGTTCGGAGATGACATAAAGTGAAAGAATTTTGTGCTTGGAGACAAGCACTATAAACTTTTGACCCTACTTCAAAAAAACACCCCAAAAAACCCCCCACACTGGAGTTCTGTAAAGCACCTACAGATGGCAAGGTTTAGCATCTAGCCAACGCTTACTCTTCACAGGAATTATGATCAGGTTACACTCCAGACACTTCGGAAACTTCAGTGCTACCGTGGGGCAAAGTTAGATCTGAGTTGCCTTTCGGGTGCTTGTATATATTACAGAATCATCAAGAACATTTAGCCTAAAAAATGCAGCGTTTCGCCAAGTTTTTATTATTGCTTTCTTTAAGTGTTTCCTTGACATAAGTTTTTTCGAATGCATTATAAGTTAAAACCACTTAGACTTCTCAGATATTTGCTGACGGCCTTAGGCTACCCTTATCATTTAAAAAAAGTTGGAGGTATATTTTCACAACACATAAATAGGTACTGATGAACTTTTTTTGTCCACTGCACGAATCTTAGAAGATTTATAACCACAAATATTAAAAGCAGTTCACAGGTAAACATAAAATATCGAAGATAAACTTATTTTTCTAGCAAAATACATAAGTAGCTACATACATTGTATACAGTGTAATTAATGTATTTTACTGTTAATATTTCTGATGGCATTACAAGTGCCATGAAAGGATAGTTTTCTTCATTAAAACTACTGATATGTGTTTAATATTAATAAATAAATTTCCATCGATTGAACAATAAAAGGCTTGTTATTTTACATCTTCAAAAAGGATTCCTATTTAGGAATTCAGAGAATTCTGGTTTTTTTTAACATTAAACATTCATGCTATTTATTTTGTTATTAATCAAACATGTTATTTCTGCCATGATGTCCCTTTGTAAGATTGTATCGGATAAAGAAACCTTAATGATTTCTACTGATGACCTCAACCACTAACCACTAGTTGTTTCTTTCGCTGTGTTCCCTCTTCTAGTACATACCCCCTGATGGCCTCCTTTGGGTTGATGTGTAATCTGACTCTTGTGACAGATGTTAGAAGGTGGAGGAAAGGGATTCTCTGTTTTTAGACCAATCGGTTAAGAGACTGCTGTATTAAATCTGTGGTCAGAAGAAAATTTCTTTAGCCTTTTAAAATGACTGCCATCAAAGGAAAAGCACATGATAGTATAAACAAAATATGACAGAGAAAAATTGAGGGAGGAGTAGGAGAGACAAGAAGAGAAGTTAGACATAACTAAGGACGTTTTGGAGGAGGGGGTAGGGTTTTCATGTTGAAGCATGTGCTTTGCTTTGACTGATTCTGGCTTAATTTCTGTAAACATCCCTCCATCTAGGATGAATCAATGCATTTCAGCCATGTCTGTACCTGTTGCAGAATACTGGTGATGAAAGTTTATAGGCAATTTAAAGATGGGGGAAGAAAAGTGAAAAAGCTTGAAGTTTCAGGGATCCCACAAGATTCTGCCAACTCTGAGCACATTCTGAAATACCAAAAAAAGAAAAAAAAAAGTGTATACTTTAAAAAACCTCTGTCAAGTAAATTTCCATGAGTTGGAAATCAGTTGAATCAAAATACACACTTTTAATTATTTCTTGCAGTAATTATACCTGTGTGCAGAGTCCCTACAGTTTTTCGATATATTTATCAAATTTACTCTATACTCCCTATAAAATGTTTTTCTGTGGAAAGTATTTTCCACAGTGAGTGAAAGGGTTTTCACCAGGAACTTCCTTCACTGGGTAATGGGGTGGAGGAGCGAGGGAAAGAGCTGGTAGTTTAATGCATAGAAGCCATGTTTGCAAGCAAATGAGTCATGGTTGAGGGAACTGTACCCAGGATCAGGAGCAAGTGATCAGTTGCTCGCTCCAGTTCGCTGTGACGGTTCTGTCCATCCCCGCAGCGAGGACCTGGGCAGCTGGTGCTGTTGCCCACTCTTTGTCTAAAGCTTGGTGGAACAGAACTCTGACATGATTCTGGTTTTACTTATTGACGCTGAGAGCACGAGCATGCAAGCTGTGGAAAGCATCCCATCCGTCACTGTAGTTTCTACACAGTCAAGTCCAGTGAGAGCATCTTTTAGTAATTTACGACTTCAGAAGTTGAGTATTCGTTCCCTTAAAAATCTTACTTTATTAAAGCATTTAATTTAAAAAAGGGAAAGAGCGTCTCAGTTTTCCCATTAGAGAACACAAAAGGAAGCACGTAATGACTGCTGATTACACAATCTTCACATAAGCACAGCAGTTTAAATTTACAACAGGGTACCAATTACAGGTGCATTTAGTCAGTTGAAACATGTAAAAAGTTAATATTAATGAGCTCAGCCTCCTTGACAGTACTCTGGTGCTTACTTTGCTCCCATCTCTTTGAGTTTATTATTTTCTATTAACTAAGAAAAGACACTGCAAATCTGTCATTTACTGTGCTACATCTTGTTTATAATAAGGACTAGAAGTGAACGTTTAGTTGAGAGATGGCAAAGAGAGCCTACTTGGCTTTAAGAATATGGTTAGAGAAAGAAATGGCATATGCCTGTGTGCCCCCCTCCCCCTTTTTTTTAATGTTTATTTATTTTTGAGAGAGACAGAGAGACAGAGCATGAGCAGGGGAGGAGCAGAGAGAGAAGGAGACACAGAATCCAAAACAGGCTCCAGGCTCTGAGCTGTCAACACAGAGCCCAAGGCAGGGCTCGGACTCACAGACCGCGAGATCATGACCTGAGCCAAAGTTGGACGCTCAACCGACTGAGCCACCCAGGCGCCCCTGTGTGACTCTTTTTAATGGGCCACGATATATTTCATATGTCTTCCCTTTTACTGCATATTACAAACAAAACATTAACAAAATTAACATTCCAAAGCGCATTCATAGATTTTAGTTGCTAATTTAAACTGCTTTGAAAAGTCCTACAAAACAGTACTCTTTTAAATAAATATGAGGTAGAAATTCATTATACTTGTCTTTGTCTTTAATTGCTTATATATATGTGTTCAAAATAAATGAAATCAAGCATGATTTTGTACAGTGTTCTTTTTTATTAACTATGCAAGCACATTTATTTAAACAGACAGTATTAATGTCTGTTGATTAGGCAGATTTCAGAATAAGTTTCTGTGCACCAGAAAAGCAAATGCAAGTTTCTTCAATGTGAGTAACTCCACATATCTCATTTTAATTTTGGTGGTGGTGTTGTTAAGAGGGGCAGGGAGGCAGGTGTCAAGAAAGTCTAAACTGGTGTTAGGATATGTTTTCCATTAGTAAGAATCATCTGTCTTAAGTGATTTGCATGTCAGTTACCGGTACCATAATCATCTTTATTTCTCAGCTTCCTTGTTTTAGGGCTGGACGAAGACCAAGAAATCATTTTAAACATCAGTTTTTAAAAACTAAGGCCTAAAGATAACAAATGATTTTCTGGCTGTGGCATAGGTACTTAGCGGGCTGTGCTGGGACGGGAGTCCCGGTTCTTACCTTCCCAGTTCATTGGGTCTTGTGATCAAACCACATAGCTTCCCCTAACTGTTTCTGTAAATGAAACATTTTCACTGGTTGCTGTTAGTTAATCAAGGTTGTAGTATGTGTCGATTCTGGTGAGATGAGTAATTGGGATTTCAGTGAATATGTGTATATGTATTTTTAAAACCTGTCTGATAAGTCACCCTTAAGGCTATTAGATTGAAAATTAAAATTTTGACATAGGCCCATCTATGAGATTTTTTTTTGTTGTGGATGAATTTAGGTTGACGTGTTTTAAATCAGGATGCGAATGTGTGTGTCTTGTATGTTGAGAAGCGGTGATTGGTTTCTTTGTCCCTAGTGAAAAATTGGAAACAGTCTTATGAAAATTAGCATTTAAGTTGAAACCACAACTTTACTATTTTTCTCTTTCTGAATTTGTTAGTTTGGGGCCGCAATTGTTGTTTTTGCCTCTATTAAACATTAGAACAATGCCAGTGTTTATACTATAGAAAGTACTCAGGACACCCATGAATGTAGATCCTGATTACCCTGGTGTTGTGGCAAGGGTGCTTATGTGTTATGGTGAGAATCAGTGGTAAGATTGCAGTTGCTGTCAGAAAGTCCTGTCCAGGTACAGGTGTGCTGTTTCGAAGGGGTACAAGCACCCCGATGTTTATAGCCGCGCTATCGACAATAGCCAAAGGATGGAAAGAGCCCAAATGTTCGTCAACAGATGAATGGATAAAGAAGATGAGTATTACTCAGCAATCAAAAAGAATGAAATCTTGCCTTTTGCAACTATGTGGATGGAACTGGAGGGTATTACGCTAAGTGAAATTAGAGAAATACAAATACATACGACTTCACTCATATGAGGAATTTAAGATACAAAACAGATAAACATAAGGGAAGGGAAGCAAAAATAATATAAAAACAAGGAGGTGGACAAAACATAAGAGACTCTTGGTTGCTGGAGGTATTGTGGGAGGGGGGATGGGCTAAATGGGTAAGGGGCATTAAGGATTCTACTCCTGAAATCATTATTGCACCATATGGTAACTAACTTGGATGTAAATTTAAAAATTAATTAATTAATTAAAAAAAGAAAGTTCTGTCCACTTTTGCTGTGAGATATAGGAGTTCGATGTGGAATATTACAGTGCTATTAAAAATCAGATTTTCAAAGCCTAAAATGATAAGGAAAAATACTGTTGTAATGCTGTTAGGTGGAAATGGTAGGATTGAATTTATACAATTGATTTTTTAAAATTATGTTGTGTTCAAAAACTCCTGGAAGTAAATACATTGTGATGTTAAATAGTATCTTCAGATGGTGGAAATATGGGTATTTCTCTTCTTTCTTTACTTTTCCCTATTTTCTACATTTTTTTTCTAGTGATAAAAATAAAAATAATAAGCTCGATGGGAATGAAATTAGAGATATTTGTCCTTACAGATAAGCTGAGTGATAGCTGAAAATGTATCTATAGTTTTTTTAAGTTTGAAAGTGCCCATTCACCTGAAAGTGCCCATTCAACCTTATTGTTTAGGCACCGAGCTACACTTATGGCTCATTCTTCCAGTAACTGGTGTTACTTTGTATTAAAAGTACAGAATGGCTATTGTGTTTTACTTGTACTAATTTAATACTGCACTTTCATGGGATTCTGGTGGGTGGCGGTGATTACTCTTTCAGAAAAACCTGAGGCATGGAGAAGGAAAATAATTGTTCTAAGTAACACACCTAGTAACCAATGCAGCCAGGATTTGAACTAGCCTGTCATGAGAGTCAGTAATTTTAAATATTACATAGTGGCTACCTAAATTTTGCAGTGTGGTATAGAAAATATGACCTAAGGAGAAAAGATACAGGAAAAAAGATAGTCAAACTCTGCCTAACATAAGATTTTGCCTACAAACTGAATGGTAAATGTGTAGATTTCTGTTTATTGTCACATCATGTAAAAATGGCCAGGCTGAGTATCCTTAGATTCAGAGGGTCTAAAAAAAAAATGTAGACGATATGTTACAGGCTAGATGGTCCTCTGGAAATTAGTTTTCAGGGGTGAGTCTCCATGTGCTTCCCAAGTGACTGAGATGGAGGGACAACGACAGGTCTTTGGCACTGCTGAATGGGAGAGCTGGGCCTGGCATATTAAGGCAGTGAGGACAGGGAGCAAATAATGCTTGAAAGAAAGGGTTCAAGTTGCAGGTCACAAGGGCAGACTCCGCATTGTAGAAATTGATTTCAGGAACAGCTGCTTCTCATAAGGGCAACTGTACCTAGCAGTAGGGATTTGTAACAGGTTAAGGAATCTGAAAAGGCGAGGATGCCAGCCGGCCAATCCTTGGTGAATTACCATGTATCCTACTTCAAACAGGAAGTCCAATTAAAATGATTTTATGTAAAACGAAGTAAAGTTTTTTGAGATCATATTTATTCTGATCAGCAATTTTGTAATTTCCTTATTCTCCTTCAAGCACCATTTTCACTCGTGATTTAGCAGGGCATAAATACCTACTGTCAGCACGTTATGTAATAAATAGAATGATAAAGACATTTTATTTTTTTAATCTTTTTAATGTTTGTTTATTTTTGAGAGAGAGAGAGACAGGGCTTGAGTGGGGGAGGGGCAGAGAGAGAGAAAGGGAGACAGGAATCCGAAGCAGACCCTTAGGCTCTGAGCTGTCAGCACAGAGCCCGACACGGGGCTCAGATCCACGAAGCATGAGATCATGAACTGAGCTGAAGTCGGACCCCCAGCCGACTGAGCCACCCGGGCACCCAAGACACTTTAAATACGGGATAATTTTATGCCCACAGGAGCTATTTAATATGTAATCAAAATATTTCAGTTACATTCAGTTGACATTTTGGTGGGTCTTCTTTCCTTTCATATATTAGAGGTATCATGTCTATCACCTAATAGAAAGAGGCTGGATCTTTATGAGCTCTCCTTTTAGGAAATGACGATACCGGCATCTGTTGAGAATAATGTAGTAGATACCTGCTGGACCAAGGAACTGAGTGGTAGACATTCTTCTAGCATAGGCCTTTTCCTAATTTACGTATTTTTCATTAAGTCTTCTCAGATAGGTGTGAATATCTTCAGTTTACGGAGATTAATGAGAGAGAATTATATGGCCAGAGATAGTAAGTAGTGGAGCCTAAGATCAGAGACCTTCTGACTCCGAGTCCATTGTTCTTGTTGCACAGATAATGTACATCACAAGAAAATGTTGTTAGCGTTTAAATCTCTAAGTATAAGCATTAATTATTTTTGACCAAAAGGGTAGACGATGTAACCTTATCATTTCAAAATTTATTTAACCAGAGAATATTTATTGAACCCTGACCACTACAAAGTACTGTGTCAGTTGCTCTATGAGATAAAATGAATCTCTTGCCTTCAGGAAGCCTACAGGTGTGTGAGGTTGATTTACACATTAACAAAAACAGCAAGGCAGGATTTTTGTTTGTTTTTTTTGCTTTTGGTTTTGTTTTTTGTTTTGGTGATTAAAGATGGTTAACTTTATTTTTTAAAAGTTTTTAATTAGGGGGTGCCCGGGTGGCTCAGTCGGTTAAGTGTCCGACTTCGGCTCAGGTCATGATCTCACAGTTCGTGAGTTCGAGCCCCGCGTCGGGCTCTGTGCTGACAGCTCGGAGCCTGGAGCCCGCTTCGGATTCCTGTCTTCCTCTCTCTCGGCTCCTCCCTGCTCACACTCTGTCTTTCTCTCAAAATAAATAAAGATTAAAAAAAAATTTTTTTTTAAGTTTTTATTTAGTTTTTTAAATTTTAATTCCATTACAACACACAGTGTTATATTACTTTTGGGTGTACAGTATAGTGATTCAACAATTCTGTGCATTACTCAGTGCTCATCATTAGTTACTCTTAATCCCCATCACCTATTTCACCCATCCCCCCACCCACCTCCCCTCTGGTCAGCATCGGTTTGTTCTCTATAGTCAAGATTCTGTTTCTTGGTTTGTCTTTTTTTCTTTGTTCATTTGTTTTGTTTCTTAAATTCTACGTATGAGTGAAATCATGTGGTATTTGTCTTTCTCTGACTTATCTCACTTAGCATAATACCCTCTAGCTCCATCCATGTTGTTGCAAATGGCAAGATTACAGGCTTTTTTATGGCCGAATAAAAATCCATTGTGTATATATACTGTGTCTTCTTTATCCCTTTATCTCTCAATAGACACTTGGGCTGCTTCCATAACTTGACTGTTGTAAATAATGCTGCAGTAAACATAGGGATGCATATGGACCAAGGCAGTTTCTAATTCATGTGTAGTATACATAAGGTATTCTGTGAGTAACTCCAGAACTATGTTTCCTCCCTGCCACATGTGTACATCCAATAAATATTTGAATGAATGAATGAGTCCACATTAGAGTCAGTTGGTTAGGGAGGAATATATGGGGGGTGGAGAAAAGACTTGGGGCAAAGCCTTTGAAGACAACTAAGATTTGAATACCTGAAAAGGGGTAGCGCTGGGGTGGTGGCATTCCAGGTAAGAGACACAGCTTGAGCAAAGAGGAAGAGAAGGGAATGACCAAAGCCCATATAAGGCTTTGAATAGAACATTGGCTTTTGTATACAAGAATAGTAGATGGTATGCCTGGACGTACAGCTTTGAGCCAGGCTTTGAGGCCTATAAATGCTGGGTTAAATAACGTGTTTTCTTTTTATTCTCTAGGCAGTGGCTGTCCTCAAAAGATTTAAGTTCTAGCATCTGATAAGTGACATTACCAAAGTGGCATTTTTTGTTGATTGTTTTGCTCTTGGTACACTGAGTGGATGCGGCCGGGGGTGGGGGTGGGGTGGTGGAAGTGGAGGGGTGGAGACCAGAGGTGAGGAGTGAGGCGGGGGCATTGGTTTAGAGCAGTGGGCACAGTGATCCAGTTGCGCTGAGGGGCCTGGCAGCAGGAAGGCAGCTTGTCAGAGCCTGACTACTGGTTGTGTTGGGAAAGAGAAATTCAGTGTAAAAAAATAGAATTGCACATGGAATAATAGTTTTAAAGTTCTCTGCAAACCAATGTCTTACAGTGTGTTCTGGTCAAGAATTGCCAAGGGATAGCATTCTTTTTTCTCTTGATTTTAAATGATTGTTCTTCTTAACAATTTAATTTTTTTTTTTCAACGTTTTTTATTTATTTTTGGGACAGAGAGAGACAGAGCATGAACGGGGGAGGGGCAGAGAGAGGGAGACACAGAATCAGAAACAGGCTCCAGGCTCCGAGCCATCAGCCCAGAGCCTGACGCGGGGCTCGAACTCACGGACTGCGAGATCGTGACCTGGCTGAAGTCGGATGCTTAACCGACTGCGCCACCCAGGCGCCCCTCTTCTTAACAATTTAAAACTATAACACTTCCAGGGCACCTGGGTGGCTCAGTCGGTTGAGCGTCTGACTTTGCCTCAGGTCATGATCTCGTGGTTTGTGAGTTCAAGCCCCGCATCGTCGGGCTCTGTGCTGTCAGCTCAGAGCCTGGAGGCTGCTTCAGATTCTGTTTCTCCCTCTTTCTGCCCCTCCCCCACTGATGCTCTGTCTCTCTCTCTCAAAATAAAATAAACATTAAAAAAATTTTTTCTTAAGTATAACACTGTCTTGACCCCCTTTCTTTTGTATTATTTATAGCATTCTCTTTCTTCTTTTCTCAGAAGTAACTGCTATCCTGACTCTGTTGTTTGTTGTACCCATGCCTTTTATTTTTGCTTTTTACTTTTACTCTTTGTATATTTGTTTATAATATTTGGTATTATTTTCTATGTTTTAAAACTTAATTAAATAGTACCACACTATCCGTATTGTTCTCCAACTTGCCTTTTTCCTGTAACATCACAATTTTTTTAGACACTAATCTGTCTGTTTGCAGGTCAGCCATGCCTTATGTGAACATATCACAATTTGTCTGTTTTCCTCTTGATGAATGTTTAGGTTGTTTCTAATATTTTTGCAATTACAAGCATTCCAGGAGCAAGTGTTCTTGTACGTGTCACCCTGTGTACATATTGGAGTTTCTGTGGGGTATTACCTAACAAGGTAATTGCTCGGTTGTAGAATATGTGATTACATTTGTAAAATGATATTTCAGTTTAGTTTTAGCATGCATTCTCAGGTTGCTGTTGAGATTCCACATTGACCATTTTGGCTCTTTCCTCTGAGTTGCCTATCAATACATTTTACACTTTTTTCATTTGGGTTATATTTTTCACATTGATTGATAGTTACTGATACATTCCAGACACTTTAGGCTGGTATTTTAACCTTCGGTTAACTCTAAGTCTGTTCCTTTGGTAATCTATATCAACTATATAGACTATATCAACTTTGATTCTCGGTGACATTTTATATGTAAAAATGACCCTTGATTGCTAAGCCATATCTTGGAAAGGCTAAATGAAATATGAATACCTGATGGGGGAGCCCTAGCGTTGAGCTTCCCTGGTGCAGTGACTCTTACAAATGAGCATTTCCATCGTGGGGACCTTGGAAGCTTTGCTTACGAATTTGATGTAAGAGATACTGGCTTCTGTGGAGCAGGAAACATCTCAACGGGCAACTCCACCCGGCCAGTGTGGACCTGAGCTAAACGGGTGCACGGGCTGATGGAAGTACAGTACTTGCACAGCAGAGTGGTGCTTAATGCTTCTCTGCTGGCAAGCCGTGCTCCTGCATGTATTCTTCTGGGGACACTGGGGCCAGAGGTTGCTTACGATAATTGTGTGAGTCTGAATGTTTAGCTGAACCTAAGAAAACCCTTTGGTGTGTGTTGCGGCTATGTTAGTACTTAAGATTGTTTGGAAGAGAGTTTATTTGGAAGAATTAGCTTCTTATATATTACACATCAATGAAATATCTTTAATTTTGTCTTAGTTTTCTTAGAATGCATTTTTTTTTTAATTTTTTTTTTTCAACGTTTATTTATTTTTGGGACAGAGAGAGACAGAGCATGAGCGGGGGAGGGGCAGAGAGAGAGGGAGACACAGAATCGGAAACAGGCTCCAGGCTCCGAGCCATCAGCCCAGACCCTGACGCGGGACTCGAACTCCTGGACTGCGAGATCGTGACCTGGCTGAAGTCGGACGCTTAACCGACTGCGCCACCCAGGCGCCCCTTAGAATGCATTTTAAAATACAATCTCTAGGGGCACATGGGTGACTCAGTCAGTTAAGTGTCTGACTTTGGCTCAGGTCATGATCCTGAGGTTCGTGGGTTCAGCCCCATGTCGGGCTCTGTGCTGACAGCTTGAAGCCTGGAGCCTGCTTCAGACTCTGGCTCCCTCTCTCTCTCTTTCCCTCCCCAGCTTGTGTTCTCTCTCTCTCTCAAAAGTAAATGAATAAACTTAAAAAATTCTTTTAAATATAATCTACATGTGGATTATGCAATCCAGATTAAGTAATAGACTCTGTTAGGGGAAGTGGAGAGTATCACAATTTATGTCTATACTGCTCTGCTGCATGAGTTTACGCTGTCCAAAATAAATGGAGAGGGGTCAGCTAACAAGGCATCTGTTCCCCTGCCGTACTCTGATCATTTTTTATTGCTTTTGATTTTTAGAAGAGGTAAACTTAAACCAATGGGCTCAACTGATGGCTTGCGGACCCCTGTTGGAATATAGACTTCTTAGGCATGTGGTCAGGTCTCTCCAGATTCTTAGCTTAGCCCATCAGTGTGATTTTTCTTTTTCATGGATGCATACTTTTCCAATATGATGTGATTTAATAGGAAAATAGTATTTGATATCCCAAAAACGACTTACATATATTTTGGTAACATTTATTTTGAGATAAAGGAATGTATACGTCTTATTCTGTTTAAAAGTGTAAACAAATATTTCTTGATTCAGGTAGAAGAGTTCAAGTTGATTCCTGTATAAACATGTGTATCTTTGTATTATTTTAAAGAGGTTATTTCAGTAAATTGCAGACCTTTAACTAATCCTTGGCAGACTCATGTGTAGTTGACAGCCCCAATTTAAAAATATGAATTTGATTTACTTGTGATTTGTAAAACCAAGGAAAATGCCAAAACTTGTGGTAGAAATGATAAACTTACCTTAAGTAGTGCTATAAAAAAATAAATAAATAAATAAGAGGCTTAAGGGTGCCTGGCTGACTCAGTCCAAGAGTGTACCACTCTTGATCCCAGGATTGTGAGTTCGAGCCCCACATTGATGTAGAGATTGCTTAAAATAAAATAAATAAACTTAAAAAAATAAGATGCTTAAACATGGCTTTTTCTTTTTCTAAAAATGATATCATATACATGAGAATGATTATTCTGCTTGCTCACTGCTTCACTTCCTTAAAGATAAAAGAAATAGGGTGTTTTTTGGATTAAGGCTGAAATTAAGGCCACTTTCTCAGGTCTTCTTCCCCTCTTCCCCTGGTTATGACCAGCTGTCCTGTAGCCAGATAGCTCTTGTGTCCGCTGGCCTCCTGTCCTACCTCCCTGCCCCCCCATGCTTGTAGACAGGCGTACCTTGCTTTATTGTGCTTCACTTTATTGGATTTTTACCAATTGAAGGTTTGTGGCAGCTCTGTATCAATCAAGTTTATCAGCTCCATTTTTCCAACAGCATTTGCTCACTTTGTGTCCCTGTGCCACATTTTGATAATTCTCAAAATATTTCGCACTTTTTCATTATTATATTTGTTATGCTGATCAGTGATCTTTGATGTTACTCCTGTTACTGTTTTGGGATGCTGTGAACTGTGCCTATATAAGACAGGGTATGTAGGATAACATACAGTGTAATATTATTTTTAGGTGTACAATATAATGATTCAACACTTCCATATGTACCCGGTGCTCATCACAACAAGTGCCCTTCTTAATCCCCCCAGCACCTGTTTTAACCCATCCCCACACCCACCTCCCTTCACGTAATCATCAGTTTGTACTCGATACTTAAGAGTCTGTTGGGGTATCTGGGTGGCTCAGCTGGTTAAGTATCCAACTCTGGATTTTGGCTGAGGTCATGATCTCACTGTCATGAGATCGAGCTCTGCATCAGCACAGACCCTGCTTGGGATTCTCTGTCTCCCTCTCTTTGCCCCTCCCCTGCTCATACACTCTCTCAATCTCTCTGTCTCTCTCCGTCTCTTTCTCTCAAAAATAAATAAACATCTTAAAAAAAGAGTTTGTTTCTTGATTTGTCCCTCTCTCTGTCTCTCTCTCTCTTTTCTCCCCCTTTGCTTATCTGTTGTGTTTCTCAAATTCTACATATGAGTGAAATTGTATGGTATTTGTCTTTCTCTGACTTATTTTTTGGCTTAGCATTATACTCCTTGGTTCCATCCATCTCATTGCAAATGGCAAGATTTTGTTCTTTTTTATGGCTAAGTAATATTTCACTCTGTGTGTGTGTGTGTGTGTGTGTGTGTGCGTGCGCGCGCGCTCATGTATGCATGTACACTTCACATCTTGTTTATCCATTCATCAGTGGACACTTGAGTTGCTTCTATAATTGGCTGCTGTAGATAATGCTGCTATAAACATCAGGGTGCACTATCCTTTTGAATTAGTATTTTTGTATCTTTGGGTAAATACCTACTAGTGCAATTGCTGGATACTAGAGTACTTCTCTTTTTAACTTTTGGAGGAACTTCCATACTGTTTTCCAGAGTGGCTGGACCAGTTTGCATCCCCACCCCACCAACAGAGCAAGAGGGTTTCCCTTTCTCCGTATCCTTGCCAACACCTGTTGTTTCTTGTGTGTTGATTTCAGTCATTCTGACAGGTATGAGGTGATATCTCATTGTAGTTTTGATTTGCATTTCCCTGATGATGAGTGATGTTGAGCATCTTTCCATGTGTCTGTTTGCCATCTGTATGTCTTTGGGAAAATATTCATGTCTTCTGTCCATTTTTTAATTGGATTATTCGTTTTTTGGGTGTTTTATCAGTTCCTTATGTATTTTGGATACGGATATGTCGTAGGCGGCAAACTTGATGGATAAATGGCTGTGTGTGTTCTGACTGCTCCACTGACCATTTGGTTGTTTGTCTCTGTCTCTCTCCGTTTCCTCTGGTCTCCCTATTTCCTGAGGCACAACACAGGAGGCATGCCTCCTGAGGCATGAGGCCAGTTAATTGTTCAAGTGAAAAGTGGTCTCTAACTGTTCAAGTGAAAAGAAGAGTTGCACATCTCTCACTTTAAATCAAAAGCTAGAAGGGATTAAGGTTAGTGAGGAAGGCACATCGAAAGCTGAGACAGACTAAAAACTAGGTTTGCCAAACAGTTAAGTTGTGAGTACAAGGGAAAATTCTTGAAGGAAATTAAAAGTTACCCCAGTGAACACATGAATGGTAAGAAAGCTGAACAGCCTTATTGCTGATAGGGAGAAAGCTTGAACAGTCTGGATAGAAGATCAAACCAGCCACAACATTCCTTTATGCCAGAGTCTAATCCAGACAAGACCCTGACTCTCTCCAATTCTTTGAAAGCTGAGAGAGGTGAGGAAGCTGCAGAAGAAGAGTCTGAAGCTAGCAGAGGTTGGTTGGTCCATGAGATTTACGGAAGAAGCCATCTCCGTCACATCAGAGTGCAAGGTGAAGCGCAGTGAGTGGTGATGTGGAAGCTGCAGCAAGTTATCCGGGAGATCCAGCCAAGCTAGTTCGTGCGGGCGGTGACACTAAACAACAGATTATCCGTTGATGTGGAACAGCCTTCTATTAGAAGAAGATGCCATCTAGGACTTCCATAGCTAGAGAGAAGTCAGTGCCTGCCTTGAAACCTTCAAAGGACAGACTGATTTCCTTGTTCGGAACTAATGCAACTGGTGACTTTTAAGATGAAGCCAGTGCTCATTGACTATTATGAAAATCCTAGGGCCCTTCAGCATCATGCCAAATCTATTCTGCCTGTGTTCTAAAAATGGCATCACAAAACCTGAATGACAGCACATCTGTTTGTAACATGGTTTCCTAAATATGTTAAGCCCACTGTTGAGACCTACTGCTCAGGAAAAAAGATTTCTTTCAAAGTATTACTGCTCTTTGACAGTGTACCTGGTCACCCAAAAGGCTCTGATGGAGATCTACAATGAGATTAATGTTTTCACGTCTGCTAACACAGAATCCATCCTGCAGCCCATGGATCAAGGAGTAATTTTGACTATACAGTCTTATTATTTAAGAAATACATTTCACAAGGCTGTAGCTGCCAAGTAGTGATTCCTCTGATGGACCTGGACAAAGTAAACTGAAAGCCTTCTGGAAAGCCATTCTAAATGACATTAAGAACATGTATGATTCATAGAAAGAGATCAAAATGTCAACATTAACAGGAATGTGGAAAAAGTGGATTCCAACCCTCATTGATGACTTTGAGAGGTTCAAGACTTCAGTGGAGGAAATACCTGCAGATGTGGTAGAAAGTTCCAGCAAGAACTAGAACTAGAAGTGGAGCCTGAAGGTGTGACTGAATTGTTGCAATCTCATGATGAAACTTGAACAGATGAGGAGTTGCATCTTATGGATGAGCAAAGAAGGTGGTTTCTTGAGATGGAGTCTACTCCTGGTGAAGATGCTGTAACAATTGTTGAATTGACAGGAAAGGATTTAGAATATTACATAAACTTTGTTGATAAAGTAGTGGCAGGGTTTGAGAGGCTTGACCCCAATTTTGAAAGACGTTCTACAGATCAGATGCTGTCAAACAACACCTCATGCTAAAGAGAAACCATTTGTGAAGGGAAGAGTCGATTAACACAGCAAACTTCATTCTTGTCTTATTTTAAGAAACTGCCACAGCCACCCCAGCCTTCAGCCATCACCACCCTGATCAGCAGCCATCAACATCGAGGCAAGACCCTTCGCCAGCAAAAAAGATTACCACTCACTGTTGGGGCGCCTGGGTGGCGCAGTCGGTTAAGCGTCCGACTTCAGCCGGGTCACGATCTCGCGGTCCGTGAGTTCGAGCCCCGCGTCAGGCTCTGGGCTGATGGCTCGGAGCCTGGAGCCTGTTTCCGATTCTGTGTCTCCCTCTCTCTCTGCCCCTCCCCCGTTCATGCTCTGTCTCTCTCTGTCCCCAAAATAAATAAAAAACGTTGAAAAAAAAATTAAAAAAAAAAAGATTACTACTCACTGAAAACTCAGACATGGGTTAGCATTTTTTAGCAACAAAGCATTTTTAAAATATTTATTTTCTGTTTTAGAGAGAGGGAGAGAGCATGAGCGAGGGAGAGGGGCAGAGGGAGAGAAAATCTCAAGCAGGCACCACACTCAGCATGGAGTTAATGCAGGGCTCAATCCCACAACCCTGGGATCATGACCTGAGCTGAAATCAAGAGTCAGACACTCAACGGACTGAGCCACCCACGTGCCCCAGCAATAAAAGTATTTTTAATGAGGGTCTGCCCATTTTTTTTTCTTTTTGACATAATGCTGCTGGGCACTAAAAGACTTTAGGATAGTGTGAACATAACTTTCATGTTCATCGGGAAACAAATTTCATTTGATTCACTTTATTGCGATAATCACTTTATCGTGGTGATCTGGAATCGAACCTGTATCTCCAAGGTATGCCTATAAGCTGATTAAAGTTGCATAAACGGCGTATTGAGAGACCATGGTTTGCTTGGCAGGATGGGCTATGCCCATGGACCACTCCCACAGCAGTCCCACCCATGCCCCTATCTGGGCTGTGATTCAATGAAATGCAATAAGGGTAACTCTGGTTTGCTTTTTCCATGCCTGGAACCAGTTATTGTTACTGTGCCTCTTCCTGCTTCTCCATGTAAAAATACTTTAACGTATATAGATTTGAGTAATCCATGTGGTTACTCCTGTCTGGCGAGAGCATTAAGCATATTAATTATTCTGTGTATGTGCTTGATCATTGAATTTACATGAAAGTTCATACAGTATGTATACTGTATGGGTAAAGAACCATACATTAATATGTATATGTGAACACGTGTATGTTAATACCATATATATTGCTGTAGTCGTGAAAGAACCAAGTCAGATTCTGGGTGTGAATCCAAGCGCTGACACTATAAAATGGGGATAATATAAATATCCGCTTCATGGGGTTGTTGTTAAATGAGATAATGTGTGTAAAGTGCTTAACGCTAGGCTTAGCACTTGCTAAGCACTCAATAAATATTAGCGGTTCTTAAAATTACTTTAATTTGAAGCTTTGATATTTAAAAGGTATTAAGGTGTGAGGTGCTTGTTCATTTCGTTGCCGTAATTATTTCATAGTGTCTTCTATAGGTACTGAAGTTTATTTTTATTTAGCTTTATATGTTTTACTAAACTCAACTCAAGTTTTACTGCAGTGTCTTACCATCACATTCACTATTTGCCGTATCCACCTTTTCCTTTTGACTGGAGCAAGCATACGATTTTGTCATTTCTTCCTCTTTCCTGTTAAAGCATATTGTCATTATAAAGGGATGGGGTTAGCTTTGAAGATTTCCCTTGTATGTAATATGCTGTTTCATCTTTATCACGACCTATCCTAGGAACCCAGGTAGCATGGCTTTTCCCAGTCAAATGTTGTGGTCATTCACCAGTTCATGTTTCAATAATCACAGTGTTTCTTCTCTTTTTTGGTAAGCTGTTTGTGAATATTTTTAGTTGTTAATCATTTTTTTTTAATCTAGGAACTTTATTTAAAGATCCTTTTCTTAAATAATAGATTTCCTATCAAAATGAGTGGTATTGGTGATGCTTTTAAGGAAAACAAATTGATAGCCTTTAGCATCTTAAAAGTGTGAGATAGAAGTTAGTGTACTATTCAGTAAGTTTACTGCTTTTTATTTTTTGTAAGATTTTAATTTGAAGTAATCTCTACACCCAACATGAGACTTCAACTCACAGTCTCGAGATCAAGAGTCCCATGCTCCACCAACAGCCAGCCAGGTGCCCCAAGTTTACTGTTTAGTTGTGCTTAAGATACTTAACACTTAAAGTTGAACATTTAAACTGTTGATTTGTCCGTCATTATTCTGTTTAAAGCTAACAATTACGTATAGTGCCTTGCTCACCACCAAGCATAAATAGGCCCCTACCCTCATTACACTCCACTCTGTGGATACAGAATTAAAACTCATTTGGAAGAATTAGGACCAAGAGACAGTATTTTTGAAATGTTAAGATTTATTTCCACTCTCTCTGACCAGATAGCCGTATATTTACAAACTAAGCTCCTGGAGTAATTAACTTTGATTTTTATTTTAGATACCTTTTTTAAGGAGGACGATGGCTCTAACTCTGTTTCTTAGTTAAAGGTGTTGAATATGAAGGGAGGAGTTAGAGTAGGTGTCTTCTGTCAGATTTTCTTCACACTTTATATTTGCCTTATCCCTCTGACTAATAAGTCTCGTGTTTCACACCTGAGTCAGGAACCAGTGCAGTGAATTTGTTCTTTACTTAGTCCATTTAATTTCTCATTTACATATGGTGTAGTGAATACCAGCCATAAGACTTTGACATGGGACATCTCCCCTCAAACACAGAAATATATAGGAAAAGTTAGTAGCAGGATCAAGGGTTTTATTGAGTTTGTCTTATTTTTACTTATTCATTGCATTGACATATTTTTTCGACTCTGAAATTTGGGCTCAGTGTCTGAGATTCTAACTTCTCATTCTAGTTTTGTGTGTGTGTGTGTGTGTGTGTGTGCACGCATATATATAATGTTTATATAATGTTTATTTATAATGTTTATTATATATAATGTTTATATAATGTTTATTATATATAATGTTTATATAATGCTTATAATGTATATTATATAATGTTTATTGATATAATGTTTATTTATTTTGAGAGAGAGAGACAGAGAGACAGTGCTAGTGGAGGCGGGTCAGAGAGAGACGCAGACACAGAATCTGAAGCAGGCTCCAGGCTCTGAGCTGTCAGCACAGGGCCGGATGCAGGGCTCGAACTCACGGACCATGATATGACCTGAGCCAAAGTCAGACGCTTAACTGGCTGAGCCACCCAGGCGCTCCATAGTTTTATATTTAAATCATAGTAAACTTTTATGCACCTAATTGCTATGTAATAATTATTTTCCAAATGTACCCAACATTTTACAAATAATAATAGTATTGTAAAATGTACCCAACATTTTACAAATAATAATAATTTCTTTCACATGTGTTTTAGTAATAGTTAAGCTTTCACTATAAAAATCCCTTAAGTGTCTCAGGGAACAATGATATTGACATATGACAAAATTGTTATGGTTACCATCAAATATAACAATTTAAGTTTATATTATGTACCAAGGTATCATAATCAGTGCTATAGAGAATATACAGATGAGTAATACACAGACTGTGACATCTAAGAACTTATAATCATAGTGCTGGGCCACTTTTAACTTTATCATTTACTTAGGCTATGATAAGTATGTGGAAAGCAATAATCATAGTGTACAAAGAATGTAGTAGTTTTTTTACAGTTGTGTCCTCAGTTCTTGATATATTTCTTGGCACATATCAAATGATTAATAAATATGTATAGGTTGACTGAAAGATGCATTCAGTTTAGTTTGATGATTTCTGGGCATTGGGAAAGGGGAGAGGGCTCTGTCTTTTTCTTTTTCTTTTTTTTTTTTAAGTAGACTCCATGCCCAATGTGGGGCTTGAACTCACACGCCCAAGATCACGAGTCGCATGCTTTATTCACTGAGCCAGCCACACACTCTGGGAAATGTCTCTTGCGTGAAGGATTTAGGGAAGACTTCACAAGGAGGCCATTGAGAGGATAAACGTTAGAGGATCTGTAGACTTAGCTACGCATGAATGGCTGGGGACAGGAAAATTGAAGGGAAGGAATGTGTGAGCAGTGAACAAGGTGACCACAGGAAAGTGCCAGGCCAAGTCTGAGAATACTGCATACTCCTCTTTGGCCAGAACTGAGACCGCAGAGCTAGGGGACTGCAGATTTGGTGGACAAATCTGGAAAACTAGTTAGATTGCCAGGCTCCTGAATGCATGATTCCTATTTGATCTCACAGAGAGTAAGAATAAGGAAAGGAAGGAGACCTTACGAATACTGAGTCCTACCATGTGTTAAGAAGTATGGTAGTCAATTACAATTTTCACACTTAATTCTCACGCTAGTACTCTATGGTCACTTCCATCCCATGTTAAACATGAAGGAACTGTGGTGACAAAATTTGGTCCTGACCCATACGGTAAGTTGAGGAAGGGAGAAAGCTGACATGGGGAGAGGTTCCCCGCGAGGCCTGCTAACTAGAGAAGGAAATCCTAGTAGTTGCAGAGGGATTGGAGAGAAGCTGCAGAGGTAGAATCTAAAGACCTTGGGCACTGACTGGGTTTGAAGACAGAGGGAGAAACAAGAGTTAGAAGAGCTTGCTGGGCAACAGTGCGCATGAAGCGGCAGGTGCGGGAAGAGGGTTTCCTCAGAAAGGTGATGAGCTCCATTTCAGATGCAGCTAGGGACAGATGTCTGTGAGCGGCCCACAGCCCGGCAGTGGGGCACAGGGGACATCACGAGGCTGCAAGTATACGTGGAGTCCCGCATATACAGATGAGATCATTGAAACTGCATCAGCAGGTAAGATCTGCAGGGAGTGGTTTTATAGGGAGAGGAAAAGCAAGGATGTCATTCAAGTAATGCCCATAGTTGGGTTTTTGCTTTTTCCTTCCTCCCTTCCTCCCTTCCTCCCTCCCTTCCTCCCTCCCTCCCTCCCTCCCTTCTTCCCTCCCTCCCTCCCTCCCTCCCTCCCTTCTTCTCTCCCTCCCTCCCTTCCTCCCTCCCTTCCCCTCCCTCCCTTCCTCCCTCCCTTCCTCCCTCCCTCCCTCCCTCCCTCCCTTCTTCTCTCCCTCCCTCCCTCCCTCCCTCCCTTCCTCCCTCCCTCCCTTCTTCTCTCCCTCCCTCCCTTCCTCCCTCCCTCCCATCCATCCATCCATCCATCCATCCATCCTTGTTTCCTCCCTCCCTTTCGCTTGTGGCAGGGGGAAGTGGACCCAACGCAAGTGAGGAAGATAGGATGAGAAGCTTGACCATGCAGTGTCACCACGGGATAGTGTTGAAACCTTGGGGCAGTGTTGAAAACCATGTTCTGATAGAGGCCAAATTGCACAAGGCTTGAAGGAAATGGCGAGAAAATAGGGCTTCTTTGTGATTCTCAGGAAGGCCAAGTGATCCTGTGGCATATTTAGAAAAGCGATGGGGGCGCTTTGGGCTGTCACAGTGATTGGAGGCACACTTCTTGTCTGAAAGCGTAGCAAGGAGCAGGACAGTCCCAGGCTGCTCCACCTGAGATGGTTAAAACATACCCTCTTTTCTAGTCCCCCTGCATTCTTCTTTTCCTCCTCAGCACTTATGAGCACCTTACATGCTGTAAGTTTTACTTCTTTATCTTGTTTATTGCCCATCTCTAGATCGTAAGGTCAGGGGGTAGAATTTTGTATCTGACTGGTTCACTGCTGTATCCCCAGTGCCCCCCACATAGTAAGGCCCTCAGTGAATAGTTGACGAGTAGATGTCTGGAAATCATAGTGATTTGTGTCGCAGTTCTTGCCCGCTCTTCATACCGTGAACTAGTTGAATGGAGCTGAATGATCTCTGTGTCCCTAACAATGCTGTGCATAGCGCAGCTGATGTATCAACTTTTATTTATAGCAGCAGCCCAATGGGGAGAAACTAGGGGTTCGGATCTCAGTGGGGCTGAGTTAGAATTTTTGTTCTTCCTAATGTGACTCTAATTGTTAAACTACCAAACCTTTCTCTAAGCCTCATTTTCCTTAGCTGTACAATAGGGATAAATTAGTACTTATAGCGTTGTTGAAAGGATTAAAGATATAATGCACGTCAGAGTGCCTGGCAGATAGTTGGCACCCAATACGTAACACATGTTTTGCAATCTTTCTATGGTTTAACCTTAAATGTTACTTCACCTCTCTCCTGCGTTCAGTTTTTTTCATCTCTAAAAGGGGACGATCAAACCAGCCTCACGTTGTTGGTATCTGGAGGAACCAGTGAGACACTACACGCAAAATACCCGGCATAGTGCCTCCTGAGTTGGTGGCAGTCATTAAGCATGTGTGCCTTGACTCCTTTTGCGTATGAATGTAGTGGTTAAGAGCACAGACTCTGGACCCAGACTCCACAGATGCAATTCCTGGCCCTTTTACTTATGAGCTCTTCTTGACCTCTCTGCGCCTCAGTTTCCTGTAAATTGGGAGGAATAATAGTGCCTAGCCCCATGGGATTGTTGTGAGGAACATAGATATAAACATCAATAGAAAGCTTGGACCGGGGCACCGGGGTGGCTCAGTCAGTTAAGTGTCCAACTTCGGAACAGGTCGTGATCTCATGGTCCGTGAGTTCTAGCCCCACGTCGAGCTCTGTGCTGACAGTTCAGAGCCTGGAGCCTGCTTCAGATTCTGTGTCTCCCTCTCTCTGCCCCTTCCCCACTTGAGCTCTGTCTCTCTAAAAAAAATAAACATTAAAAATAAATAAATAAATAAATAAATAGGGGCACCTGGGTGGCTCAGTCGGTTAAGTGTCTGACTTTGGCTCAGGTCATGGTCTTGTGGTTCGTGGGTTTGAGCCCCGCGTCGGGTTCTGTGCTCAGAGCCTGTGTTCTCCAGATCAGAGCCTGGAGCCTGCTTCTGATTCTGTGTCTCCCTCTCTCTCTGACCCTCCCTGCTTGCACACTCGTGCTCTCTCTGTCTCTCAAAAATAAATAAAGATTTAAGAAAATTAAAAAAATAAAAGCTTAGACCTGTACCTGACACATGGTAAGCACTAGCTGTCCTTGATTTTTTTAAATGTGTCTTTATTGCTTTTCCCCCCTCTCTTTAGTCTATTAAATAGTTTTAACCTGATGTAGTCTAAGTAGAATATCTTGCTTATAAAGAATGGGATCCCTTCATAATGAAATTGGCCATGTGTGTGGGGGGGAATATCATAAGACATCAAAACCAGTAAAACTACCTCTTCATGATTTGACCTGTCTGGATAACGTAGCCGTGGTGTTGAATCTTTCATATACGATAAAAAAGCTACACCTTGTCTCTGATTCTGGTCAAGATCTACTCAGGAGCAGTGGCAGGCTGGTTTAGATCTCATCTCTGAAAAACTTTTTTGTCACTTGCGAATTTGCCTCCATTTCTCTGCCCCCTGTTCTGCCAGCTGGTTTCCAGGAATGGTGGGGAATGCAGTTTGAGTAGAACCCAGGAGGAAGCAGCAAAATTGGAAGGACAGGTGGTGAGTAGTTGGCCAATCTGGAAACCTTTCCTCTCCTGCTGAGGAAGATTTTCATTTACCAGCAAAGCATTTTTCTAACAGAATTCCAAGAACATACCCCAAATTGTACCCCTCGCTTCTTCAATCCCATCAAGGATAAAAGCTCTATCTTCAAAGAACTACAGAGTTTATTATGTCACTGTGAGCGTGGCCGGGTCTTTATTCATGTCTGAAACAGGCTTACGAAAAGAGAGATGGCTCCTTCCAAATAGCAGATTCCGTTTCCGTTCACATAGCAGGCTACTGTTGAAAACCCGTTGTGTTGTGTTGATATCCTCTCTCCCTTAACGGAGGCTCTACTCGATCTTCGCGGTCTGTGATTCTTGGCCGCCCCAGATCTCTCTCCCATTCTCACCCTGGGGTTGGGATGGCAAGTAGTCTTCATCTCTGGTGCCAGCTCCTATTGATTATAGTCATTGCCTGGAGTGCTGTGTTGAGCAGAATCGAGAGGCCACATACAGGCTCAGAAGTGATTAATTAGCAGTGTCTGCTGTGCAACGGGAGAAGGGGTAACTAAGCGTGTGTTGTGCGTTTGCCAGACTTTGTGGATTCCATGATAGGGTTCAGCCTTGAGAGACTCAAAGTCTCATTTTACGTTTCAGCGGTTTTGTCTTTGATTTAGTATATATCAATTACTTTATTGTATAGTAAAATAGAGAAATAAATAGAAACAATAGAATCGCGTATTAGTCAGGATCATATACAGTTAGGTATGTGTGCTCTTTCATTGCTTGCTTAAGGAGGATCTTAGATACCTAACTTACTCTTAGTTCTCTCACTTCTAAAATACGTAAATTGTTTTCTAACCTTATTGTTGAAGTTCTCTTGCTTGGTTCACACACAGTTTCATCTTACATTTTGTAACTTTTGTACTAAACTTTGCTGCTAACTCTACTGACTGGACTACTAATAAGTTAACAGGAATCGCTTGAAACCTTGGGCACAGAGCAGGCAGCTATACAGACCTGGGGGTTATAGTCATTATAGGACAGACCAGACATCTCATTCCCAAAGGAACAGTCCCGTGTGTACGTTGTCCTTTGTCTCACCTCCTTAGAGGCCAGAGATAATTTTGCTCTAACCACTGAGGTCTGAAGGTATTACTTCTGTTTTATATTGTTCTCTTGTTATGAATCAGGGTAAATCTTTTCTTTTTTGGCAGCTGACAAAGAATACTCTTTCATTGAGGCAGTAATGGCAATGTCGAAAATATGCACAAAGCTCCAAATAGGAGGACATTTTTTGCATTTTCTAACTCAAGTATGGATAGATTAGCCTTTTTTAGAAAACTGTGGTAAGATATACATAACAAAATTACCATTTTCCCAATGTCAAGGGTAGAGTTCTGTGGCATTAAGTACATTCACATTGTTGTACAACCATCCCCAATATCCATCTCCAGAACTTTTTTGTCTTCCTCAGTTGAAAGTGTGTACCCATTAAACATGGTCTCCCCATTCCTTCTCCCCTTCATTCTCTGGCAACCACCATTCTACTTTCGGTCTCTGTGAATTTGACTGTTCTAGGGAGCTCATGTAGAGGTTCCAGTCTCTAGTTACTGGTTTCACTTAGCATGTCTTCAGGGTTCATGCATCTTGCAGCAGGTGTCCACATTTACTCCCTTTTTATAGCTGAATAATACTTCATTGAATGTATATACCACATTTCATTTATCCATTTATTTGTCAGTGGACGCTTGGGTTGTCTCCAACTTAGCACAGCGATTGTGGATCATTCCACCACCGTAGCGATTGTGGATAATGCTGCGATGGACATAGGTGTACAAATATTTATTCAAGTCCCTGCTTTCAGTTTTTTTGGGTATATAGCCAGAAGTGGAGTTGCCCCAGAAGAGTCATATGGTAATTTTATGTTTAATTTTTTTGAGGAATCACCATACAGTTTTCCACAGTGACTGTACAATTTTATATGCCACCAGAAATGCACGGGGGTTCCAATTGCTCCACAAAATCCTTGCCAATACTTGTTTTCTAGTTTTCTGATCGTAGCCATCCTACCAGATGTAAAGTGGTATCTTGTGGTTTTGATTTGCATTTCCCTAATGACTAATGAGGTTGAGTTGTTTTTTTTTTAACGTGTTTATTGGCCATTTGTATATCTTCTTTGGAGAAGCGTCTCTTCAAGTCCTTGGCCCAGTTTTTAAGTCAAATTATTTATTTTTGTTGTTGTTGGCATTCTTTGTATATACTGGATATTGATCTCTTATCAAATATATGATTTGTAAATATTTTTTCCCATTCCATAGATTGCCTTTTTCTTGTTGATAGTATCTTTTGATGCACAGAAGTTTTTAATTTTGATGGAAGCCTGACTTACTATTTTTTTCTTTTGTTACATGTGCTTTTGATGTTCTATACAAGAAATCATTACTAAATCCAATGTCATAAAGCTTTCCCCTTGTGTTTTCTTGTAAGACTTTTATAGTTTGAGCTCTTATGTTTAGGTCTTTGATCTACTCTGAGTTAATTTTTGTATATGTAAGCTAAGAGTCCAGTATCATTTTTTTTCCTGTGGATATCCAGTTTTCCCAGAAACATTTGCTGAGAAGACGAATGTAAAGACCCCTTTCAGTGGTCTTGGGACCTTTGTCAAAAACCATTTGACCATATATATGAAGGTTTATTTATGGGCTATACTAGAGTTTTAAGGGTTAGGTATCTTAGCTTAAATCTAGTCTAATTATTATTTCTTACTGATAGTATTTCTGCAATTTCCTAACTACTCTCTCTAACTGGTACCATTTCTTTAAGTCCATACCTATGGACCTATTTAAACAAACAAACAAACAAACAAACACACATGTTATTCAACTGCTCAGAACCATTCCCTGCAGGATGAATTTCAGCCTCCTTAGCTTTGCAGACAAAGCTCCTCCTAGCCTGGTGCATGTCCACCTTTCCAGTCTTGTTTCCACCACCTTCTTTTTAGGACCCTTTTACTGTGGTCCTGGGAATTTCCTTGGAGTCCTAGTGAGAGATTTGCTCTCATGCTCCCCTACTTACCCACCATTTCTCCCCTTCCTCACAGACGTGATACAGTCTTGCTTCTACTGCTATTCTCTGAAATCTTTCTTGGCCCTTCCTTTCCAAAGTTAGGCATTCTCCCTCCTTGCTCCTCTAACAGCCCAGACCTTGAGACGGCATTTTTGATCACATTTTATAAGTTTTACCTACTTCTTTATTTGCCCTCCTTGATTGTAGGTGTCTTGAGGGGAGGGAGTCTGTCCTATTCATCTTTGTATTCCCATCTCCTGACTTAGAGCCTTACATGACATTGATACTCGATAAACATTTGTTGGATGAAATGAATTAAAGCTAAAAAAGGAAAACCATGAAGAAGAGAAAGACATCAAATCAGGTATCAAAAATGTTTTTCCTTTCTTATAAACTATTGCTGTGGCCTGTGGGCTGTAAGGAAAGGTTTCTTTTTTCCCCTCATGATATTTTCCCTCTTTTCCCATACTTGCAACCATGGTCGCAATTATTATTACCCTCTTCCAAACAAGAATAAATAATCGTAATGATATTTTGAGAGGAAGGAGAGAATAAGAAGGCAGAAAGAGAAAGAGCCAGCGTGAGGGGAGGGTGAAAGAAATCCTCCACCTCCAAAGCGTTCACAAGTGATACTTGAAGTTGGGTCAGAATTGGCTCGAGGCGCTGAGATACAGCGATAAACCGTGAGAGATGCAGTCTTGTAGAGAGACACAAAACACATGCTCCTCAGCACCTTTTGTCACAAGTGCCTCTTGTGCCTGTGGAAATTTGGAATAGATGAATACTTAAGTATTTGCCTCAGAATATGGCATCTCCACAAAGAGAAGCTTTCTGTCGAACTTTGATGGTTCTGTGTGTACGGCCAAGTGTGTGAATAAATGAAAAATTTTAGTCAGATCTTAGTTAAAACAGGGTGTCGAGAAAAAACACCATAGTCGTCTTATCGTTTACCTGTGTAGTGTTCCTTTATGAGACGGTGAGAGTGGTGAGACACAATCTTCCAGTGGTCTGTGTGTGTGTGTGTGTGTGTGTGTGTGTGTGTGTGTGTGTGTGATTGACATGTTCTCTTGGCTTTGTTTGGGAGAAGTTGGCTTTGTTTGGGAGAAGTGAATCCAGAGAGGAGCCAGAGACTGGCAGAGCCACAAAAGCAAATCTGGTTAATCCACAAGAGTTAAGGAAGACAAGAAGGTTTGTAAGGCTGTTAGCCATCAAACTCCAAGGAAGTGTTCTTGCTCCTGTTTTATATCCCTGCAACCCCAGTCCTCTCTAACATTTTGAAGAAGCAGTATGGTCTAGGCTCAGCCTTTGGTTATTTGGTTACTTTTTGGACTCTTAATGTAAGAGCTGGGGAAGTTTTCTCCCTCAGTATTATGTCAGTGATTCTAAAGTTAAGTGTTTGAAAAAGTCTACTGGAGACTATAGAGTTCCCCCAGTTGGGAATTTGAAATGGAGGACTTCAAGAGTCCCAACATTGGATGGCTCTCACGTCCTCTTTAGTCCCAAGGTTTTACAAACGTAAATGGTCGTTGATGCTGCCAGAACATTTTAGAGAGTAACATCAATCTCAGAGGGATGGATTCATCGAGGAATCAAATTCCTGAGATACACGATCTGCCTTCTGAGCACTAGGTGTTTTTGGAAGCCGGGGATATAAAAAGTATAATCCCTGATAGGCCGCGAGGGTTCTCGTTAATTCTGGCTAGCAGATCACCTCAGAATTTCAGTTGTAATCTAGTGGCGGCACTCAGTGACTTCACAGAATAAACTCACCTTTTAAAGGCGACTCACTTCAGAGGGGTTTACATATGTGCTAATTGGGAAGACTCTGATTCAGTAGTTGAAGCCTCTGAAATCCTTGGATGAAGTACAAATGCTGAGACGGGAGTATAGTGTGCTATTTGTATATTATTTCATTCCATGAAGTGGTAACTTGGCAGAGTCATATTTAGAAGTGATTGCGCTCCGTCGTCCTTCTCCTCAGCTCTCTTTTGTGTGGGTATAATCGACTGCAGTAGTATCAGAGACATTTATGCACTGCTGTTTGCATAAGGCTTTTATTGGAAATAACCCAACAAAATAGCACTCACTGCTAGCTTAGCACAGTTGGGCCTTCTCGAAGGCTCGTTTTCCTACATGTCAAAAGAACGAAATCTTCAGTTAACGTTAGTAGGATGATAGCCACAGGCCAGCATATCCACAGATAGGCCTTTCCTTTAGCACGGCCTCACTTCTTGAAGAAAGGAGGTCAGAGGTCCAGTGATAGAGTTCTGTGGGCATGCGTGTCTAACGAAAATAGCCAATTCAAATGGACATTACTTTTTTTCCCACTTTATTATCTTATTGTTTATGAATCTTATTCCTCACTGCAGTAAAAATATATTTAAAAGATACGTTATTCCATGATACCTGATGTTTTAAAAATCTGACGTCGAGAATTACAGTGCTAGTGGGTTTATGAATTAACATTATAGATGACTTTGTTCGTACTGGGCAACTTGTTAAATGTGACATCTTCAGAGTTTATTTTCATTTTTAAATGTATGAATAAATAAAATATATGATAACAGTGTATCAAGACAACTTCGTTGATTAGCGATTTGCCATTTTGGGGTACAGCACACTCAATTTATTTTGGGGAGTTTGTATTACGGAAATTGAGAACAGTATTATAAGCCCCCATGTACCCTTTACCCAGCTTTGGAAGCTATCAATAGTTTAAAACTAATTTAAGTAATTCAGTAACTTCATAACTTTAAAATAATGAGATCAGCATTACTAAAAGTTTGGAAATTACAGTGAAAATCACCCGTGGTCCCATACACCTGACCCGACTCTTAACACTTTATGTATTCTCTCCTTCTTTCCTCAAAGTGATAACTGGTACTATTTCCCTCTCCTTTTTGCTAAACATAATCAAACGAAGAGCTAGTAATAGCTACCATTGATTGATGTCCTCCTCTGCCACGCACTGGGCTAGTGGCCTTCAAAATAATTCAGAGTCTGTATACAGGCCTTGTGTTGCTGCCCCCCCCCCCACCCGCATTTACAGATACGAACCTGACTCAGAGTTTGAGTAACTTGCCAGAGAATCCTATATGGATTCACACTAAAGTGTCACCCCAGGGCTATACTCTTCCCTTCTGGTAAAGGGACCCTCTTCAAAAGTATATTTTCATCTTGTGACGTCATTACCTTTAAAAGGAAAAAGAGATGTCAGTACAGAAATCAGACCACATAATCTGTAGAAGCAGTACTAGGAGAGTTGGTGCTGGGGCTTTAAAGGAATAAAACGTCCCGCCCTGTGGTGTTTATGCTGCAGTGCGGCTGAACCTAACCCCTATGAGACACAAACGTAGAACACAAAACAAGACTTACTGTGGTATTATTAGCTGTAAATGCTGTAAAAACTCCACAGAGAAGGAGATGGGTGAGGATTACGCCCCATCTGTAGAGAAGGCTGCTAACAGATTTAGGATTCCAGCTAAAATTTAAAGCCAGACGACGCCAAATGTTGGTGAGGATGTGGACTCCCAGAGCTCTCGTGCATGGCTGGTGGGAATGTAAAGTGGTGAGAAGCTGCTTTGGAAAACAGTTTGACAGTTTCTTACAAAAATCTGTTTGTCTGTAAGCTAGCAGTTCCAATCCTAGGTATTTACCTATAAGAAATGAAAATGCGTGTCTGGTAAAAGACACGTATGTGCGTCTTGGCAGCCGCGTGTACATAGTAAGTCCCTATTCGTTTTCTTTTGCTGTGTGACAAATTGCCGTAAACAAACTACCCCCATTTATCAGCTCACCATTCTATAGATCAGAGATTCAGCGCAGCGTGGCTGGGTTCTATGCTCAGGCTGATCACAGGGCTGAAATGAAGGTGTCAGCGAGAATGAGTTCTCATCTAGAGGCCCTGGGGAGGAAATAGCCACTTTCAGCTCATTCTTCCTGGCAGAGTTCAGTGTCTTGCAGCTGTGGGACTGAGGTCCTGTTTCCTTGCTGGGTGTTTCCTGTGTGCCACTCTCGGTTGCATCCCTTGACGCGTGGTCCCCTCCGTCTTCACGTCGGCGATGGCGCATCGGATCCTTTCTGTGCCTCCCATTTCTGACGTTGGCTGCTGCCGGCTGGAGGAAAGCCGTTATGATTAAGCCAGGCCCACCTCAGTAACCTCCCTGTCTTAAAGTCAGTGGCGCCATATGCTGCAGCCTAGTTGCCGGGGTGAAAATCCACCACGTGTGCGCTTGCGGCTATGCAGGGTGCGTGCACCAGGGGTGCTGGAATCTTGCAGAACCATCCTAGAATCCTTTTTACCACAAGCCCCGAAGAGGAAATAACCCAGGTCCCCATGAAGAGGAAAATGCATAAACTCTGGCATGTTGATACGGTGGAATATCCTTAGCACTGACATGGGACAAGTTATTAATATATGCAGTAACACGGATGGGTCTCAAAAACTTTGTGCTGAAAGAAGCATAAAGAGTACTTATTGTATGATCCCATTTATTTGAAGTTCTAGAAAAAGCAAAACTAATCTGTAATAATAGAAAATGAGATTGGTGATGGTTGACTGGGGATGAGGAGAAAGAGATTGCCTGAGAATGGGCACAAGAGAACTGTTCAGGGGTGATCAAAGTGTTTTACATCTTGATAGGAATGTGGATTACATAGGTGCTTTCGTTTGTCAGAACTCTTGAACTTCATTCTTAAGATCTGTTTATTGCATTGAACGTAAATTTCACCCCATTCTGTAAAAACTAAAACGTTACGGAATCCTTGTTTTGCCTCTCACCAGACTTTTGGTTTAAGAATGAACCACCGTTATATTCCACCATCAGAAAACATTAAAGCTAGAAACAACTCGACAAATTATCTAGTCTAATTCCCTTTTATTTTTTTTTCAACATTTATTTATTTGTGGGACAGAGAGAGACAGAGCATGAACGGGGGAGGGGCAGAGAGAGAGGGAGACACAGAATCGGAAACAGGCTCCAGGCTCCAGGCTCCGAGCCATCAGCCCAGAAACCGACGCGGGGCTCGAACTCACGGACCGCGAGATCGTGACCTGGCTGAAGTTGGACGCTTAACCGACTGCGCCACCCAGGCGCCCCTCTAATTCCCTTTTAAACACTACTGCCTTGGTGATGAAAAAAGTTTAGAAGTCGCTAATGATAAAATCTGCCGCATCCACCTTCTGCACTCAGGAGGGGAGTTAGAAAATTTTACCTATTTGTGCTTGCCAGCAGAAAATATGACAGAGGGACAGATTTGCTAACAGCAATACATCTTGAAGCATAAGCACAGAATCTGGATCGAGACATTTTACTTAGATGTGTTTGGCAGGAGACATTTTCTTACCGCTGCTGATTTGATCGGGGAATCATAGCATTTTGCTGTTGCCCATGATTTGGCTGAGAAGTAATTTGTAAAAACTCCATTGTAGCTCATAAAGGACAGACACATGGTGTTAGTTTCAGAGTGTCTGCGACCTCACCCTGCCTCCATAGAAATGATTTCTAAGGTAACCAAAGATTTGATAACGTGAACAGGAAAAGGACCTACATAGGTAGATGCATTTTACAAAACTGCCCCCTGCAGTTTTTATGCTGTTTCAAAAGGTTTCTCTCATTATCTACTATGAGATTAATTTCCTATGATACATTAATTTCCTGTGATGACTTAGCTGATTGTTGACTTTAGATTTTAAGTGCATAATGAAAACGTTTAGGTATCTGTTAAAATCATTATAACTTTTGAAGCATTTTTAACAATTCCTTTAGCTCTCTTAAAAATTCTGAACTGTGCTTTGGCTTTTTGTGATCAGGTGTTACTGTGTGCCAGCATTTAAAATTTTTAAATTTGTTTTTATTTTCCAATTGAATTTCTTCACAGGGGTCCTCAGGAAGCTTATGTTCCTTGACTCCTCTGTAATCATTTTAGGCTCTGTAAGTTGTTAGGGCAGGCTTCCAGAGTGATGATGGTTCCTTTCAGTGAGGTAAAGAGAATTAATAAACAACTCCTCCGTCCTCCCCAAGTTATTTACATGTTAAGTGGGTAATATAATTAGAGTAAACTAAGAGCTTCAGAATTAGAATTATCAAATTCTTTGAGTTCTGAGAAATTAGAGTTCTTCTTACAGGTAACTTTCATGTGATAATCCTTCTATGTAGTTGTGTCTGTAACAGTTCTTGCTTTTTCTCTGTTAAAGAATATAATTTTGGCTTGGTTTACTTATGAATAATGCAGTTTATGTAAAATGATTTTGTGAGATGAAAGCTCTTTGTTTTGATCTCCAGGTATTAAAATAATTATTTTTTAAAACATCTGTACCCAAAAAGACAAGAACTGTATGATTCTACTTAAATGAGGTGTTGGAAGGAGTTAAATCCATAGAAACAAAATAGATAGTGGTCTTTAGGAGCTGGGGGAAAGGGGAATTGGGGAGCTGTTTAATGGGCATTAGGATTTTAGTTTTGCAAGACAAAAATGTTGGGGAGATCTGTTGCAAAACAGTGTTATCATGACTGAACTGTATGCTTTAAGATGGTTAAGGTGGTAACTTTTATGTGTATTCTACCCTAAAGAAAAAATGAGGCTGTGTACGTTTTATGCCACACTTATGGTGAGCACTGAGTAATGTATAGAATTGAATCGTTCTGTTGTATACCTGAAACTAATATAACCTAGTATGTTAGTCATACTTCAGTTTTTAAAAATCCATGTTTTCTGTTTTTGAGATGAGAAAACCAAGGCAATAATTATAACTAAGGAATATAAAATATAACTTAATCTATTGACCTCAGTGTAACACATTCTTTCAGCCTCGTCGTGTGTAGTGTATGTATGTCTGTCTTCCTCTTGTATGTTGTGCTTCAGTGTGGTTCTCTTCTGGGGCAAACCCTTACTTACCCCGTGTCTTTCTTTTTCTGACTTCTCAACGCATTCTTACATTTAAATTCCTTCCCCAAATTGCCTGACTGGTATATTTTTAAAAATTTTAATAAGAAACAAATCATAACTGAAATGAAGTAGGTATATAATGTAAGTTGCTGCCTCTGCCTAGTATTTTAACCTGTTACTAGGGACATTTAAAAATCATTATGGAGCAACCACTGTGTGTCAGGCACTGTGCTGGTGTTTCCACATGCGTGTTTTGAGAGTTGATTGTTTGTTTGAAATAGATCAAACTGGCCAGACTGGAAGGAACTTTTGATTATTATTTTTTAAGATGGTCTTGGCCATGGGAAGATTTTTCTTCTTGGAACAACTTATAAATCATTTAATGAGGATATGTTCCTAACAAGAGGACATTCGGTGTCAAAAAGTGTACTTATGTGCGTTCTACCACTACAGGGAACTAATTTCCAATATGCAGATAGCTGTACTGTCTCCAAAGTTTTTGTTATGCCAGACCTATCAGATTTGTATCACTGGGGGCAAAGCTCCAGAGAACGAGAGCGCACACGTTTCCTTCTACCTGCTCCGCTTTATGTTACTGTTCATAGGGGGCTGTGGGTGGCCAGCATGCTGCATCTTACTGAGTGGAAGACCATGCATCACAATGTTTGTTTTTAGCAGTTATTTTTAGCAGCAGAGTTAGAAATTGTTAACATTTTCATTTTAGGATATACTCTTTTATTTGTTTTGGTAATTCCCAGGAGAGTAAATGATTTTAGGCATGTGTATTGAATGCACGTGTGCATTATGCCCGTGTGTGTGTGTGTGTGTGTGTGTGTGTGTGTGTGTGTGAGTGAGGGGGAGAGAGAGAGAGAGAGAGGAGAGAAGAGAGAGAAAGAGAAGAAGAAAAAGACTTCCCTTAATAACCGGAGGGGTAGAGGCTTACTCAGTCTATTATCATAAAGCTCTGCTAATGTAGCTTCTGAGTCATGTGACTGCAGAAAAGGCTATTATCTCAATGAAAAGGAAACCGGTTTTTAGAGCAAGCAATAGAATAGAAGCAGGAAGAATTTTCGAGTGTTCCACCATGCTGGATTGTCAAAGGGGGATCTGTCTGATCAGCAGCTAAAAAAGGATTTGTGAGGCTAGTTTGTCCGCTATCGTTGGCAACAAATGATAGAGGAGATGAGCGGCAGGGCGCCCAGCATGTGCTTAGGTTCACATCCAGGCTTACGGTTGGTTTGGGTTAATAGAGGAGATTTCTCTCTGAGGCAATACGTTGATTGCTAATTGTGGGGTTTTCTGTTTTTTTTTTTTTTTGTGGTGTTTGGAAGAGTAATGTATGGTATTTTTATTTACATCACTGGTGAAGATAAAGACAAGCTCCTGAGCTCTGGTTTGAACTGCAGAGGCTGTGGACAATGACAAGGTGTGTTTCACAAGTGCTCTGACTTAATATTTGGTAATGTTCTTCGAATTCTGTGTGCTTGTGGATTGGATGTGCGTGTTGTCCAAGAGAGAACCGAGCATGACAACCAGGCAGTGATAATGTTCTCAGGAACAAATAGATACAATGCCATCCATCCAAATCGATTCCTTCGTGGTCCTTATTTCTTTTGTGTTTATTTAATGATTAAAGGCTTCTTGCAGTTACTTTATGTGGCCACATACAGTCTCATGCTTGTTTTAGGAAATATTTTGATAGGCATTGTAAGAAGAATTCAATACAAATCTTAATCACTAAGGAATAAATAGAAGCTTTATTTTTGTATCTCTGTGGGGTTTTTTTTTTACAATATCCTTTTGTAATTCAAGCTTGAAAGAGAGCTCTGCAGTGAAATTGAAATTATTTAATTTTTGGTTAGGTAATAAAGCTTTCCTTTTTGGCTGAGGCCTCGTGAATGATTTTTTTTATTTTATATAGTACCTAACTTTCTCTGATTTATTACATCCTTATGCTGCTACTTGCAGAAAGCTAAAAACATTCAGTTCATCTTTAGATGGTGCTTGTCCACTTTTTCTCATGCTAATTCTATTAATTCCCTTAGCAGTCTATACCTTATTCTTAACCTTGGAAGATGTAGTACTTAAAAATCTGAGATTGGGAAAAGATAATCATAAGCTTTATCTGAAAAAGGTTAACTATTATACATTGTGTACCTGAGGAATGAATTCACTAATATGTTTTTTATTTAACCTCTAAGCCAGATATGTTCAACTTAGGCTACCTGTTTCCACATCACATATTTTGAAACTAAACTGTATTGTACATATCTTCTTTTTGAAATTGACATTGAGAAGGTAAGAAGTCTATCAGGCTGTTATGCACTGTATAGACAGTTTACAAAGAATCAAATTATTTTATCTTTTGTAGTAAAAAATGGTGAGAACAACCCAAACAATTTTTAATGATAAGGGCAGGAGATTCTCTTCCTTTTAATATCTACAAACCGTATCTTAGTACAATAGAGTTTAATAAATCATTCATCTTATTGAGATTTTCTTTTAGAAGAGACACTGATAGTTTAGTCTATCTACATGAAAAGCTTGGTTCAGATAAACAGCTAATTAACTGTGGTTTTGATCATTCTGGAATTTTTTTTTAATCATAGGACTCTCCCACATTCTTGTGAATAGCTGTAAGAAGGAGTTACATACTGGTTTCAGTCCAAAAGTCACTAGCATCATATGTTAAAATTTTTGAATAGTAAAATTTTTATAGCCAGATTGATTGAGGTTTCTTTGTTTTTGCTTTTGAATTTTATTTTGTTGCCTTACCTGCCTTTAAAATGAGGGAAGGATTTTGGAAGAATTCAAGGTGTTTTTACTGAGTACCTGCCGTTATTACAAGATACTCACTCTATGAAACACGATGAGAAAACAAACGCAAATAAAATATTGAAACCAAAAAGATAACTTACAGCTGGCACTGGAACCCAGCTTCAATAAACGTAATTATTCTTACATCTTATAGGAATTTTCAATTGTTAAAGGGAGGTTTTTGTAAAACTAAGTTTGGCCAATCAGAGAATACATTCCTGATAACTTTGCAACTTTTCACATGAGTAGGTTTGAATAGTGGTTTTAACTAGTCTCCATTTGTGCCAGTTCATATTTCCTTTGTATCATGAACGAAATATGTTCATTTTATTTACAGTCTTTTAAAACTAGAATAATTTTTGTTCCTGATGGTGGTGTTTTTCTCGGAGGATGTCAAATGTCAGTCCTTTACAATTTTAAAGTACTTTTGTGAGAGGATAAATAATATATTGTGTTATACTGCAAATATCTTTGCTTTTGGAGGTCGGGGAGTAGGAAAGAACCCCAATCTTGTTAGAGTTAAAAGACAGAAGTTTTGACGTCAGGGTAGTGTCTAAACAAGCCAGATGACTAGCTTGCAAATCCTGCTACACTTAAGAATTCCAACCACAATAATTAACCGCAAATATTATAATCAGGTCTGATCTTGTCAGATGGAGGGGGTTTGCTTCTTGGAATGATTTTTAATTTATAGGAAAGATAGGGTAAGAAAAGATAGAATTAAAGGTGATTGTAGTATTCAGTGTTGTAAAACTCCTTGAAATATGTTCCTAAGAGTTTTTCGGGTTTTTTTTGAGAAAGTCAGAGTTTGGGAAAATTTAGGCAAGGTTAAGGCGGTACTGGGCTGTATTTTAGTTTAATTCTTTTTGAAGCCAAGGGGATATAAAATTCATGAAGTGAAGAAGGCTGTGCAATAGCTAACAAATTGTCCCAGGGTACTTTTACAGGGTTTACTCTGAAAACGATCATTCATAAATGTTGAGAAAAGTTTTAGAATCCATTGGCTTGCCCACTTCTCTCACAGGGGTTGCAGTCCTTAACATTAGCGAGATAAGACTTGTCATTCTCCGGTGTCTAGTTAGAGTCGTAGCAGTGACTCTTTTTCACCAAGCTTCTAGTTAACATGCAGAGTTGTAACTTGTAATATGATAATCACTGATATAGCATAAATCTACATTTGCTTTAAAGATAACCTAGTTATTACTATTTATATATTTTTAAAGATTTTATGAGAAACACTGAATGCTGCAATCTTGATAGTGAATGAACTGTTCTTTAAAAGCCAGTCGAGAAATAGATTGATGTAGAAGCTAGGCATTTGGTTTCATCGTTTTAGATGTCAAATCAAATAATAATAATAAATTGGCTAGAATTAAGGATTGTAAAAGCATTCTATGAAGTTTATATTTAAAATGGATGTTTTGTGTCTGCAAGTCCTTCAATTCAAGTCAAAATGAATGATAAATATGTTGAAATGTTATCAGATAACAAGAACTTTTTAAACTTTTGGTTGTTTGTTTAATTGGCCTTTCCAAAGTTTTGCTTTCCTGCTTTAGAATTGTAAGTGAGATACCCAATTTTAAGTGTTATTTTTATGTAAGTTTGTTAAAGATAATATTTTGTGGGCTTTGCTTTTATTTTCCTTGTCTTTTGATGAGGAAAATAATGTTAGCAGAACAATTTAATGGTGATTTTGTCAACCATAAAGTTAACTTTTATGTGGAGCTTATTATGTGCCAGGCACAGTTCTGAGGACCTCACGTATATTCACTTAGTTTGTATGGCAACACTGACTCTGCTCTCCTATACCTGTTTGACGGTTGAGGAAACGGAGATACAGAGAGGTGAAGTAACTTGTCCAAGCTCACACAGCTTTATAAGCAGCAGAACTGGATTCAAATACAGGTAGTTTGCCTTCAGAGTCTGTGCTTTAAATTGCTATATATCTTGGGTTCAGACGGTGCTGTTATTAGAGTCGCTGGTTTACTCCGGAGTGAGAACAGGATAAACACAGGGACAAGAAGAGAACTGTATTAAGACTGAAATGATTGTGTTTTCCAGTGTTTGCACTTTGATGAATTTTACTTCTGTTTCGTTTCAAACATGTTAAGATCAAAGCATCATTTAAATGGTGTTTGGTTTGCACAGAAAAGAAACATGTTCATGAAAAGTAACTCACGGCTAGTTCTGAAATCTGCTTTCGAGGAAGGCGATATCAGAGAGAGCATGGATACGTGGTGGCAGAGACTGGTATGAGAAATGGACTGTGAATTACCCTGAGATGAGTGGGGCGAGGAGAAATTTCGAGTTGTTTGATCTGAAAGATGTGTATCACATATTTTCTCACTTAGCTATTTCTCCTATTTCTTGGCAAATGGAGACCTTGCTGTTTCCAAGGTCCTTTACTCACTGCATTGCTATGATGGAGCGTGCAGGTATAAAAACCACAGAGAATCCAAATTAAGATCCTTGTTTCAAGACACCGAGAGCAAACATCTCTGGAATATAAACCACTGACTTCAGATTTGTGTTATATCCATGCAGCTTCCGTAGAGAGGAGTTCAAGTCTATAGTCTTTCAGATAAGGACCCTTTACCCCTTATAGTTTGTCAAACTTTAATAGCTAACCCACATATCTATTTCTAGGGGTCGCTTGTTTTCGTCAGTATTCATGGTGGAAAAGATTTGACCTCACTAGATGCTTGTAATTGGATCCTTCGGAATGAGTGGGAAAGTAAAGTCTGGATAGAGCATTTGTCCTTGGTCTTCCTTGATGTACGCTCCATTTTATTTCAAAAATGCAAAAAGAGCCAATTTTATTCTTGCGCTTAAATCCTCCTGTTTATTTATTTAACAACTGTTCATTGCAGGATTTTGTTAGATGCTGCACTGGTGTAGGAGAAGAGTAACTGATTGCCCCTGGGGGTGAGGAGAGGAGAAGAGATCGATCAGGGGATGCTTAGCAGAGATGGCGAAGGTTAAGCTGATTCTCAGAAGATGGTCACCAGGCACTGGCGGATGTACAGGACGCTCCAGGCCTTTACTGCCCAACACAGAGCCACTAGCTACAAGTGGCTTTTGATCATTTGAAGTGTGGCTAGTGGGAATTGGGTGCGGAATGCACTCAGATTTTGAAGACAGTGCCAAAACCAGAATGTAAATTATCTTAGTAATTTTTCAAGTATTGACTGCGTGTTGGAAAGATACTATCTTGAATGTAATGTGTTAAAATGCAATAATTGCACAGGTGCCTTTTGACTTTCAGTGTGGCTACTAGAGAATTGGTGGCTCTCGATATCTTCTCTTGACCCTGTTGCTCTGAGCCAAGAGGACAGCATACATAAAGGGAGTTATGTAGTAGCCTTTCTTCTAGATGATGCACCTGTGCCAGACGTGGGGATGCACCAGTACAGACCCTTCCCAAGCCCGTCGTCTGCTAATCAGTAACCAGATTAGAAGTAACCAGCAATTTGAGAGTCCACATTCCTTGGTGGGGGATAAAAGGCCCCTTCATGATCTGGCTCTGCCCTTCTAGATTCATGCCCCAAACATTCTCACCTACAGATACTCAACCGTGTTCCACATTTAATGAACTATAGCTCATTCTCATCATTCGCAGGAGTTACGTTCTATAAAGTCATGGCAAACACTGAATCAGTGAATGCTGAGCCATTGCTCCAAGGGGAACTGGAGTAACAAGTTCTAAATCTCTGGTCACAAGGTTTTAGTTATTCAGTTAATACATACTCTTATTTTAGGTGTGTTTCTGTTAAGGACACTTTATTTAACATACGTTGTTGATTCATTAACATTGGACTTATGACCAACAGCATTATAACTTATGCCGGAATGAAACTTCTCTAACACACACATATTTTCTCCAGAAGGCACGTCACAGCCTCTTGTGCTTAGGAACACTAGAGAGCACTTCAGCACGGTGCTTGGAGGCCATTTGAAACAGGGAAATCACCAACAAAGAGCACAAAAATGTAGCCCTGAGTGTACCGCACAAAGAATACTCATTTTACAGTGTAAGAACTGAAACGAGGAGGCAGTGTCACCTTGTTCAAATAGGAAGTGCTCTTTGTGGAGTACCTTTAAGGAGCCAAGTATCTCAGATAATAATGACTGTTAATAAAGGCAGCTCTTTTATGAGGCAGTTTCTATATCTCATTTCATTTCCATGCAAACTTAGGAGTGATTATTATTTCTGAGTTTTACAGACATGGAAACTGAGGCTCAGAGAGGTTAAGTGCCTTTCCCAAGGTTGCACAGCGAGTAAATGGTGAAAGCAAGAGATGAGCCAGGCTTTACTGACTCTGGGGCCAAGTTAGGGGATGCAGTTAAATAAAGCTGTCATTCTCAACAGGACTTCTGTCTTTGGTGGGAGGGGTGGAGTTGTAGTTCATGGTCTTCAAATTCCCCCTGCTTCCATGTCTGATAGCCTAAATATTGAAATCTGGAAGACCTGAGAATGTGATTTGATTCACCCTGAAGAAAGGTGGAGAACCCCTATGTATTTGTTGACTGTGGTGGCAAAGGTCCTGTCTGTCTGCTTCAACTGCTTCTGTTTCACCAGCTCCTCAAACATTTCAAACACAATACGTATCTTTTCTTCTGCCTCGTTACTTTGACTCATTCGTTGCTCCTTATACCTCTATTAACTTGGGGTTTCTTTCTTTGTGTCTTTTCAACTTCTCTCTGCCCACTGAACAGCTCTCGTATATTCCACAGACTAAGGATCTTTAGACTCCCCTTTCACCATTATCTTTGCCTCGATGGAACTTTTGTGGCAGATCCCTCCAGCAGACCACTGGGCAGCCTGTATAGATCGGACACCTGCATCGAGTGCCAGGAAAGCTGTGTCCCATGGTGTCTTCTGTGTGAGGAGCTGCATAAAAGCTGCCTTGTAACAGCCCATTGAGGGTCCTTAGGCAGGGCCGTGGGCATGGATTGTTAGGTCCAGAGTGGATGCAGTGGAGTCTGGTACCATGTGACATTTACTGAGAAGATCTATGGGACTCTGCGTCTTGTGTTTCTTCACATCTGAAAGTAAAAGACTGATTTAAATTCCCTGACTTTTCTACTTGGTTGCTTGTAGAGTTGAGTCTTTGATTTAGATAAGCTAGTATATATGTTTATTATCAGAGTCAACCGTTGCTGAGTTACGTACAGCTACCTCTGCCAACGTTGAAATAGAATTTCTGCAATGACCCAATCCAGAGGCCCCTTCTGGCTTCTCTGGCTTGATCTCTCATCACCTCCAGATTATTTCAACTCCCAGGTAACCTTAAGACAGCTGGTATTAGACTCTGGAACATAATTTTCTAATGTACTTGGTTGGATATGTTATCAGGGCACCTAGGATTAAGTAGGAGGAGAAGCAAGGTAACAGATGTAAGCAGGAAGTTGTTTCTTGTACGAGAGTTATTGTGAGCAGAATGTACCAAAGTGAGAGAAATCGACCCAATTATTGCCAGGCATGAAAAACACATGTTTCACTGGTATAGAAGGACTGAGCTGCGGGTATTGAGATAAATGGGGGCACAGGTGAGCTTATGGAAGCCTGGTATAATCCTAAATGTCTAAACCACCTAAGTTCAGCATAACTTTATGCTTCAGGCAAGTAATGCACTGTATTCACTGTGGTTACAGTTGGTACCTGAAGGTTATGGGATTAGTCTGAAGGCTGGAAATGAACAGAAGCCCATATAGGTATATCATAGTGACCTGAGAACTCAAAAGGAAATTCAGGGAAAGAAAGTCCGTGTTTCCTTGATGATGCCAAGAGGAGAGAAGAAAATCTGATTTCCTTCATTGCTTTGTACGGTCATTGGCTTTTGGTTCCTCTGTTGGACGTTCAATTCCCATTGGAAGTGAATATAATAATTAACAACATGTGGTAATGCCAACCACGTCTGGCAATTCTGGTGTCAACTATTTGTCCCTTTCATGGTGTTACAGATGAGGATCTCCATGGACGGACATTCTACAAACTTTGATGGTGATATGTTCTTTTCTTTTTTCTAATATTTTACCTAGACCATTTTCTTGTGTACCATCATTGACACCTCTCCTGTTATATATTTTGAGATAGTTATTTAATGGCTTTTATTAGAGAGTGTGAAGAAGTGTGGAAAGAGCATAGAATTTGCAGTCAGAGCTTGGTTTGAAGCCTAGTGACTTAAGTTTTAAGCTTTGAGACTTTGGGTAAGTCATTTGACTTCTTTGAATCTGCTTTTTCTCTGTAAAACAGAGGGCAGTATCTGCTTTGTAAAGCCCTGGGAATTAAATAAAATAATGCAGTGCCCAGGACAGTGTGTAACATTTAATAATTACCAAACACCGAAGATACCTCTTGTCTATGAAATATACTTCCAGCACACTTGGTGTGTTTTCTTACCTATGTATGTTTCATTTCCCCAAGTAGTTTAACACACATACACCTGCTTATTTAAGTAAGTTCTTAGTATCTGTTCATTGACTAAATTCCCTGTGAACCTGTTATTCCTAACTTTGGGAGCAATATGGAATCTCATGCTTCTGCCTGAGTTGCAGATTTTTAATTTTGCTTTTATTTTCACAATCTAAGAGGACATTTGCTATGTTATGTTTAGCATCAGGTCATTTGGTTGATTCACATTGAACAGTCAGTCAACAAAAATCCCCTGGTTATTGTCACCTAAGTGATCATCATCTTGGTTTCCCCTGTTTAGAACTTCGTGCAGTTGATTCTTTTTTTTCAAGCTCATTGCAAGTTCTTCCTTTCTTTTTGTGGATAGTTGCTCATGCTGGTTATGAAGACTGTAGTAACCTGCTAAAGCTTTCTTAAATTTTAAAAGATTCCAAAACTTGTACGTTAAAATGAAAACTTAGAGATCATGGTGGAAAATCCTGAAAGGAACCATCTGTTAGGGGACAGGAGACGCACCCAGGCACGAAAGTCTGCATCTTCATTAGGTAGAGAGGCAGGTACTGCAGGTAGCCCTGGAGTTAGCCACTCAGATTCCGGTCTCGATTCTGCTACCTCTTGGCTGTATTTGATCTTGAACGTGTTATTTGATTTTTCTGGGCTTCCGAGGATGATAATAATAATGGCTTCCTAGGATTTTTGTGAGAATCAAATATAATACAGGTGGTAATACAGGTATAACAGTAAATGTTCACTGATGCCACCTGTTTAGGTGAAATAACTTCATGCTGTCTAGCAGTTTATAAAGCAGTTTTCCAATGAACTTGAATTAAGTGCTTCTGGTCAGGCATTTTGATAAGGGCCTAGGATAAAAAGGTGCAACATACTTAGACTTTGCTCCTCAAGGAGCTTAAAATTCGGTAGTGAAAAAGACAGCAATAATCATAATCTATATGGTTAATGGTAGAGTTATATATAGGCTATTAAAAAGGGAATTTAATGTTGGGGAGAGGGAAATCTGAGCTAGGTTCTAAAAGATGAGTGGGAATTAGCCAAAAAGGGGAAGATACGTGGTCTATTCCATGTATGTCACAAGAAAGAGATGAAAAGCAACTAGTAGGTGAGGAACCGTGGGTAGTCTACCTTACCAGGCCAAACAGAATAGGATGGGAGCTGAGCCTGGAGAAATAGACAAGGGCCAGACCATGCGTCTTCTGTGGCGTTTGAGGTAGCACAGACTTCTCCTTGGAAGGAGTAGAGTCTACTAAAGGTTTTTAGCAGGGAAATTATGTGGAGGTAAGGGAACTTATGTTAGACGATCCAGGTAAGAAATGGTAAAGAGCTGAACTAGAAGCAGTAATGATTATCATAGTGACAAGAGGGAAGACTATTTATGAGGCAAAGTCACATTATTGATGATACAATGGGGAGGATATGGAAGTTTAAAGATGATGTTCAGGAGTGCCTGGGTGGCTCAGTTGGTTAAGCGTTTGTCTTCAGCTCAGGTCATAATCTCACGGATTGTGGGTTCAAGCCCCGCATCGGACTCTGTGTTGACAGCTCGGAACCTGGAGCCTGCTTCAGATTCTGTATCTCCCTCTCTCACTGCCCCTCCCCCACTCATGCTATTTAATGAAATAAAATATTAAAAAGATGTTTAAAGATGATGTTCAGTGGATGGGTGCTCTTTCGGGTGAGGCAGTTTGGGGGTGGGAAGAAGGAACTGATGAGCTTAATTTTGGGGGTTGGATTGTGAGGTGGAAGCTGTGCGAGAGAGGTCAAGGCTGGAAAGAAAGATTTGGGAAACCATGGAAATAGGTGATACCACTAGTGAACATATAAAACTGAAGTTCTGAACCCTATTTGGACATTTGAAATTACGTGGAGAGTTTTTAAGCAAGATGCTGCTGGTCAAACCACACCTCTAAAATCTCTGATTTAATAGGTCTAAAATGGTATCATGGTCATCTTGTTATTTCTTTTTGTCAATATGTGTTTTTAAATTGTAAATTGGTAAAATATAGTAACATAAAATTTACCATTTTAACTATTTGTAAGTGCATGGTTTAGTAACATTAAGTACATTCACAAAGTTATTCATTTCCAGAAGTTTTTAATCATCCCAAGCAGAAACCCTGTACCCATTAAACAACAACTCACTTCCCCTTCTCCCCAACCATTGGTAGCCTCTATTATACCTTCTGTCTCTATGAATTTGACTATTCTAGATGCCTCCTACAAGTGAAATCATGATATGTGGCCTTTTGTCTCTGACTTTTATTTTTACTTAATGTAATGTTTTCAAGGTTCATCTGTGTTGTAGCACATGTGAGTATTTTACTCCTTTTGAAGACTGAATAATAGGGGCGCCTGGGTGGCGCAGTCGGTTAAGCATCCGACTTCAGCCAGGTCACAATCTCGCGGCCCGTGAGTTCGAGCCCCGCGTCGGGCTCTGGGCTGATGGCTCGGAGCCTGGAGCCTGTTTCCGATTCTGTGTCTCCCTCTCTGTCTGCCCCTCCCCCATTCATGCTCTGTCTCTCTCTGTCCCAAAAATAAATAAACGTTGAAAAAAAAAATTAAAAAAAAAAAAGACTGAATAATATTCTATTGTATGTGTATACACATTTTATTTAATCATCTGTTGATGGACATTCGGGTTATTTCCATCTTTTGGCTATTGTGAATAATGCTGCCAAGAATATGAGTGTACACATATCTGTTTTAAGTCCCTGCTTTTAATTCTTTTTAGTATTTAACCCTGAAGTGGAATTGCTGGATCATGTGTATGTGTATTTTTTTTAAAGCTCCCAGGGTCACCTAGGTGGCTCAGTTGGTGTCTGACTTCGGCTCAGGTCATGATCTCACACTTCATGGGTTCGAGCCCTGCATCGGTCTCTGTGCAGACAGCTCAGAGCCTGGAGCCTTCTTCGGATTCTGTGTCTCCCTCTCTCTGCCCCTCCCTGCTCATGCTTGCTCTCTCTCTCTTTCTCTCTCAAAAATGAATAAACATTAAAAAAATTTTTTTAATAAATAAATAAAGCTCCCCAAGTGATCTTTTTTTTTTTTAATTTTTTTTTTCAATGTTTTATTTTTATTTTTGGGACAGAGAGAGACAGAGCATGAACAGGGGAGGGGCAGAGAGAGAGGGAGACACAGAATCGGAAACAGGCTCCAGGCTCTGAGCCATCAGCCCAGAGCCCGACGCGGGGCTCGAACTCACGGACCGCGAGATCGTGACCTGGCTGAAGTCGGACGCTTAACCGACTGCGCCACCCAGGCGCCCCCCCAAGTGATCTTTAAATATGCAGTTATGGTTGAGAGCCTATGATACAGAACAAGGGTACCTAATCTGGAGGGTCCATGAATGGTCTTAGTGAGTTGGTGACTTCTTAGGAGAATTGTAAGCTTTGTTTTGTATATCTGTGGTTTCACTTTTTGGCTTTGATCCCATTCATAACTCCAAACAGTTTATAATTCCAAAGTGGCGCTAAGAATCACTGTAGAAGCTAATTTTAAAATAGACAAAGATTTGAATAGACATTTCTCCAAAGAAGATATGCAATAGCCAAATAAGCACATGAGAAGTTGCTCAACATCATTAGTTATTTGGGAAATGAAGATGAAACCCAACAATGAGGTACTATTTTATACCCAGTAGGAGGGCAATAATTTAAATTTTAAAAAAAAGGAAAACAGTAAGTGTTGACATGGATATGGAGAAACTGGAACCCTTGAACGTGGCAAATGGGAAAATAAAATGGTATATCCACTTTGGAAAGCAGTCAGGCAGTTCCTCAGAAAGTTAAACAAAGAGTTACTATACGACTACCAGCTTCATTCCTAGGTATATTTCCAAGCGAACTGAGAGCTTCTATCTATGCAAAAACTTGCACACAAATATCCATAATAGCATTACTCCTAATAGCCAAAAAAATAGAAACCCAAATGTCCATCAGTGATGAGTAGTTAAATAAAATATGGTATATCCATACATTGTAATGTTTGGCCATCAAAAGGAGTAAAGTACTGGGACGCCTGGGTGGCTCAGTCGGTTGAGCATCTGACCTTGGCTCATGTCATGATCTCGTAGTTTGTGAGTTTGAGCCCCACATCAGGCTTGCTGCTGTCAGCACAGAGCCCTTTTCAGATTCTCTGTCCCTCTCTCTCACTTCCCCTCTCCCCCTCTCAAAAATAAATAAAACATTTTTTAAAAAGGGAATAAAGTCCTGAAAAGTGCTGCAGTATTGCTGAAATTTGAAGGCATTATGCTAATTGAAACAAGTGAGACACAAAAGGCCACAAATTATGTGGTTTCATTTATATGAAGTGTCCAGGCTAGGCAAATCCATAGAGATAGAAAGTGGGGGTAGATGCTAAGGCATGGGTGAGAAGGGAGTGAGGAGTATTTGCATAATGAATACGGAGTTTCCTTTTGGGATGATGAAATGTTACAGAATTAGATAAGGTGATGGTTGTACACTTCTGTGACCAGACCAAAATCATGAAATCTACAAGTCAAAGGGTAAATTTTGAGAGGGGCTGGCTGGCCCAATCAATAGAACATGTGGCTTTTGATCTCAGGGTCATGAGTTTGAGCCCCTTGTTGGGTGTTGAGATTACTTAAATAAATGTAAAAAGATAAAAGGGTGAATTTTATGGCTTGTGAATTATACCTGAATAGAGCTGTTAGAAATAATTTTTATAAAGAGAGGAAGAAGAAAAAGAAGATGACTACTGATGGGAGGATTGGCCGAGATGGAGGTCCAGAGAACAACAAAGGGAAAGAGACTGGAGAAGAGTAAGTAAGCCGTGTAGGAGGAGGACCTACAGAGTGCTCTGTCATGGAAGCCTTGGAAGAGAGAGATTCAGGAGGGATCCCTGGCGGGTATGCGATCACGATGGGCAAACACAGCAGAAGGGCTAAGTAATACAACACACGGTACACCAGGAGTTCTGCAGGTTTGGCATTCGAATGTTCTGGAAAACTTAGAGGTGGCATATTTACTGGAGTGATGCGGAAAGAAATGCAATTGTTTTGGATCCTGAAGTGAGTGGAAGGGAATTGGAATAAACCACAGGCCTACATTCCCTTATTTGAATCTCAAAATTCAACAAACTCTGAAAATGGAAAGGTTTTTATAACTCATTTGGCAGTAAAACCTGACCTGAATGGATGTGAAATGATTTATAATCTTCATTTGTCCCACTTAGTGTGAATATTCATACATCTCGCTGCAGAAATAATATTGAATTCGATTACAGAATGTTTCCACAGGTCCCTGTGGGGATGTTATGATATATGGTATATGCCACATATTCTCCCTAAAATTAACATGTATCTATCTATCTGAGTTCTAAATTCTGTGGCCCCCAAGTGTTTGGGGTAAGGGACCACACATCTGTTAGTCTTTGGACAGGTCTGATTGTGAAGGAAAGATGGGAGATTATGAGAAGGATGCGCAGTCAGGGGGCATGGTGTTTGTTCATTTGTTTGTTTGTTTTTAAGGATGGATTTGATCTGAGTGTGCTTATAGTAGAGAGGAGGAGGTTGAAATTTTGGTAAAAAGAAGCTTGGTAGCAAAGTCTCAGAGAAGGTGGGGTAGGAAATAGGAAATGGGGTAGGAGTGTTAGTGTTTACAAGAGGAGTGATCGCGCGTCCTCTGAGACACCAGGAATGAGGGTGACGATAGCAGTGGGTATCTTTGTGAGAAGGAGGAAGGGAAGTTGAGTAAAGTCAGATTGAGCAGCTATTTGTGGAAGTGGTAAAAGCTGGAAATAACTGTCAGAGTAAATAGAAGGAGCTGACTTGAGAACACATAAAAGAATTAGCAGGCAGGACTACGGGTCTAAGTCAAGTGTAGAAAGCCTTGAGTGTCTGTGGGGCTATTCTGCCCCTTAGCTATATAATTTTTTTTCTGTCAGGGCTCAGCTTCTCACTTAAAGTTAAGGGTGGAGAAGTCTTGGGGTTGAGTTTTGAGGGGTGAATCTTATGAGAGGAAACGTGTGAAAGGGAACTGAGGGTGCCCGGGGTCTAGTGGTAAGATCTAGTGGTAGGGAGTGAGTCAGTGGAAGGGGCAAGGGACTAGGGTTCCTTATACACTGAAGACCAGTCATTGAGGAGAAAGTAAGAAAGCTAGTGTGCTAGGAGATGGGGCCGGGGGTTGGGGGGGTAGGGAGTGGCAGGAACAGTTGTCACAGTTCTGGGTGATAAGAAGGTTCAGGGTACGATCACAGGAGGCAGTGACTAAAGCGAAATGGAGGCGAGCTTTGTTGGAGCTGAGACAGATGGGGACATATGAGGAGAGGTGTTAGCTCATCCACACAGACTTTGAAATCGCTCAGGATGATGACCAATTTGGGTTGAAGCGGAAGAACTAATCACACACCAGACTCTTCAGTAAATGTGGAGGATTAAGTGGCATGTTGGTAAATCTCAGACTTGAAAGCAGATAGAGGATGTTTCAATGTCATGGGTTTCAAAAAGCAGTTTTTTATACAAGGCCACCCTGTAATAGAGTGATGGCCAGTAGCTGGTCTGAGGAGCGTGAAGAATATGACCCCACCTCCTATCCCTAGTATGTGTACAGCGAGGAAGCAAGCAGCTTCTGGAATGGACTACCAGGAGAGCCAAAATGGTTACATACTCTGTAATAGATTAAGGATACAGGGGGAGAGGCCACCCTGGACGGCTCAGTCGGTTAAGCGTCCGACTTCAGCTCAGGTCATGATCTCACAGCTCCTGAGTTCAAGCCCCTCGTCGGGCTCCGTGCTGACAGCTCAGAGCCTGGAGCCTGTTCTGGATTCTGTGTCTCCCTCTCTCTCTCTACCCATCCCTTGCATTCTCTCTCTCTCTCTCTCTCTCTCTCTCTCTCTCTCTCTCTCTCTGTCTCTGTGTCTCTCTCAAAAATAAACAAACACTAAAGAAAAAAAGATACAGAGGAATTTGTTACAGGGAGAGATGCAGGGTAGAGTAGAATTGTTACAGGTTATATTAGGGAAGAAGCACAAGACAGAATAAGAATAATAGGTAGTGATAAAATGTAAGAGTAGTTTTATTTTTGCTGAAATTCAAATACCGAATATACTAGAGTAGAAAGGTTGTGAGGGTTTTTCCTTTCCTATTTAAAATTGTTTTTATTTTATTTATTTTAGGTATTTGTTTTTTTCTTTTTAATGTTTATTTATTTTTGAGACAGAGAGAGAGCATGAATGGGGGAGGGTCAGAGAGGGAGACACAGAATCTGAAACAGGCTCCAGGCTCTGAGCCGTCAGCACAGAGCCCGACGCGGGGCTCGAACTCACGGGCCGCGAAATCATGACCTGAGCCGAAGTCGGCCGCTCAACCGACTGAGCCACCCAGGCGCCCTTTAGGTATTTGTTTTTGTAGGTGTTCACATTATTTTAATAACAAAGATATTGAATAAATAATGTCATCCTGCGTGTTTGCACTTTAAAAAAAATTTTTTTTACCGTTTATTTCATTTTTGAGAGAGACAGAGCACGAGCAGGGGAGGGGCAGAGAGGAAGAGGGAGACACAGAATGTGAAGCAGGCTCCAGGCTCTGAGCTGTCAGCACAGAGCCCGATGCGGGGCTCAAACCCACAAACCATGAGATCGTGACCTGAGCCGAAGTCAGACGCTTAACCGACTGAGCCACCCAGGCACCCCTTGCACTCTTTATTCTAGACTGCCAATACTAAGATTTTCAAAAAATTCATCTTGTTATCAAGCACAATAGCTATGTTTCGTGTCATCTGCCTATCTGACGAATAGATGCTTTTTTTTGAGTGAGTGACTAAAAAAATAAAGCAGACTAGACTGGAGAACTTCTCTTTGTTTATAACAATTAGTTAATTAATGCCAAGAATGGTATTCTACAACCTGGACTAATTCTTCATTGTCATCCAGTCCCGTAGTTCTAAGTCCTGTTTCCTTTCCAGTGAGTGCTAGTCAGACTTGGGCCCATCACCTGGAGTCCTGCAAGAGACGTGGATTTAGCTGGCCCTGGGCGGGACCAGGAAAGTCATATTTTTAAAAGTTCCTTGGGTGATTCCTTAGCCAGATTTGGGAACCACCAGTGGAAACATTTTGCCTTCATCACCGCAGTAGCATTATGGGAGACGCCTAGCGGACTTGAACGTAGTGTCGCTGCCATATCCCTGACTCAGCGGTCTTCCATCAAAGCAAAAATGAAGTTCTTATAAGCATTTTAAAGATCTTCAATTACCAGAAATCAGTTTAAATTATAAAATAATGTCTTGCCATGATCTTCAAATTAAAAAAAAAAGTATAATACCTATTATTGTGAATTTTGGTGAAATGGGGACTCATGTACTCTGCTGAGGTGATTGTAAGTTAATACAACCTTTTTGGAAAGCAATTTGATAATATGCATAAATGGACTTAAATAGAGTCACACTCTTTGATCTAGTAATTACATTTCTGACTATTGAGACTGTTGATTGTTAATCAGAAATATGGATCAGTATTTATATAAAAGATTTTTATTACACTATTATTTATAGTAGTAAAAAGCAGAAGCTATCTTAATGATTAACTACAGAAAATGATTAGATTATGGTATCTTCATATGACACATAGCATAGAACCACTAAAAATTATATTTATGAAGACATTTAATATCACAGAAAAATTTTAGTGTATAACATTAAGAAAACAAAAAGCATTGTAAAATTGTGTGTGTGTGTGTGTGTGTGTGTGTGTGTGTGCGCTTAATTATATGTATACCTACAACACATTTTAAAATACTGAGTAAAGGGCACCTGGGTAGCTGTTGGTTGAGCTTCCAACTCTTGATTTCAGCCCGGGCCATTATCTCACTCTTTGGCTTGTGGGTTCAAACCCTGCCTTGGGCTCTGTGCTGATAGTACAGAACCTGCTTGGATTCTTGTCTCTCCCTCTCTCTCTGCTCCTTCCCCCTTGTGGTCTCTTGGGCCAGTGCATGTGCGCTCTCTCTCAATATAAATGAATTTTAAAATACTGAGTGGAAAGTTAGTGGTTCTCTGGGGGGTAGAAATATATGCAACCTTATTCGTTAGCATTTTGTATTTTCTAAATTTTCTACTATGAGTATGTATCACTTTTAAGCAAAAATAATAAAACTTTTTAAAAATAAAATTCTTTAATTTCTTTAGCAAAATGCATTTGGGATGAATTGTTAGAGAAGTTATTCTTGCTCATAATAGTCATCGGTGTATATTCTAAATATTTGCAAAGCACTCATATGTCTATTCCACAATTTTGCCAGGTTAGCAGCACCAGGCTTAAAAGTTTGTGGGGCTTTTGTGGTTGTTGCTGTTGTTGTTTTCTTGTTTTGTTTTGTTTTTTTATAATTACAGCTTTGCTGAGATATGATGCACATAACACAAAGCTTACCCTTCAAAGTGTACAATTTCAGGAGGTTTTAGTTGATTCACACCTTGCACAACCACCACCATCTAGTTTCAGAACATTTTCATCAACCTGGAAAGAAACCCTGTACTAATTAGGAGTCCCTCCCAATTTCCCTTTCACCTTAACCCCTGGCAACCATTAATCTGCTTTCTGTTTCTATGGATTTACTAATTCTGGGCAGTTCATATAAATGCAGTCATACACTATGCAGCCTTCTGCGATATCCTCTTAGCCAGCCTTCAGCCCCTCCCCGCTCCAACACTGCCAGAAACGTCATTTATGCCATGACCACGCTTATCTTCCTATCTCTGTGACTTTACTACCTTTGGCTCAGAACTTTTCATTGTGCCCCTAGCTTATGAAATCAACAACTACTACTCATTCTGGCATTTGAGGCTTTCTATATTCTGACTTTACAAACTAGGCACTTAATAAATATCCAGTGCGTAAGTGAATCCAGTGAATAAAACGTACTCTGCCTTATCTGGCCCTTTCCTTCCCCATCGGGGAAGAAGATAAGTACTATGAATTAGTTGGATTTCAGGTCACGGATGGGGCAAGAAAATCTCTCGAGTTTAGGGCGGTGGTAAACCTCAGCAGGCATCCGATCGCAGGGCTTGATGGAGGGCCGGCTGCCTCCAGGGTTCCTCATTCATTCAGGCTGGGCTGGAGGCCAGAGTGTGCATTTGTGACCGTTCCTGGGTGGCACCCAGGGCCGCGGTTCCAGGGCCTGACAGCAGGCTGGGAGGAGAGGTTGGGTGAGGAGGGAAAGGTCTCCCCAGCTCCTCAGCTGTCGGGCGCCATGTCCCGCCGGCAACCCTGGCCCGCCCTTGCGGTCCGTTAACTCTGCTGCATTGGTGCTCTGCAGGTGCCTAGTCTCCAGTGCCCTCACCACCACCCCGGCTTCCACTTTGGAAAGTTGTGCCCGTTCTCCAAAACCCAACTCAGGGGTTCCTAAAGCCTCTGCCACCCCTCCCCACAACAAGAAGCAATTTTCTCCTTATTAGCACTTTGTATTTTTCATATACTGTATTCTCTGTTAGTTAATTCCATTCTTGTTTCTTCCTCCTCAATCTTTGATTTCTTGAGATTAAGTTCAGTTTCTCACTCAGTCATTGTACTGCCGTGTCCGTAGAACACAGTAATTTGCCCTTAGCAGCTACTCAGTAATTATCAGTGCAGTTGAACATCAGAAGGAAAGAAATGCAAATAGATTTTTAAATTAAAACCCTATAATTTAGGTTATATTTTTAATACTAAAAAGAGATCTACCTGTATTAATTAGAAACTTAAATCTTACATAAAACTTAATCGCCCAGGCCCAGATGTGTTTTTGCCCTAATAGTCATTGCTGTAGGTTTTGAAACAAACACTGGCATAAAACAAAACACCAAACCAAAGAAATCATATGCCTGTGTCAACACGAAGACACATGTGATATATTGTGATATCTCTGAGAGCCAGCTTAATTTTCTCCACGTTGTCTCGCCCAACTGCAACCAGGGCTTGAGTTTCAGCTGAATGAATTCTTATCCCTTTGGTTTTGGTACCAGACAAAGGGAATATTATATGGTTAGCTGTCTCTGAGGTGTCCAGCAATTATCTTACTTTCTTTTAAGTGTCATTTCAAGCCGATTACCTGTCTGTGATGGTTAAATAAGGTGCAGCGGTCTTACAGATCTTTATCCAAAGGTGTAGGTTTTACAAAACAATTACTCTTCATTCTCTCAGTGGAAGCACGGTTTAGGACTCATAAAAGAAAAAGGTGGAGAACAACGCATTCTGCAGTAGGAGTCTGTTTTAATCTTTTCAGTGCCTATTCTGGGCCACCCTTATTTCATCCATTAAGTTATTATTATCTGTAACACCCTTTAGGCTGATTTTGGTTTAAATTCGTGTCAACTATCCGACGGGTAGTTAGCAGCCACCATTCTTGAGTCCAATTATATTTTTAGTTCTACACGGTACAACGCCCGTCCATCTGAAGCTAATAAGGGGAGAAGACCCTCCATTTGCGGCTCTCTGGGACACCTCTGCCCTCTTCACAAAGTCCTCAAAAGCCGAGGGCTCCCTGGCCTCTGATCCTGAGGTCAGAGAGTGGAGCTCTATTGGAGCTCTAAAGTCACAACAATAACGTGATTGTTCTTCTAAAAGCTGTTTGTGTGTCCCAAGTTTGAAACCTAAACTGAAATATAAACTCTCATAAACTACAGTGTGGTTAGTATTGATGGTTACCAAAATCCAACATCTGAGAGAGAAAAAAATGGTTAGAGTGTTGTGGCTCGTAGTTTTAGGCGCCAACTTTATTTTGAAAAATGTCTTTAGAGTGTTGGATTGTCGTAAACCAACTTTTCTAAATTCTAGTAATTCTCGGTAAATCATTCTGTAGGTGTGTGTTATTTGCAAGGAAAAGCGCTTAATTTGGTTTATTTTTGGAAGACCAAATTGGATTATGGGGGGAGGAGGGTGTTGGTCCAGAGCCGCCCTTCGCTATTTTTAATGGCAGCCGTCGCCTCGCAGCAAATAGCGTTCGGCGTTATTGTAACGATGTGACCAAAAGAAAGTTTATAGGAATTTGTATGGTGAAAAATGATTCAGAGGTCCTCCCACCAAACCAGGTTTTTCCTTCTTGCTCATTTTCCACTTCTGTAGAAGAGCGGTAGAGAACAGAGAAAAAACACATAAAAAAAAAAAAGAGTATTTCAGAAAAAGACTTCTGAGCCGGGTTTTACCGTAGTGAGGAAGCATAATTTAAACTGCCAAAAGGGCTTGTTACCACGTGCCAGTTTCTTCTCCAACCACAAGCGTTTGATTCGGTTCCTATTCTTTATCCCTGGGGCGTGCTTAAGAATTCTGCCCCTACTTTGTTTTCCTGTTCGATTGCAGATAAAGAACTCCGAAGACAGTCTGGACTTAAAATGAGTGAGAATGAGAAAAAGCAGGAAAGAAGGGGTATCCTGAGTGTCCCCTGTGGAACCCAGAAACTGCAGTGGGAGGCAGCAGGGTGAACGCTGGGAGAGTGCCACAGACCCTCTAACGGTGCAGGAGAAAGGAGTGTTGTCTTAATTTTCTGCATCCCTGCGCTTGGGAACAAGGAGCAGGGAGTCTTTTTTTCTTTTTCTTTTTTTTTTTTTTTAATGTTTGTTTATTTTTGAGACAGAGACTCATGAGCATGAGTAGGGGTGGGGCAGAGAGAGAGGGAGACACAGAATCCGAAGCGGGCTCCAGGCTCTGAGCTGTCAGCACAGAGCCCGATGCGGGGCTCAAACTCACGAACTGTGAGATCATGAGCTGAGCCGAAGTCAGACGCTTAACCCACTGAGCCACCCAGGCGCCCCAGGAGAAGGGAATCTTTAATTCTTCGTCCCGGAGTCTAGGAAACCTTCATAAAGAGGCTGGCTTTTCAGCTGAGCTTGAGGGCTATGATTTTCCTGAGGAAAAAGTAATTTTAGTAACCTTTGCTGGAAGACTCTTGTCATTTGTGTATTTTTCTTGCTTTAAGAGAGTCATGTCAGTAGGAGAGAAAACATGAGAAAGTTCCTGAAGTAAAAGAGAATAAATGATGAGTCCAGAATGACCAAGAACTTCCATCTTTCTTATATAGAAGAACTTTGGGTAAATTTGGAGAAGTTAGTTGTAAGATAGTTTTAGTAGTTTGGAAACTATTGTAGGATATGTTTTTGATTTACCAAAGGAAATAATTTATACTTCAAATTCCATTTAAATGAAATCTATTTCTAATTATTTGGGGGCAGTCTTTGTGTTTCTTACTTATTATAAGGTAACCTTACCTGATTTTATGCAATATTCTTCCTAAAAATATGGATGTAAAAACCATGTACATTTATAATTTGCATTCCAGAGAGCTGGTTATTTAACGAATCTCTTTATGGTTTGCTTGTTGTTTTGTTTTTTTTCCTAGCAGCACAACCCTCCTCCCCTCCCCTCCCTTCCCCTCCCTTCCCCCTTCACTTCCCTCCCCCTTCCTTCCTCTCATCCCTCTCCCTTTTTTTCCTCTTCCCTCCTTCCATTCTTTTTGTCAACTCATAAAAGTCTGATGTGTTAATGAAAGGAAATTTGGAAAATAGAAAAATTACATCCATAGTGTCCATCAGAACAATTTAACTGCTAATATCATGGTGAAGTTTCTTCCGAGTTTTCCTGTAAATTAATCTTCTCCATCTGTTTTCACCATCAGCTTAGATTATTTTGTAAACGTTCATATGCTATCAAATTCAACCTATAATAGCTACATTTATTAGATAAATCCTTACCAGGTGCCAATCACCATTGTACCCCCTTTACATTTCATGCTCTGAACAAACTTAAAAAGTTACATGTTATTATTTCTTGAAGAAATGAAGAAAGTTCAGTTCAAAGAGGTTAATTAACATAATTAACATAACTAATATGGGATATTCCCAGGATTCCAAACCAGAGTGGACAACAGAAGATGTGCTCTGAGCCACTACATTGTATAGCTTCTCATGACTGCATAATAAATTCTATTATGAATCTTAGAGTTCTGTTAGAAAGGCCTCTGCTCAGATGTCACTCTGTCAAGAGAGAACTTTCCTGACCACCCATTTAAAAAGCTATGTTGTTCTGTAAAGTGCTAATCACTATCTGATGTAATAAATGTTCGTTTTACTATTTCTTCCTTCTCCACTTTCTTACTAGAATGTAAGAGTCATGGACAAAAGACTTGGTCTGTTTTGTTCACTGCTGTATCCCCCAATATCTAGAACCAAGCATGGCACAGTTCAATGATATTTGTTGGATGATTGAATGACCTCGCCTCCGGGTTACCTTTGCGTAAATACCGATTTGCTTAACCACCCTCCATTGGGACTGATAGGCTAGAATAATGCCATGATGACTCCCTTCTGTAAATCACAGGACTGATGCTGCTGTACCCTGAGTGCTCCAGGCTGGTGGGCAACTGCAGCCTACTCCACACGTTTCTACCCCACACTGACGTTACGTGTCTGCCGAGAGCAAGCTTCTCACCTATACTGGTTTCTGCCACTTGTTCTTGTAATTGTATAATTTACTTAAATATGACGTAGATGATTGTGATGGGAGTTTGAAAAGACATATATGTTTCTATAGAAACCAAGACAAATGCTTTAAAAACCTCAAATGGACAAAAATTGCTGTCAAGTAAGTGTATGCAGCATATCTATAATAGGAAAAAATAATAAAAATATACCTCATAAGATCTTATAAGAAATCGGGTTATCTACAATTTCTAGCTCTATTTTAGATAAACGAAAATTGGAAATAGTAGACGATGCTTAATGATATCAGTACAAAACTCCAAAGGAGACTGATACTCCAATGTATATTTTTATGTTTAAAGTTAAAACAAAATGATTAAAGGGAGTAGGCGTTGAGATGCCTGGGTGGCTTAGGCAACTGAGCATTGATTTGGGCTCAGGTCGTGATCGCAGGTCATGGGATCGAGCCCCATGTCGGGCTCCTCCCTGAACGTGGAGCCTGCTTAAGATTCTCCCTCTGCCCATCTCCCCTGCTCGTGTTCTCTCTCTCGCTCTCTCAAGAAAAGAAAGGTAGTAGGTGTTATTTTCTATAATGGTTCTTGATACCTGACTTTTAAAATTAACCAATTACTACTTCCGATTCTGCAGGAAAAGAAGGATTGTACTGTTTGGAATGAAACTCTATATTCTTAGTGTGCCAGGGAAAATCTCTAGCTGGTTTTGTTATTTCAATAATTTCAGAAGAAATTCAACAATAACAATACGACTTCATTTCTCTTCGGGGAATAATTGCTTATGAGCTGAAGCATGATTTCCTTTCTGCACTAGAATGTGAGCTTCAGGAGGACAGGGCCTTCATTTTGTTCATGGCTCTAGTTTCAATGTCTGCAGCGGTGCTCGGTGCATTAATTAGGCTTTGAATGGATAGATGAATGATTCTAAAGTAGGTACTTTTTTTGTAGAAAGATGTTTTGCATTTTGCAATAATACCAGTAGGCTTTTCGCAAAAAGAAAAGTACTTCCAAAGTATATATTCACTGGTAATCAGATTAAATTAAAATATAGTGCTTTCTATAGTATGTAATAATTTGTGTTTCTCTCTTCAGTGAAAGTATTGAAATACAGGAACCTCAGTGCTCACATTGCAGTGGTTAAGAAATGAGGAAGTGTTTGGACTTACTTCTTAGCTCTAAAACTTCCTAACTGTGGCCATGGTCAAGTTGCTTTATTCTATATCTCTGTTTCCTCATCTGTAAAATGGGGCTAACCATAGGTTGTTACAGGCCCCGAAGCGGTTCGTCTGTGTAAAGTACATAGAGACTATCTGCCAAGCTAGTAAGTACTCAGTAAATAATAGTTACTACAATTATACCTGAGTTTGACTCCTGACCTGTCATTTATTATCTGTGTGACTTGGGCAAATTACCCGTGGAAACAGTCAGAGAGGTTAGATAATCTGTAAGGGAAAGAGAGAGTGTGTGTGTATACACATGTATATAAACATAAAAATGGGGATTTTTAAGCCCGAAAGTGTGTGCAAGGTACTTAACTCATAATAAGTGCTTCATGAATGTCAGTAAACACACACACACACACCCCCCAACATACAATACTATGAGAGAGGACTTTCATTTATTTAGTTAAAAATGTTTTGTTACCTGGAATCATAAAAATGCCCTTCGTACAGAAACAGATGATCTTGCCTTTGGCATTTCAGTAAGTTTTTCTCCTAAATTAAGGAAGTTTTGGGTTTTTTAAGTCTCATAAAGAGGTTTAAAATGGGTTTCAGAATAAAGAAAGATAAATGAATTTTGATCTGGACAAGTTCTGAAACTCCAACACGAGCACCCCGTTGTAGTTCTTGGTTTGATGACGTCTTTCCAGAATCCTGAGCCTTCAGTGAACCCTGGTTTTTGGAATACCGACCAGGGGCCGAGTATACCCTGCTGGAAGGGGAGGGCCGCGCTTGTGTTTCGCAGGCAGTGCGGCCCCTTCTCCCTGCCTTCCCTGCCAAGGCCTTATTGAAACCTAGCCTTGCTATTCCTGGCCGGCTTAGCGCCGGCTGACGGCTGACGGCTGACTGCGCTGGGGAGAGAAGCGGCCCAGGGCCTGGCTATATTAAGGAACTTAGCCTATGAGCATTCAGAAAGTAGAAACCGTCTTCTGCCGCTGATGTCAGGCTAGACATTTTCCCCCCTGTCGGTAGTGATAGTTCAGCGCAGGTCTCTGCTACTCACACACCCTGCGCTGGCTTTTGCTGAGATGAGACTTGACGAGAGGATCTTTTCCTTCTTTAAGACGTACGCGGATGATGGAAATGTTAACGGCAGAATCTTTGTGGCACCGGTGAACGCGCGCTTGGCCATTTATTTGATCATTGCAGCACGTGTTCAAGAGCCGCTGCTGCCCATTTGCAGGCTAATGTGTTTATTCCAGTCTTCCCAGTGGCATCTTGAAGTGTCTTTCAGCTAAAAAATTCATGAGTATTATTGGCTTTCAGTCAGAAAATGGAATATGTCTTCTAGTTACTGTCTAATATACCACTTTAAGGCCATTATACAAAAGTAAATCTAAGAGCATATTGAAAAGGAAGGAGGTCCGCAGCTTAAACATTTGTTTATACGCTGCATTACTTTTCTGTGGAGTGAGAAACAGCGTAAGAGGAGGTAGGTGCCGAAGCCATTGGACTCGGAGCATAGTCGTACCGAGTTGTAGGCTGTGTTTTCCTCTTTAACTGTCTTCAACTGCAAACGGTTCGTGCTTCATCACTGAAAAATCAGATCCTGATGATAGTAGTTTGTGTTTGCCTGGTTGCAGCTGAGTAAAAAGTCAGGTGTGCAGTAAGTTGCTCAAAACTAGTGAAGTTAAAATGAGAATTGGCTTCCAAAGAAGATGCCTTTTCTTCTGTATTGGCATGAAGTGAGTTTCCTAAAACTTTACAGTCTGTTGTCACTGTATGAATTAACGTGCAGTTTTACAAGTTTGAATCTGTAGATACGCACTGTAATGTGTGAGGTAAATTAATATTGTATGAAAAGCAAGAAGCATTGTAATGTTCTGTAAAGATGAAGGTGACAGTATTCTTACGATCTAGTACAAAAGGGTAATAACACTCTGGGGAAAAGAATGTACCATTTGACTAGCTACAATTTATTTTGGAAACACTGTGTAGCATCCTCTGTCACTGTGTTAAGTGCACGAATTCTTTTGCCGGTGGAAAGTCAAAGTTTGAGTTTTTCCTTGTGCTCTCACCCTTGCACTTCGTAAACCTGCATGGTTGTACTTACATTTGCAGGTGTGTGTTGGCTTATTTCTTTGTTTTTTACTTCTTCTTTGCTTATTTGTTCTTTGTTTTGCTTACTTACTTTGTTTGCCTACTTATACACAGCAGTGTGTCCTTGCATAATCTCTGTATTTACTGCAGAGAATATTTAGTTCTAGCCAAGAGTTGGGGTCTTGCCAAAGTAATGTTTGCTTCGGGTAATTTTGTCCACTTGACACTTTGGAAAGAGGTATTTCCCCTCCTCCGTCAATTAGAGGTCTTTGTCTCTGTATCGGCTTACTGACGTCCAAGGTCTGGCCATTCTCTGCTTTCTGCCTTTCTCAGTGATCTATCTACTCCAAAAGCACATTTTGCGTCTTTAAGCATTAGATACTGTTTTCCCTTAGACTTATCAGAGACTGGCCCAGAAATTGTTCTTTCTGAAAGTAAAGAGATCCCCCCCCCCCCCCCGCCCAAGAACACCGTATACTTTATAAGGGAAAAATTGTTGCGAGTTTAGAATGAGCAAATGTTTTCACTTATGATAAAGGAGTAATGAATACATCTTTAACTGCTGAGATGGGCGTCTGACCGATGGAGGGCTGAGAAGATTATCCTTTTGTGATTTAATAGAATAGAAATAGAAAGGTGTTTCAGTGAAGATTTACGTACAGTTTCAGTATTGCTTGAGTATTTCTTAGTCTTGCAAAGTGCATGAGGAATCAGACTACAGGTTCCCCAGCAATGTCATGTATCTCCCGTAAAGAGAATTCAGAAAGAACCTGGAAGGCCTTGGAGGCTGTAAGAAGCCTCTCTAGTCTCATATCAAGAACTAGATGATTTATCAGGTATCTCCTCCTCTTGTGAGTGTTGATAAGAGAAGTTGTTTCAACAGCTCTTTGTATGTCATTTCATTATAAATTTCATCTCAAAGTGAGGAATTTCAGAGAGGGTCTAACTTTTAAAAAATATTGCTTGGAACTAGCAACAGAGAGATCTGATGTTGATCACTCACTGTGTTTGGATTTCAGCAACAGTCTTATCCTTATTTATTCTTTAACTGAATTTGTTCCGCGTATAATAAATCTGACAGTTTTACAGGCCTTGTTTGGAAGATGGCCAGTACTGATAAAAGATAAAATGCACATTATCGTTTGCATGAAGTCTGGGTGATTAATTAGCTTTAATGGTATGAGACTGTATTGTGAGCAACAGCTTTGTTACCCTCTAAGTTACACTGATGAATTTCATGAAAGGAAAGTACAGTTTTTAATTGTGTTGAGGCTCAGCATTGCATTTTGCTCTCTGTCATGATGCTAGGGCCATCGCTGGCATTGTTCACCTCTCCCAGAATACCGTCACTTTGGGAAAAAAAGCATGCCTTAATTCTGGTGGCTGTAACTCTACCGTCTGGTTGATACAAGTTGGTATCAGAGGACGGAGGGGAGGACATACAGTCGCAGTGAGAGCAGGACTATTGTTTGTTGTAGATAACGAGAAGGGACAAATTGAAACTCCTTTTCCAGACTTGTCCTTTCACAGCCCCTCGCATCTGGTAGAAACTGGCTTGTTCTCGATGACTGTAATTACCATCAGATACGACCCAAGAGTTTACTTGTGTCTTTTTCAGTTTTTGTGATTTACATTGAATAGTTTCAGAACTAAGAGTGAAACACTCAAGAATTTTGATTTCATGTGAATGTTGAAAATGTGCAAAAAGTTTAAGAAGCTATTAATTTAGGCCTGCTTACAAATTAAGATTCCTAAACCTTCACTGCTGCCCTTTGCTTTTTTTTTTTTTTTTTTTTTGTCTCTTCAGACAAAAAACTCTTCAGACCCTTTTATTGGGAATTGACTTTTAACTTTGATCTGCGAAAATGCATTAAAAGTCAGCTATCCGGGGCGCCTGGGTGGCGCAGTCGGTTAAGCGTCCGACTTCAGCCAGGTCACGATCTCGTGGTCCATGAGTTCGAGCCCCGCGTCGGGCTCTGGGCTGATGGCTCAGAGCCTGGAGCCTGTTTCCGATTCTGTGTCTCCCTCTCTCTCTGCCCCTCCCCCGTTCATGCTCTGTCTCTCTCTGTCCCAAAAAAAATAAATAAACTTTGAAAAAAAAAATTAAAAAAAAAAAAAGTCAGCTATCCATATAGTTTATTTTAGATGATTTTTCTGTACCTAAGTGCACACTGGTAGTCGTAAATCTGTTTATCGAATCTATCATTCTGTCCATCTCTGGTTTTTATCCGTGTCACTTGAGTGGGGGGAAAATTAACTCCCCTAGCCCCAGCACACGTTCTGGTGTGAAATCCTAACACTTGCCGCCCGCGAAGCCTCACCTAGGGCATTAAGAATATCAGTCAGAGTCATCCAGATTAGAGCAGCACACTTCTCTTCGAGCGCCTCGTTAATGAGGCTCACCGTTATTTATTTGGTTCATCCACTCAAGACCAGGACATAAATCCACACGTCTGCTCCAGGATTTCATCTACTTCTGGCCCTGTGGTAGGCAAGAAAGAGGCGCCCGGGAGCAGGCTGCTGCCCGCCAGCACCTTCACCCTCCTCCTCCTTTCCCAGCTTCAACCCTAAATTTGCTTTCCCCCTGCCCCCCGTTTTTTTTACCCTTTTCTTCTGGGAGTCTTGTCTTTTATTTTCCCCTGGTTGATGAGCAGTGGTTCAGAGGGAGCATCCCCAACCTGATGGCCATGGCCGGCAGAACGCACCCTCCTGTCCCTAATTATATAGACACCCCCCCCCCTTCTTTTTCCTTTGGTGGTTTACAGGTTGGTTGGCCGTGTGTACTGGGCATACAGAGCCCCGGAAAATTGCTCAGAATAGAGGACATATGGGGTAGACACAGAAAAATAAGAAGCAAGTATGTTCACAAAGTTAAAATTTATTTTGAGGAAATGTGTTTAAGGTACTATCACTTAGTAATAAAAGGGAAAACCTGGCCTGTAAATAACTTCAGGAGGAAATTAATGATGTTTCAGAGCTACAAATAGAGTGGTTTGTGAGCCAGTCTTGGGTAGACACAAGTAAAATATAAACCGTCTGCTCAAATGGTTTTCTATACTGAGACCAGAAATTGTTAGCTCCTTGCTTTACTCCTTCTAGCCCCTTAGTTGAAGTGTATCAATTCTGCCCCTTCCTGCCACGTTGCAATTATTAGTTTATGTATTGGGGGAAATTTTAAATCGATGATGGCTGAAGTTAATGATGCTAAATCCAAACGGAGTATAGTCTGTACGTAAGATAGTCATTTATATCAAGTGTCTTTTGAAAAGTTTTCTGATTTTTCTGCTGTTTTTAATATATATATGGCAAGACCCTGGGGTTCAGGGCGGGGGGATGGCAATTTTCACCAAGAAACTTAACACGTATAGCTGCTATGTAGGGCATTTTGTTATATATTGGGTGTTTGGGTGTTATATTTTGATGATAAAATTTACTGGAGGGGCACCTGGGTGGCTCGGTCAGTTAAGCACCTGACTCTTGACTCAGGTCATGGTCTCACACTTCCTTAGATTGAGCTCCGCATCGGGCTCTGTGCTGACAGTGCAGAGCCTGCTTGGGATCCTCTCTCTCCCTCGCTGTCTGCACCCCTCCTCTCTTTCTCTCTCTCAAAATAAATAAATGCAGTTTTTAATAAATTCACTTGAATGTTTATGATTTGTAGGACACTGCTTCCAGGGTGAAAATCCTCTAGTTCATTTATTGAAAGCTTACTTAGATTGGATGGGTAATGTTTTTCCTTATGTGCTCATGAGTGAAACCATGAGAATTGTGGTTCCAAGAGAAATGCTAAAAAGGAATGTTCATAGGTATCATCTGAGAAGGGTTTTGGTGTTGAGGTTTTTGCTTTCCCCGCTGTCCTTTTATACCTCCTGCAATGCCCTGGCTCCCCTCCCCTCCCCACTGTTAGAGCTCACAGGTCTTTCTCAAGGCCACCCCTGTGCCTCCCTAACCGAGCCAGCAAAGTGTTCTTCTTTCTTGGATCTTACAGCCCGCGGGAGCCAGTACCGGTCATATAATACCTTTACCCATTTTACTTATTGGAGTTTTTCCTACATACAGGTGTATCATCCCTCTTAACCTTGTTGTCGGGAGAGCAGCATGCCTCCTTGTGCTTCCTGAGCACTGAGCCTGACTCATTCTGGCAGGTGGGCAGGCAGTCTTTGAATAAATGAGGGACATTGAGATGAGGGGAAAGAGCCCAGCACAGAACCGCATGCAGTCCATATCTGGCTGCTTCTCCCTCCTGACTGTGCCTGTGTGATTACTAGAAGAATGACATATTTGATGAGGAGACCCTTGCCGTAACATCTTAGTTAGGAGTAGGAGTATGCGAGGCTGCGTACAAATAATCCCAGTTCCACCATTGGCTGATCTGCTCAACTGTCCTGGGCTGGAGATGCTCATAATTATCCCCATTTTACAGACAAGGTCATTAAGGCACGAGAGGTAACTTCTTAAGGTCCCACAGCTAACCAAATGGTGGGCCTTGGACGTGGATGCTGGCTATTAGCTTCTCTGCTCGATTGACTCTCATAGTCTGTTTGGATGATTAAATCATGGCTGGGAATTGCTTGGTGCCTTGTAAATTCTAAATGAGTAACTAAATACAGATTAAATTTGTTATCAGCCCCAAATTGTGGCCACAGTACAGGACCTTGGGACTTGGCTACATGGCTCCAACTAGCAGGAAGCTCAGGCATTAGCTTTCAGAATTGTCCCCTCCTGTGTGACGTCTTGAATATAATGTACAATTGGTGGGACCCCCCTCCACTGATACAGTGTTTCTTCGTCCTGCTTACACGTGACTCTGAAAAAATTTCATTCCTCTGCCCTTGTGGATCAGAGTTGTGACCTGAAGAAATGACTGGAGGGAGACTGAGCATCTCAGAGTACACGGAGGGAAGGCTGGCGGTTTGATGGGTATGTGACAACGATCAGTCTTGGGTGGTGTTTTCTTAGCCCACCCTCCTCAGTGTCCTTGCTCTCCATGAACCTGTTATTCTTTGGCATTTTTCTTAACTCCTTTACCTTCGGCTGTCTTGCCCTTCTGTCTGATTTTTTCCAATCTAGAAAGGAAGAAAAGCCACTCTAGAAAGCTAAGGAGGGTGAAGGTGACTTTAGAAGCCTGGGAGACCGAAGGAAGGGGGAACTAGTATAGAATTGGAACTCTAAGAATGACTTAAGTACTGACTTAATCTTTTCAGGCCCCATTTTTTTTTTTCTAAGCAGTTATTAAGCACCTTGTGCTCAAGCACCTCTACTGTTTCCCCAGTATCTGTTATTAGTCCCTTTGTTTAGTTCTTTTAGAACTTAAACCTCTATCATTCCATACTTCACATATTTAAATATTATTTTGATTTTGCTAATGATGACCAACACGGATACTCTGATTCTCTTACTGTATATCCGGCTCTTTTCTTATTGGAAGGAACCCAGTAAGCAGGAGCCAGTTATTGTCCTCCTTCGTTAGGGTCAGTAATATTCCCTGGGGTTTTTTCTTTTCTTTTTTTAAATGCATTTTGAGACCTTTGGTGATAGCAGCTAGAATTAGCCGAGGGAGGGAACATAGGAGCGGCAGGATGTGTGAGAGGAAACCGCCGAGGGGAGGTGTGCTTAGGAAGCTGCTGGGGAGAGAGGGCTCTACGAGCGAGCGAGAAGGGAGCTGGGAGGCAGCTGCTGCCGGGGTGGGGGATGGGGGTGGAGGGTTCGGGAGACTCCAGGGGGAGGCGCGAACATCCTCTGTTTGGGGAGCATTGCTCACGGAGGCCTTGTGCAAGGCCAGGACAGGCGGGTCAGATCTAGCTGGTCAGATGGGAAACATTCGGCTTAGTGGTGGGGCACTGCCTCTTGCCAGGGCTGTCTGTCATGGGTGAGCTATTGCACACTGGCCAACCCAAAACAGAGACTGGGAGGAGCCCCTTGCAACACCTGTAGTTTCCCCGTGGGTGCAAGATCACTCCTGAAACTGAAGCCTGACGGCAGAAACCCAGGGCTAGCAGATTGTAGTTGATGGTGCCGCTGAAATACGATGTCTGTTTAAAGAGTATGGGCCCAGTGAGGTAGGCTTGTTTGTTTTTTTAAACATTAACCTTTACAGATGCTTAACTTTTAAGCAAGGTAAACAAAAACTGAGCCCTTTCATTAGAAGTTACACATGCATATTAATCAGAACAATGTGTTAATGACTGTTGTCAAATTTCTGATTGAAGTCAAAGTTCTTTCATGGTTGGTAAATTGATCAGGCACTTTATCATCAGCTCTATTCTCTTTTTCTACCCCCCTCCCCCTTTCTTGTTTTAGTTGCTGATATGTGTTCAAGATGAGTGGGATGGGAGAAAATACCTCTGACCCATCCAGGGCAGAGACAAGAAAGCGCAAGGAATGTCCTGACCAGCTTGGACCCAGGTTAGATTCTTGCTGAAAAACAGAATCCGTATTGGCCATGAAAGCCACATGCCTGCTTTTTTGATATTTTAGCATTGATTTTACACCCAATCGAAATGTTGTGTTTGGTTTTTTTCTCCTTAACAGTTAAACCTTTAAATATGTATTATTTAGCTTATGTTTGGTTATGCTAATGAGTTGCAGATTTTATTATTCTTTACAAGAAGGAAGCTACATACTTCTGATGTCCCCTGTGTGCTTCACTATTCTTCCATATTTTCGGTTCTGTTAGATCACAGAATGTCATAAAGACAAGAGATCCCATAGTAGAATTTGCTGTTAATTATACGCTGGGTTTTATTTTTATTTATTAATTGTTTTGTGAGTTAGTGACAAAGATTGTGGCCCTTCAGTGAGTAAAACAAATGATTTAAAGCAAGTTCCATGTCACATCTTATGGATGGAAGTGTACGTTGTTATAATCCCTATGCAGGGTAATTTAGCATTATCTACTAAAATTATAAATGCATGCTTCTGGGAATTTTCCAACAGTATACTTTCACACATGCAAAATGACAAACACTGACGTTACTTGCTATTAAACAGCATTGTTTAATAATTGCAAAAGATTAGGAGAAACCTAAATGTCTATAGGGAACTGTTTAAACAGCCGTGATACATCCATAACCTAGACTACAATACAGCTGTGAAAAAGAACAAAGACACTTAATGGATTGATATAAAAAAAATCTCTTAAGAATAGTTACAGACAAAAACAAGGTTTAGAGCACCCTTATGGAGTACTACCACTGGTATAAAACCATTTGTTTTAGGATAATTAAGAAACACTTAAGAGTTGTTAACCCATTTTGGGGGATGAGAACTAGGCAAATGGGAAACAAAGGTAGAAGAGAGACTTCATTCTTTCGAGGGCTTAAATCATATAAACGATTTTAAAAGTTAAACACAAACAGCAACTTCTGTTAAGTGGCCGGTAAAAAGGAGCAGATGGAGAACAAAAGGGAAGAGGACCAGAAAGTCATTAAGACAGGCAGAGAAGGAGACAGAGCAGAAAGCCAATATTTCATGTTGCCTTTTCCCCTGTTAGTTGCCAAGCAAAACAAGTCTATTAAATCGTCACTGTCCACATCCCAGCCTCCAACCCTTAGCTCCAGTATGTTACCTCTAGATTACCTACTACCTCCTGGCCGTCCTCAGCTTTCTGTCTGTCAAATGTCTTTAATGCCAGGAATCCACTCAAGAAGACAGATTGATAAAATGGAGACTGTTTCAGTGGAGGGGCTAATGTTTTACCTAGTGCTGTGCTGGTGCCTGGAAGTATATTACAGACTACAAAATTTTATCACTGGGTATTATATACAAATAATTATATATTAAAACTACAGAAAGTTACTTGGTCAAACAACTTTCCTTATTTATTGTACCGTTTGAATGTCATTTAGTGGGCCCTCGACTAAAAAAAAAAAAAAAAAAAGGTTGTACGCTGTTAATGTTAGTGTCAGAGGGAACTTGCTATCTTAAACTCAAATGAGAAGATCTTGCCAATTTTTATTTTTCCCTCCTTTCCATTAACTTTTTAAAACTTCAGTTGACCTTAGACTGTTTATATTTTGCACGTCATTCAGACTGGAGAGTTAACAAATATCCCGGGTCAGTTTCGCTTTTGTTTCTAGCTGCACTGTGGTTTTTTGCATTATCTAAAAAGACTGGTTTGATTACCAACATCCTAAAGAAGTCTGTGAAACGATGAAGGTTTATTTGTATCTTTTTATGCTTTACCAAAAATCACTGCCATTTCTTTATTCCTATTGTAACTGGGTTAAATTCCCTTTCTTCTTTTACTAATCTTACGTAAATTTTTAAAATTGTATAAAATAATCTCCCTTGCTTGTCTAAAACATCACTCTATGTATTCAACAGTAAATTCGATGCCCACTTCTGCCAAGTGTTGTATTAAGGTTGGTGATGAGCAGATCGTCCTGATCCTTGTCCTGGTGAGGCTTACTGTCCACTGGGGGACGTTATGCACATTGAACAAATGATCACACAAGTAAATCTATAATCACGTGCTGGGGTGAGTTTGATTTCAGTAAAACATGCAACATGTAGGACACATTCAGATTTTTTCCCCCAAAGTACTTCCATGTTTTATGTAAGTGACTTTTGTTTGTTATTTTTTATTAGAACTTGTGTAACATGCTTCTTTTTTTATAATAGCTTTTTTTTCAAATGCATAATAAAAACCATGTTTCTTCTTTGTAGCCCCAAGAGGAGCACTGAGAAGCGTAATCGTGAACAGGAAAATAAATACATTGAAGAACTCGCAGAGCTGATTTTTGCAAATTTTAATGATATAGACAACTTCAACTTCAAACCTGACAAATGTGCAATCTTAAAAGAAACTGTGAAGCAAATTCGTCAGATCAAAGAACAAGGTAAGAGGCCCGAATTAATCTTTTGGAGAGTTTAGCTGGTTTCTGTTTTTTCATGTATGAGAAGTCGCTTCAGAGTCCCTTTAATCCCTTTCTTCTGCTTAAATTATTGATGAGGAAATGATGTCACAGTGCAAGATGAATGCAAGTATCACTTGCAGTGGTTTATAAATAGGCTTTATATAAAATTCAGCAATTCCCTAAAGACAGAGGAGACTGAGGTGAGGCAGGGTGATGTAACTTTTCATCTAGTAAAACTCAATTAGGTGCCCACTGATTCTCCTCCCCTACGTTGGAATTTTCATTGCTTGCACAGCAAGTGACTGTCATAATTTGCAAGTGAGAAGCCAACTAAAGATGGAAACCAGAAGTAAGGAAAGGAAGCCACCTCCTGTTTCAGCTAGTCAGCATATTTGATTAAGTCGGAGCCTCAACTGGCCACGCCGCTAGATTAGAATTTCATATCCTGAATGACAAGAGATTTGAAAGGCTCAAGCCTCTAGTCAGAATTCTTTTGTGAAGTTGAAACACGGAACATGACAGCTTTCTTCCTGGGGTTTTCTTTTTTTCAGAGATCATTTTCTGCCTCTCTTCTTTGATATTTTTGCCTACAGAAAAAAATTAAGAAAATAATATTTTAAAAAAACACATTGGACTTTGTGGTGCCAAAAAAAAAAATCAGTATTAGGCAAGTATGAACAGTGTCTTGGGGGCTCAGGGCCAATGCTCTTAAAGTATTCATACACTGCTTTCCTTCAGGGCTGGGGAGATTATTATCTCTTGTAATCTGTTTTTGACTGCATCCTCTCAGAGTTCATTGTTTTTATTCTCCCTTTTTATGTGATATTCAAAAGAGGCAGATTTTAGAGAAATAATGTCTTTGTCTGTGTAGGTGTAGGACCTGAAACTTGCCGTCAGTCATAAACTCCTAGCTTATCTATTTGCATATTATCATCATAGGATTTTTCATTTTTATACATTTACTATTAAGCTTCAGTTTCATATTTAAAAAATTTTACACATGTAGTTCTTTGTTTTAAGAACTTAAAAATATACACATAGCATACACAACACAGTTTCTCAGACCAACCCAGTCTGAAAATCAGTCTTTATTTCCCAGTTTCTCCATCAAAATGATATCATTAAGCATTCAACGAGTTTCTGCTCTCAATGCCTGCCTCGGTAGCCCTTCACCTCTTTTGTCTTCCTTCTTTTCCCTTTGAGATCCACTAGTCATCAAAAACTCAGCTTAGTCTCCAAAAAAAAAAAAAAAAAAAAGAAAGAAAGAAAGAGAAGAAAAAAAGAAAACGTCAGGGGCACCTGGGTGGCTCAGTCGGTTGGGCGTCCTACTTCGGCTCTGGTCACAATCTCGTGGTTCGTGAGTTCAAGCCCCTCATCGGGCTCTGTGCTGACAGCTCAGAGCCTGGAGCCTGCTACGGATTCTGTGTCTCCCCCTCTCTCTGCACCTCCTCTGCTTGCACTCGCTCACTCGCTCGCTCTCTCAAATATAAATAAACGTTAAAAAAAACCCCTCAGTTTAACCTCAATTTTGTATCTTCATTTTTTGGTATCAGCAAATGGATAGAATAACATTCCTAGAGCTCTTAGGAGAAATAATTGGTTAAAGTTTTATAGTGCTTCGAAGTGACTGCGTTTCTAGTTGCTGATACTGTGGTGGAGAAATCAAGCTACTTGTTTCCGATTTCTGAAGCTGAACGAGACAATTTTGTGAACACTGCATGGTAGGCGGTACTTTCACAGTTTAAAACAGTTATGTGTCTTTTTTTTTTTTTTTTTTTTTTTTTACCATCAAGGTCTTGCACAAGGTTTTAAAGTTTTGCAAAACTTTGGTAATTCCCCCTTCAAACCATAAAACACGTTAAGATGTGTCACGCTGGGACTCTGCCATACTTTTCCCGTAGGTTTAATCCTAAGGCTGCATACCACAACCACCCAAGAAGCAGCAACAATAAACACCCTGTCACATCTTATTCTTATAATAATGTTCCTATTAATTTGAAAATTAATGTGTTTTGAAAAGGGAGGCAGGAGTTAAAAACCAAATGAAAAGCCCAGATACACTTTGATGGTCTCAATCTACTATTTTAAAAATATTGCTTGCTTACTCAATTATTTTTTAAAAGGCAGCGAGACTTTAGAATCAAATCAGACAGAAGCCAGGTCTGAATCCTGGATCTGCCTCTTACAGGCTCTTTGAACCTGGGCAAATTATTTTCTGTACCTGTAACTCCATCTCCTCATACGGAGTTTAGCAATCACAATCTTGAGGTTGCATGGCTGTTGAAGAAATCACGAGCTATGTAAATGCACTCCGCAAATACCCGGCCCGGTGAACGTGTGGTAGGTGGTCAGTAAATATCTTTCTCACAGTAAGCAGAATGTCACCTTCTTTTCTTCATACATGTTGAGGTCTTCAGACAGTGAGCCTCTCCTTCAGGCGGAAAATGAGAAATAAAAAAGGTGGGGAAGCAGATTACGAACATCCTTTCCTGCGGGGCCATTTGAAGAAAGTAAAGTTTTCTGCTGCCAGAGAGCCGTGCGTAGCCCATGCAGAGCACTCCGCTGCCAGCTGTGTCGGGGCCAGCTGGATGTGTCTCGGCAGCTGAGAGCCACGAGGCCCAAGAGCAACACACAAGTCAGACCTCAGCCCTTCTCCCTCACTCCGCGTGCCCACCCGCCTGGCCGATGCCCCGTCGGCCAGTATAAATGAAGTCCAACCACCATCACCTTCATCGTGTTTCCGAACTTAATTTATATTTCAGTCACAGGTACCAGGCCGAATAAAATCATAATTGCGCCAGAGAAGTTAAACTAGGTTGCGTGAAGCGTCACAGTAAAGATCGCACGTCGGAAAAGCCAGGCTTATATCTAAGGTAGCCTCCATGGTCAAAAGCTCAGGCAGACGAGCCGGGCGTGTTCGGCTTTTTCACTCAGGGCTGCTCTGTCATCAGCTGTCCCTCGAGTTTCCATTTGCCTTATAAATAGAGGAGAGAGAAGAAAGGATTATTTAAAATGGCCTAAAGGATGAGAATTGGGAGGGAGAATTACCAGCTATTTAAATACGTGAGCATCGGCTCATTTATAGCACTTGGTGAGGCCCGTGTTTGGGAGACACTGGCCCTCCCGGAGCGTTCGCACTGCAGTGGACCTCGTAGAAGCAGAGCACATGTACACAGACGTCGTGTCCTATGTGAGACAATGCTGATAAAGTTGAAAACTTCTGGCTTCTATAAGTTAGAAACGGTAGTTCATAAATAGTAAGTAACCTTTTTTCGTAATGAGGCTAATACTGCTTCTATCCCACGGAAGAATAATACGTAGTATGAAGAATACAAATGATTTAATTTTGAATTACTGTGTCCAACTCCACACTCCTCAGCTGGAAACTTAACTCAGCTTGTCTATGGAAAAGACACAGGAATTCCTATGCACCTAAGAAATAAAATTGAAGTGTAAAGTAACAAACATTTAGGGGAGTACTAAAAATTAACACATCTTTGCTGCGCTGTTTAACATCTCCTATGTTACCCCAATTTAGATACACCTTTCATTGTTTTTTAATCTTAAATAATAATTTTAAATGGATTTTATTATTTGGAAAACATTTGTCACTTCATTTAAAGCCGCTTGAGAGCAGCATATTTGAATACAGGGTGTATTGATCAGTTAATGGAGAATTGGTCTCAACCTTTCATTATTGGTTTTCGAAAAGTAGCTTTAATGAGTGAATAACAGTAGGAATGAAAAGGTGCATCTCGAAAATCTGTGTCAGTGCAAGCTAGATTTGGGGGACATTTTCTTGTTGAACCAGGCTACCCGTATTTTAAGAGAAGGTGAGGAGCAGGGATATGCTAGAGTCAACTCCTGTCAACCGACGAAAACCAGTTGTGCGGTTTCGAGAATTTTATAAGCCAGTTGATGAGCACTTCACTATTAAAAATTACACAGACTTGTGATTAAACTATATGTAAAAAGGCAAGGGAGACTAAAATTTCTCATTTGCTAATTATTCCACTGCATTTTGCCATTGTCTTACATGCCAGAGGCCCTTCGTGTCATGTGTCTACCTACAGGACAGACACAGCGCACAGCACTGGTTACTCTGCGTCTCCTCAGTCCACGTTCAGTCGTGTTACATTGAAATCAGCCATGAAGGGGCGCCTGGGTGGCGCAGTCGGTTAAGCGTCCGACTTCAGCCAGGTCATGATCTCGCGGTCCGGGAGTTCGAGCCCCACGTCAGGCTCTGGGCTGACGGCTCGGAGCCTGGAGCCTGTTTCCAATTCTGTGTCTCCCTCTCTCTCTGCCCCTCACCCGTTCATGCTCTATCTCTCTCTGTCCCAAAAATAAATAAAAACATTGCAAAAAAAAATTTAAAAAAAGAAATCAGCCATGAAGAGAATATTGATACCCTGGAAAGCTGGTAAACTCTCCAAATCAAGGCTCGATTGGTTTTGTTGGCTGTCACTTTAGACTTAAGAAAAAGTAATGAAGATTTTTGGGGGGGGGAAATGTAATGGAGAAAATGTTAATAATTACCACCTGACAGGGTGCCTTGGTGGCTCAGTCGGTAAGCATCCGACTTCATTCAGCTCAGGTCACTATCTCGCAGTCCGTGAGTTCAAGCCCCGCGTTGGGCTCTGTGCTGACAGCTCAGAGCCTGGAGCCCGCTTCGGATTCTGTGTCTCCATCTCTCTCTGCCCCTCCCCACCTCACACTCTGTCTCTTTCTCAAAAATACATAAACATTAAAAAATAAATAAAAATAAATAAATAAATACCCCCTGGCATTTTAACATCAAGTAGCCATTTCGTGCATACACAAAAGATAATATCCAGTTCGGCAAAAAGTCGCTCGCAGATTGACAAACAATTGTATTTCTGCATATAGCGTCTTCATACATTTTCATTATTCCATCTTTGTCTTGCTCATTAACTTAAGTGAAAATTTCAACCAGTATTCATATTGGAACCATTTTTCATCAGTTGCAATCATAGGTTGGTTGCAATACAGGAATTTGGCAAAAATTAACAGAAGCATTCCTTAAGAATCAGCTGGCTATTTGCAATTCACAGTAAAGAGTGTTGTATATTTTATTATCATTTGTAGATTATATGCTACATATCCGTGATACTAGTAAAGTCTGCAGTAAACATCATGGTGCTTACTGTTTTTCCCCCAAAGAGCTGGTTTTTTTAAACATTTCCCAGTATACCACTGGTAGGCATGGAAGTGAGCAAGTCATATTATAAATACAGGTGAGTCAAATTCATAAACTAACAGAATTATTTAAAGATTTAAGAAAATAGTAATGGAAACAACCTAATTCTTGCCCATCAAAGTAAACGTGGAGCCTATTAAGATGATGCTTTCCCTCCCCGTTCTTTTTTTCCTCGTGTCAAATGCAAGAAGTTCTTGGGATGGAATTGGTTATTCAAAGCTGAAGCCTAAGCTTGAGCTAATAGCTGTCATGAAGCAAAGTAAGCAACAGAGGTCTGAGATCAGTTGCCTTTCCCTGGCAGGAGACCTATAAATCAGGGTTTTGGGGTGATGCTCCTCGGCCTTCATCAGGTTCCGTGTGGTGAAACCTTAGGGTGATGGCAGAGCACCCCATCTCACTGGAAATTCAGCATCACTAAGACGTGCCCTTGTAGATACTCTCATACTGAAGACGGTGTTTTGGTGTAGGTCAAGTATTCATGATAGTACAAACTCTTGATTATTTGGATAATGAATGGGAGACTGATAATGGCATATATATTTTTAACTCTTTTTTGAAACATTGGTCCCTTATTCACTACATATAGTTTGAATTCCATTTGCCAACTTCTCTTTTTATCTTTTCTTTTCTTTTTTTTTTTTATTTATTCTTGAGGGAGAGAGAGACAGAGCATGAGAGGGGAGGGGGCACAGAGAGAGGGAGACACAGAATCCGAAGCAGGCTCCAGGCTCTGAGCTGTCAGCACAGAGCCTGACGTGGGGCTCGAACCCACGAACCGTGAGATCATGACCTGAGCCAAAGTCGGGCGCTCAACCGACTGAGCCACCCAGGCGCCCCTTTTTTTTATCTTTTTAAAGTGCTAAGAACATGGAGTCTTCTTGGGATTCTCTCTGTCCCTCTCTGCCCCTCCCTTTCGTGTGTGTGCACTCTCTCTCTCAAATAAATAAACTTTTTAAATAAAAAGTTACGTATTATTGACTATATTCCCTATACTTTTCATTCCTGTGACTGACTTTATGATTGGAAGTTTGTACCTCTATCCCCTTCACCTTTTTCTCCCATCTCCCTTTCTCCTTTCTCCCTTCTGGCAACCACTAGTTTGTTCTCTGTATGTGTGAGTGTTTCTGATTTTTTTGTTTGTTTATCCATTTTGTTTTTTAGATTCCATACTTCACTGAAATGATATAGTATTTGTCTTTCTCTGCCTGACTTATTTCACTTAGCAGAGGACTCTCGGTCCATCCATGTTACTGCAAATGCAAAATTTCATTCTCTTTTATGGCTGAGCGATATTATGTTGTGTGTGGTTTATGTATGTATACACATACACACACCCCACGTGTTCTTTATCCGTTCGTCTATCAGTGGGACATTTGGGTTGTTTTCATACCTTGGCTGTTGTAAATAATGTTGCATTATTTACCCTGCAAACATAGGGGTACATATAGCTTTTTGGATTAGCGTCTTTATTATTTTAGGGAAAATCCCCAGCAGTGGAATTACTGGATTGTACGGTTTTTCTATTTTTAATTTTTTGAGGAACCTCCATACTGTTTTCCACAGTGATTGTACCAATTTACTTTCCCACCAGCAGTTCACACGGGTTGTTTCCTCCACATCCTCACCAGCACTTGTTATTTCTTGTCTTTTTGATACTAGTCATTCTGACTGGTGCGAGATGATAGCTCATTGTGGTTTTGATCTGCATTTACCTGGTGATGAGTGATGCTGAACATCTTTTCATGTGTCTCTTGGCCATCTGTGTGTCTTCCTTGGAAAAACATCTGTTTAGGTCCTCCACATTTTTTTAATCGGATTTTTTTGGTTTTGGTGTTAAGTTGCATAAGTTTTTTTTTTTATATGTTTTGGATATTAACTGTCAGATAAATCACTTACAAATGTCTTCTCCCATTCAGTAGGTTGCCTTCTCGTTGTGTTGATGGTTTCTTTCCCTGTGCAAAAGCTTTTTAGTTTGATGTAGTCCCAATTGCTTATTTTTGTTTTTGTTGCCCTTGCCTAAAGAGACAGAGCCAAAAAAATATTTCTAAGACCAGGGTCCATGAGTTTACTACTTATGTTTTCATTTAGGATTTTTATGGTTTCAGGTCTTACATTTAGGTCTTTAATCCATTTTGAGTTTATTTTTGTATATGGTATAAGCAGATGGTCCGGTTTGATTCTTTTGCGTGTAGGTGTCCAGTTTTCTCCATACCATTTATTCAGGAGGCTGTCTTTTCCCGTTTGATAGTCTTGCCTCCTTTGTCATAGATTAATTGACCGTACAAGCATGGGCTCTCTGTTCTGTTCCATTGATTTGTGTGTGGTTTTGTGCCAGCACCATACTGTTTTGATTACTGAAGCTTGGTAGTATAGTCTCAAATCTGGGGTAGTGATACCTGCAGCTTATCACTTCTCAAGATTGCTCTGGCTGGTATGGACACTTTAATATTAATTCTTTTAGTCCATGAGCATGGTGTAACTTAACATTTACTTGTGTTATCTTTAGTTTCTTTCATCAGTATCTTACAGTTTTCAGAGTACAGATCTTTCACCTCTTTGGTTAAATGTATTCTTGGGTTTTTTGTGGGGTTTTTTGTTTTTTTGAGGCAATTGTAAATGGGATTGTTTTCTCAATTTCTCTTATTGCTAGCTCATTATTGTTACCTAGAAATGCAACAGAATTTTGTATCCCGCACCCTTACTGAATTCATTTCTTAGTTCTAGTAGTTATTTGGTGGAGTCTTTAGGATTTTCTGTATGCCATAGTATCATGTCATCTGCAAATGGTGACAGTTTTACTTCTTACCAGTTTGGATGTCTTTTTTTCTTGTCTGCTTGCTATGGCTAGGATTTCCAGTTTTACATTGAATAAAAGTGGTGAGAGTGGACATCTTTGTTTTGTTCCCAGCTATTAGAGTAAAGCTCTGAACTTTTCACCATTGAATATGATGTTAGCTTGGGTTTGTCACATGACCTTTATTAGGTTGAGGTATGTTCCTTCTAAACCTACTTTATTAAGATTTTTCATGGTGCTTGTCTGGTTTTAGTATCAAGGCAATGCCTGCATCATAGATTGGATTTGGGAAAATTCCTTCCTCTTCAGTTTCTTGGAATAGTGTGAGAAGAGTAGCTTAACAGCTGTTCTTTAAATATTTGGTAGAGTTCACCTGTGAAGTCTTTTGATCCTAGACTCTGGTTTATTCGGAGTTTTTTGATTACTGTTTACATTTCATTACTTGTAATTGGTCTGTTCAGATTTTCTATTTTTTCCAATTCAGGCTTAGAAGATTGTATGTTTCTAGGAATTTATGCGTATCCTGTATGCAGTCTAACTTGTTGGCATATATATTTTCATAGTAATCTTTCACAATTTTTTTGTATTTCTGTAGTGTCAGTTGTAATTTTTCCTCTTTCATTTCTGATTTTATTTGAGCCCTCCCCCCCCCTTTTTTTTTGAGGAGTGTGGCTAAAGGTTTATCAATTTTATCTTTTCAGAGAAGCAGCTCTTAGTTTCATTGATCTTTTTTATTGTCCTTTTAGTTTCTATTTATCTCATTTCCGCTCTGATCTTTATTATTTCCTTTGTTCTGCTAACTTTGGGCTTTGTTCTTCTATTTCTGGTTCCATTAGGTGCACGGTTAGAGCGTTTGACATTTTCCTCGTTTCTTGAGGTAGGCCTGTATCACTCTGAATTCTCTCTTAGAATTACTCTTGCTGCCTTCCAAAGTTTTTGAGCCGTTGTGGTTTCAATTTCATTTATCTCATTTCCTCTTTGATTTCTTTGTTGACCCATTTTTTGTTTAGTAGCACGTTGCTTAGCCTCCACATGTTTGTCTTTTTTCTCTTTTTTACCCTCCAGTTTTTTTCTTGTAATTGATTTCTAGTGTTTTACCACTATTAGAAAAGATGCTTGATAGGACTGCAATCTCCTTAAATTTTTTGACGTTTGTTTTGTGACCTAACCTTGATTTATCCTGGGGAATGTTCTCTGTACGCCTGAAAAATAATGTATATTCTGTTGATGGGGATTGGAGTGTTCTGTGTATGTATCTCTTAAGTCCATCTGGTCTAAAGTGTCATTCGGAGCCAGTGGTAACCTGTTGGTTTTCTGTCTGGATGATCTGTCCGTTGATGTAAGGGGGAGGTTAAAGCCCCCGACTTTGTACTCCTGTCCCTTTCTCCATTTCTGTCTTTTAATATTTGTTCCATACATTTAGGTATTCCTATGACGGGCACAGAGATATTTACAACTGTTATAGCCTCCTGTTGGATTGACCATCCCCTTCTTTGTTTCTTATTATAGTCTCTGTTTTAGAGTCTATTTTGTCTGATATAAGTATTGCTACCTCGATTTTTTTTTTTTTTTTGCTTCCGTTTGCAAGGAATGTCTTTTTCCATCCTTTCATTTTCAGTTTGTGTGTGTCTTTAGATCTGAAGTGAGTCTCTTGTAGGCAACACATAGATGGATTTTGTTTTTTAATCCAGCCAGTTGCTCTAGATCTTTTGATTGGAGCAGTTAGTCTGTTTACATTTAAAGAAATCACAGGTAGGTAAATACTTATTGCCATTCTGTTAATTGTTTTCTGTTTGTTTTTGTAGTTCTTCTCTGTTCCTTTCTTCTGGAAAAGTGAGATTATAAAAGGTGAGAGATTGAGGGTTGGGGGAGAGAGGCTTTTCCAAACAGGGAGCAGAGGGGCCCGAGCAAAGGCACAGGAGCCCTCGAAGGCACACACTATGTGTGAAGTCAGATTGTTTAGCTACAGAATATGGTATTTTGAAGCAACTGTTTGGATTTAAGGCTGAAAACGGCAGGTCAGAGCCAGATGGACAGTAAGTAAAGTACTGTAAGCAATATTGAAGTTTAGAGAAGGTGACATAAAATGAGAAACTCTTAGCAATCTTCACCAGAGTTAACTTGAAGTTGTCTACCATGGTTCCTAGATTCTAGAGATACTAGAAATAGGAAACCTTTTTTTAAATGCTACTGACTTTAGGTGGCTGGGGGGGCACGTAACTAATAAAACAATAACAAGAAAAAACTACGTAAAAACATGCTACAGAGCTACAAAATACCTTAGTCATCTTTAACAAGAAATATTTTATTCATTTTTTAAAAATGTTTTAATGTTTATTTATTTTGAGAGAGAGAGAGAGAGAGAGAGAGAGCAAGCAGAGGAGGGGCAGAGAGAAGGAGAGAGAGAAAATCCCAAGCAGGCTCCGTGCTGTCTGCACAGAGCCCAATGCAGGTCTCAGTCCCACAAACCGTGAGATCGTGATCTGAGTCGATATCAAGAGTTGGATGCTTAATTGACTGAGCCACCCAGGCACCCCTGCCTTTTATTCATTTTTATAGCTTGTTGAGGGGGCATAGAAGGAACAGGAGGAAACGAAGGGGGGAAAGAACAAGATGGAAAGGTAGTAAGCAAGACCTACAAAGATAGACCAACACCAGACAGCCTGACAAAGACAGAGGAGGACTGGCAACATATTCAGAAGCGTGCGTGCTCAGGTTTAAACACAAAGAGAAACGTCTTTAATGTAAAATTTTATTTTGTAGTGTCTTAGGACATTGTCACTAATGACTTAAAGCACAGTCTTATTTGACAACTGTGAGCACTTAGGTAAGAGCCCTTGTCCTGAGCCCCCTAGGTGTCAGCCCTCATCTTCCGCTTAAATCCCACCCATCCTTAGTGAAGAATGCCCGCCTGTGTCCTGCTGCTCAGCCTTTCCCTGTCCTTGTCAACAGGAGGTGAATCAGTATGCCACCCACCCCTGTCTCTTCTCCCGCGGCTCAGAAATAGTCAGATCTGTCACTGTGCCCAGGGGAGCAATACCGGGCCATTCTTCCACAAGAATTGGGTAAAGGCACTCTCTAAAACACCCTTTGAGAGAGGGCCGAGTTGATCCTTCCGCCTCAACTTCAGTGACTGCTGTAGGCTCTGTGACGGAGTCCAAGAGGAGAACCGTCACCACAGCATACAAGTCCCTCTGTGATCTGTTTCGTATTCTCCCTTGCTCCAACCCACAAACTCCTTGAACTTGCATCCCTCCTCCACAGCTGGCACTGACACGGGCCTGCACACATGCACAGTTTCCCGCGTCTGTGTCTTCTGCCCAGAATGCTTCTCTCCTCTTCCCCTCCAGCTGGCTGACTCTTTCCCACCTTTAGTAGTCCACAAGGATGGAGTGGTACAACTATCTTAGGTTGGTAAAGCACAGCGAAAGGGAATCTAGGCTGGGTGATCCCGTCCAACGACAGGGCACCTTCACCACTACCCCACATCTGACTAGTTTAGCCCATTGCTACGTTCTTATGGCCCATATCCTCAGTGTGTATACCCTAAGACGACTCCCCTAGACCACGTACTGTTGGCGACACGTATTTATGGGGTTTTTGCTTTTGCATCATTGTTCATACTGTTTCCTCCCTAGCTGGAGTTCCTCCTTATCCTGTTTCTGCCCATTCTCACTAGAGTCTTTGTGTCCATTCTTCAAGATTCGTCTCAGATACTGCTGTTTTAACAAAGAACTTCTTTATTTTAGGTTTATTTATTTATTTTGAGAGAGAGAGAGAGAGAATGTCCCAAGCAGGCTCTGCACTATCAGCACAGAGCCTGACACAGGGCTCGAACTCATGAACCGGCAGATAGTGACCTGAGGTGAGGTCAGGAGTCGCTTTAAGCGACTGAACCATCCTGGCGCCCCAACAAAGGATTTAATTCCCAACCAATGTAGCCTCATCTCCTTTGAATCTCCATCTCATTTCTTATACTATCTAATCTTATTCTGATTAGGTTCTTTTGTGGTTTTCTCTTTCTTCCCCTATTGAATGACAAATTCCTTGATGGCAGAGACCCTATCTACTTATCACTCACACCTGTGGCATTTCTGAGCACAATGGTTGTTCTTAGCCTGTGTAGAGTAAATGTCTCCAGTTTTTCTGATGCTGAGCTTTTGTCTAGCCTTATTATAATGGTTTTATATTGGGGGAAAATAGCACCCTACATTTAAGAACTTGAAATTTTTATTCTACCATTTTGTCTCTTGTACGAGGATGATAAATTATACTCTTTTGTGATGGTATTTGTGATATTTTAGTTTGTCTCCTGGAAGTGTGTTTACGTCTCTTTAAGTGCAGTTGGTAAACTTTTAAAACTTTCTTAGACTCTGATAAGTTTAGTTCTTGAGACCGTCTTAAAAGAAGGATGACAAATCCACACAACTTGTCAACTATTTTAAAACCCAGGGTAAGGGGGAGTATTTTATAGTTTTTTATGGGTTTTTTTTAATTATGATTTTCAATTAATTTGGGATATTTTTCCTTATTTTAAATAGACATACTGTGTTAGACTAGATTATGTAGCAAATGGAAAGCATACTCACATTTTCTATTTAGTGCTGTGCAGATACTGGATGTATTGGTTTTGAAAGAACTCCTCTGTTAAGATTTTGTCAGATAAGTTTAAGTTTCCGTGAGCTATAGTTACCTCTAATTCATTTTTCTTAGTTTGAAGAATGATATAATTTTTGAGAGAATTAAATATTCGGGGTGTGGTAGGGAGAAGAGAACAAGCGTTTCCAATTGCCCTATAGTTCACTTATTATCTAAGTGTGTCTGTATATATAATTTATTCACCACTGAAGATTAGAAATGGCTTATTACAATCAGATTTATATATAGTGATTAACAGTGGAATAAACAAAAGATATAGAGGACAAACACCACTATTTGTTCTTTTTATTGCTGTCATCTCTGGTTGGTTTGGGCTTAAAGTACATTTTTCTTCATCTTGGTTTTTTTTTTTTTTTTTTTTTTTAATTTTTTTTTTTTCAACGTTTATTTATTTTTGGGACAGAGAGAGACAGAGCATGAACGGGGGAGGGGCAGAGAGAGAGGGAGACACAGAATCGGAAACAGGCTCCAGGCTCCGAGCCATCAGCCCAGAGCCCGACGCGGGGCTCAAACTCACGGACCGCGAGATCGTGACCTGGCCGAAGTCGGACGCTTAACCGACTGCGCCACCCAGGTGCCCCTCATCTTGTTTTTTGTTTTTGTTTTTCTTTTTTTTTTTTTTAATGAGTAAGAACAAGCCTATTTTCCCAACCTGTTGTACTAGTAGAACGAGGAAGAGGGAAGTGTGACTGTTTTTGTAGTGCTTTAGGTTAAGTTAATTTTCAGACTGAAATGGATTATACAGTAATAAATTATCGTACATGCAACTATCCTAATTGGTCTTTCCAAGGAGACTTTTTTCTGGGTTGATGACAGCTTTTTTGGTTTTGAGTGTGTGTTTTGGTGGTTAAAAAAAATAGTAACATAAATTTACCATCTGAGCAGTTTTTAAGTGTACGTGATTGTATTATTAACTATATACACGCTGTTGGATGAGAAACCTCTAGAGCTTTTTCGTCTTGCATGGTGGAAACTCTATATACCCACTGAACAACTTGCCATTTCCCCCAACTGCCAACCCCTAGCAACCACTTTTTGTTTCTATGACTTTGACTACTTTAGACGCGTACTGTAAGTGGAATCATGCGGTATTTGTCTCTTTGTGATTGACTCATTTAACTTGGCATAATGTCCTCGAGCTTCATCCCTGTTGTAGTGTATGTCAGGATTTTTTTTTTCTTCTTAAAGCCGAGTGATGTCCCGTTTATATATACCACATTTTCTGTAGCCATTCATCCATCAGCAGACGTTATAGTTGCTTCCGCATCTTCTTACTATGAACGGTGCTGCAATGAATGCGAGTGTGCAAATATTTCTTCAAGACTTTGTTTTAGATACTTTTGGATAAATATCGAGAAATGGGATTGTTGTGTCATATGGTAGTTTTATTTTTAATTTTTTGAGGAACCTGCCTACTCCATATGTTTTCCATAATGTTTCCACCATTTTGCAGTCCTGCCAACAATACACAAAAGTTCTAATTTTTCCACATCCTCACCACCACTTGTTATTTCTGTTTTTTGATAGTGGCCATCCTAACAGGTGTGAAGGGCTAATTTCTCATTGTGGTTTTGATTTACATGTTCCTAATCCTTCCTAATGATTAACAATGTTGAGTATCTTTTCCAAGGAAATACTTCAAAAAGAATAAGTAGCTAATACTATATGGGAGCATTGAATGCCTTCTGTGGTCCCATGTCTTAGTGTCATATGTTGCCTAACCACTTAAGGCACCAAACATGACCCGAAGCTAAGAAGATGGAGAGGAGGTTCTGAGGTGCAGAAAGATTCCTTGGGGCAAATCTGGAGGCTGTGGGAAAATGAGAGAAAATCACAATGACATTAAGATTTCTCTTCTCGATATTCTGTTATTCTGCCTCATTTCAGCCATTTCTCGTGTTCCCCTAAAGAATGTTTCTTTCCCTGAAGCCTTTTACTACGTCAGACTTCTTTATGTAGGTTACAGGGAAGGAGGAAGTACAGGCTTCATAGATCATATTGTTTGTCTGCTTATATATAGTTGGGGAGGGGCGGGCAGATACAGGCACTCACTCACGGATGTCACTTCCCAATTCCCTTATTGCTGTTGTCCACTCTGAGTTGTTTTATTTCATTTCTATGTAGAAAATACTCACTTTTTGCTAATTACTGGGTCATTCATCTCTGGTAAGAAGTGCAGTAGTCCGTTTTGTTTGTTTCTTTTTAATCTCCTCTCATCTTTTCTGTTACCCTCAGTGTTAAGGTAATGATTCCAGGAAAACAGTGATCATGTTCTTCATCTCAGCTTTGTTGGTAAGAAATGAAGAGCTTTACAGCTGATGCTTTCTATCAGCACAAAGTCCAGTAAAAATTGGCCTTCTGCAGTTTTGGATCTCATTAGAATTGTTAGTCCAGGGGCACCTGGGTGGCTCAGTCGGTTGAGCGTCTGACTTCGGCTCGGGTCATGATCTCACGGTTCGCGAGTTTGGGCCCTGCATTGGGCTCTGTGCCGACAGCTCAGAGCCTGGAGCCTGCTTCGGGTTCTGTGTCTCCCTCTCTCTCTGCCCCTCCCCCACACGCGCTCTGTCTCTCTCTCTCTGCCTCTCAAAAATAAAGAAAACTAATAGAAAGAAAGAAAAAGGAAGAAAGAAAGAAAGAGAAAGAATTGTTAGTCCAGTTATTACTCTAGACCTTGGCATATCAGCATATCAGGTCTCAAATCCTGTTCTGTTTTCTAAGGATGTGTCAGTGAAGGATAATTCACAGAATACGAGAATTGCAGATCTGCTTATAATACTTACTAATTAAAGACGATACCAATTAACTTTAATCTGAGAATTGATTTTAATTTGACCTTTTTTTATTTTGGTAAAATATATGTAACATGAAATTTATCATTTTTAAGTGTATATTTGCGTGACACTAAGTATACCTTCACCTTGTTGTGCACCTGTCACCAATATCTGTCTCCGGAACTTTGTCATCAGTCCAAACAGAAATTCTCTCTTAGATAATCCACCACTCCTCTCACCAGTCCCTGACAACCACTCTTCTGCTTTCTGCGTCTGAATTAGACTGTTCTGGGTACCTCGTGTACATGGAATCATACAGTGTTTACTTTGTGTAATTGGCTTCTTTCACTTAGCATAATGTTCATCCATGTTCATACACACACACGCACACATATGTATCAGAATTTATGTATCATATATGTATATGTAAAATATATATATGCATTTTCTTCCTTTTTAAGGCTGAATAGTATCCCATTGCATATTATTCCATATTTTGTTTATCTGTTGATGGATATCTGGGTTGTTTCCACCTTGTGGCTGTTGTAAATAATGCTGTTATGAACATTGGTGTACAAATATCTGTTTAAATCCCTGCCTATATCTTTTGGGAATATATACCCAGAAGTGGTTTTGCTGGATCATGTAGTAATTCTGTGTTTAATTTTTTGAGGAACCATTGCACTGTTTTCTACAGAGGCTGTAATTTGACTTTTTTAAAATCAGGTTTTAAAATATTTTGCTAAACAAATTGAAGATTTTGTTTGAGTACCCCATTCTTTTATTTAGAAATCTTAAAATATCATTCATCTTTAGGTGGACTCCACATAGATCCTCCTTTCCTATTTATCAAGGGACAGTTGAACTGTCAAAAGGCCGATGGGGGTTGTCGTCATTACTGCCATAGTAATAGGACAAAGCAGTAAGGTGGCAATTATCCTCCAAGCTCTCAATGGTGGATCTTGGTGAGTAAAACAAAACAAAACAAAACAAAAAAACAAAAAACACCCATCATTCTGTGAGCTGGAAAATACTTAGTGAGTACCTTCTTTTTTACGGAGTTCCAGAATACAGTAGGTGACATGACTGCTGCCTCGTGGAGCTCGGGATCTAGTAATAGGAAGGATGGGGATGGGCCACGGGTAAGGTGCAGCATTGCCAAGTGTGTCTCTAGAGTAAGGCCAGTGTGCTCTGGGAAGTGTCATATTCTCGCCTGGGGTTCACGGAAGGTCCTCACTGTCATTTCAGCTAGAGATGAGAAGATAAGCCAGGGCCCAGAACATTGAGTTCTTATAATATTTCATATACATCCTAACAGCAGTAAATGCATACAATTTATGAATAAATGTATACTTTGATGTTTATTTTTGAGAGATAGAGATGGAGACAAAGCGTAAGCAGGGGAGGGGCAGAGAGAGAGGGAGACACGGAATCCAGAGCAGGCTCCAGGCTCTGAGCTGTCAGCACAGACCTGACTCGGGCAGGTCTCGAACTCACACAAGGTATGGTCGTGACCTGAGCCAAAGTTGGGTGCTTAACCGACTGAGCCACCCAGGTGCCCCTAAATAAATGTATGTTTTGTATACATTATACATACATAGCACAAATACTGATAGAATGAGTTATCAAAGAAGATTCTTCTAGAGAATCCTTGCCTAGTTGGCTTTCACTGGATGCCGTTAGCCTTTACAGTTAGCAGAGGAGTGAATAGAGAAACATCAGAATGTGGTCTGGACCAAGAAAGGTCTGAGGTTCTACAGTCTTTTGATGATGGTTTCCTTCTCACCCCACTGCACTGTTCCATCATTCTTCGTCCCTTATTGCCAAGTTCCTTAGAGATGAAGTAAGTTACACACTCCCATTTACCGTGTAGTCACTAGAATCTGGCCTGTTTGCTTGCCCCTTCTCGTCAAACAGTGGTCCCTGGAATAGCAGCAGTGACCTCCTGTGGACCACATCAGCGGCCTTTTCCTCATCCCTAACGCTTGGTTTCTCTAGTAGCTCTGTCCCTGTGAACCATCCTTCCTCAAAACACTACCTTGGGTCCGTGCTCTATCCATACACGGTCACTGCCTTCTCTTCCTTAGGAAGTCCTGAGCCTCCTTTTTGTCCCCAGCTAAAATTCCTTAATCGGTTTGGGTCTTTCCAAATTTGCTTACTACTAGCATTAACTTCCTAAAAATATATGGATATGTAACCACAGCTCTCACAACTTTGTGAGTCTCCCTGTAAGGATTAAAGTAAAATGTCCTCACCTGGCTTTTAAGGTACCTTCTGTCCAAACATTCTTCTAGGCAGAGCCTGAAGCCTTAATTACTCTTTAACCTGTAGCTGCACAGCTTGTGGGCCATTGTTAGATAAAATCAATATTTCATTTTGGTTTGTAATATAATAGTTTAAGCTTTAAGAAAAAAATTCCCTACTACCATTTAAACTCTGATGGAAGAACCACAGTTTATTCATTTTTATATCCTTTCCCTAAGGCCTTGCACATAAGGGACACTTTCAAGTGTTTATGTAAATAATGGACAAAAATTAGGGCCTAGAGGAAATGTGAAAGCAACAAGAAATTCAGTGTTTTCTTCAGATCCTTGAAGAAGGTGTGACTAGAATGATGGGGGAAGAGAAATGGTAGAAGGCATTTAAGGACCATCATTTAACTACTCTGTGAGTTTGAAATAGCGCATAAAATAAATTTCAGTGGTGTAGTCTGGAAGTGACCAGGGTCCATATCATAATTATTTTTAAACGTGATGATTTCTCATTAACTCATACTTATATTCAGGATGCATGTACCAGATGCCCTTTCTGTGCCACATGCTGTGCATCAGAGATACAAAGAGAAGCAAAACACTGTCCCTACCATCCAGGGGCTTATTAATAAAGAAACATTAAAGCCTTTTCAGAAGAGCTCATGTACATCCTTCTCCCTGATTTGAGAACTCACCCTACAGGGAGGCCTGTGGTTGTTCAGCTTGGCCTGTGCCTACATTTAATAAGTGATAAAGCTGGTATTTGGATCTAAGAAAAAGAAGAAATATAGCAAGTCAGGAAATGCTATGATAGTTGGGTGAATATAGATAGATATAGATATAAGGCAAACTGTGATAACAGAAGAGATAGGAAATAAAACTTTTTGACCTCCAAGAATGTATTGACGTTTACCATGTGGGTAATGTCTAGATAAAATCTGTTGCCAAGAATCAGGAATCTTTATATCCAAGACTACTATTTTTTTTTTCTTTAGCAAGATTTTTAAATGCCTTATAAATATATCTATACATACTGTTTTTAGCTACCTTTATCTCCCTTGAGGAAGCCTACTCTGTTCATGTGTTACCACTGACTGCCAGGCCGCTTCCGCGGGTCTTGATGCTGTTGTCTGTATTTCAAAGATAAAGAAACTGATATGCAAAGGCACCGAGTTGAGGCCTTAAATTTAGTAAATGGCAAACTAGAATTCAAACCCCGCACTCTGTTGGTGATTCCAAAGTCTGTGAGCTTTCAACTGTGTTCCGTTACCTACCTCCGAGAATGGTGGTCATGTCTTCAACTTTCTCTTTATTTATTATGAGAGAAAATGTTGGTCTACAGAGAAATTCCAAAAGTAACATACTCAAAACCAAAATAAAGATTTATAATAGTTACTGCTGTGTCATTAGGGGCGTATCAGAGAAGAGATTTTGAAGATACGGAGTTAGGTCTGATTTCATTAAACATCTTAAATCTCGCGGAGACTGCAGTTAAGGGCTATGAAGCGTTGTAGCAAATAGCTTCTCTGAGTTATAACTGCCTCTAATCCAGTTCCCATGTGTTCTACACACCTATGCATTTCTTTTTTTTGTTTTTAATGTTTATTTTTAAAAAGAGTGTGAGTGGGGGGAGGAGCAGAGAGAGAATCCCAAGCAGTCTCCATCCTATCAACGCAGAGCCCCACAAGGGGCTTGAACTCACCAACTGTGAAATCATGACTGGAGCCGAAATCGAGTTTGATGCCTAACCGACTGAGCCACCAAGGCACCCCCAATGCCTATACATTTCTAACTAGGCTTCTTTGATTACTGATGAATGTCTCCCAAGATTGTCTTTTTTATTGTCTTTTTCTAATTATCTCTGTATCAAAGAATGAAAAGGAAACGATGCTAAGGTGTTGTTAATCAGTGAAAAGAATTTCTCACAGACATGAAAACTGCTGCTCTGTATTCAGAGCGTTCACGTTTCTCCCAAGAGCCAGATGACTGACATTAAAAAATAAAGGAAATAAGTTATAGATTGTATACTTTCAGAGGCAGAATTACCACTAAGCCAATCAAAGTTAAGATTCAAGGCCTCTTACTCGTGCTGGCCCCTGTGAGTGCTGGGAGTTGGAGCGTGTATTGAGACAGGGAAGCCGTGTTTCAAGCAGGAAGCACTTCTTCATAAGTACTATTTCAGATAATTAAAGAGATCTCAGAAGATGAAATTTGAATTTTTTTGAAGGCCTAGTGTTTTGGCTACTGTTTCTTCTCTTATTCTCTATAAATAAGAATGAGAACTGCACTTAATTTTGTGTTCTTTTTCTTTTTTTTTTTTTTAATTTTTTTCAATGTTTGTTTTCTTTTAATTTTTTTTTAACGTTTATTTATGTTTGAGACAGAGAGAGAGAGCGTGAATGGGGGAGAGTCAGAGAGAGAGGGAGACACAGAATCTGAAACAGGCTCCAGGTTCTGAGCAGTCAGCACAGAGCCCCACGCGGGGCTTGAACTCGCAGACTGTGAGATCATGACCTGAGCCGAAGTCGGACGCTTAACCAACTGAGCCACCCAGGCGCCCCAACGTTTGTTTATTTTTGAGAGAGAGAAGCAGATAGAGAGAGGAGAGGGGCAGACAGAGAGGGAGACAGAGAATCCAAAGCAGGCTCCAGGCTCTGAGCTGTCAGGACAGATCCCGACTGGGGCTTGAGCTCACAAGCCTCCAGATCGTGACCTGAGCCGAAGTTGGATGCTTAACCAACGGAGCCACCCAGGTGCCCCTAATTTTGTGTTCTTGAAGAGAGCCTCCTCATATTGTATAAGCTTCAGGCCCTATAAAACATTGATCTGTCCCCATATACTAGCAAAGTTTGTAATATTACTAGGTCAAAAGCAAGGGGCGCCTGAGTGGCTCAGTTGGTTGAGCATCCAACTCTTGATTTTGGCCCAGGTCATGATCTTACGGTCATGAGATCCAGCCCTACCTCAGGCTCTGCATGGGGGAGGACTGCTTAAGATTCTTTCTCTGCCTCTCTGTCTGCCCCTCTCCTGCTGGCCCTCTTGCGTGCGCACGCGCTCTCTCTCTCTCTCTCTCTCTCTCTCTCTCTCTCTCTCTCTCAAAAAAAAAAGAAAGCAAAAGAAAGCAAAAGAGTCGGCTTCCTCAGTGAAAATGAGACCTTACACATACGGAAAGCTTACTTTGTACCAGGCACCGCTGTTTACATCCACAGTCTCATTTCATCCATACAACACCCCCATAGGGTAGGTTTGTTAGTAACTCCGTTTTACAGACGCGGAACCTAGGGTTTTAAGTCCCTTGTCTAGAGTCACAGCTAGAAGGTGGTGGAACTGGAATTCACATCCAGATTTCTACCTTTCTCCAAAGTCAGTATCTCCAAAACATGGCACCCAGCAGTTCTTGCTTTCGCCTGCCATTTGAAAGAAATTGTTATGAGTGAATTGGGTAAGCATGTTATTGGCCGAATTTTAGACCTACCGAGACACTAGTTTAGTTACCGGGAAGAATATTTTTTGCAGATCCTTATTTCAGAGGATGATGTACACTTTAAGGCAGCTCAGCTTTTCCTGTTGGGAAGAAAAGATGATAAAAGATCCCAAGAAAATAGAAGGCTGCGATCGAGGCCAAAAAAGACTTCTTGGTACTTAGCCAAAAAATTGGATACCAGGCTTGTTTTAGAACATTCATTTTGTACCCTGATGTGAACAGATGAGGAATTGTTCTGTCAGAGCAAATGTCTCATCATTTTATCTATCTATCTTTCTGTGCAGTGTAACCTCTAGATGAACAACATTTCTGGCCTCATCTCCCATTTCGGGAAATATATCGGGAGTAAAACAGATTTTACCAGAGTCACTGTGACCACCCCAATATTCATTGCATTATGGACCAGAAGTTAAAGTAAAGGAACGCAACCTGAGATCCCTGTTTCACACAAGAGTAGTTAGACTCATGTAGTGTGTGTTATAACTTACTGCTAAAAAGGAAGTGTATAAAAGGCAGGCTTCCATCTGTAAAATGGATTTGTTAGATTTCAAATACTTAAACTTAAAATTTTAGATATCTATAGCTCCCCATAGCAAAGGGGTACTTTTGCCTCATTTTTCTCATTTCTGTCATTTTGAACAAAAGAAAGCCCTGGGTCAACATGGCCACATATCAAAAAATACATTGATTTTACCCAGGAGAGAAAAATTGTACATTAAAATGGACTTGGATTCTGCCCTTATGGGGTTAGAACCTTGATCACCTATAATAGATTTAAGGTCCTTTGGGGCCCATCCATCTTAGAAATAAGATATTTTGTCTGGTAGAAGAAAAGAAAAGTGAAATAAATAATGCCAGTCCTCAGCTTGGTGCTGCTTCCCATATGTTTGTTACTGCAATGCCTTTTCACTCTCATTAAGGCCAGATAGTGGATTATAGAGGATTCCTGGGCCATTTTGGGGAGTCTGTAAATTCCATTTCTTTAGGCCTCAAGTGCTTCTCAGTAGAGTGGGGATTCCTAATTGAAGCTTGTCTACATTAGACAGGCATAGACATACCACCGTTTTGTAAAATTCCAAGTATTATATTTACGATTGCTGATGCAGGGGAAAGAGAAAAACAGGAAGCACTATTGACATGATTATTCTTGACCACCCCTAAATTAAGCTCACCTTAAAAGCTTTTTTTTTTTTTTTTTTTTTTGATCATCTTCAGTTTGTAGGTCTTTTATGTCAGATTAGAAAACAATAGCATGCAGGGGCACCCGGGTGACCCAGTCATTTGAGCATCCGACTCTCAATTTCGGCTAAGGTCATGATCTCACGGGCATGGGATCAAGCCCCGCGTTGGGCTGCGTGCTGAGTGTGGAGCCTGCTTAAGATTCTCTCTGTCTCTCTCCCTCTGCCCCTGTCTCCCACTTGCGCGCTCTCTCTCTCTCTAAAAATAAAAAAATAACATACAGTATGCTTTATTTGAAATATTGTTAAAGAACTGAAATTGTCAAAGGTGAAAGAAATTATTTTTGTTCCTTTGGTTAAATGGATGTATATCTTTTGTGACTGAATGAATTAGTGAATTCATTTTTTTCCTACTACCAAGCTTTGTTTTTTTTTGCTTTGTTTTCATCATGTAAGTGTCCTTTTTAATCTCCATCACATGTTTTACCCGTCCTGCCATCCCTCCCCTCTGGTAACCATCAGTTTGTTCTCTATAATTGAGAGTCTCTTTTTCGGTTTGTCTCCCTTTTTCTTTCCTTTTGTTTCTTAAATTCCACATGTGAGTGAGATCATATGGTATTTGTCTCACGGACTGACTTGTTTCCCTTAACATTATACTCTTCTAATTCCATCCATGTTATTGCAAGTGGCAAGATTTCATTCCTTTTCATGGCTGAGTAATATTGCGTTGTACACATGTATACATTCTTTATCCGTACATCAGTCGATGGATACTTGGGCCATTTCCATGAGTTGGCTATTGTAGATAGTGTTGATATGATATCTACAATGTAGATATCGTAGATGATGTTGCTGTAAACACAGGAGTACGTGTGTCCCTTTGAATTAGTATTTTTTTAATTCTTTGAGTAAATACCTAGTAGTGCAACATAGGGTAGTTCTATTTTTAACTTTTTAAGGACCTCCATACTGTTTTCCAGAGTGGCTGTGCCAGTTTGCATTCCCACCAACAGTGGAGGGTTCCCTTTTTTCCACATCCTCATCAACACCTGTTGTTCTTGTGCTCTTGATGTTAGCCATTCTGACAGGTGTGAAGTGATAACATTGTAGTTTTGATTTGCATTTCCCTGATGATGAGTGATATTGAGCATCTTTGCATGTGTCTGTTGGCCATCTGGATGTCTTCTTTGGAGAAATGTCTTCTGGCCATATTCTAATCGGATTATCTGTTTTTGGGTATTGAGTTGTATCAGTTCTTTATATGTTTTGGATACTAACCCTTTGTTGGATTTGTCATTTGTAAATAATTTCTCCCATTCAGCAGGTCACCTTTTAGTTTTGTTGATTGTCTCCTTCACTGTGCAGAAGTTTTTTATTTTGATGTAATCCCAATAGTTTATTTTTGCTTTTATTTCCCTTTCCTCAGGAGGCATACCTAGGAAAATGTTGCTACAGCTGATGTCAGAGAGATTACTGCCTGTACTCTTTTTAAGGATTTTTATGGTTTCAAGTCTCCCATTTTGAGTTTGTTTTTGTGTGTGGTGTAAGAAAGTGGTCCACTTTTCATTTTTTTGCCTGTGGCTATCCAGTTTTCCCAACACCGTTTTTTTGAAGAGACCTACTGCTATCCTTTCTTAAGAAACAGAGTGTTCAATTTGAAAAACCATTTTTCCCTTAAGATTTATATGCGTGTTAATTGTTTGGAATGGAGGATATTTTCCATCAAAACAATGCAATTTCAATGACTAGATTCCTGGACCAATTCCATAAAACCTATTGTAACTAATAATGCTTCTAATTACAATAGTTCTTAATATATGAGGTATGTACAGCTGTGTTTCCAATATAGAGAGATGGTGTAGAGATAAATAAGATACAAATTCTTTTAGAAGCATTACTAAATTTATTGTAACTGTTTCTCTTTTTTATATGTTACTTTACGTATAGATACACAGGGGCTCCATAGACATTATTGATATTGAAAAAAAACCTTCTTGGGGCTCCTGGGTGGCACAGTCAGTTGAGTGTCCAACTCTTGATTTCAGCTCAGGTCATGATCCCAGGGTCATGTCAGACTCCACACTCAGTGTGAGATATTCTCTCTCTCTCTCTGTCTCTCTCTCTGTGTGTGTGTCTCTCTCTCCCTCTCCCCCACTCGTGCTCACTCTCTCTCTAAATTTAAAAAAAAAAAATTTTTTTTTTTAAAGCCTTCTTATCCCAAAAGGTGGGAACCACTGACCTGATGTTTATTACAGGAAGATCTGTTCTGAATTTCCAGAGACCCTTGGAGCATGATTTCTTTTTCCCTCCATTCTGCCCTGGTAGGTTGTTCTGGACTCCTCCCCCTCCAGGCCTCCAGTTATTAGGTAACACCAGTCATTAGTCAATACCCTTAGACAGGGGTAGAGTTCCAAAAGAGCAGGTGTGTGGGCAATGAGGAGGTTCAGGCATGGGTGCATGAGCGCCTGGAAGCCAGGAGTTGCTGTGGTCTCAGGCTGGTAGGGTAAACCTTCACAGACTCGCGACCTAGGTTGTCTTTCTTCTTCTTCATGGTTCACCTGCTTCCCTTCCACTGTGTTCCTCTACCACTCCCTTTATTTCTGCTGGGATTTTTCTTCTCCCCTGGTTGACTGCAAAACAATACCCAAGTTTTTATGTGCTGTTCTTGTCTCTGAAGCAAATGTTCAGTTCTGGAGTTGTTCAGCTAGTGAAACAAAAAAAGTAAAAATAACAAAGGGAAAGCCACAGACTTTCTGGAAGTCTTTAAAACTCATAATGGATATCATGTTCCAGATGTTCTTTGAAATATAAATGAAGCTGTTTCAATCTTTGTATCTCAATTTCATATTCAGTCTTTAGAAACCCCTAAACTTACTTCTTTTGATCCCACAAGAGGTGCCCCCTTACTTTTATACGTATCTCTTTTATATCTTTCTCCTTCTTTCTCTCTTTATATATACTCTATTGAGTCAAAGACCGCATATATAAATAGTGGGCCTTAAATTATATGAAGAACTAAAGTATGGCTCAGCCTTTATTTTGGAGGAAATATTCTAGGTGGGACTGTTGAGAAATAGGAGTGAAGCCGTCTGTGCAGTTGGAGGGGTGGGTAGGAGTCTACTCTGTCTCTCTTGACTGGCCTTAGTTCAGTACTGAAGTGAATATACATTACCCAATTGGCCAGGTGGGCATTTGGGTTTTTGGTCCCTACTTTCTGGCTTCAAAGCAATAGCAGTTTTATCTTTGATATCTGTCTTCTCAATATAATAGTTACTCAGAATTTAAGAATGTACGTACTGCTCATCCTTTGCCTATAGAACACAACAAAACTATTTTCATGTTTAAACACACACGAATTAACAAAAACAATTTAACTTTGTCCAGAGTGACCCTTGGGGGAAGGGCAGACCGGCATCATGAACCTCAAAGATTATAGATCCAATGTCCAAAGCTATAAAGACCTGCAGTATTAAATATTCTTGTGCAAAGTCACAGCTACTGTGTTTCTTCAGTTTTTCTGTTAGGTCCCCACCTTAGCTCTCTTACCCAGATATCCTCCCAAAGTAAACCTTGACTTTCAGAAACATCTTACCCCTCCCCTGTTTTTCCCCTTCATAAAATAGTCACTTTGGGGTTTTTTTTTTGTTTTGGTTTGATTTGATTTGATTTGATTTGATTTGATTTGATTTGAGAGAGAGAACACAAAGGGGGAGGGAGGGAGGGAGGGAGAGAGAGAGAGAGAGAGAGAGAGAGAGAGAGAGAGAGAGAATGAGAGAATATCAAGCATGCTCCATGCTCAGCACGGACCCCAACATTGGGGCTCTATCCCACAACCCTGGAATCATGACCTGAGCTGAAATCAAGAGTCAGATACTCAACTGACTGAGTTACCCAAGGGCCCCTAAAATAGTCGCTTTGAATATTCACCTTCTCCCAACTTTCTTTAACTTTCCTTATAAGAAGTTGATTGTGACATTACCCCTATATTGCTTCTCTTTCTATATACTAGTATGAGGAGCCCCGTAGGTTCTGTCCGTGCACTGTATGAATCCTCCTCCTTTGGAATTGAGATTTTAAAATTGAGCTCCTAGGGCACCTGAGTGGCTCGGTTGGTTGGGTGTCCTACTTTGGCTCAGGTCATGATCTCACCGTTCGTGAGTTTGAGCCCCACATTAGGCTCTGTGCTGACAGCCTGGAGCCTGCTTCGGATTCTGTGTCTTCCTCTCTCTCTGCACCTCCCCCACTAGCACTCTGTCTCTCTCTCTCTCTCTCTCTCTCTCTTGAAATAAATAAACACTAAAAAAATAAATAAAATTGAGCTCCTGATTTTCATATTAAGTGAAAGAAAAGATCGACACTTGTGTTTTAGCTCCACTCCTGACTCATTCTTTTGTTAGGAGGAACACATACGTGGCCCATCTTACAGGCACCTTTTTAGTTTTTCTGTTTTAAGTTCACCAATGGTTTAACTTTGAAAAATTGACAAATTATTTTTATGCCTGTAGAATTTGCTCTCAGCCTGAATTTTTGAGACCTATAAGTCTCATTTCCTTGGCAATTGGGTTTATCTTAAGAGGATAATACAAAAGATCATTAACCTTCACGTTTTTATTTTCCAAAATTCTTTTGAGCTGCTACACTTCAGAGAACTAATTAGGCCCCGTTAACATCCTGAGGTGTATGCATTGTTCCTGGTGTGTTGATGGAAGTTTATTTTGAGTTAAGTAATCAGCTCTTGCCATGTTCAGCCTCTGATGAAAGCATTCTTAGTGAAATCTTAGATAATTAGAGTCTCTCTTCATTCAGCATCTGGATCAATGCTGTTTCCTGAACTTAGCTCTCCAAAGAAGCTGAGTCTTCCAGCTAAATAAATAAAAAACCTTCGAAGACTTACAAATTTATAAATTTCGTTCTTCTTTTATTGTATAAATCCACAACTCTTTACAAAGAAAATGGGCTAACTCCATTTCGGGACTTGGCTTAACCATCGAAGTATGCCTTAAACTCACAGGAGGGCAAGGCCTGTCTTTTTCATCTGTGCGTCCTCACCATCTAATACTGGATTTATGTTTCCTTTACAAACATAAAATACTACCTTTCTGAAAACAAAATTACAAATAAAAATCAGAAAGTGAAATCACTTTTTCCACCTGTATACTTGGAGTTGATCCTATACAACCTACCGAGACCACTGGCGAGACTCCTTCCATTGCTTTCTCCAGAGTGGGCAGTCAGTTCAGCTCCCTCTTAGTGGGTATCTACGTGGGTCAGCAGTTGTGGTGGAGAACAGCGACGCAAAAATGAAAAATACAACTTCCGGCTAAAGGCCTCAACAGTCTGAGGGGGTCCAGATCAAATCTCATGATTTCCGTATGATGTAGGAAGTGATGCTATGGCAGTGTTATGGAGGAACAGAGAGTAAAAAAAATTGGATCCTCTGAGATTTCTGGAAGATTGCCTGTGGGAAATGACACCAGGTACCTAAAAAAGTCCCAGTCACTATTCAGTAAAGATAGTGGCACCGGAGAATCCAGGGATGCCAGCTCAGCCTGGCCTGCTCTTTTGGAGACACCGTCATTGAAGTGGACTTTCGTGCATTGTGTTCTTCTGCCTGGGCTTGTCCAGAGGAACAGGAAACAGGTGTTTGCCAGCCAGGAGACCAATGCTATGGGGGTGGGGTGGAGAGCAGCGTGATTTTAGTATTTTAAAAAGAAAGAAATTTACATTGGTAAAATACTCGTGTTTTGTCCCAATGAGAGTTAAAATTTATGTTTTCAGCATTACCGTTCATAACTGAAGAAATTTATTACGATTAACACAGACTTTGATTTTTAAAAATTAAGTCTATTGGCAGAAAACCGTAGAAATGATACTAAATTTAATTCATTAATAGCCACGTCTGAAGATGACTTCAGTAAAATATACTCTTACAAGTTTCTGATTCAATTTCTGTTTTATCACAATGTAATTTTCTTTTAGTAGAAACGTGTCTAGTTCTATTTTTTTCATTTTGGCTTAGCCTTGTGAAGTACGTCCATTCCGCTTTTTAAACATGAGTGATTTCACATTTCCTTTGTTACACAATTATTTATGTTAAATTATTTAAAGTAGTCTTTACTTGTAATTTGTGGACAAGTTTATTGGGTTCTTTGTGAGACTGCTTGTAATTATAAATGCAGAGTATTATTACTTAGCGCCTTCCTTCTGTGGAGCTCAGAGTGCTTCATATGCATTATCTTATTAAGCTTCATAACATCCCTGTGAGGCAGGGGCATTTTGCAAGCGATTATAGATTGCTTTGCTGAATCAGCACAGCCTTCCAGCATTATGATAAGCTTGGAAAAGATTGAGGTCATGTACTAACTTGCTCTCGGGAAACCCTATATGCAGCCAAATATTTTCCTTGGCAATACTGAGCTAACAGCTGCCACCATTCTAGTATCTGGGAAGCCCACTGTCCATTGATACAATAAAAAATAACAAACAGTACATCTTGAAGAAGCAGACCTAAGACCGTATGCTTGAGAGACAACTAAGTTCCAGATGGTGTGAGTACAGCATCATCTTCTAGCCCAGACTTTACGTCTACAGAGGAAAAGCTATGCCTACTCTTGCTCCGGCTCTCAAAACCGGACCTGCCCAGGTGTCATATCTGACATCTTCAGCCACTTTATCGGCCTCACCTATGAGCCATCCCCTGGCAGGCAGGATTTCCCAAAGCAGGTCTCTGGAATTCAACCCATGCGTCTGTGTTCGAGCTAAACCCGTTTCAGAATGCCACTGGGTAGAACTTCTCTGAAGTCTTGATGACAGCATCGTGCTGAATCATCTAGCATTTGGAAGCTTAGGAGGGATCATTAAAATTGAAAAGGGGAAGAATACATTTTAAGAAGATTTTATTTCATTATTTGAAGGGTTGTAGAATGGTGGGGAAACTTATCTCTTGGCCAATATATGTAAAACAAAGCTATAATCTTAAACTAATTTAAACCAGTTAATTTGATAGGAAGTAACTTAATTATTATTATGTCTTTTTTTAATACATAATTAGGTAGTTAATTTTTATATATTTCATGGCCTATGTGGAGGATCAAAATTAACCCCGTAAGGATTTTTCTTTTTGATTTATCCATCAGATAGCCACAGCACTCATCTGTAAGTCTTTCAGTTGTGGCTTAAACTTTTTAACTTTTATGGGAGAGCAAAATTGTCATACTTTAAATAATTTCTTGCAAGTGGATTTGACTCCTTAAAAAGTCTTTGTATCTGAGAGCGCCGTATGCTACAAAATCCAAGAGAATTATGGAATTGCTGTGGAGGTATCATGATATTTTTCCCCTTAACTCACAAAATTTGCTGGAGAATCATAGGACCATACATAAAGGAGAGGATTCCTTTGTAGAAAAGGTCGTTAGGACACCAAGTTTAGGGGTCTTTGTAAATGTCAGCCTTTCTTAATTTCACTTTAACTTCTTCATGCCAATTGTGACCGATTCTAGTCCATACTTTTTCTGGGCTTTGAAAGGTACAGGCTCTCCTGTCGGTTTCTACTGCCCAGTGAGGCATGTCAGTGTCTGAGTGAAGCTGACCCCTGTTTTCTTTTTAATTGCCTGCTGCTTTAAATAGTTGTGGAAGGTTGGTTGATGATTCATTGCCACTCCTGCTTAAACTGGAGAATTTTCATGCCATAGGGTATTGAAAGGGTCATGTTAAAGATGTATTTAAATCTATTATCGTCATTATGAAACACAGTATTGGATGGGTATTTAACGGGAACTCTTTCTCTAGAATGTTTTTTGAACTTAGGATACTCTGATGGTGATAACGAAACTTCATATTTTAGAAATTAGGAAGATCTACTTTGGAATTATTTCCCAAATGTCTCCCAGTCTTTTTTTTTTTTCTTTTCGCCTAATCTTTTACTCTAAATACAGTGATCATTCACTGCAACCAGACAATTTGGGTACGTGTGTTGAAAATGTACGAATACAGATCAGGTTTCTCGGTTGTATAGGCAAACCTTGCTTTAAAAAATTCTGAAGCTGCATATATTTGGCCTTCAAAACAAGTCAGACCCTTTATTTTACCAGGCTCTACTTGACATTTGGTCGGGACAGTTTTAGGTGCCATCTCAAGGTGACAGCTCTTGCCTGTAAGAGGGCCGTGGTGACCTTAGCACAGAACATGAATCACTCATAACAGCTGTGCCCCTCCCTGCACCTTATTCTACATGGTCAGCCCTGATCATTGCACTGCCTTGGTATATAGCCCAAGTTCACAAGACCAGGACCAATGTGAGTTCCCAGAGGAAGGGGATACTCACAGTTTTATTTGTAAAACTGTGAGTTCAAATCAAAACTGTTTCAAGCATTTGAATATAATAGATTAATCTTCTGTTTCTGTGTGGCCTAAGAATGATACTTCGTGTAGTCCTTCCCACAAAAGTTCCAGTTTAGAGAACATAGACCTTCTGACAGTGAAGTTCTTCTTAGACCCATGATTGTACACTTTTCTCTTTTCTCCTTCCTTCCTACCTAAAGCCCTGGGGAATAAACCTGGTTACTTTCCCAAGCTGGCTTTCTCTGGAATAAACATATAAAATTTTTTTAGGTTTTGTATTTATGTTGTGTGTATTTTTTTAAACTGTTGGGTAGCCAGCCTCACTTCCATATGTGGTTACTAATAGGTTAAAAAAAGAAAAGGTGGGGGGGGAAACAACAACTTAAAGCAAAAACCATCCTTTTGAACCAGGAAGAGCGTAAGCAAACATACAGAGAAGGATTATTGAAACAACCAACAACCAGTGGTGATGGTTACAGGTTCACAGGAGATGGTAGACTTTGCCTGTAGTGATTGTTCAGAATGCCTGAAATGCTGGAGACTAGACCAGAGATAGTCCCTTCTTTTCCTCCCTAAACATTCACCTAGGAACTACCTTATGTTTACGTCTTCGTAATTGACCTGGCGAGTTGATGCCGAAGGCACCTCATCTTTAGCTACCAGAGATTTTCGCCCACAGGTGATTCTGGCGGTCACGGAGGGTGAGATCTTCTGGAGCCCGCCTCTACAGTTGGGCCTTCACGTGCCTCGTGACCCTGGGAGTGGACACTGGGTGCGCTGGGCCTGTCTGGTCCCTGTCCACGGAGCGCTCTTGCCGAACCCTGCACTTGCCTTCTAGTTCTCGGGAATCCTGATGGCCTGGTCCCTCCCCTCAGCTGTTTCCTCCTGCTTCTGCGGTTGGCCAGAGCCACAGCACAACACATATTTACACGGAGTTCTTACATTGTTATCAGTGCTTTGCTTTCTCTACTATGATGATATGATTTAGCATAATGTAATGTTTTAGGTCTCTAAATTGGATGATTCTGTGTTCTATTATCAGCTTCTTGCATTAGGTGCTTGAAATTGGGAACACCTGCTTTTTAAAAAGCACGCTCATGAGGCCCTCCCGTGATTGCCGAAGCCGACCCTGCCAGCGAGGGGCCCGGGGAGAGATGCTTGTAGGCAGAGTGAAAGAGGGAATCGTGGCCTCCCTGTGGTACTGTTAGAATCACGGTCGGGGGAAAGGGGAAGAACAGCCATAGAGCTAGCTGTCGCAGTCTCTTTAGCAGGCATAGGCATCGGGTCCTGCGTCTGCGGAGAACTGGAGGGAGCAAATACCCAGCTGGAAGAAAAGCATAAGAAGAGAAGCACCAGCAGGTCTGACAAGCAGAACATAACATGAGGCCGGACAGCAAGGTGCATGTCTGTGAGGGAAGTGGGGAGCACAAAGGACACTAGATGTGGAAGAATGCCCCCCACGGACAAATGAATGTCAGGTTCTGGGAGGGTTTTGAGTCACCGAACATCCATCACTGAGGTGAAGCAGAGGCTTGAGATTGAAGTCCTGTGAGCAGTCAGAGGGAAGTGGGGATTCATGGCAGGGTCAGCAACAAGGGACAGTGGGAAATAGAGGAACCAGCCCTCCTTCCCTTCCTTCACCCCCACTGCTCTTCCCTTTCTTCCCTGTGCTTTTATCGGATGTCATTCTGGTGGTAATAAGCTTTATGTTAGCCATGGGGAGAACCAAGTTGATTAAGAAAAGAACCTTGCAGGCCTCTCCAGGAATCTTAGCACTTCCTCTTTCTAGATGGGTCTCCTGGCCTAGGCAGTGACCTTACCCTTAGAGGCCAAGGCTTCTCCCTGCCCAGTGTGTAGAAAGAACAAGAAACCTGAGGAAACACCCAGGCAGGTAGGAGATTTGTAGGACTCTACCTGGGTAGGTCTATTTTCTTCAACGCTAAGAGTGGCCGGGGATATCCTAGAGTCTGATTAAAACTCCCATGATGCCCAAACTACTATTTTTTTATGAAGCAAGTTATAACTTTCCTAGTGATAATCTGGATTAATAAAGTGGGTCTGTTTTTGTTTTCTTTCATCTTCAGAAAGAGCCTTGATGACTTCCACAACCACCACCAAATGGTTTCCCAATTGGCCTGACCACCATAGGAATTATCTTGATGCCCTTAGCACATGGGCTCTGACCTTTTTTCTCATCCCTTTTCTACCTGATACATTGAGTCCCAAAATCAGAGTCTTAAAATAAATCTCCATTATGTTAAGTACACAGTAAGGCTCTTCAGACAGATCCCTCTAAAGAGGCATTGGTGATTTTTAGATCCTGGCTATACTGAATTTCAGCTACAGCTTTGGAACTCTTCGATATTAACCCAATGTTATTGAGCACCCACTATATGCCAGGCAGTGAATAAGAATACCTTTTTTTCTTAATGTTTATTTATTTTTGAGAGAGAGCACAAACAGGGAGCGGCAGAGAGAAGGAGACACAGAATCTGAAGCAGGCGCCACGCCTCAAGCTGTCAGCACGGAGCCCAACGTGGGGCTCGAACCCACAAACCATGAGATCATGACCTGAGTCGAAGTCGGACGCTCAACCAACTGAGCCACCCAGGCGCCCCAAGAATATCTTTCTGATAGCCAAGGGGCCAAGAATGTAGTGAAAGGGAAAGATATGAAAACAAATCAAACATTGTGAAACACTAGGATGAGTGTAGACTGCTATGGGAGTAGACACAGGGCATTGCAGAAACACAGAGGAAGGTACCTGGCTTGAACAGTGATGGGGTCTTAAAAGAGAACTGTTGGAAGGGCATCTGTACAAATGGAACAGTCTGAGAAAATGCTTAAAATCTGGAAACAGTATGATGCATTTGGGGAGATGTATAATAAATATTGCTGGAGTATAAGGAATATTGGGAGGTGGTGCTCGCTGTGCCAATAAACAGAATGATTTGGGAGAGAAAATATTTGCACTTCCTAGACCAACGTCCTAAAGAGTTTTAGAGACAACTTTTTCTGTCATTTCCATATTTTATCAGAAACTTTATTAAGTCCTCCTATAATGTAATTCTGTTGGCCTTGTTTGCGTTAACGTATGTATGTGAAAAGAAATGAAACGTTTGTGTAGTTTGGTCTTTTGAGAATGCCGCCTTTACGTATTCTTAGTGCTGAATTAGAACTTTGCCTCACTTCTCATTTCTTTCACACCCATTGATTTTTTTGTTTCCCTGCCTTCATCTGGCCTCAGTCTCACTGTTCGGCCTCTGAACAAATTATGATTCCTCCGTTTCCTTATTCGGATGACTTCTAAAACCTTAGCCAGCAGAGCCTAGTGAGTTAGAATGAACCCTGAATAAGCAGTTTCCAGGTTTTATTGTGCCTTCATCTCACAGGGCCCCGCGGCAGAAGAAAATTCGAGTGGAGACCTACCGCAGTCGCACTGGGGGATGAATGAATGCTCACATAATAACTTAGTGACGTGTACTTGTTGCCTTCCCGTTAATGAACTTGCAGTATTTCTGAGGCCGTGTTTCCATGGTTGTACACAGGCTTCTTTCACTGTGCGGTTCCCTGTGTGTCTGATTTTGTTTCACCTTCTGTGACCTGTGAATGTAAGGTCCCACAGCACAGGCGTATTTAGATTATGTAAAAGAGAGATTTTAGACAAATCGTTACATACTCACATAGCTTACTAGGAAAGGCTATCCACGGCCTGTTTTACCTAACAACGCGTTGAAACGTAATATGTGAAGTGGGGAACTAAATAAAATGATATATTGGTGATAGCAGCTTCAACGATAGAGTTCTTAAGACAAAAGCATTTTTAGCCAGTTAATACCTAGAGTCTATTCTGGTTACTATGTTCTCTCTCGATAAGCGCGGTACATTAATTTTAAAAGTAGGGCCTTTACGTTTCAAACTTGGGGCATGGTTGTCGGGTCTGTTTAAGTAGTCGTGCCTTACTGTGGATGAAAACCAAAACCAAACATGTTGCTTTCTCTGAAGCAGAGCGCGGAGGCTGGGGGCTGGGGGGTCTGCCCGGTGGAGATAGCCTTGAGATTGGTTCATTTGCTGTTTCTTCTTGCCGAAGGGAGACCATGATATGTTAACAAGAAGCTCAGTGTGGAAGGAGGGAGGCAACTTGGGGCTTAGGTTCCTCCCACTGCTAAAGAACGTGCAGCTGCGCGGTTTTAATATGCACGGCAGGAGGTCTCACCAGCTTGATGATATATAGTGCATTAATGTTGAAAAGATAAACACATTTGGAGAGCACAGGAAGGGCCTTGTGTTTTTATGTTAGCAGAATGCTTCCTAATGAATAAGAATGTGCTGCTGGCTTCACAGAGCCATATGGCAGCTTTTCTAATTTTAGTTGGTGCAGATGCATAATTCTCTGGTTTTACCTTCTAGAACCTTTGAGATGCTACATAACTTTTCCTGTAATATTTAATCTATGGTGCTCGGCCAGAAATCGCCTGTCGTTGTCTCCGTGACATCGCTCCTCGGCTGTCTCACTACTGCCAGGTTTGACAGTCACTTCACCTGAAGTCAGCCAGCCCCTAAATGCAAGAAAAGACGAGAATTGTGGATCTATTCCCACTAGAGTCTTACAGTTTGTTGTGGAGGTGATTAGACTTGTGTTTGACGTCAATCTACTGAAAAATTGATACTTTCTGGGTGAGTGATTTTACTCATTTGGAAGCAGTGGAACTAATTATAAAGCCTGCATAAAGTATCAGGTTCCATTTTAGTCAAAGATTCTAATACTTTAAGTAGCACTGCTTCGATAAAAGCAACTACCCTCATATTTGACCAAACGTACAAATAACTTTTAAAGTCCTCCTTGGCTTCACATGTCAGGGGCATCCAAACATGGGCAGCGCTAGAAGTTCTCTATAGATGTGTAAAGATCCTGTGGATTATCTTTCATCTGATGTATTTTTACGGAATGAATCATTGATGTTTGTTTGGATTCTGCCTTTTTAAACATAGACTAATTTCCACAAGCTTTCCCCAGTCTCTTCAGATGATATTTTAAAAGATGAAGAAGTAAGTTCTTCCCGTTATCTTTCATAACAGCCGCGTCGCCCCGTCCCCCTAATGGGCAGACGTTAAACAGCGTTTAGGGTTCTAAGTCATCAGTGCCGGAGTTAGAGCAATTAGGTGGCTGTCCCTTGAGCCATGACCACCATCCCTGAGAGGAAATAGGACTCTGTTCTGGTAATGGTTTGTGGAAAGAACCTTTGAATGTATGTATGTATGTTCTCAGTTCGGTTGCCTAATAAACAAATAGATCAGACTCCTAACATTACAAGATTGAGTAAGTTACCAAAAATCAATAAGGGATGTCTTAAAAGAACATGTAAAGATCTTTAAAAAACAAAACAAAACAAACAAAAACCCCATGATTTGAAAATAGCTAACTATAGTTTTTTTAAGATACATTTTTTTCTTTTCTTTTTTTTTTTTTTTTTTTTTTTTTTTTGCTAAGATCACAGCTTCTGATTTGTTGCTGTTCTCACCAGAAACTTAAATTTTACTTTCAAATCTATGCCTGGTAGATGCCAGTGATAAGGAGCAATTTAATCCAGCTGCTTCAAAAAATACCTGTATTTTAAAATCACTTACGTTTCTAGAGATCAAATGCTTCCCTATTCGCTTTTCCTTTTGTTCTAAGAGAAAACATGAACAATAATTACTTGTAAAGAAAAGCATATGGAATATAATATTAATGATTTTCCCCCAGTTTGTGGTATGACTCATCTTAACACAGTCCCTGAAGAGATAGGGTTTTGTTCTTTGCTTTGAAACTGGAAATCTAATTAATTGGTATTGGATTTCTGGAGCGCAGGCAAATGGAGGAAGGAACCGGACGGGATTGCACTGAGAGCAACCACCCAGGAGGGCAGGGACACTCGGGGAAAGATTACAGAGGCATCCTTGGGTTTTGCATTTGTAAAACTGTGTTATTAAAAAGATCATAGCTGTTTTATGATATTTTGATCTTTTGGGAGAGTGAGGAAGAAAGGGATGGAATTATTATTTTCATTGTTACTCTCTTAGGTCATATTTTTTATCTAAAAAGAATAATGGTTTAAGTGTAGCAAGAAGAAATAGAAGTCAAGGCATGAAGGAGAAATCTTTTCATAGGCTCTGAAAACTAAATGTTATCATCTCTTTTTCCGATTTAAGAGTTCCATCTATAATGGATTTCATAAGGTTTTGACCATATGAAACTCTGTCTGCTCTCGAAACATCTTTCTACTCTTGCGTTTACGGAAGGATATTTTTGTAACAGAATATATTTTTATGGTTAATGGATGCAAAATATAGAAAAGTAAATACAATTTGTGATCACTGAGAAAACTGCCTAATTTAAAAATATTAAGTAGTGTATTTTAGTATAGTAATGCTGTACTTACAGAAGTATAAATATATCTAAGGATTTTGGCTTATTTATATCTGGCACATAAAAATAGCATACTCATCACTGAAAGGCTCCATCAAGATACCAGTATATGTCCGGTTATCATAATAATGTATCTCTCACTGGAGCCCTTTTCTTCCTCCTATTTAATTTCAAGGCTCAGCTGAACGTTGAACAGAAGTAGTAATTACTTCATGAAAAGTACCCAAAAACAAATTCGTGACCATTTTAATGTAGATTTCAGTTACATTAGTAAAGCCATACTTCTGTGTGTTTTCTATCGTTTCATATTACTGATTTTATTCTCTTTAATACTGAGAAATTATCAAAGCACAAATTCAATACAGAATTGAATACTAGATGACAAATTAGTTGAAATGCATACATACAAACATGTAGTGAGGACAGGAGTGAAAAGCCCTAACTTCTTGACCCTTGGTCTCATATATTTAGTCTACGAATAGTGAAAATTTCCCGTTCTGTTAGTTACATGAGTATTGTGTAAATATTGCAACATTTTAAAAGTTCTCTTGCAAATAATCAATACTCTCATTTAGAGTTTTCTTTCACAACACTTGATCCCCTAATACAATTTCAAGTTGATCTTGTGAAAAATGCACTGTTTTCTTTTTTTTTTTGAATTTTTTTTTTTTAATGTTTATTCATCTTTGAGAGACAGAGAGACAAAGCATGAGCGGGGAAGGGGTAGAAAGAGGGAAACACAGAATCCGAAGCAGGCTCCAGGCTTCGAGCTGGAGCCCGACGCGGGGCTCGAACTCACCAACTGTGAGATGCGACCTGACCCAAGTCAGACACTCAACCGGCTGAGCCACCCGGGCGCCCCCTAATGTGCTGTTTTCATTTTTAGTCGGGAATTCCTAGGGTTCCAGCTTACATGGACTTTTTGCCAGTGTTCCTTAGCGTTGGTTTCCAGAGGCACAGTGGAGACTTCCTCAGGGCCAGATGCCACGTGTCCATCCCACCGGCTTCCGTGTCAGGCTCTTGTCTGCCATCCACTTGCTTATCCTGCCGGGTCCAACTCAGTTACAACGCACGTGAAATATTTTCGGCTGTGTCCAACGATCCTTATCTCTTCTTTGAACTTAAAGTTAGTTCCTTGCAATTATCCCTAAATTGCTCTCATTTAGTTCGATTGTAACTGTTTTGCCCTCCCAGCTAGATTTAATCTCTCAGCTGACAAGGATTATTCACTCCACTTGCACCACAGGCAGAGCGAGACACTGAGACACTGAGACACAGAGACGAAGAGACTGCTGAATAGATCCCGGTGTTACTGGTGACTTCCTCATGATGGCCACTCACTCTCCGTGACTTCCTGTTGGCTGCTTTTCTCCTTTGAAAGACTGAGCAGTTGGATATTATAAAGAGAAAAAAATGACATGTCTTAGTATTACAAATAATTTTTCAGGATGATTACTTTTAAATTGTTCTTTAAACTCTACAAGATATTAATGGATGAATTTAGGAAAACTTGGGTCTTCAGAACGATGATCAGATCCTCAAAATGTAAATATCTCACAAGGTATATTGATGGTCTTTAAAAGGCTTGGAAATGGATTGTCACAGACACTCTTATTTTCTATTTATTTCGCCCCACAAACAGCATTATTATAGACCCCCAGCAAACAAGAGTTTCTTACTATTGTGCTCTCAGAATCGCATACGACAAATCGCCTGCTGGTTTCTCGCGGTCAGCAGTAGGTACGGAGTTGCCCTTGTGATTAGTAGCTTGTGCTTTATGAGTCACTTTCCCCCCAGAGTAATCTGAATTAATCAATCCATACTTTGAAAAGGATAAAACCACCAGTTTTAACAGTGGAAGGATAAGAGAAATGGGGACCTGAAACAACATTAGATGCCTTAAAACTTACTGAGTAAGGCAAAGCAAGATGATTTATCTCCTCAAGAAACCCTTTCTCCCATATTTCTGACCCTGCCTACCTGTGCCATTCCTCGCCCTGCACCCCGGAGGGCCCTTAGACCTAAAGGGGAAAATCTATTCGTTTTTCCACCCCCATCTCACCCACCCGCCCACGCCCCCGTTGCCTCCTACGTTTCTGGGAATAAGTGCCCGAGGTGGATCTAGTCTTGTTAGCCACCAGATATTTAGTGAAAACCTGCTCTGAAATAGGGACAGTGCCCATTAAGGATACAGATACAGTGCCGCCTTCATAAAATCTATCTTCTGGTGGGGTAGCATACTGTTTATTTCCTGGACTGTGATTCTCACTGCAGGAAGTGGGGAGGACAAGATACCTTCCTAGGAAGATACATCAGAATGTCATTCAAAGAAAGCTTTTTCAGTCTGCAAATTCTGGTAGATCCTCTCTGGGGAGGTTGTCTTCTCATGTCCACCATTCCGATTTGAGAATCACCACTGCTACTGAAAGAGGTTACTGATGGGAGCACGATGCTCCTGTCAACAGTGAGGAGATTAGAGCAAAGGGTGCAAATTACTCTTTCTGCGGGATGTTAGCACGTCGCTTTCACGCTGCCACAACACCAAAGACAAAAAATGAATTAGGATGCAGTAGGACCACATAAATATATAATATCTGTTTTATGAGTTTTAAAATTTAGTATTAATGAAACTCAGGATCCTTAGGCCCGAAGCCTGCTGGGACCTCCACAGTACCGGCTGCTAAATTAGATGAAGCAGGAGGTGATGGGGTCAGTCCTATTCCTGGACTGGTGGGTAGCAAAATGAGTGGAAACTGTAGAGAAATCTGTAGCCTTACAGAGTGAAGTAGCAAAGAAAAAAGAAAATTAGGTGCCCCGGTATGCGTTTACTTGGAGTATGTTTGGCAATGAAAAAGACTCTAGGCAAATGGGGATGGTGGGGGAGGGTCGTCTGCAATAACTGTCTGGAGAGCCTGAGGTACGTCCTGCCCCAGTGGAGGCTGAGGAGTTGGGCTGAGACCGAGCCTGCAGATAAAGCAAGGGGGTAAGGTGCCTAACAATCAAGAGCTGGGGATGGCAGCAAAGAAACGACCAAAATGAAGACTGACAGATCCTCACAATATTGACCTAGAAAGGCTACCAGATAAGATCTAAGATCTAAGATCTATTTAGATCTTAGGAGGTGATCCAGGAGTATAGTAATTGAAAAAGCAGATACGGTCTGCATATGATAAGCTCTGCAAAGAAGTTGCTAAATTTGGCATTAAGTAAGGAAGAACTAATACAAGTATGCTAGTAGTAAGTTCTATTTGTAAACTACTTGATAGTTTTTAATTTTTTTAATGTTTATTTTTGAGAGAGAGCGCGCACGCGCGCTCACAAGTGGGGGAGGGGCAGAGAGAGAGGGAGACAGAATCCGAAGCGGGCTCCAGGCCCTGAGCTGTCAGCACAGAGCGCGTCGCGGGGCTCAAACTCAGGAACCGTGAGATCATGACCTGAGCCGAAGTCGGACGCTTAACCGACTGAGCCACCCAGGCGCCCCACTACTTTATAGTTTTTACAGTGTGTTTTACATGACATCCCATTTACTCCTGTCACAGTCCATGATGCATGGAAGGCACGTACTAAGGCCTTGAAAAGTTGGGAGTTGAACTTACACTTGAACTACAGCAGTCACCTTCCCTTCTCCCCTGATAAATATACACGTGGGAGTGCTCCGTCCTGGGAGTGGCAAGATTTGGAGGACCTGCGATTCCCAATTATTTTCTAGGTTCTCAGGTACAAATTCAGATTTCCAGATTTTTAGAATACCGTGTAAAAACTTTTTTCAAAAAAAAAAAGAAACCGCCGCAGCAGCCGCAAAATTTATCAAGGTCATGAGAGCAGGTTGATTCTAGGTACTAAACGGATTTACGGTTTTCTTTATTTGCATTTAATTACAATGATAACATTCAGTGTAAACAAGGATATAATTTATTCAGGTGCAAATAATTGGCACATTGTTTTTGTGTTGTTTCCTAGCAAGTTGACAATACGTATCCGTTATGCTTTAAACTTTTTTTGGCGTTCTTGAAATAACTAGTTTGCATAAGTATTGATGAGTGGACATCTATTTATTCTCTGAGAATTATCCATGAGGGGCATTTCCCCAGGCCCTCCAGGCCTGAACGCTGCCTGGTACATTGTAAGCCGGAGCATATGTTGTGCCTCCTGTCCTAAAAGGGCGGCCCCTGAACTCTAGGGGCTTGATAGGGTGCCTGTGGTCTCTGCCTGAAATCGTTCAGCGCCTTCGACCAGACAGGGACCGCCAGCCTTCAGGCCACTTTAACTGTGAATGTGATGAGAGGTGGAGCAGTAGGAGAGCCCACGAGGCACTTGTTACAGCGTGTCACTTGAGGGCAGCGGTAGCAAGCTAGGACTCCTGTTTGTTCCTTCAAACACGTGGAGATGTGTCTCCGAATGTGCTACCGAATTCTGAACAGCAGGCCTTCCGTTATCCTAGTTTGCAGAGTCCCCTGAGCAGAGACTAATTGTGCCATAGTGTTTGGCGGTTTTGTCATCTAGAAAAAAAAAAAGGCTCGTCGGGGACTAGCATGAGACCACTAAACTCATTTTAGCCACTGCCTGAGAGGGGATCTGAGCCACAGGTTCTGGAGGTGAAAAGTTAATGTTCTGCTTCCTGTTTCCAGCAGTTTCCCCCATTCAGCGGCAGTGGGGATGTACTCTAACTCTTTTATAGCCACGTCTGATTCCACTAGAGATTTAAAAAATCATTACAATAAAAATGTTTCTGTGTCATTCTGTCCTTGAAAAAGCAGCACCATTGAATTCACGCTTCTGTTTGTTGCAGAGAAAGCAGCAGCTGCCAACATAGATGAAGTACAGAAGTCAGATGTGTCATCAACAGGGCAGGGCGTCATCGACAAGGATGCGCTGGGGCCCATGATGCTTGAGGTAGCACGCCCTCATTTTCGCTCTGTACTTTATGGTGTTGTTGATCTTCACATTATTATGTTTAATTTTCAGGTGAATGTAACGTAAGGACAATCTACGCTTAATTTTCAGTCTTGAGGTTGGGGTACCGCTGGCCTGTTGAGCTTGCTAACACGTATTTATCTAGCTCCTCGTTTCAGCACATACACATTTCAGGGCGATAATAGAGAATTAAGCGGACTAGATTAGAATACAAATGGACAGACTTTCACTGCCAGTTGAGCATTCATTTTGGAAAACCATGTCCACAAGTCCCATTAACTTCTGCGATAGAGTTTCCGTTTGAAATGTTCCCCCAATTTTTAGGTTTTATATTATGCCGTGTACACGTGCCTATATGTGCAGGTTAAAATTTGAGGACCAAGTAGAGGCTTCGGCTTTTTCCTTATGCTGCTTCAAACCAGCTCCTCTCCTAAAGATGAGAACTGAAGTAAAGGCAGAACTATTAAGATAAGCATCACCAATGTAGTGGTTAGTCTTAACTCCCTGTTGCTGATTAACTTTCGGAAGTTTTACGACCAGAATACTGTCTAGAATTTGCAGAGTCCAGCTCTCCTATTTCATGAACTAGCACAGTATTAAACGCCGAGTGCTTTGCTGTACCTATTCCAAAATTAAAATTCAAGATGTGGGCTATGGTAAGATGAGGGAAAAAAATGTCAGCGAATGTATAACAAGAAGCAGAGGAGCCCGGAGACATAAATTATGTCAGTTCTCAGGATAATTTACTCTGCTGGCGATAGGATGAGACTGCAAAGTACTGCACGGCCAGGAGCCTGGCAGCGTTGTCACTGTGGGAGCAGCGACTCGCAGCAGCAGCCGTACGTATGTGAGAAATTAGGGTTTTTAAAACGAAGGTAACCAGTCGTTGCCCTCCTTTATTTTAGCTGGCGCTTATGATCGTGGGTTTGTTTTTGTTTTTGTCTTAGAAAATCTGACTCTGTGAAAATTTATCTCACAGGTGGAAGTGCGGGGGGTGGGGGGCGGGGGGACTTTTGAAAAAAAGTAAAGACCATCTGACCCAGTCCTTGTATTTAGAAATGACGGAATTCCTGGAGCTGGACCTGCTAGCCAAAAGGCTTTAAGTGACCTCGTGTGGCCCCTTGCTTATTTCTCTTGAATCGCTGGCTTGACAGTATCCAACTACAATTTTCAGGGAAAAAGCATGAATACACTTAACCTGATTTTCCAGAGTCAACAAGGAAGGCCAGAGAGTGCTACTTCCTGCTTGGTTCTTAGAAACAGATAAGACACCTCTAACAGGGTGGATTATTTAGAATTAGATGAAAGTAGATATGTTCCCGGGAACGTTTTTTGAATTATAAACAAAATTGGTTTGAAAATCATAATCTGAATTATTAGATTATTATATTATTAGGAAATTCTCATATATCTGTGTTTATTCCTTGCATGGGAGAAGGTTAAAATAGGGTAAGCACTTCTGGGAAGATTTTTGAAGCTCCAAAAGCGAAATGTTTGGAGTAACCCCAAGGCTGTGATGCAAAGCCCTCTGAGCGCACGGTCATTGATTACAGATATCCGATGGCTGGGTATCAGTAGGCCTTCTCTCGTAAAATCCAGCCAGCGTGTTTGCTGTTTTAAAGTAGTCTTCAGCGAATTCATTGTACTCATTTGAGTACTTGTGGAGCAGCAGGACCTTAGTGCTGAATATGTTAGAGAGCTAATGCCTGAATCTAGTGACTTAAGGTTTGAATTTAAGTGTTTTTCCCTGTTTACATGGAATAATTTGAACAGGGAAAACTTGTTCCCGTTGAGCTGTTCCTAGGCATAGATGCACACTCATGCTTACATCATAGCATAGTGGTTGCTAGGCAACAAAACCAAATGTCAGCTTTTTTCATCAGAGCATATCATAGTGTGCTTTTAAAAAAAACACAGTCTCATGAGATGAAACACTTTCATCTTTCAGTTATACTATGCTACAAATCAGTCTTTTTATCATGGTACAAAACATGTGAGAAGCTGTTTGCACTTTCAGAAGTGAACTATAACTAATATAATTATGAAAATCCCTGTGAATGTATATCTGAAGCAGTTAGTTTAAAAGGATACGTGGCACATAACTAAACAGCTGACTTGCTTCCCTTCACCCTTCCCAGACGTACACCTGCATACACATACTCACACAAGGTTTTTTAGGGGTTGGTGCCAGCCTATTATGGAGGCCATCTCCCTACAGTCTTGCTTTGCCCCGCAAAATTAGTTATACAATTGGTAAAACCTGACAGAATATTTAAGAAAAACTTAAAACCGAATGGTGTTATATTTAAAAAAAAAAAAAAGCTTTTCACTGGTGCCTTATGGTCATTTCTAATTTGAGAGAGCACTTAGTTTTGTGAAGAAAATAGAATTAAAGATGGAATATATTCCCAAAAAGCTCACAAAATAGGAACTGTTAAATAATAAGGAGAAAGCAAACTAGGATAAAAGTAAATACTTCATGCCCCATCCATACACATTGTTGTATCAACATACACATGTAACATTCATGTTAAAAACAGTGGTAAACACACAGCACGGAGAAACTGACATCAACTGGGTAAACCAGCTGACCCTGTTTCGAGGTACACCTGATCAATATCAAGCCTTCTCTAGTCCTGATGGTTCACCTAATCCATAAAACAGGATCTGACAAGCAAGGATCAGAAATGGAAAGGAGGAGTCACTAAGAAAAACTCCCTGAACTCTCAACTTTTGCCTCACCAAGGTGAACATGGTAGGAAAAGACTGGGGTAAATATCAAAATAGAATACTCTGCCGCTTAGCAATCACGAGCATGAGCTGTAGAGTCAGGTCCACCTGGATTCCAGCTTTCCAGCTCTGCCACTGGCGAGTTTCAAGAGCTTACACGAGCCACCTCACCTCTTTGAATCTCAGTTTCTTCCTCTGTAAATTGGAGAAGACATTCCTTCCAGAGTTGTAAATATTAAGATGACATAATGTGTTTAAGGCACAGTGAGCATGCTCAGTAGTTATTCTTATTATGTTCATTTCCTGAAATGATCCTAGAGCCTTTCTGTCCTTCCCTAATCTAGATTGGCATGACAACAGCAGGGAGTGAGGCCAAGCGCACGTTATGGGAAAGCACTAATGTTATCTGGGTGACTAGGGACCTGCATCTCGATGACCTGGAGAACAAGTAGTAGAAAAGGGCACAATTAGTTCACTTTCCAGTTCTCGCTGTCAAAATCCAAACGTGAAGTCCCCTTCCAGTCTTGGGACAGTGCTGGCCACATCTCCACCTGTGGTCCCCATTGCCATATCAGAGAGACACTTCGCAGACCCTTTCCCCAAACCAAAAGGATTGGCTTTTGAGATCATTTGTAATTCTTTCCGTTTAAACCCTGGCAGCTTTAAAGGTAATCAAATCGGGGTTTGTTTAATTTTTTTTCTCTTTAAACTGAGGGGAAATTAGCAATGACCCCTTCCTCCCATTGTATTACATGAGAAACATGTACATGTACAACATAATTACTTTGTTTTGGGTTGGTAACATAAATGTTGTTGTCGGGCCGTGTGGAGTCCACCAATATAATTTTGAAAATATAGATAAATGGCTGTACTTACTTGGCAGTAATTATTATCTTCTGATAAAATAACAGAGTAATGTTGGTCATTTAGTGTGCGGTAAGAAACCCTGATCTAGGCTCTCTCCCACTTACTAAGATGGAATAATTTCACCAAGAGAAAATGTGCTAATTGTTCCTAAAAACTAAGAGAGGGGCAAGAGAGAAATCTCTTTTCTATCTATATGTGAATTGTACATTTCCCTTAATGGGATCAGCCCTTCTTAACAACTGCATATGATTTTCTGTTGTATCGTGTCTAACACAATTTGCGCCTTTTCCCTCAGGCCCTTGATGGGTTCTTCTTTGTGGTGAATCTGGAAGGCAACGTTGTATTTGTTTCAGAAAATGTGACACAGTACCTAAGGTATAACCAAGAGGAGCTGATGAACAAAAGTGTATATAGCATCCTGCATGTTGGGGACCACACTGAATTTGTCAAAAACCTGCTGCCAAAGTCTATAGGTAAATGATGGTCTGCCGGGTCCCCCCCCCCACCCCCATACACACGTGGTCTTGGTTGGAGGGTAAAGTAGCACTGTATTACGTCAGTAACTGGGTACTTTTAGAGATGCTTAGATTAAGTGTTTAAACTTAAAAGTCATGGAGAAAGGGGCATCTGCAGATCGTGATCTTGAACAAATGATTGTCTTGATCCTCAATTTTAAAGTACATGAAGAGAATTCAGATGGAAAGTACTCCTGTGGCAACTGTTTTCATGGGGTTTGTGTTGTGGTTTTTTAAGACGGTGCCACATTGCCTCCCTCTCTATCCAGTGCCAGCCGACCCTGCTTTGTGCTTTTTCCCCATGATTAAGAAGCAGAAGGTCATGAGAAGTTTGAGAATTTGACTTCACAGAAACAAAACCCTGAGTCCGTCTTGTGAAGGGAGTACGCGTGTGGGTGCATACGGTACTCTAAAAATAAAATGTTAAGGAACAAGTGGCATATAGAGGTTCAAATGCTATCAGCCTGGGAGCCCTAAATGGGCCCTTTCATTTCCCAGACGCTCCGGTGGCTGTGCAGGTGTCCCCCCTCAGACACTGCCTCCTTACCCCGTTTCACATCCCTGACTCCACCTCATCTGGAAGATGCTGTCCGGGAGCGTCCGAGAGTGTTGAGGGCCACATCGGAACATGGGCGGTTCACAGCATGGACCCACCTTAGCCGCTGCTCCGGGGCATCACCGTTCCCACTTACTGAGTGGTTCTTTTTTTTAATATTCTCACTTAGACTGATGATGCTAAGAACATTTTCACAGATAAAAGGAAGTGCATATTTCAGGACAGAATGAGGTCAGGTCCTGAGTTAGCAAGTATTTCTGTTCTTTTTTTTTTTTTTTTTTTTCCTCCAAATTGTTTCTATTAGCTGGTCTTACTGTTAACCACAGTAAATAGAAGAAGGCCCTTTTAAATTCCATTATGGCTCTCTTTTCCTTGGTTACGATAACCCTTTGTTCAAAGTGACTGCAACAGTAATACAAAACATAGGAATACTCGTGTGAGATTCTTTTATTATATTCTCTAGTAAGTGAACAAGAAAATAGGATTTCTCATTTCAAGTAACTAATATTTTCAAATCTCTTCAGTAATTTTATGACTTCCTCAAAGGACCTATGCTTATTAATTTGGTATTATTAATCCACTTGTCTGAAGAGCTCTTTTCCTTACTTCACATTGTACTTTTTTTATATTTTAAGATTCCTTATTAACCTGAGGTAATAAGAACTCTTTTTTCTTTCTTCTTTGATTTCTCTGTGTAAGTCTCCATTTCGTGGGTGAGCTTGCAGAAACGCTGACGGTGACACAGATCCCCCACGTCTGCCGAGGCGCATAAAGCTAGCTGTGACTCCTTCTATAATTCTAGAACAGCTTCTTGCAGTTAACTTGAAATTCCCTTTTTTCTTTCTAGAGTGTGTTTTCTTGTCCATTCCTTCACAGCCCAGCGGCTATGGGTTTAGCCTTGCATTCTCCAGAACGCCTAGATGTCCTTTTAAGTGTTTTCCAGCTAGTGAGTTTTGAGGGTATGTTTGCTGATCTTCTCGCTGGCCCTTTTTGTGATCCCCCCTTTCATTGTCCTACTGGCCATCATATTTCTTAGAGCATAAGGAAGAATAAAGAAAAGATTCCAGCTCTTCTAGTAGTTGAGCATCTTTCTCATCAGTTTTCTCCTCCGTAGAATGAGAAAGTGGATCCAGCGATCCAGAAACAGGAATCCTCAAAATCAGTCATTCTTTTGTTTCTCTTGATTCACTAGTGCATTTCCCCAAAAGTAGTCTTTCCTCTGTCATTACCTCTCTCCTGATGTAATACACACACTTCTGAGTGTGGACACCAAAGCAGAAGAAGACATGTGAAGTAGTCTTTCATTTGATAAGAAATAAATGACATGAGCACTGCATCTGCAAGGAGTTTTCAGTCTAATTGAGGAAATGTACATGAAACCAAAAAAAAAAAAAAAAAGCTACAATAGAGTCATTCAACAGTCAAGTTACAAAATATACACTAAAAGTTCTATAAAATTCGGGGCGCCTGCGTGGCTCAGTCAGTTGAGCGTCCAACTCTTGGTTTCACAGTTTATGGGTTCGAGCCCGTTATCGGGCTCTGCGCTGACAGTGCGGAGCCTGCTTGGGATTCTGTCCCTCTCTGCCCTCCCCCGCTGCTGCTCGCTCTTTCTCTCTCTCTCAAAATAAATAAACTTTAAAAAAAAATTGTTTTTTCTGTAAAATTCTATAAAAGAAAAGATCTGCGAAAGGAGGCAGTATAGGGATCTTGGCCTCAGAGCAGGCTACATTTGGGTGGGAGAAATAGAGGCAGCTGAACACTTTAGAGAAGGTCGCAGGACCAAAGGTGTCCGCACAGGACCGAGTCTGGAGGACCGTGGGGGAGGCTCGTGCTGGCCCACGGGGGAGATCTGCTTAGATGGATACGACGCGGCTGGTTGCTGAGATTTGATTTATCAGTTTGAGTGGCTTTCCTCTTCCTGACCTTTTAAAAGAACTTTTATCCTTGTAAGGTCCAAATCCTTTTAAAGAACTTCATGCATGCTACAGTTGGTGCCAGCTACAGATTTTTGAGCAGGGGGTAACATATCTAACACTAGAATACAAGTAGGTGGAACTAAATTTCCAAGAAACCAAAGCAAGGGAAACACAAAAAGAAAGAACTGTATGCTAGTAATGAATAACCAAGGCCTGCGCTTGAAAGGAAGGAGTCAGGGTGAAGGGTAAGAAGTGTAAAAGTTATTTTGAAAATCCCAAGAGTGTTCCCAGGTTGTTAAAACAGTAGCATCATTTTGATAATTCGGCAGCGGTGAGTCTGATGTTAGTTCCTTGGTAATTCTCGGCTTGCTCTCGCCTCACTCAGTGAACGGGGGATCCTGGTCTGGCGAGCCTCCCAGGCGGAACAGCCATACCTTTAATTGCCGGATGCTGGTAAAACCTTTGCCTGATTCCGAAGAGGAAGGTCACGACAACCAGGAAGCGCATCAGAAATATGAAACTATGCAGTGCTTTGCCGTCTCTCAACCAAAGTCCATCAAAGAAGAAGGAGAAGGTAGGGCAAAATCAGGATATTTCGTATGTATCTGTGTATTTACTCCTGTGCCACTTCTTTCACTCTTCATTATCTGAAACTCGTGGCCACACAAAGAAAAATTTAGACGTGGTTTCTTTATCCTTTTCACCTACTTAATTCTTGTGACGAATTCAATTTTTATGTCTGTAAAACAGCACTGTCCGATAGAATGTTCCGCGGTGGTGGCCGTCCAGGGCAGCCCCTACTAGCTGCATGTGGCTGTTGAGCATTTGGTGTTTCAATAATGCAAATGGGGAACCGACTTTTCTACTTTATTAAGTTTACGATTGCATAGCCACATGTGACTAGCAGCTGCCTAACTAGAGAAGCTCTCTTAGTGGCTAAACCTCCCAGGGATCCTAAACTCTTCTGAATGTCTACTGTGAGGCACAGCCCTAGAAAAATGCATAAGTACAAACAACTTGTTTCATACACTTTCCAGGGGTTAATGGATTCCATCTAGTTTATCCGTGGATGCAGGGTCCAGGATATGGTGTGTGTGATAGAATGATACTTGAGAGAGGCTAGAGACGGGAGTGGGGAATGGAGAGGACTTCAAGCTCGTAGGCCCACCCCCCCTAAGGAGATGCTGATTAGTGTCCAACCCCCGTGCCCTCCAAGCGAGCCACGCCACGCCGCAGAGGGTCACTGTCTAATGTGAAGCAGTGCCGAAGAATGCTTACTGCGTGCGTAGCAAGAGAGGAGGTGTGGAGGAGCGCTGGCGAATGGAGACCTCGTGGGCTTTGTAGTCAGACAGGCCAGGTCAGCCACTTACCAACTCTGTGACTGTGGGCAAGTTTTTTGACCTCTCTGGCCTACAGTTTACCCTCTCATCAAGGGGAGTCAAGAGTATCAGTATCAGAATGTAGTAAGGATTAAACGAATATGCCTGAATCATGATTGGCATTAAATACTACAGAACGTCCTCGACTTACGGTGGTTTGACTTACTTTTTTTTTTTTTTTTTTTAACTTTACATTGGTGCGAAAGGGATACACATTCGGTAGAAACCATACTTTGAAGTTTTGAATTCGGATCTTTTCCCAGGCTAGCGATATGCCTACAGTGCTCTCTCAGGATGCCAGGCAGCGACAGTAAGCTGCAGCTCCCAGTCAGCCACGCGATCGCAAGGGTTAACGACCGGTACACTCACAACCATTCCATACCCACGTGTCCGTTCTGCTGTTCGCTTTCGGGATGGTGTTTAATAAATTTCATGAGATGGTCAGCACTTTATTAAAACATAGGCTTTGTGGTGGATGATTTTTGCCCAACCGTGGACTGTGTGTATTTGAGCACATTTAAGGTAGACTAGCCTAAGTTATGCTTGGTAGTTTAGATGTTTTAAATGCATTTTTAACTTACAGTATTTTCATCTTAAGATGGGCTTATCAGGACATAACTCCATTGTAAGTTGAGGAAGTTCTGTAGTTATTTGGTTTTATATGCAAGTAATTTGTAATTTAAATTTTATTGAAAAGTAATGGGGCTCTCAGAGGTGACATAATTTTTCAAAACTAAGTTTTTCCCTAGGTATGCAATGTTGAGGGATTTTTTTTTCTTTTTATGCAACAGAGTACGTGCTGCTAATTCACCCATCTAGGATACTGTTCTTAAAGTGGTAGAAAAAAGACGTAACTGACCTAATTTGTGACTTTGTGCTGTGTATTTAAACACTTTTGTACCTTTAAAGTCTGGTTCTAGATAATTAACACAGTATGGCCTAAGAGTGGGGTTTCTGAGCCATGGTGTGCTCAGATTCGAATCCTGGCTTCACTAGTTTTGTATGGTGTTGGGCAGATTATTTAAACTTCGTGCTTTGGTTTTCTCCTCTGTTAAATGGAGGTGATACTATCCCTGCCTCGTAGAGTTCTCACAAGGACTAAATGAATTGATAGCCTCTAAAGCAGCTAAAAAGAGGTCTGCCTCATAGCAAGTACTCAAAAATTTAGCTTTTATTATGTTGAGAATGAAGATTACGTTTATATTTGTGATACCCACCATTACTAGATAGATTTAGAGAAATTCTTCCCCAGATTTAAAGATGAATAATCATAAATCAATGACATAAGAGATGAAGACTATCATTTTAACCTTTTATCCAGCATTTTCGAAATTAAAAGAGCTACACCATGTGCTCCGCTTGTTACAAAGATAAATAAAACATCTCCGTGTTCTCTAGAAGTGAACACAGATGAATAAAACAGTCGACGTGGGTGAGGAATAAAGGCCTAGCGTTGGCCATGTGAGAAACCAGCCGAGGCCGAGATTCCCAACTGTAATGCGGCCGCCCTGGTGCCTGCCACACTTTCTAGGATTTCGTTCGTGTTCACATCTAGACTCCATTTATACTCTTTGCGTTAAATCGCTCGTTGCCATTCTAGGGGTAGTTCCGTAGCTGGGTAGAAGGTCTATCTAGCTTTCCTATATCGTGGTGAACCAAAAACTCAAGGAGCAAACCCTCGACAGAGCAGAGTATCAGGTTTTAGTTTTCGCCATTTGTCTACTTTATGTTGAACTAAGCTGGTTGTTCCCATCAGCCATTCTGTGAGAAAGGATTACACGCTCTTCCGTCCATCGCTGAGCAGGTAGTTTTCAGGGCAGGAATGCTAGCGTGGTGGGTGTACTTTCGCAGCGTGGGTCGTGTGGCTTCAGCAGCTGACCCTGCACGGCACACCCTATCCTGTCCCCCAGCTGCTTCCCACTCAGGGGAGGAGAGCATGAAGCCAGTGAGCGGCAGAGGCACACAGCGTTTGGGCACTCCCTCCTTCGCTGATTTACAAGGTCATGTTATCATAAAGACATTTGAGTTTGTTTGAATCACTGAAAAAGCCTATTATGATAACCATAAATGTATATGATTGAAGATTTGCAGTCCTGCTTGATTTGTGTGGCAAGAAGAGTTCCCATGAAGGAAAGACCAGGTCTTCCCTCATCAGAAAGTTTTACTACTCGCCAAGATCTCCAAGGTAAATTTTCTTTCCAGAGAAGACCGGGGGTGCCTGGGTAGCTCAGTCGATGTAAGCGTCAGGCTCTTGATTTTGGCTCGGGTCACCATCTCACGGTTTGTGAGTTCGAGCCCCGTGTCGGGCTCTGTGCTGACAGTGTGGAGCCTGCTTGGGATTCTCTGTCTCCCTCCCTCTCTGCCTCACCACTGCTCACACAATCTCTCAATAAATCAACAAACAAACAGATTAAAAAATATATATACCAAAGAAATCATTGTAGAAGCTACATATTTGTAATGTAAGGAATATATTTAGAAGATCACAAAGAAGCTGGGAATAGTGACTGCTACCGGGGCAGAAGCCTTGAGGAGCTCGAGGAAGAAGGGGCCGGGGGGGGGGGGGGCACCTATTTTCACTGTCTACCCTTTGTGTGCTACCTGTTCTAAATAAGTAAATTTTATCTTTTAAAATGTTAGTCGTTTTCGTAAATAATAGATGAGTACGTAGGTATAATGCTTGCTGTAATTTACTAGGCAAGATCACGTCACTGGATACCAGCACCATGCGGGCAGCCATGAAGCCAGGCTGGGAGGACCTGGTGAGAAGGTGCATTCAGAAGTTCCATGCGCAGCATGAAGGGGAATCTGTGTCCTATGCTAAGAGGCATCATCATGAAGGTAGGCATCTCTGCATGGTACTTTTCTTGACGCTGATTTTGCTGTGTTACTACTTCCTGTGGAAGCTTTCTCTGAAACAGTGGTTCTGAAGTTCACCTCAGGAAACTCGGGTCTGTTGACTTTTTGTGTTCATACGTACTTTGCATCATCCGGCCCAGAAAATGCTGCCATCTAAAGGAAAACTTTGTAGCCTCGGTGGGACAGAAGAATGAGATGACTAGAAGATAATTTCATAAAAACAGAAGAAAAGGAAGGGAAAAAGGTCATGTTCGCTGATCCTAAGGCTTCTGTATATAGAAAACTACATAATCAGGTACCACTTAATATCAAAAGAAATACCTGAGTCCTAAAGACAATCTGGAAGTAAGAACGAAATGAAATGTGCAAGAGCAGCTAAATTCCTGATAGGGGTCTCCCCGGCCCTCCTTCCACGTGATGACCGCCGAAGACGGCCCAGGTATTTCTCGAAGGCTCCAAAAAATGAGGGGACTTGACTGAGGTCACAGGGCAGCTAGACTAGACCGTAATTAACAGGACCGCTAGAGCCAAAGCCAAGACTTCAAAGTCCTGTGTCAGTAATAACAGCAGCCCTCACCGAGCACCTGGCCTTTGTCCGACGCTGTCCTTCTTTGTTGTATCTTGTTGCTTCTAGCAACAGCCTGTGGGCAGGCGTCAGGAACTCAAGTTATCAACGGGAAGGCGGACGCAGATGAAGTGACTGGTCAGCACCCGAGCTTAATCTGGGGTGTCTCCTGGCAGTCCCCCTGTCGTGCCGCTGCCAGAGTTCTTTGCACAGAATCCCGTCTCCTCTAGTGCATTCTGCTGTTTTGTCATACTGGTGAGAACAAGGGGGGAAAGATGCCTTTTCCTTAGCTCTTCCTCATTAAGTACTAGGTGGGGGAGGGGGAGAGAGACCTCTTCTTCACCTAGTCTCCTGATCTGCCCCCATGGACGCCGTGTGTCCGGCGCGGGGCGCCTGGCTAGTGGGCCTGGATTCCCCAGGGAGCAGCCACCGTGCCTGTGAGGGACGAGGGGCGGCGGAGTGTGCCCTGCAGCTCGGTTGGGCAGACTGTCAGCGTTTTGGCAGAAAGAACATCCCGACTCCTCATTGAAAACAGAGTTTTAGTTTGTCCTCTTCCCTTCAATGTGCATCTGTGACCTTAGCGTTTTACCAGTAGTGTGTGCTTAGACTCTGTGTTTTAAGACCGCTGATGAAAAAGTACAAATCGTAAATGACCCCTCTCCCCATTCCCTTACTTTTCTCCTCATCTTATTCATCTTTTTCATCTTCTTTATCCTTCTCAGAAATAAGCACACAATCCAGAACCTTGTGTCTTTCAGCATTTTTTTTAAGTTGGAAAGAATAAGAGGAAATAGAGGTTCTACACTTGGCAGAAATCAGTATTTAACCTACTGTTTCACTAGATCTGGTTTAAAATTTAAAAAATAGTAACAACAAAGAACAAGAAATCACCACGAGCAAACATGGTCAGTATCCTTGAGTCCTGAGTAGCAATGCCCTACACGGAACTCTGTGGCCTCCCTTTGTAAACAAAAGGGTTTACACAAATGTACCAGACACCGTGGTAGGTTTAAACAAGCGGGACCCACTGAAAGGAAACTCCAAAATGTACGAAATAGGTAAGATCGAAGGTAATCGATCACACTGAGTAAAAATCTCCTAAAATGTTGTGTTGAAATGGAAGAGCTTGCTAAAGAAATCCAGGTGTATGCTTAAACGTATCTACTTTAGTAGTAGAGATGTTTGACGTATTTCCAAATGAAATGGATAACCTTCAGGGGTCACAGCCGAGGTCAGATAAAATTCTGAAATCCTAAGCCATTCGAAACAGGAGTCCCGTTAGAAAGATTGTATTCGTTCTGCCTTTTAGGAACATACTGCGCAAAAGCAAGATGCACATAAGCACAGTGATTCATTTCCAGGACTCCCACTTTGCAGTAGCTTCGTGCAGCAGTTGACGGCACAAAGTAGTACCCAAACGCTGCGTGTACCTGAGACTGCGGAGGGGGTTTCATGGGGGAAATTGCTCGAAGTGAAATTCTGCCAAGAAAAATCAGAATCCACACTGTGCGTCAGTGACTCTCTAGCTCCCTCCCTCCACTCACTCACTCGAGGCAATTTTGTGGGGTCGTGAACGCGCTGGTTCTGGCTGGTCTTGGGGCTAGCGGTTCAACCCACAAAATTTGTGTAGAAGAGGATGCGAGAAAACACGGTAGGCTTCTTAAAATGGTTTAAGAGGGTAACCAAATTATATGGCTCCTTTTTTTTCTGAGCCGAAATGTTCTTTTTCAATATGTAGTATTTGACAGTTTTAAAATACAGTTGTTCTAAAAGATAAACCTGAAGTTTTATTGTAAGAGAACTTATTTTCACCTCGTTGATTTATACATTTTCTTCTGTTGTCTTGAAAGTGGAAACAGATTCTGTATCCAGAAGTTAAACCATTCCGCTTTTATTGTTTCAGTTTTCTGGTTAGCCTCTTTTTTTCCTCTGAAAAGATTTTTCTGATTGTTTATCTTTTGCTTCCTGTTGTCCCATCCACAGAAGTCATACTTCTTCTTACACACTGAACAACAGATTGGGGAATAGTACTGTGAGATGGTGAACAGTCCGTAACTTCAAGATGAATGTTCGGAGGATGCGTTTAACGTCACAAATTTTACTGTAATATTTTTATTAGCTTAGAGGGAAATTAAAGGCAACTTTTACACTTTAAAGATATCCTGTCTGTGCACTGTACTGTTTATTTTAAAGAGATCATTGTGAAACTTGTTTTGAGCTAATCAATGGTTTACACTCGTTTTCGCCATGGTCCTGAAGATTTTAAAAAGAACCTAGCTTGAGGGCCTAATAAGCCTTATTTGAAAAACAAAAAACAAAAAAACACAATATATTGAATTTGTTAGCATTTTGAGTAAAAAAAAAAAATGTGCTTTTAAAATGCTGTAATGTTTTAATATCATAAACTATTACTGACAACTTTTTAACATGCTGGTAGGAAAATCTTCAACTTAACAAAGTTTATTACTGTTATTATATCTTATCCTGCCCCTACTCTCTGATTTTTTTTTTTTTTTCTAAACATGCATTCTGTTTCCTTACTTGCCCACAGTGCTGAGACAAGGATTGGCATTCAGTCAAATCTATCGTTTTTCCTTGTCCGATGGCACTCTTGTTGCTGCACAAACGAAGAGCAAACTCATCCGTTCTCAGACTACTAATGAACCTCAGCTTGTAATATCGTTACATATGCTTCACAGGTAATCCTAGTTATAAGAAATCATTTTCAAAAAAAAAAAAAAAATCATTTTCCCTTCCCAAGTCAAGAGAAGTGTTACAGAAGCAACAGATCACCCTAGAGCTTTCCAGCCTTGTCAGACATTGCCGTTAATCAGCCCCGGGCACGTAAAATATAAAACTGAGTTGCTATTAACTGTTGGCTAAAAGCTTATTTATGATGCCAGCGAAGAGGGCTATACTTTGAATTCTCGTCTTAATACTAGTGACTTTTAAAAGGCAGCCGGAAGAATATAGGCTAGCACCGGCTTTGCTCTGGCACGACCGCCTGGTAGGTCGGAGAAGGGAAATCGATCAGTTCCCAGCGGTGACCCATGCAGGGTGGGAGTATTGAGGCATGATTGCTGGTCCTGTGTGTTTAAATCTAAAACTCTCAAATATACTCAGAGGCAATATTTTAGATTTTTATTCTCAGGCTTAAATTAACTTCTTGACGTTAGCCTTTAAATTGAAAGGTAATGAACATTTCCATAAAAAAAGAAAGCACAGAAAATTGAATGTTGATTTTAAAATGAATTTGTCATAAACTATATTGTTGTAGAGCACAAATTTAGGAAAATGATTACATTTCAAGTTATGTAAATATTTATGGGTGTGCTATATAAAAGTTTATGAGCTACTGTCAGAAGATATATAAAGTTGCTCTGGTTAAAGAGTCCCCTTTTATTACATTTCTTGATTATGTACTTTCTTGTTTAGGGATAAAAAAATGGGCAGCCCTGTTTGCCAACTGTTAATAAATCTGACCTCAAACTGAAACAATTTGAAAGTGATTACAGATGTGCCAAATTTCACCCCCCTAAGTGAAAGCTGATGTTTGACAATTTGTGAAACCTGTTTTGTTTGGATTTGTGAACACATGTGGTAACTCACAAGTGACTGCCAAGGCTGTAAATTAAAGCTCATAGGACTTGGAAAATCATCTAGCTCAGAAAACCTGCTTTTAGTCACTAGTAAGGGAGTGGATGGGAGCTGTCTAGGTGTTGGGAAAGTAAGATCACAGACCAGGGTCACTCTGAAGTTTTGTCCCAGGTTGTCTGTTGGAAGCTCTCACTTTGACTTGGAGAGGGATCTCTTAGACAAGGTGATCTAATCCTAAATGCTTTTGGTAACTGTATTGGCTCTAGAACTTGTGGAGTTTCTAATAGTTAGGGATGAGTCCCCCAGCCACCCCACCCCCACCCCCACCCCCACCCCCACCCAGTTTGCTATTCGTCTTGAGCCAAGTAGTATACCTCAGAGCTCTCTGGGCTTCCAGATATGACTATTGTTAGGAATTAGAATCTGGCAAATAATTGAAGACAGCTCCACTCGTTTGGGTCCTTCCTTTAAGACGGTACAAGTTCTTAGTTATTCATGATAATATACATACCATTAAATGAGAAAGATACTGTGGACTTGGAACCCCTCTAATGTCTTATCTGGTAATTACAATTTTGAAACAGTAGTAGTCAGATTTAAAGACAGCCCGTCTGTAAAACCGCAGACATCTTAATGAGTTGACTGAGAAACATCCCTCTTGGTCCAAAACTACGCGTGTTCAGTCTTGTCCATAATTGCAGATTGTTTCATCAGAGTGTTATCGGTCCTTTAAACGTACTCTGTTCTTTTAAAGAAAAGAGGCCATCTCGTTTTCTTAAACTAATAACAACTTGCTAAGTATTTTTTCTTGTATATTTCTTTCCTCATTATACAGAGAGCAGAATGTGTGTGTAATGAATCCGGATCTGACTGGACAAGCGATGGGGAAGCCATTGAATCCAATTAGCTCTAGCAGCCCTGCCCATCAGGCCATGTGCAGTGGGAACCCAGGTCAGGACATGACCCTCAGTAGCAATATAAATTTTCCCATCAATGGCCCGAAGGAGCAGATGGGCATGCCCATGGGCAGGTTTGGTGGTTCTGGGGGAATGAACCATGTGTCGAGCATGCAAGCAACCACTCCTCAGGGTAGTAACTATGCACTCAAAATGAACAGTCCCTCACAGAGCAGCCCTGGCATGAATCCAGGACAGCCCAACTCCATGCTTTCACCACGGCATCGCATGAGCCCCGGAGTGGCTGGAAGCCCTCGAATCCCGCCCAGTCAGTTTTCCCCCGCAGGAAGCTTGCATTCCCCTGTGGGAGTTTGCAGCAGCACAGGAAATAGCCATAGCTACACCAACAGTTCCCTCAACGCACTTCAGGCCCTCAGCGAGGGGCACGGGGTCTCACTGGGGTCATCGTTGGCTTCACCAGACCTAAAAATGGGCAATTTGCAAAACTCCCCCGTTAATATGAATCCTCCCCCACTCAGCAAGATGGGAAGCTTAGACTCCAAAGACTGTTTTGGACTTTACGGGGAGCCATCTGAAGGTACCACTGGTCAAGCAGAGAGCAGCTGCCATCCGGGAGAGCAGAAGGAAGCAAACGATCCCAGCATGCCCCAGGCTGTGAGCGGCGAGAGATCTGACGGACAGAGTAGACTGCATGACGGCAAAGGACAGACCAAACTCCTACAGCTGTTGACCACCAAATCTGACCAGATGGAGCCTTCGCCCTTATCCAGCTCTTTGTCGGACACAAACAAGGACTCCACGGGCAGCTTGCCTGGTTCTGGGTCGACACATGGAACCTCGCTCAAGGAGAAGCATAAGATTTTGCACAGACTCTTGCAGGACAGCAGTTCCCCTGTGGACTTGGCCAAGTTAACGGCAGAAGCCACAGGCAAAGAACTGAGCCAGGAGGCCGGCAACACAGCCCCTGGTTCAGAAGTGACTATTAAACAAGAGCCCGTGAGCCCCAAGAAGAAAGAGAATGCACTACTTCGCTACTTGCTAGATAAAGACGATACTAAAGATATTGGTTTACCAGAAATAACCCCCAAACTTGAGCGACTGGACAGTAAGACAGACCCTGCCAGTAACACAAAATTAATAGCTATGAAAACTGAGAAGGAGGAGATGAGCTTTGAGCCTAGCGACCAGGTGAGTTTGTAATGCGCTCTCCCAAGTGTACTAATCCATACCCATCACGGCTTCTCGTAGGGGCGTTTGGAGGCCTCGGGTGACTAGAGACAAATAAGCCTTCTGCTTTGTTGTCCTGACGTTGAAACAGACTTCATTCTCACTTCAGCTGCCTGTTCCACATATTCCTGTCTAGCAAAGAGCGACATTGTTGTAGAGCCGGGGCTGGGCTGACTTTTCTCTTCTTTTCTTTTCTTTTTTCGTAAGGGGCCAAGTGGTGAATATTTTTGGCTTCACAGACCACACGGTCTCTGCCACGGCTCTTCAGTCCCGTCATTGTAGCGCAAAGACAGCCAGAGACCTAGACACTGTGTAGACAAATGAGCACGCTGTGTTCCAGTAAAGCTTTACATACAGACGCTGGTATTTGGATTTTGCGGTTTTCGTGTGTCACAAAATACTCTTCTTTGGATTTTTTCTTCAAATATGAAAAAATGTAAATCCAGGGGTGCCTGGGTGGCTCGGTCCGTGGAGCGTCTGACTTCGGCCTAGGTCATGATCTCATGGCTCGTGAGTTCGAGCCCCGCGTCGGGCTCTGTGCTGACAGCTCAGAGCCTGGAGCCCGCTTCAGATTCTGTCTCTCTCTCTCTCTCTCTCTCTCTCTCTCTCTCTCTCTCTGCCCCTCCCTCACTCATGCTCTGTCTCTCTCTCTCAAGAATAAGTAAAACATTAAAAAAAATTTTTTTTAATGTAAATCCATTCTTAGCTCAGGGGCCATCCAAAAACAGGTGGTGGGCAGAATTTAGCCCACAGGCCAGCTGTAGTTTGCTGACCCTGTTACTAGCAGACGCCTGATTGGAGATAATCACTTCCTTGAAACTGGGCTTTGTTAGGACAGACTTAATTAAATTATTTCCCATCTACCTTGCTCTCTCTTAAAGATAAGCGTTTGGTTTTCAGACCTAATGAAGATCGCTGTACCTCTCTTTATTGTCTACTACAACTTCTGATTAATGCTAAAGAATCATTTAAAAGAAAAAAGAGTTCTTTCTGACATGATGGCTTGGCATAAGGTGTTTCTTGGGGACTCCGTGAAGTCTGGGTTAATGATCCAAGACTTCACCCTTCATTATCAACTCTGTCTAACCCCTGGGAACTGCCCTGTACTTCAAACCTTTTAACTGACTGGTTAACAAGTGAAGAAGCTGCATAGGCCTTTCTAGTTAAAATAGTTCACTAATTTGTCTTGAAATCTGGTTTTCAAGGGGATACTTTGTGTGACACGCCATCTTGGGGGACTGGGTGTGGATGGGGAGAGAAGAGAGCAGCACTTCCCTGCTAGAATGTTGAAGTCCGCTGAGTCAGCAGAGGCTGGCCCTGGGGCAGGGCTAGGATTGAAAGTAAGAATCAGGAAAGCTGAGGCCCTTCTCGCCCTGCTAGCTGGGCTCACTCCATGGTTCTAAGCGTTTAGCTTCCTTTGTTTCTTTCACTTTGATGTCTTGGCAGCTGCTGCCATTCCTATGAAACAGGTAGGATTTTCTAAACCTTTGTCCTTCACAAGGGAAACAGCCTAATTCTATAATCATCTTTGATAATTAATCCTTAAACTTAGAGGTCAGCGCAGGGTTCTGTAATACAGCTATTCTGTAATGCTGTAAATTCAAGTAAATTGGGGAAACTGAAAGTTTTAGCAGAAAGGTAATCGCAAAACCTTGGATAAAGTATAGTGTGAAACTATACTGACACCTATAAATGTTTTCATCTCTTGAGGTTTACTAGGTTAGAATATACAGAGCTAGTGGCAGACACATACTATCACTCAGGTCTCCCTAACACATGCTAGAGGCCAAGATGGTGACCCGTGTCGGCCACCTTAGCTTAGTGGCTGGCCCCTCCCTCCATACACAGGATTTATTTCTATCCCAGGCCTGAGGCCCTGGGGACTTAGAGGGTCAGGGAAGGGGGACACTGCTTGGCATTTCTATATTTAGTATATGATTACACTAACTTCAGGCAAACTGGAAAAGAAAAATTTGTTTTTAAAGTTCTTGAGTCACTTGCCATGTCTAATTGTTGCTCAGGGGAAACATTTTTCTAATCAGAATCATCTCACCTAGGGTACATAAAGCCCGGGTGTAATGAGCACAAATCTGTTATTTTGGATGGACCAAAAAGCAGTGTAGACACACACACACACACACACACACACACACACACACCCCACAGTATTTGGATGGACCAAAAAGCAGTGTAGACACACACACACACACACACACACATACACACACACACACCCCACAGTATTTGGATGGACCAAAAAGCAGTGTAGACACACACACACACCCCCCACAGTATTTTTTTCTTAATGAAACCCAGTCCCTGGCCTCACCCTCCATTCACTCCCATTTAAAAATAAAACTCCACCAAAAAATACTGCAGAACAAATTTAACATTGAAAACATTGCAGCTTGAAAAGAAAAGTTACCACAGGAAGTATGCATTACTTAAATTTAGATCAAAGTTAGAACGCGTTACTTTAAGGAAAAAACACTGATTCTTTTGCCTCCTGCTCTCCTTCACTATTCCCAAAACAGATTCATTGTATCTCCTTTTAACTGCTGGACCGCTTTGTTGAAGGTTTTTCTTTCATTTCCAGGGAATCTAAGTTTTTTATTTAATAAGGTGAACTCTTAGGGAGCCCGAGTTGTACACTTAACTGTCTTGTTATTTTGACTCAGAGAAGAGCCATTGACCAAGTTTGTGTTTAACCTACCACTAACTTATTAAGGGCAGGAAGTACTTCGATCGTGCTATTATACCTAAAATAGAGCTCTTTGCTGGGCAGAGTATTTAAACAACATTTGTTTCTACGTCATTTCGTCACCAGCAGGAAGCAGTGACAGAAAAATTTCCAAAATGTTTACCGACTGTTTTTGTTAATGTTTACTTGTTTTTGAGAGACAGAAAGAATGAATGTGAGTGGGGGAGGGCCAGAGAATGAGGGAGACACAGAGTCCAAAGCCATCTCCAGCCTCCAGCCTGTCATCACAGAGCCCCATGTGGGGATTGAACTCACGAACCGCGAGATCATGACCTGAGCCAAAGTCTGATGTTTAATCGAGCGAGCCACCCAGGAACCCCCCAGGTTTTCAGCTATGTACTTATTTGCCTAGTGGGGTGTGTTGATGTTCTCTCTGATGCTACTGGGCCGGTTATAATGAGGGTTCAGAATTATAAGGAATTTCTGAAAGGAATTTCTTCTTATCTGGCACCACTAGGCAAACCATATTTTAAGCTGGTAACGTCCTGAAAATTTTCCTCCAAATGTGGCAGAATTGTATAACCGTTTTGTAACAATTTTACCATTTCTTAACAATTTTTTGTTAGGCAAATGTGGTAAAATTGCACTTCTTATTTAAATTTTTGAAAAGATGTTTTGTAACTTATCAAAATACTTGTTATTAAAATGCATGTGCTCTTTATATTTCCTTCAGAGAGCAAGTTGATTTGACACATGAAAAATTCATAAAACCAGAAAAATGAAAAATTAAAGAAATCAAGTCCAATTTTCATTTTGTAGAACTTTTATAAAAATCTTTCTGACTCATTTTCTGCCTGAAATAGTTTAAACTAACTATTCAAATTGATGTGGCTAATTTGAGCATTCGAATAGATGCCTAAGCAAAACTTGGAAGTATCTTGGCGAAGCATTTTAAAGGAAGGCATTCCTCTTTCTGTTGTGAAGAAATCAGGCCTAACAAAGTAGACATGGACTGGAAGAACTTTTGATGAGAACTAAAGCTTAAAAAATTTAGGGAAGAGGGGGAAATATTTGATCAGGAACTTATGTGGTCAGATCTGTCCCTTCCACAACCTACGTGACTACAGAAGAAAATGCCATAGTTGTCAGATTTTATTGCCTAACAGCCAAAGGGGTTATAGTAGACATTCTGAATTTTGTCTCCTTGATGAAGAACATTTAAAGTACACTTAAGACAATTAGATGAATGTTAGATGTGTACTCCAGAAATTAACAAGAAATAAACACAAGCACAACAATATTATCTCTAGTGGGGAAAACTGCATAATACATTCTTCTGATGTAAGCTCAATGAATTCAAACAGTGTCTGTCCATAGTTATGGAGATCTAAAGAGCCAATTTCTTTTGAATATGAAACCAAGAAGTTCCTGCAAGGCTTTCTAAAGACTAAAAAGCATTTAGTCACTAGACTGACCCACAGTTGAATTTGGTCAGCTCTTAAAATGACAAAGATTAAAATTTGAAAATCAGTTTGAATACGTACTTTTTAAAAGTAAAAATCGGGGCGCCTGGGTGGCGCAGTCGGTTAAGCGTCCGACTTCAGCCAGGTCACGATCTCGCGGTCCGTGAGTTCGAGCCCCGCGTCGGGCTCTGGGCTGATGGCTCAGAGCCTGGAGCCTGTTTCCGATTCTGTGTCTCCCTCTCTCTCTGCCCCTCCCCCGTTCATGTTCTGTCTCTCTCTCTGTCCCAAAAATGAATAAACTTTGAAAAAAAAAAAATTTTAAAAGTAAAAATCAACCAGGGCTCCTGGGTGGCTCAGTTGGTCAAGCATCCAGCTTCGGCTCAGGTCATGATCTCACAGTTCTGTGGGTTCGAGTCCCGCATCAGGCCCTGTGCTGACAGCTCAGAGCCTGAAGCCTGCTTCGGATTCTGTGTCTCCCTCTCTCTCTGCCCCTACCCCACTTGTGCTGTCTCTCAAAAATAAACATTTAAGAAAATAACAAATCAAAATCAACCAAGGAAAATCCTGAATTTTAAATTTTCTAATTATTTGAAATTTAAACACCAATAAATTGATTTAAACCATCCAAACATATTTTAACATTTTATATGTATAACATTAGATTTATTTTCAACTCATTATATTAGACACAAGAGTAGGTTACAAAGGAAGAATCATGAATCTTGTCATTAGAACTCTATGAGGGGAGCACCTGGGCACCTCGGTTAGTCGTCAGACTCTCAGCCGTGGGGCTCGGGCCCCACATCTGGCTCTGTGCTGGGCGTGGAGCCTGCTTAAGATTCTTTCCCTCTCCCTTTGCCTGCCTCTCTGTCTCTCTCTCCCTGTCTCCCTGTGTCCCTCTCTCCCTCTCTTTCTCCCCCTCTTTCTCTAAAAAAAGAAAAAAAAAGAAAAAAAAGAACTCTTTGATACGGGTGATAGTTATTTTTCTGTTTGATGTGGTTTAAAGTATAATTCTATTTGCATGAAAAGAGTAAAGGTCAAAAGGAAAGGTAGGAGTCTAGACACAGGCTGTTGTAAATCTACATTGTAAAAACTTTCTTTTATACATACATACCTGGGATTGGGGGCAAATAGAAAATCATCCATTAAGGATAATATACTTTATATTTATTATTGTTTATCTGAACCGATTTATGTTGGCTGTTTCTCATCCAAGACAATCTGTGAAACTTTTTCGAGAAGTATCATATTATTTCAGTCCACCTCCTTTACTCCCTACCCTCTCCCCACACACACAATGAGCTTTAAAGGCCACTTAAAAAAAAAAAAAATACACAAGACAGCAGCATAGTAGGGAAACTTGGTTTCATAGGCCAGCAATAAACTTCAGTTTATTAGAACCTCTTTGTTATCTCTTTAGTTTAATGATACAGTTATAAAGATATTTATCACACATTTTTATGAAATATTTTTCTAAGTGCCTCGGTTAAGCATCTGACTCTTGATTTCGGCTCAGGTCATGATCTCATGGTGGGTTTGAGCCTGGGATTCTCTCTCTCTCCTTCTCTCTCTGCCCCTCCTGGGGACTCCCTCACCCTCTCAAAATAAATAAACTTTAACATATATATATTTTCGTGATAAATTAATGGAAATTTCACTGATCCTGGGCCGTTTTCTTAAATTCCAGGTTAGTATGGTTAAGGGAACTCATCTGATTGAGTGTCCGTTACTATATTCTAGGCACTATCCTTGAAGGGAAATAAATGTTCCTACTAATGTTTACTTACACCTTTTGTATTCAGCAAAAACACGACATAGATTTACAGTGGAGTCACTTTACATGTCATTTGATTTACATAAAATCGTCTGTTCTCATTCAGAAGAAGCGGTGGCCATGAAATGGTTAAGCAGCGTGAATAGTTTTGCCTACCGTTTTTCCCAATAAGTATGTACCTACAGAGCGATCCTGAGGTGGCTGACAAGAGCTTTCTAGGTTTGGGTTCTCTTGTGGCTCTGACTGTGGAAATGTAGCTACGTGGTTTTAAATGCGGCACAGCCCCTACTCTGTCATTTAGGACTCAGCTGAAGACACACCAGTGTGCTTTCACCTTGGAGGAAAAACTGGCCATGTTGCCCGTGGAGAGGGAGGGGATGTGGTGATGCATTGAGGTGTCTTCCTGAGGATTAAGTTTTAAGGGTCATTTTGTCTGTGTCTGTCTGTGCTTTAGGATGCTAACTTTGGAACCTAACCCGTATCTAGGATGTATCTTTCCCGTGTTTGATGCCTCCATCTTTTGTTAGAGATGCGTGGCCAATCTAACTAGAAAACGGTCTGTGATTGCTCCAGCCAACACACTGGGAGCTTCCTAGAAAGTGGATCTCCAAGGTGGTACGAAGCTAGTTGACGCTGAGCAAGGAATCAAATAAAATGTCACTTCCTAACTTGAGAAATACATCCACCAAGACTTCCCATACAGATATTACGTATGCCATAAATTGCAAAAACCATAGCAAATCCAGCCTCTATGTGGGGAATAGGAGTTCTACATAGAATAAAACTGTGAGCCATTTGTTTCAAGTGTGCCTCGTATCAGATGTAAACAATTTCATTTGAATTGCCCGTGTCGACAAAGGGTTTAGTCATGGTGAAGGACTTGAAGTCCACCCAGGGACTTTGGGGAAATTGCCTAACTTCTGTGTTTCCACCTACACATCCAAGAAATCATTCTTACCACTTTTTCTTCATTAGAAACTGCTTCTAACATTTAACTTACCCACTTTCGTTTGTAGTTCACACAGCCCGATTTTAAATACTTGGCACGTAGATAGGTTCTACTTACAAGAACGTAAAATAAGTTGAGCTTTTTGGAAGAAGAGTAGTAGGTATGAGATAGTGGTAATATTTATCTTACTATTTTGATGTTGTAATGGAAATGAAATTATTTCGGTAAAAGGAAAACCCTAAGAAACGTTACTTCTGCCTTCCGTGAAGTCAGGTTTAATAGATGCTATGTTTGGGGACACCGTGTTTTATCCTGCTTCCCTACATGTTGTCACCTAGACTGGTGAGTGGCTGAGAAAGCCACTGTCCTTTGAAACTGAAAGTGCAAGCAAGGAAAAAAAACACCAGTCAAACTGAAAAGGCAACGTTTAACTATTCATGGTTTCTCTGAGCTTATTTCGTGTCTTACCCCTGCTCTGAAAAAAGAAGTCCAAAAAGGAAGTGACCATTTACAAAATACTGATTTACTGTAAGTTTAGATCACATTTTATAGCAGTTTTTTGTTGTTGTGATTTCCTAGGCAGAGTTAACCACAAAACCTAGACCTGGACTGTAAGTTATAGCACACTCAGAGTTAATTAGAAATCTGCATACTCGTGATTAATTGAATTATCAGCATAAAATAAAGGGGAATTTATAAATTGCCAGTGAAACAGTGCCGGAAGGGAGCTTTCTAATTCAGTCACCTCCCTTTTTCTAGATGAGGAGGTTGAGGACTAAGAGATTAAGTTATTCGGCCTTCGTCAATTTAATTTTTTAAAAGATGATCGATGAACTTGTTAGGCCTGCGGGATGTGTGTGCGTCAGCATGTTTTGTTTGGCCGTGGCCGTGCCGTATGCCAGTTAGGTCTGTAATTGCAGATGCGCCCGTGGTGCCCACTCTCTAGTAGGACTGGATAAACTCTCCCGTTTGTTAACTGCAGCCTGGCAGTGAGCTGGACAACCTGGAAGAGATTTTGGATGATTTGCAGAATAGTCAATTACCACAGCTTTTCCCAGACACGAGGCCCGGCGCCCCTGCTGGATCAGTTGACAAGCAAGCCATCATCAATGACCTCATGCAACTCACAGCTGAAAACAGTCCTGTTACACCTGTTGGAGCCCAGAAAACAGCATTGCGAATTTCACAGAGCAGTGAGTATGAGATATTGATGGTTATGCCAAGAAATTCCCATATAATCACCATTAGAAACAGTGATTATTAAAATCTGATACAAACAGCTTAGTCACTTCAATGTTTTTGTGGTCAAATAGCACCATCTACTGTCCTGGTTCTTCAAAACACTATTCAAAATGGATTCTAGTGAACATGGCTTTCCCAGCATTCTCTTATGGTTAATTGAATCAACACGGAGGGAGACTGACCTACATAGATAAAGTTCTTTAGATGATTGTCATATTTCCCTTTATTTTAGCTACTGCCTTCAGAAATGGAGCTTAAAATAGACTTTATATATGTCTAGATATGACTAGATACTGGAAATATAGAAAATTAGAGAGTTATGCTGACTTTTTAGGAGTGATATGCTATTAAAAATTCTTACTATTTAATCATCATACATGAATGGGCTATATATATTAAAAATATCCTATCTCTTAAGAATCGTCCTATAAATATCAGTTTAAATGGAACTTTACCATAAACGTTTTCTAAGTGCATTTTAAGTTGGCTAATTTGATATAAAGCTTGAAGACCTTAGACTATTTGATAAAATACATTTTATTTTAGATTTTTGTGAGTTTAACATGAATTACTTCTTCACCATGATCACTTAATTTACAAACTCAGTAGTTACCTAAAGTCCAATAGTTTGAATGGGAAAAAATATCTTTCCCTTACAAAGAGATATAATTTATAGAAAGATAGATGACCTCTTCAGTGTTAACTCGGTGAACAGAATGGTTTTTCCCTCGTCAAGTACAATCAGATTCGTTGTTCAGCATTTATTCCCAAACCAAAAATGGCAACCACCAACCAAATCACAAAATAATCTTTAATTAGTGGACCTTTTCTCAAGTGATTCTTGATTATTCCAAAAGGGGTAAAACAAAATAGTTTTTGCTTGTTATCTCTTCATGAGGAATGGAAAGTAGTTAGGAACCATGGGAGATCACAAAGTCAAAGAGTTGGGAAGTGAGTAAGAAGCATACTACAGAGTTTATGCTCATTAACCAGAGGCATTAATGAAGGGCAGCATGGGAACTCATGGTTTCTCCTCCATTTGTACCTCCTAATGGAAATCAGATTATTGACTAGTAACTGAATAGCAAAACCTGAGGGAGTCATGATTAAGCATGTACATAATTTCCATTCCAAGCCCTAATTCTTCTAAATATTTTATTTGTTATTAATTGTTAAGAACTTATTTCTTTATTTTGAATGTTCTGTTTCATACTATGCTTATGTAATTCAGTGGAAATACTTGATATCGTTTAATCAAGTAGTAATAAACTGTCATTTACAATATCTGTATACTTGTAAAATTTAATAATGTTCTTATCAAACTACTGGTTGTGTGATTGGATAGTGCACACTGCACCGTGGGTTCTTGTTGGTCAACTGTAAGAATCGTTTCAAATCTAAACAGGTCCAGAATTTAAAGAAGCTGTATTTAGAAGATTAGACAGGGCCGTAAAGCTTTAATACTGACTTCAGGTAGCAGAGATCACACTTACAAGATTTAACTTGCAATGTGAATAGATACTTGTAAGCTAATTCTACTCCTAGGAAAGTCCAGTTAAGAAAATGATGTGTCCAAAGCACACATGTCTAGGTTTGGGATTGTGTGCAGGACATGTTTATAGCTTCATAGCTGTGACAGAACAATACTCCTAAATTCAAATAATGTAACACAGGGACGAAACCATACGAGCGGTCTGCTCAGCAAATACGATTGAATGTTAGAAATTAGTATTGGGGAGGAAATATATGATAAGTAATAGACACCTTTTTTCTCTCTTTTTGCAAGATTGTTGAGAGTTAAGTTGGAGACTTGTTGACTAAATTATGAGTCCACGTGAGTTTGTCTTTGATGTAGGCCTTTGGTCCTTGAGGTGCAGAGCTTTGATATTTTACAGACAGCATTTTCCCTACTGCTTCTGTTACTTTTTATTTTCCATTATCCTATATTAACCTTCAATTTTCATGTGTTTTCTCCTTAGCTTTTAATAACCCACGACCAGGGCAACTGGGCAGGTTATTGCCAAACCAGAACTTACCACTTGACATCACATTGCAAAGCCCAACTGGTGCTGGACCTTTCCCACCAATCAGAAACAATAGTCCCTACTCAGTGATACCTCAGCCAGGAATGATGGGTAATCAAGGGATGATAGGAAACCAAGGAAATTTAGGGAACAGTAGCACAGGTAAGGGCTCAAATGCACTGTTACTTTATTGGTGAGTTATTTAATTTCGTAATGATTCAGCCACATCAAACTAGTCGAATTTCTCAAATGGAATTTTTTATGTTAGAAAGTAATATTTGAACGTAAGAAAATTCTGCAAATTTTCACTGTGAGACTGGCATGTGAAGCATTGGAAAGCATTCCAGTAAGCTTACTGTTTTATTCTGTGATCATTACTTTCATAGGGTTTCTGATCACTAACCTATAGCATAGGCTGATTACTTCTATTCCAGTTTACAGTCCTAGACATCATAGAGGTGCACGTAAGATGATTTGATGAGTTGCTGGCATCTCATGTAATCTGCTGATAATCCCAAGCCTCCCTCTTAATTGATGACTTGTTTTTGAAGAATTTCAGAATGCAGGTTTAAAGTTCAGGCAACGTTTCATACCTATAAATGATACCGTTTTTCAGAAAACTATTCATTAAAAATAAGTTTAAATGGTAGTGTGTCTGGCCTTTTCGTACCTGATCCAGGGCTCCCTTTTCAAAGATACATGACTGCCTGTGCTCTGGTTTGGACCTTGACCTGCTGCAACTTAGCGTGTCTGCCAGGTTGCCCAAGCGCGTTTCCTAAGTGGTGACCGCTGTCCCAGCCGCTACCATGTTCCTAAACTCCCATCTCCTTCAGGCTAGAAACCATCTTAGCAGCATTGACTGCCATCACCACCTTGTCCTGTACCCTGTACCTATTTACCACGGACACAGTAGCAGGACGCTGAGTGTTCTAATGAAGAACTGCTCACAATTTACAGCTTTCTTTCTTTGTCAAGATGAAGTGCTCAAGACAAAGGCATTGAAAGAAGTAGCTAGTATAAAAAGAATTTCTATTTGTGGGTGTTTAGTTCTTTGTTGTGGTGGTGGTTGTTTTTTTTTTCTTCTAGCTTAGTCTGTCATCTCTGTATACACATCGCCATTTTAGACAGCTAATTGAAATTAGAGCTCAATTTTAAGGGGGAAAGCTGGATTTATTTATTTTCGGTTGTTGATGAGCAAGCGGTTCGTGGAGAAACGTGTACTGGGCTATATTAAAATAGTTTATTCCTTCAACAACTATTACTGCTCCAGGCCCTGACTACTTCACTAATCTATAGATTCACAGAAATGGTGCCACAGTCATTTTATATTTTAAGGCAGAGTATTGAGTTATATACATAAAATATTTATGCAACATTCTATAACAGAAAAGGAGCCAATGACTTCTTAAAAATGCCTCCTTGTTAGCAGAACACAGGAAGATCTGAGTTCTTGCAGGAATCTGAAGAAGAAATTTAAGGATACATCTATTTTCAAGTCGGGGCAGCCTGGCGATCTAGACTGTGAGGGTCATATAGTGCCTCTGCTTCGTTTCCAAAAACAAAGAGACCGAAAGAGACTTCGACCCCAGTTATTATGATTGCATTAATATTGTTGAATTATAGGTGATTTTTCCTTCTGCTTTCTAGACTTTATATAATCTTGCTATATTATTTAGGTAATCGATTTTTGGAGAAATAAAATGCCTATTCTCCCATAGTACATTTGTGTAGTTCAAATGTAATGTTCAAATGGTTTTTTAAATATATATTACTATAATATTGTTCTAAGCTTTTCAGTCTAATTAATCAGCCTTTATTCTTAATCATCCTAATGTAGCACATTCTCATTTCACCAGTGAGAAACCACCCATAATACATGTTTTCTCCATTTCTTGAATATACCCTCTTTTTAGTTATCACAATGAAAGTAAATGAAAGCAAGCCATCTATTTGAAAGCAGAACTTCTATATATCGGTCGTTCAGCATTTCAAAACAAAGGGTTCTCACTTGGAGTTTATCCCCTTTAGAATATCAAGTCTTAGCAAATATTTGGCCATTGTCCACATCCCAGGGCCAGGCCAGAGAGAGCAAACACTTGAGCCTGCGTGGAATATTGTGCTCTTCTTGTTGTGTGTGGCCCAAATAACTGTTAATATCTCGGGTGTAAAGGGATCTTTACCAATGTGCCCTAACCCCTTCTAGATCTATATAATCAGGAATGTGGTGGTCCAGGTATACTGAAGTCCCCCATAAGTAGGAGTTCCCTTGCCTTGGTTGTAAAAAACCGTGGTAGGAAGATCGTGTAATTTCTCAATGGTTTAGAGGCTACCTTGGTCAATTTTGAAGCGTAACAAATCAGAGTACCCTGGAAAGGATTTGAGGATTTAAAAATCTGACGTTGGCTTCACGGGATATTCTGTGATTTGGATTTATAATTAGAGTATTGACTATGAGTTTAAACCTTGTTTCTCTTAGCCTCACCTCCCTTTTGGAAAGTAAAGCACTGACGTGTAGATCAGCTAATGTGATTCACTTCCTGAGGAAGGAAGTTGGGGTTCTCCACACGCCACAGCACCTGTTTCTAAGTACATATGGGAACAATTTTAACAGCTTTTCCGAACTATAGAGAGTGGCAAGTCCGTGCTCTGAAAAACTGTAGAAACTGCCAATTCTTGTTGCTTAGCCAAGGGTCCACGTCTGTCCCAATGAAGGCATTAACTATTGGGCTGTGTAGACAGAGTGATGGTCTTACACAGAGTAAGATCGTCTAGTGCTCATACATGCTGACTGTGTTTTCAGTTACTCCATCTCTCAGTTTCCTTTGGCTTGCCTGCAGGAATGATTGGTAGTAATGCTTCCCGGCCCACTATGCCATCTGGGGAGTGGGCCCCACAGAGTTCTGCTGTGAGAGTCACCTGTGCTGCTACCACCGGTGCCCTGAACCGGCCAATCCAAGGAGGTATGATTCGGAACCCAACAGCCAGCATCCCCATGAGACCCAACAGCCAACCTGGCCAAAGACAGATGCTTCAGTCTCAGGTCATGAATATAGGTAAGGTAGTTCTAGTGCTCTGTACTTTTCATTTCTGTGCTTTCTTAGAAGAGACGAACCGCTCCAAAAGTTCTTTGCAGACATGCTCCTCATTTGCAGGTGATTCCCCCCATGTCAAGCTGTCGTAAGTGCGATTTTGCTGGGACTCTGTATAGAATCCTAGAGTCTCAAAGGTTTCCCAGTTACATCAGAGAAGTAACTACCTCTGTGGTGCTTTATTTGTATCAAATTCTCTAATTTCAACTTTCGTGGGGAGTGAATCAGAGTGCCACACTGCCAGTGTTACATACATGATGGTCGTAAGGAGCATCTCAGCGTTACCGTAGTGGTTCCTGACTCTGGGTGATCATCAGAATGCTCGCAGGACATTAAGATGCAGATTCTTAGGACACCATCCTAGGCTATTAAACCAGACTTTCCAGGGTCCTCACTGAAGGTACGAGGTCTTCTAGGGCATCTCACAAAATGTGAGGATCACTAAAATTCTCTTCGGATACAGTTCTCATGTTATTAAAATTAATGGTCTAATACATTATATGACACCATTTATATGAAATGCCAAGAATAGACAAATCTGTAGGGAAAGAAAGTAGGTAAGTGGTTGCCTAGAACTGGGGGTCTGGGGGAACTGGGGAGTGACTCCTAATGGTCGCGGGTTTGTTTGGGGAGAATGAAAATGTTCTAAACCTGATTGTCGTAATGGTTGTACAGCTCTGCAAATATACTGAAACCCACTAAATCATATACTTTAAACGGGTAAATTGTATGGCACGTGAATTAGGTCTCAGTAAAGCTGTTACCTGAAAAAAAAATAATGGTCTGTACGACTCATACTTGAGATTATTTTCTTAATCATTGACATATTAAGCTTCTTCTAAATCTTGCACATTAGCATAATTCAGATAAGTTCATGTTTATGTACTTTTTCATATACTTAGAATATTGCACAATGAGTAAGAGCTAAATCATTAACGGAAAGGTACCAGGATTGTTTTGACAAGACAACACAGAATTCTCATCCTACCTCTGGCATCCGCTTTCTTACCTAGTTATGTAATTGCTCAGCACATATTGGCTTATTGTTTCTGAGAGGTGACATTCAGATAGCCTTTCTACAGAGAATGTACTTCAAATTGATGAGTGGTTTCCAAACATAAATTCATGTAATTTATGAAAGGCTTTTATAGAAAAATGCTGAAAATGACCAGATTTTCATGCAGAATTCAGCTGGGAAATTTTTAATGTATTGATTCATTCATTTAAATATCATAATTAAGGGGCACCTGGCTGGCTTAGTTACTAGAGCATGTGACTCTTAGGGTCACAAGCCCCATGTTGGGTATAGAGATTACTTGAAAAGTTAAACACACACACACACGATAATTAATAAATCTCTCATATCCAGAAATTTAATTTTTTCTCCATGTTTCTTTATTGAAGGGCACCTCACCTGGCCTTTGAGCTTTATTGTGTAACTGAATTTCTTTGATTTTTAATAAATTCAGAAAGCCATGAACTCCACAGAAAGTTGTCTCTTGTAATGGAAGTCTGGTCTACACATGACAACAATAAAATCATTAAAAATCTCATGTCATCCATTAGCTTTAAACCTCTAAAAGGAACTAAGAAAGGGCACATCTGACCTGCCTGAGCCTTCTTGCTGTTCTACCCCCTTTCTTCTAGAAGAGCTAACTGAATTACAGTGAATGAAAGTTCAAGAACAAGTGATCTAGCACTTCTTGAAAGTATGATCCAGGACCCCAAGCCTTTCAGGAGGTCCACAAGACTAAACTGTTTCCATAATAATTCTGAGACCCTACCGGCCCTCTTCACTCTCCCCTCTCTCATAGTTGCATGCTGTGTGGTGGAATGTGGGAGCACATAGGATGCTCTGGCTCTCCTCTGTCAAATCTGTCAACCACATTCAAGTGGTCCTCACGATGTAAAACAAGAAGCGCCTGGGTGGCTCAGTCGGTTGAGCGTCCGACTTCGGCCCAGGTCACGATCTCAGTTTGTGACTTTGAGCCCCTTGTCAGGCTCTGTCCTGACAGTTCAGAGCCTGGAGCCTGCTTCGGATGCTGTGTTTCCCTCTCTCTCTGCCCTTCCCCCACTCATGCGTGCTCGCTTGCTCACTCTCTCTCTCTCTCAAAAATAAAATAAAAAATAAAAATAAAAAAAATTTTAATGTTAACAATACCAGTAAAAGGGTTTTTTTCATTTTTCATTAAAAGATCTGGTTTACAGGGTACCTGGGTGGCTCAGTCGGTTAAGTGTCCAACTCATGATCTCAGCTCAGGTCTTGATCTCAGTCATTGAGTTCAGGCCCTGTGCTGGGCTCCACACTGGGTGTGAAGCCTATTTAAAAAAAGAAAAAAAAAAAAAAAAAAAACCTCTTGTTTATATTAACATATAGTGGATTTATTATAATGATTTTTAAATGAAGGAATAATTGTTTTTTCTACTTTCCAGTGTTAATTTCCCATACAGTGTCAATCAGATATAACCCACATAAACTAAAGCTTGTTTCTTGAAGAATGTAAAAGGTTCTCTTTGCAAGAGTTTAGAACTGCCACTCTATATGTTCCCTAAAGTGAGTGAAAAGCCTTGAAGTTTATTGCCTTTGTTAAATTTGGTCTTACTATTTTCACCTAAATATTATTACATCTGGTTTTTTGTTGTTTTTTTTTTTTTTTTAGGTTTACTTATTTATTTATTTAAGTAATCCCTGCACCCAACTTGGGACTCAAACTCATGACCTTGAGATCAAGAGTCACATGCTCTTTCAGCTGAGCCAGCCAGGCACCCACATCTGTCTGTTTCATTTTCCATAAACCAGATATTTCTCTATATATTACATAGCAGAAATAGGCACTTTCTTGATTACAGGTTATAAAGTTTTTTGATTTTTGTCTTCTCTCTTTAGGGCCATCTGAATTAGAGATGAATATGGGGGGACCGCAGTATAGCCAACAACAAGCTCCCCCAAATCAGACTGCCCCATGGCCTGAAAGCATCCTGCCTATAGACCAGGCATCTTTCGCCAGCCAAAACAGGTGAGTCCTGAGTACCCAGGAGCTCCAAGAGAACAGTGGTTCATGAGTTCTGGAAGTTATTTTATTTTTAAATGTCTATTTATTTTGAGAGAGCAGGCACATCTGCACTCACATGAGCGGGGGAAGGGCAGAGAGAGAGGAGGGAGAGAATCCTAAGCAGGCTCTGTGACTCAGGGCTCGATCCCACCGGCCATGAGATCATGACCTGAGCGAAATCAAGAGTTGGGCACTTACCTGACTGAACCACCCAGGCACCCTGGTAACTTATTTTAGACCTCTGCCAGAAATTAATCTTTTCCTTCTAAATAGTTGGGTCCTGACCAGTTTTCACATATTCAGACTATAATCGTCAGTTGTTGGACAGGAGGTGAGGGGGTAGGGGAGGGAGAAATCCAGAAATCAGTTACTTCTAGGGCATACCTTTAAAAAGTTATAATTTAGTTGGAAAATAAAAGATGTACATTAATAACTATAAGGTAGTATGTACTGTACTATAAATGGTATAAGAGAAATCAAACAAATTACAAGAGATCATCCAACTGGGGTGACCGGGGAAGGCTTCAGAATCCTGAAGGAAAGGTGTAATTCAGGAGGTAGACATGGCAGGAAGCCAGCCCAGTGGGTAAAAGCAGCATAATCAGGGCCTGGATGTTACAGAAACAACACGGTATGTTTAGGGTAACGGGGAATAGTCTAGTTTTCTGTGACATATATATCACCACTTAAAAAATATACAGTAAAGGCAGTATGGGAAGATTTGGCAGGAAGAGTAGATTAGTAATTGAATAGATTTATAGAAGGTTTTCAATACCTAAGAAACAAAAACAGATGAACATTTGGAAAGGGGGGGTTGGAAGAGATAAGGAAACAAACCATAACAGACTATTAGTGATAGAGAACAAACTGACGGTTGCTGGAGAGGAGGTGGGTGGAGAGATGGGTTAAATGGGTGATGGATATTAAGGAGGGCACTTGCTGGGCTGAGCATTGGGTGTTACATGCATAAGTGATGAAACACGGAATTCTCCTGAAACCAATACTGCACTATATGTTAACTGACATTTAAATTTAAATACAAATTTGAAAGAAAGAAAAAAGAAAAAGAACGTCTTAAATACCACGCTCTGAAGAATTCAGACTTTTGCATTAAGCCATTAAAAAAGTTTTTTGGAAAAGGAAATGGTATGTGATCTTGTTTTAAGGTTTTTTTGCTTCTGATTATGTCAAATTTTGTTTCTTTGTAGGTGATCTTTTCTCTTGTTGCTTTTGAAATATTCTTTGTATTTACTGTATGTGTTGCACTTTCACTACAGTGTGTCTGGGTGTGGATTTATTTATACTGCTTGGTATTTGGCATGTTTTACTTGTTTTTACCCCGTAGATTCATGTTTTTCATGTTATCATCTCTAGCACTGTCCCTTTCCATTTTCTTTATTCTTTCCTTCTGAGATTCTGGTTAGACATATTACACTTTCTCTTTCTATGCTGGATTTTTTTTTAAATTCTACCCTCCATTTTTTTTATATGTATACATATTTATTTTTGAGAGAAAGAAAGAGACAGTGTGAGCAGGGGAAGGGCAGAGAGAGAGGGAGACAGAATCCGAAGCAGGCCCTAGGCTCTGAGCTGTCAGCACAGAGCCCGGTGCAGGGCCCGAACTCACAAACTCAGCAAGATCATGGCCTGAGCTAAAGTTGGACGCTTAGCTAACTGAGCCACCCAGGTGCCCCCTAGCCTCCATATTTCTTAATCCATGTATTTTCTATCTCCTTGTCTCTCAGTACATCAGGATAATTAATTTATTATCCAGTTCATTAATTACTTCTTCATCTATGTTTAATCCAGTTACATTTTTTATTTCTTTTTTTTTTTTTTTTTTTAATTTTTTTTCAACGTTTATTTATTTTTGGGACAGAGAGAGACAGAGCATGAACGGGGGAGGGGCAGAGAGAGAGGGAGACACAGAGTCGGAAACAGGCTCCAAGCTCTGAGCCATCAGCCCAGAGCCCGACGCGGGGCTCGAACTCACAGACCGCAAGATCGTGACCCGGCTGAAGTCGGACGCTTAACCGACTGCGCCACCCAGGCGCCCCACATTTTTTATTTCTAAAAGTTTTATTTGCCAGGTCTACTTTTCAGTCTCATTATTTGCTTATTTCCGTGATTCCATCTTTATATCTTTAAGCATTACATTCATCATTATTTTCTGAATTTCTTTATCTGGTAATTCTGATAACTAGGTTTCATAGAGGTCTAACTCCAGTATTGACTCTCCCTCAGTATGGCCTGTTTCCCTGAGTATTTTGGTAATCTTGCATTGGGAGTTCTTAAGTTGATCTTGGTTGGTGAAACATCTAGAGTCGAAATTGAGGAAACTTCTCTTAAAAAAGCAAATTTGCAGTGCTCTCTGCCAGAGGTGGGGGGTCCATTCCACGTTCCCTCTGTTCAGTCCAGCAGCCTCAAGTTAGTGCTTTTATTTTGCTTTGGCCCAGAGCCCCAGCTCTTGTAACTGCTCTATGGATAAAAACACACCTATCACCAGTAGCTTGGGATGCTCAAGGTTTAGCTCATAGGTGGTTTTTGTTTTTGTGTTTGCCTCTTTGAGAGTTCCATTATTCCCTGCAAAGCCAAGGTCACAGTTATGTCGTCTGCATAATCTCGTTTTTAGCAGTGCACTAACTGCAAGCAGACTTGAGGCCTAAGTGATGGTCCTGCTTGGCTGGTTGGGTGAACAAAGCAGCTCCCCAGGCAGAGAGATGGGAGCCTAAGCCAGAAGGCGGTGTGGGAACTGAAAGGGTGTGCGCCGTGTTTTCCAGGAAGTAAACTTGTTGGAAAACAAGCTGTAGCAATTTGGCCTTGAGGCCCACATGTAAAGAGCTGGGGTTGAAGGCTCCATGAGGACCCTACTGCAGACTGAGTGTTTTGTCCTGGTTTATTGTCCTAGATTATTCTGGTTTAAAGTTATGTAATATTCTTATCTAATTCACAGATAATGAAAGTCAGCAAGGTTTTTGAAATTTCATAAGAGTTGAGTACATTTTCAGAGTTTCTTATTTGTTTTTTTTAAAACTACAAGTTTCAGAGTGAGTCCTACTCTGAGATGTAACGCTTTTATCATAGTGGGCTTTGCACAGCTCAGAAGCGTGGTATGATACCTGTCTGTTTTCCTTCCCTTATCTTAAAGGAGAGTAAAGGATTCAGAAGATTCAGTGAAGTTTAAAAACAAACAAAAAAAAAAAACCCCAAAGTATCAGAAAATGAATAAGATCCCAGCAATAAGACATCTGAGAAAAAGTCGAGCGCTAGTTATTTCACCGAAACAAAAGACCAGGGAAAGTGCTTACTAACCGTCTCGAGTACATAAAGGAGGAGGCTCACTTACCAACTGTATTCCTTTCATCATGGGAAGAAACTAGTATTTTTTTAAGCCTGCGGTGCCTCTGAATCACGTCTGGGGTCTCCTTAACAGGCGGGTCTGGGTGGGGCCCAGGGCTCTGCATTTTGAGAGAGACCCAAGAAGATGCCTGCATCTCTGGCCCTCCCCCTGCACTCTGAGCAGAAATGAGGCAGGAGAAGGATGACAGAGCAAGAACCGCGTGCAGTCACTGTGGCTCTCACCGGACCAGCCACCAAGGCAGCGTGCAGCTTCCATCACCGGGTCTGTTGGGAGTAGAGCATCGCACAAATAACCACTGTAGTAATAACTTGGAAGCAGTACTTTTTCGGGGTCCTCCCAGTTCTTTGAGTCTAATTTGATGGAGTCCGTGAGTGTTAAGCTGTTTCTAAATATGTTTATCTGATATGTTAAAGAGCCACCCATTTCCATGGAAACTTGCACATAATAGAAATGTAGTACGGTAGTTAAATGCAGCATCTGATAGTTGTTTTGGGGTGAAATGTCAAAGATTAGTTTCCAGAGAATACTAGGCACAAAGTTAGGATTTTCCCTGTTGCCCAAACAGACGAACATTCTGTTAAAACAAAAATGGAAGAATTGCGGAGTTTGTATGGAGCCCAGTCACCATGTAAGCATGTTCGGTTTGCTGTGCAAGTTTCTGGGTCTGGGCACCAACCCTGTTCTGCCGTTGCTCTGGTTACGCTGTGTCAGGTTTCTTTGTATGAGAACTGTGTGGACAAAATAGAATGTGTTCATCACTTCTAAAGTCATTTCAGCTTTTCCAGCCGCTTACCCCCCATCTTTTATTTTAAATAATTCAGTTTGGAAGAAATTTATGGCCAACTTTATGGTAATCTTATTGTCATAGAAATTCAGAAGTGATGGATAACAAAGGTTTTGACTATGTCTCTCTTTTGAAAAGAAAAACGGTGCTTTATCATCCCGCCCCTTTTTTTAACTCCCCTAAGTATCATCATTAACATTTTATAGTTTTACTGCCTACTTAGGGGTAAGTTTTTAATGTTTTATGAACCCAGCTTAGTTTAAGTACACATTTCCAGAAGACTATAGGTTAGCCCTTGAATCTCAAACATAATTCTCTTACTCATTTATTTATAGTTGAACTTGCATTTTCTGTAGTTCCATTGAGTTTTATTTTCCTCGATGTCATATGTAAAAAAGATGTTTAAAATATAGCCAGGGCTCCCTGGGTGGCTCAGTCAGTTGAACGTCCGACTCCTGATTTCGGCTTAGGTCATGATCTCACAGTTTGTGGGATCGAGTGACAGCTCTGTGCTGTCAGTGCAGATATATTGACATACTTATCAAATATGCTTTGATATATTTATCAAAATAAGTAAAATAAAATATAGCCCAAAACTTATAAAGGATTTTTTGAAGATTTCTGTTGGATTTATAAAAGTGGCTTTCTCTTCAAATACAGTAGCTGCCCTCCATGAAAAACTTGCTTTCACATTAAGTTCAAAATCTGAGTTAATTTGGTTTTCTTTTGTTTGAAATGCATCTAAATAAAGTTTCTTTTGTTGTCTATTTCTTATCATGTAGTAGCTGCTACTTTTCTGCAGAATTTTGGAAATAACATGAAAAGTGATGATAATGGTCAGGTTTCTCAAACAAGAGCTCAGAATTGACCTTATTCCCCTTTAAAAAAAAAAAAATGTTTATTCTAAGAGATTGTGTGTGTGCATGCATGGGCAGAGGAGGGGCAGAGAGGGAGGGAGAGAGAGAATCCCAAGCAGGCTCTGTGCTATCAGCATGAGCCCAGTACGAGGCTGAATCCCAGGATCTAAGCCAAAATCAAGAGTTGGACGTTCAACCTACTGAGCCACCCAGGCGCCCTTATTCCCCATTTTGTCTCCATCCTTACTGTTTTTTGGTAGTTCATAAAGTGTACATTTCAAGAAATGAGGTTTCTTTTGATGATAGCTTTATCTTCTGCTAGTTTGTTACTTAATCATTTCGCATCAGCCCATGGCCTGCGTGTGTTCTTTCCTTTATTCCTCTGAATTTCGTCCTTGTCTTGTCTAGATTGTGACTCTATTTGTAATTGCCCAAAATGCAGGAGAATAAGTTCTTCATTGTGTTGGGGGACATTTATAAAGTTGGGATTGGAAGTCTGGATTGGTATTTTTTCCATAAGCCAATCATATTATTACATCTCTAAGGGAAGTGATATAACTCATGGTATACCCAAATTTATCATATCAACCACAATGCAATGTATCTTTCTGATTATAAGATACGATATCCTGGCTAGATCAGGAGCCCTTTATTTTCATCAACTGGAAACTTACTGAGCCTATGCAGTTTCAAGAACTGGGCCAACAGAGAGACTTAAGATCTCCTCACTTGGTACAGTCTGAAGTTGATATTTTAACATCAATACCAATATCGATTTTAAGTGAAAAGAAAGGACGAGGCATGGAATGACAAGTGTTGGCCTTATAGTGGCATAGATGGCATCTTCTGGAAAAGGATCAATTGCCCAGGGTGGCTGGGGCTCACGGGGAAATTGTGGACATTGAGTTTGTAGAGACTAGGCTTTACCAAAGTGTGTGCGTCCTTAAATTCCACCACCACCACCTGTCCAGGGACTTAGACATTTTCCTGGAGAGCTAAAATAAGAATTTTTGAGTCATCCCAGCAAAATTTGTTTTGGAAAAGGAACCTAACAGCATTGTCTGAGGAGAATAGGAGAGAGGCTATAAGCAGGGAATTATTTTGAGATTCCTCAGCCTGAGCTGACAAGGAAGAGCCCTGACCAAAGTAGGAAAGCTGGAGGTACTGTTGGACGTTTCAGTCTGTGTTATGTATTGCTTTGAGGTTTGTTTTTTTTAATTAAGAAAAGCATGTAACAAAAATGGGTTATTTTATTATGTTGGAAATTGTTTTTTTAATTTAAGCTTTGGATGTATCTTTCCTACGGTGGAGTTGCCTTGCAGAGGGTGACCGTACCTCCCTTTCCTTTTGACGCTGGGTTTCAGTCCAATGCAAGACTGGGGGGTGTGGGTTCAGGCGGAACCCAGCAGCCTTCCTAGATTTAAGAGAGTAGATTTCACCTTAGCCTGTCAGCAGTGGGGATCTAGAGGGGTCTGGGTGGGGAGGTCGTGTTTGGTGTGGGAATGAAGCTTCCGAAAACAGAAGTTGAAAATTAGGGAATAAGGCAGACCAAGAAAATAACTTTAATGCATTTAACTAGCTACCATCTTTGGGGAGTGAGGTCCCAGGTATAAGTGATTTGGTAAACACACAACATCCACTCTTGGCTGACTCGACCTCTTTTCGTGAAACTTACCACATCCAAATGTTGGTCACTCCTCTGCAGAATTTCCTCCTCTCTTTGCTTCTGTGATATGCGGTTCTATTGTTTTTCTCCTCCTTGTTGCTGCTTTTCTACACTGCACCTTCCTCCCACTCCTTAAGTGTAGGAACAGCAGACTGATCTGATCACATCTGTGTTTAAAAACTTAAATTCCAGGAGAGCATGGATGCCAGAGAAGCAGGAAGGGCAGTAGGGAGACTTTTCCAGGAAACGATGTCTTACTGAGGAGCAAGGCAATGATGAGAAGAGGCAGGTTAGAAAAGGCCCCCCAAAAACCAGAGCACGAGTCTCAGAGTGTTAGCTACCTTTAGCAAGGCAGGACCATTTGAGTGGAACCCGGTGGCCGCACAGCACACGCGCTCAGCCTGTGGTAGTAGCCCGCGGCAAGGGAGGCCCGGGGATGCAGGCTTAGAGCCAGGAAGGGCAGGTGAGCAGTGTCATGAAGGGCGCATTCAATTAGGTGATTTCCCTCACAAGTTACTGGGGATAAATGGAGAGTATAAATTGTTCTTTAATGCACTGATTGCAAATGTTGGAAATCAATTGTTGGCTTTCATAGTCAGCATTTCGGGATCCTAGGCCAAAGTGGCATGCCAAGCTGTCTTTAGAAAACATGGCATATTAAACTGGGTTAGATAAATAACTTCATCCCTTGATGGATCTATTCACACTTGCTTAAGAATGAACTTACTTACTTGTAAACTTTTCTTTTCTCCAAAACATCATATGGTAACTCTAAGAGTACTAATTAGACCATTTTGGCAAAATACAAGTATCATTTTCCCTTTCGATACTGAAGTAACTCAGAAACTTTTCAAACCCCCACCACAAACAACTTGTCATTTAATTTAAATTTTAGGAGTTTTATGTACCATGGGTTTGGAGTTTAGTGTTACAATTATATCACCTGTGACCTTTTATAATAATATAATCTGCACATTCATGATCTACTTTGGTTGACTCAGAAAGGCCAAGAGCCGCACTTCCTGGGGGCCTTAATGAATATGTTTGCAAGGCCTGCTTATGCATGACTAAGAAGTTTCCTATTAGTCCGACCAGAGTTAGTCTAGCGACAGCTGAATTCGAAAAACTTAATGCAGCTTTTCTTCTTATAGGTCTCTAGTCTCTCCCAGGTGAGTCATCACAGCCACGTATGAAATAAGACTGTTTAAATGAAATTTGTCTTTCCTACCAAAGTTCAGAAAAATCCTTTGATTACTTCAGGGCAAAGTGAATACATACCTATGCTTGAGAAATCCGTGTAGATTTGTGGAAATGCAACGATCAGGAGGGCCCTGGCAGCACGCGCGTCTGTGTAGGAATCACGGCTTGGCAGTGTCTGCTTGTGCGATCTCCCCGACATGTGGGTTAACCCCTCTGAGCCTCAGCTTTGCCAGCTTTAGAGTGGGGGCAGGCAAAACGAAAACCATACACTAGATGCCTCGATTGGCACTGAGTAGAGTGTGTCTGTCACTGTGACTTGTCATTTTGTTCTGTTCTGGCTGGTAGAGCGTTGTGTTACACAGACCCGGAAGTCAGTAGTTGATGTTGGTCACCTTTTGTCCCTAAGGGAAGAAAGCGTTCTCTGACCAGCTGGCTTTTCCAGGGGCCCACGGTGAAGTTTGTGTCTTCACAGGCAGCCATTCGGCAGCTCTCCGGACGACCTACTGTGCCCACATCCTGCAGCAGAGTCGCCCAGTGATGAAGGCGCTCTCCTGGACCAGCTCTATTTAGCCTTGCGGAATTTCGATGGCCTGGAGGAGATTGACCGAGCCCTCGGAATACCCGAACTGGTCAGCCAGGTGCGCACGGGCTGGGGGTGGCGGGGGGGGGGGGGGGTTTGCTGAGCTCTCTCAAGGGCACAGACTCGTCCGTTTTCTTTGGTTCACAGATGCTCTGCGGTCTGCTTCTTAGGGCACTTGTTTACCTCCTAACAAGCTGGCTCTGTTTTCTTTCTTGCCCTCCTTGTTACCCCCACGTAAACGTTTGCCCAAGGATGGAGAACACTGAAAATGAGCTTTCATTAAATTTAGGCTATTGAGCTGAAAGGCAGAAAGTCAAGGCCAGCTCACCTAATGACGTAGAGGGACACACAAGGAGCAGAGAACAGAGAAGTCTAGAACAAAACACTGCCGCCCCAATGACCTAGAACCCTTTCAGCTAAAAACCCAGTTGGCATCCACGATGATCATATTCATCTTTACATTTGTGGGCTGGTGAGAAGAAGCCAGTGTGCTAAAAGAATACTTCGCACACAAGCTAGCAGAAGTCATTTTAGAGGTAGCTAGAGCTCATTAACCATTTGACCTTTGTGTGGGTTGAGCCCATAATAATTTGGGGGGATATTTAAACGTAAATGGGAAGACAAGAAAGTGCTTCTTAAGCTTCCTCCTTCTGATAGTTTGTTAAAGCAATTCTCTACTTTAAAGTATTGCTACTTTATAGCAATAATATAATAAACAGCCTAAACATAGCCTCGAATGTGGTAACAGTATTTTCTGTGTCTGGCTACCCAGCTAAATTTGTGGGAAGCAGGCATCCTGGTTTACTTTATAAAGAGGAACAACAAATCTAAACAAAATCTAACCAAAAGCTATCACAGTCTCAGTACTGTCTTCCTCTTTGCTCATCATCTTTATTTCTTACTGCTAAACAGTAGCTTCCAGCGTCCAGTATACTTAGACATATGACGTGTCAGGAGGATGTCAGAAAGGTGATGCAAAGTCATTGGAGGCTTCTCTAAAGCCTAGAAATCATACTGTCATAATTCCCACCGTTCAGCAGACAGAAGTGGGAGTTAAGACTTGTCGATTCATATCAAGAACAGCAGAATGGGAAGAAATGACTCAAGAGGCTACATGATATAATGTGAAATAAATTGAGAAAGGAGAATGGAATTTAAATATTTCCTGTGTGGCTAGTTTGCTTTTGCTTTAAGTGGTAGCTAGAAGTCAGCACTCAGTATTTTTCTCGAGTTTTGTCCAAGTGACTTTTTTTTAAAATGTGGTTATTGGGATTGTTTGTAGCGTCGTTTCTATCAAAACTGGTGTCCTTTTGTCATTTAATATTTTTAGTCGCCTTCATTTTTTCATTCATTTGTATTCTGTTTTGTCTCATCAAGTCCATTGTCAGTATAATGTCATCCTATTAAACTGAATTATAGAAACATTTTTCGGTGGATTTGGGAAATGGAGAGTACGAATAGACTTTATTTGTGCACATGAGAGTTGTGTGTCTTCTTTAAAAACTGGAAGTTATTTCATTTCTTCTCTGTTGAAGATGGGCAGGTATTTAAAGTTCTAAGATAGTTTCGTGAGTGTAGTTATTCAATTCAATAATGAGTTCAGTAATTCAGTAATCAATGGTGTCCCCTGGGGAGGCTCCATCCACATACTTAAAACTGTGCTGGAGAGGGCAGTGGGCCCGGGTCTCGTGGGTGGACCTCAGGACCGCGCTGACGTGAGCCAAGGATCATGGCCAGCACCAGGCCCCTGCTCTAACTTGGGTAGACTGGTTTGAGGAAGGCCTAGGACGTGACCATGTTAGAGAAAGCGTTAAGAGACGTTTTTGCTCTTGAGTCCTTCCCTCCTTATATCAGAAGGGTTGTAGCAATTACCCCTAGAAGTAGAAGGGAGAGGAGAATAGAATTAGCAAGTATCTGTTTCCACCCTAAACACAGACACCGAGGGCCACTTGGGGGTGAGGTGTTCCCCCTTGGAGAAGTTGTAGATTTTCTATACCTGCTTCATTCTGACCCAGATAGATCAGGTAACCATAAGAAGTCAAGAACGACAAACACAGCAAATGTGTCCAGTAGCTCATAAGATGGTGGCAAACTGTAGGAAGTTCCGGCAGCACAGAAGGCAGTTAAATAAAGGCAGTGTATCGCACTGCCGAGGAGCTCAGGTGCTAAATCACAGACTGGATTGGAACCCACTACCGAACCAGCCAGAAAGGCTTATCGCAACTTCCTCCGTGTCTCCAGATCTCACTTTTTTCATCTGCAAAATGGGAACGATGGTGGCGGGTGCCCCAACACTGCCGACCCCAGTGAGGCACCAGGGTGGTCGTCTGACTAAAATGATTGCTTCAAGTATGAAGAATCAGTGAAAAGACTTAACACTTCCAGGGGACATTTCCATATTACAGTCCGGGCCAGTCTCTGATGGGGAAGTGAGGAGGCAGTGTCCCTTAGTCCTGGCCTAGTTCTCCTTCCCTTGGAAGAAGGGTTGATGGGGGTCAGGCCTGACCCTGCTTCTTCCCTCACATAAGTGCACCCGTTGAACAAAGATATTTTCTAGGAAGAAAGGTGGAGTCACGCTAGGTACCTTTGTATAGTAAGTACAGTGTGAAAAGCTTCAAGTATATGACAGAGAAAATAACCTTGTATCAACTCCGCTGTTTAGAGCGGTTGTATTCATTTGTTTGTTATCTGGGGCTGTCTCTTCAGAGCCAAGCAGTCGATCCGGAACAGTTCTCCAGTCAGGAATCCAACATCATGCTGGAGCAGAAGACCCCGGTTTTCCCACAGCAGTATGCATCTCAGGCCCAGATGGCCCAGGGAAGCTATAACCCCATGCAGGATCCGAACTTCCATACCATGGGACAGCGGCCCAGCTACGCCACACTCCGCATGCAGCCCAGACCCGGCCTCAGGCCCACAGGCCTGGTGCAGAACCAGCCAAACCAGCTGCGACTCCAGCTGCAGCATCGCCTCCAGGCACAGCAGGTGTGCTCTTCGTGGGCGTCTGGAGAGGCGGCCAGGGCGCGGGGGAGTGGGCAGCTTGAGGCGAGAGGGCGGCGTAACAGTCGTGTCCTCGGGGAGGACGGAAAGCTCATCCCGTCCCTTCCAAGATGACCCTACAGCTCGTGCTCTGTTCTACTTACTGATTTCCCTTCTGTCTCGTCCACTAACTCCACTCTAGCACAGGGGAGCTGTCCTGTTGCCCAACAGGACAACGGTCTAGCCTTGAGGTCTAGAGCTAACGGTCTAGCCTTGAGCTCTCTGAGCCTCAGTTTTCCTGTCTATAAAACGGGGCTGCTGTATGGTACAGGGCAATGTGCATATGAGTTAAAGGTGGTTTCTAGCTCAGTGTGAGCACTCGGGACAACAGTAGCTCCTTTCTTCAGTCCTGTCTCGTGACAGAAATTGTCACTGTTAGCTGAGTGGTGGCAGAGCAGTGCTGCCTTCTGAGTGCCTAGTTAGCTCAAGAAAATGTGTTCTCGGGAAACAAGGCTAGAGAGATTTCTGTAAACAGTCCACAACGTTTTCTCAGTTACAAGCAATGCGAAACCTCACTGATAATTAGCTTTGTAAAAGAATTCAGCTGCAAACCATGTGGTTTCAGCATCTAATGCATACAGATGTTACACTGGGGAGGGCGATTTCTCAAGAGAGATGATTTAAAATATATTGTGTAAAAAATGTATTGATTCTTCTGTCTGTTGCATTTAGAATCGCCAGCCACTTATGAATCAAATCAGCAATGTTTCAAATGTGAACTTGACCCTGAGGCCTGGAGTACCAACACAGGTAAGGAGCAGACCAGCAGTCAGATTTCATGGGATGTTGAGTTTCTCTGTCATTCCTTCCTTGTCAGTATCCCAGGCAAAGTTACTTACAAGGTCATATGACCCAGATCAGCACCATGGATCTGTTAGGTCATTCAGATGTCCATCTAGCCTGTCACTTTTGTAGTTCCATTTTTACTGCCAGGTACAGTCAGTTCTTGTCATTCACTTGTGTTGTGTTCTATGAAGTTACAGCAAACACTGAATTAGCGACTAGTGAACCATTGCTCCCAGGAGACATACAGGGTTAGGGTCCTGCCAGCCTCTGGTGCCAGCATGGTCATCAGTCTATCAGTACATAACCTTGTTTCACATGTGCTTCAATTTGAAGAAATCTTATTTAATAGGTACTGTCGATTTGTTACCTTGAACTCAGAGACACCAGCGCTGTGACTCTTGCCTGAATGAAGCTCACCCCACACGTGCCTTCTCCATAAGGTACATCGCAGCCTCTTGCATTTAGGAACACTAGACAGCTCTTCAGCACTACTCTTAGGAACCACCGTCAAGAGCAAAATCACCTGGGAAAAGCACACCAGAGTGAAAAACGTGGAACTAAATAGTCCACAAAAAGGACGCTTACAGTATGAGAGCTGAAACAAGAAGGCAGAGTGTCACCTTGTTTCAGCCTTAGGTGGGAATAATGTGCACCTTGGGCATCTCAGATTCTTTCGCGCATGTCCATAGACGTTGACAGTGCTGTGAATATAGAGTTGGGGGTTACAAATAAATTCTGGCAAGTAGGTAAGTTCACAAATATGGAATCCAGGAGTAATGAGGATTGACTCTGTACTGCTAGGACCCCATAAACAGCCTTTTACCTCTTCTGGGTGGCAGGCACTGACATCCTTCCCTGCATCCATCTGTCTTTTCCTCTTCAGTCTGCCCTGGCCTCTTTGCATGTTCCTATCACCCTCGCTCTCCCTACACTCCCTCCCCTCTCCCTGCCTCTGTTCAGCCTTTTCCGAAGCACTTCAAGCCACATTTCGGCACAAATGATCTGGTTTCCCTTTAGATTTGAATGCCATCTTCAAGGTTTCTGTGACATTCATCTTACAGCTAGGACTGGTATTATTATGAGGTCCTTTAGTTAACTGTGTTCTCTCACAGTGAGTTCCAAGTTAATCCATAGTAACGTTGAAGTTACCCATGTCAGTCATTGCAAGGTTTCAGAAAAATCATCATCTCTGTAGAACTTAGAAGCCCACATTCTCACCCACCTACTGTTCGACTCTAAAATGTTCTCTCCACATGGCGTCTGGGTGGCTCATTCGATTGAGCGTCCAACTCTTGATTTTGACTCAGGTCATGATCTCAGGGTTCGTGAGATCGAGCCCCATCTTGGGCTCTGCGCTGCACTTGGAACCTGCTCAGGATCCTCTCTCCCCCCTTCTCCCCCACTTGCACTCCTTCCCTCTCTCTGTCTCTCTCTAAAATAAAAAATAAAATGTTCTTTCCGTGTAATTTTATTTCCCAAATGATTTTACACGAGACAGTACCATTTGTTGTCTTATTTCTAATATACAGTTTGTTTCTCAATCTGTGTCTTCCCCCAATGTTCCCCTCCGTGCATTCCCCACTTCACCCCCATTTTAGGCACCTATTAATGCACAGATGCTGGCCCAAAGACAAAGGGAAATCCTGAACCAGCATCTTCGACAGAGACAAATGCATCAGCAACAGCAAGTTCAGCAGCGAACACTGATGATGAGAGGACAAGGGCTGAACATGACATCGAGCATGGTGGCTCCTGGTGGTTTACCAGCAACTCTGAGCAACCCCCGGATCCCCCAGGCAAATGCACAGCAGTTTCCATTTCCTCCAAACTACGGTACTGGACTTACATCCCCACCACCTTTCACCAGCCCTTTCTCCCCAGTGTCCCCTGCTCTTGGGTCTCAGCTCCTCTCTCACAGCTCTTTGCATGGCTCCCACATGAGTCTGGCTACCCAGGGAGTGATAGGCAACCTGGGAGGACAGCTGGGGCCTGTCAGGAGTCCCCAGGTCCAGCACAGTGCCTTCCAGTCTCTCAGCTCAGGTACCACCTTTTCTCTGAGTGCAGGTCTTACTTTAAGAGTGACCGAAGTAAGTGTGTGTGAGTGTGCGTGGATGTGTGTGTTTCTGTCGATGTCTGTAAACACGGGTGCATATGTATATATTTATTTTTGAAGACCTCTGAGTCTGACTCAAACAAATCAATAGATACATACAAAATGTTGAAAGACCTACAAAAATTCAAGCATTACACATTCTCCAATTTTTGAAAAAAAAGATGATACCAAATCTTCAATGAATAGATAATTCCTGAGAAGTGTTATATAGAAGCCCCAGTGGAAGGCCCTTTGTTTTCTTCATATTGATTTGTTGTTCAGCGTCAGTCTTAAGAGACAGATGTGTAATGTCATAAATATTCATATTTGTGTGCATGTCATGTTCAATTAATAGTTGAATTATTGATAAAAGTTAAGTGCTTACATTAACATTAATATTCCAAGTGATTTTCCCTGGCTTTTGCGAGAGTTATCTACAAATAACTATCAAGCCTCTGTAGTGCTTAAATTCATGTCTCCTGTTTCTTTAAAAAACCAAATAATGTGCGGGTTTTTCTGTGTGATCATAAACTTTTCTTTCTCAGCTAACCTAAGCATTAATTAACTATGTACATTACACACATCTAGGCAAAAAACGCATTTTCCTTTACGTCCTCCTTGAAAGTTTCTAAGTTGCCGCCTTTGTTTCTAAGCTCCTTTCCTGTTTCCTTTTTGATGACTTCAGAAAGTGTTCTAAAAGTTCCTTCTCTCCTTTTAGTGTAAATGCCATTTAGTGTAAATGCTTCTAAACTGAACAAGAAGCTTACATTGAATTTTTCTATGTATTCTTGCTCATCTTAGATAGCACTGAAATACCGCAGAGCCCTTTATAGACAGAATCCTTTGTGATGCAGTTACTTATTTTTAAAAATGCATGGATCTCCTTGTAGAATGACTTCATTCAATAAAAAAATTATTCAAATGTGTTAACTTTTCATAGATAGCTGAACTTCAGTCTGATTTAAAGTTTAAACAATCCAATTGTAGTGATACATAAAAATTTGAAGACTGTTTCAGGTAAACGAGAAATACACATGTATGACCAATTCTTGATTTAGAGAGGGATAAGGGGAAGGAACAGTATGTTCTCTATCTCTAGACAAGGTAACTACCTTAGAGAATCAACATTTGGAAATTTTTTTCTTCATGCTTTTTATCCCAGTTTGGAACCTTTTTTAAATGTATGTGGTTAACCAGCACATGATCAGGTATTTGAAAGTAATTTTCTATGTAATTTTCTATGTAATTTGTATGTAATTTGAATGTTCTCTTTTCTTCCCCCCAATCTCTACGATAAAACTAACAGTCTCCTTTGGATTTCTGTTTTGTTTTTTAAGGAATAAGTCAGCAACCTGATCCAGGCTTTACTGGGGCCACAACACCCCAGAGCCCTCTGATGTCACCCAGAATGGCACATACCCAGAGCCCCATGATGCAGCAGTCTCAGGCTAATCCAGCCTACCAGGCCTCCTCTGACATGAATGGGTGGGCGCAAGGGAATATGGGTGGAAACAGGTATGCCGTGTTTCTGTGTCTTTTTAAGTAAGTGATCACCAGGGAATTTTTCTGTAGACCGCCTGTCTCTTTTCTGTATTTTTTTTTTTTTAATTGAGTAAGCTCTATGTTCAACAATGGGACTTGAACTCATGACCACATGTTCTACTGACTGAGCCTGCCAGGTGCCCCATCTTTTCTGTATATTTCTTAATTTTTTTCTCAAGCAAGCAATATCAAGTAAACTACGAAGTAGGAAAGTTACTAAGTAGGCAGAAGTTACCAGAATACAAAAGTTTAGCATATCTCTTCCTTGGGAGTAAAAGAACTCCCCTGAGAAGGTACCACCCCACCAGTTTAAGACCGAAACTGCTATGGAAGGCAGTGCTCTAGAAGGCATCCTTTATCAGTACATGTAGTAAAAGCAAACAAATAAAAAGCTTGTTCGGTGCAGATAGGAAAGAGAAAGATACACCTCTAGACCTTCACAGTGATGTTAGGAGAGGACTGTGGTCGCCCCTGCAGCCTCATTGAGCACTTCCTCCACCATCTCTGACCTCACCCCTGCTGGCTGTCCCACCCTGGGGTCTTTCAGCCTATACTCACTCATCCTCAAGTAAATACGTGAGAAACAAGTGCTCAAAACTCCCCACCTTTTTGCCCTACAACTCTTGACATTTTAATCTTTTCCTTATGTTCTAGCATGTTTTCACAACAGTCCCCACCACACTTTGGGCAACAAGCAAACACCAGCATGTACAATAACAATATGAACATCAATGTATCCATGGCGACCAACACAGGTGGGATGAGCAACATGAACCAGATGACAGGACAGATCAGCATGACCTCAGTGACCTCCGTGCCTACGTCGGGGCTGTCCTCCATGGGTCCCGAGCAGGTGAGCACCCTGAGGAGCAGCCCATTGTCTTCTGATAACTTTTTGTCTATTTCCGCATTCAGTGTATCTTTCCATGTACTTAACATCTGCCATCAACTCCCACAGGTATTTTGATCAGTGTTTTCTCACCTTACTTTCACCTGTGTTAGTGCCACTAACAGAAATACTTGTTAATGACAAAATAAACATGAAAGGATTCCTGACTGCTCAAGGATCTTTTAAAATATTTCTTAACTGTCTTGTCATTTAAGTATTTTCTTATTTGAGGAACTTAGCAATATCTAAAATGAATCTCTAAAAATGGAATGGTAAATGTACTTCTTAAGTAGCTTTATTTTGGATTTATAGTTTAAGAACTGATTTTCTTCTGAATGAAAAACCAGACGAATCGCAAAGGCCAAACTAACTGCTTGCCATCCAATTAGCTGTATTTCCACCACCACCGCCCATCCCACCCCCTCCCGCCGCCCCCGGCCAGTTAGCTTTAAAGGATACTTCACTCGTGCAGGGAGATTGACACCGATCATCCAAAAACTATTCTTTATCATCTCTGGGGTGTGAGTGCCATGTTTTTCGGGTCAATTTTTTTTAAATTTTTTTTTTTTAATGTTTATTTTTGAGAGGGAGAGACCGAGCATGAGTGGGGGGAAGGGGCAGAGAGAGAGAGAGAGACAGAATCTGAAGCAGGATCCAGGCTCTGAGCTGTCAGCACAGAGTCTACCCGGGGCCTGAACTCACAAACCCTGAGATCATGACCCGAGCCGATGTCGGAGCCACCCAGGTGCCCTCCTGGTCAGTGTTTTTTAAACAATTCTGCTTAAGGCTGTATTTCTGAATAAGACTAGTGATTCTGCTATCCCTAAGTGTACACCAGCTTCACTTGGTGGCAGAGAGACTCAAAGCATTGATATCTCGGGTGGCCGGCCTAGGATTCAGAATCTGGGATTCAGAAATTCAGAATTTATCCACAGATAAAGGTGTTAGTTAAAATTTTTTAAATTGTGTTTACAGAAGAACTTAGTTTTTTTAATTTTTTTTAAAACGTTTATTTATTTTTGAGACAGAGACAGAGCATGAACGGGGGAGGGTCAGAGAGAGGGAGACACAGAATCTGAAACAGGCTCCAGGCTCTGAGCTGTCAGCACAGAGCCTGACGCGGGGCTCGAACTCACAGCCCGTGAGATCATGACCTGAGCCGAAGTCAGATGCTTAACTGACCAAGCCACCCAGGCGCCCCAGAAGAACTTATGTTTAAAGGGCACAAAATGCTTGGCATTCTACTGCCTCAGTAGTTCACACAAAGTATCAATGTGGCAAAGACCCTGAGTCTTATTTCATCTGTAGAGAAATCGAGGCATGGGCAGGTTAAATGACTTAGTAAGTCACTGACAGGACTGTGCGTTCAGTCAGATCATAATTGTAGAGTGGTGAAAGACTGAAGGTTGGATTAGCCTATTTTATCTGATGTTGGTGCACCACAACTTGTGAGGAAATTTTAGTAAATTTATTTACAGCACCTCTGTTTTATTCTATGAGAAGATGTTAATAAAAATGCAGAGTAGTGCATAAGGAAATGTAAAGCCCTTTGCAATTTAAGAAAGCTCTGTGTGGGTAATAATTCGCCTTTCTGTAGTTGAATTGATGGTGACTAAACCATCAATGGTGGCTTACTTGGGTAAATTAGACATAACTAAAGATAGATTCTTGGGGCACTCGGGTGGCTCAGTCGGTTAAGCATCCAACCCTGGATTTCAGCTCAGATCATGATCTCACAGTTTGTGAGTTCAAGCCTGCACCTGCTTGGGATTCTCTCTCTCTTTTCATCTGTCTTTCAAAAAAAAAAAAAAGAGTTTTATCTTTTCGATGGAGGAAACATGGTGTTGATTTTGAATTTTCTACAGAAAGGGGCACTAGTGGCTCCTGATTTGCTTTCTAGGAAGACTGTACAAAGCAAGGGCCACCCAGATGGTCTACTCTACCATGGGTCATAGTCAACCTACCTGGAAGTCATGCCGTTTTATTTTTGAGGGAGGGAGAGAGAGAGCGTGCACGCGCGCACGTAAATGAGGGAAGGGCAGAGAGAGAGAGAGAGAGAGAGAGGGAGGGAGAGAGAGAGAGAGAGAGAGAGAGAGGGAGGGAGGGAGGGAGACACAGAATCCGAAGGAGGCTCCAGGCTCAAAGCTATCAGCACAGAGCCTGATGCGGGGCTTGAATTCACGAACCATGAGATCATGACCTGAGCTGAAGTCAGATGCTTAACTGACTGAGCCACCCAGGTGCCCCAAATTGGTACATTTTTAGTAATCCAGATTGCTTTGGCAAAGAAACTTTTACATAGATTTAAACCTTTTGAATATTAGGATTAATTTGGAAACCTAAAAAACACAACTGCAGCGTGTTTCTTCTGATAAAACCAGTCCTGTACAGTATTTGCATTTGTTTCTTTACTTTGTAATTTGTGAAAGAATTGTATGAGTGCTGATGAATAATTCACTTAAGAGGCACAAAGTTCAGCACTGTTGGGTACTCAGACTTGCTTTTGCTAATCAATAACTTGCCTAAGTAACAGCGGTATTAGGAGCTTCTCAGATGGCTCCGAAGTCCCAAATATGAGTCACTGGTCTAATTTGAATCATCCGAAAAGGCGAACATGTTAAGGCATGAAAATGTGTCAAGTATGATCAAGACTGTCAAACTTTTATACAAAATGCCAATAAAATTTTATTTTGAAGGCAGTTAGTGTAAGTATTTATTTCCCTGTTCCTCCCAACTCCCCCACCTCCCACCAGATCTATACATGGGAGAGTAGGTCTAGGGATGGGACCGCTTTTACAAAGCCACCTTTCCCCGTAATTCTACTCCTAAGAACAAAGACGAGGAGGAAGGTCGGTTGGTTGTTCCCTACAACACTTTTGGACATCCCACTGAGTGGAGCCGCTGTCCTGTCTTGTGCCCTCAGGTTAATGACCCTGCTCTGAGGGGAGGCAACCTTTTCCCAAACCAGCTGCCTGGAATGGATATGATTAAGCAGGAGGGAGACGCATCACGGGTAAGAAACGGCAAAGAAATCTGTGAACAGGGTAGTAAGGTGAACATGGATATTTTATAGAGCAAAACTGGCAGACTCACTGTCAGCCAATAGATTGAAGACAGTTGTAACGCTTGTGATTTTTAAAAATATCTTCTAATTTCATCTGACATTCAATAGTTTTTCTGTGAATAATTATTTCTTTAAGCTCATTTTAACTGAGCTGATGGTGGCGTATGAATTAAGAACACTAATTTTGCCCTGGAATGATATTATCATAGCAAAGCCAAAAAAGTAGCAATGTATTAGTCATGTTAAGGCAAACTTTGATTTATTTTTACTTTTTCTGAATCATAATGTTAGATTTTCAGGAGGATAAAGAGGAGCTAACTTACAATTATTCCCTATCCCTTAATTAAGTCTGTGTTTATTCCTGTTAAGAGTTTGTCTATATTTCACTTTGTTTAAGCAACAGTCTTATATATTATTTGCATATTACCTCCAACCCTTGTTCTAAGAAGAGTGATAGTACCATGTTCAATCAGATCTTGAAAAAGAATAATCCATTCTTGGAACTCAACTGAATTATGTGTCTAGCAGCTGACATGTTAACAGGAAGGCTCTGTGAGCAGCTTAGCACATAGTAAATGGGCCTGCAGGGCCCTCTCAAGGTAAGGGATATAATCCTTAGCAATAGATAAGTTTCCTTTTTTTTTTTAGTGTTTATTTTTGGGAGACAGAGACAGTGTGAGCAGGGGAGGGGCAGAGAGAAAAAGACACAGAATCTGAAGAGGCTCCAGGCTCTGAGCCGTCAGCACAGAGCCCGACGTGGGGCTCCAACTCACAAGCCGTGAGATCATGACCTGAGCTGAAGTCGGACGCTCAACTGACTGAGCCACCCAGGTGCCCCAGGTTGAGTTTATTTTTAAGTTAAAAATTCTCTCTCAATGGAGAAAATAGAGGATCGGTGTTCAGTTTCCTATAGAAAAGTGGATCTTGATTGGTTTTGTTAATATCTAAGTTTAAAAAGGAATAGATGCAGCAGTGCCTGGCTGGGCTCAGTTGGTAGAGCATCTAACTCGATTTCTGAGTCATGAGTCTGAGCCCCACATTGGATATAGAGATTACTTTAAAAAAAATTAAAATGGGGGGCTGCACCTGGGTGGCTCAGTCAGTTGGGCATCCAGCTTCGGCTCAGGTCATGATCTCACAGCCTGTGAGTTCAATCCCCATGTCTGGCTCTGCGCTGATAGCTCGGAGCCAGGAGCCCGCTTCAGATTCTGTCTCCGTCTCTCTCTGCCCCTCCGCTGCTCTCACTGTCCCTCTCTCTCTTTCTCTCTCTCTCTCTCTCAAAAATAAAAACATTAAAAAAATTAATTTTAATAAAAAAATAAAAATGGGGCTCCTAGGTGGCTCAGTCAGTTAAGCTTCTGACTCTTGGTTGTGGCTTAGGTCATTGATCTCACAATTCGTGGGTTCAAGCCCTGCTTGGGATCTCACTCTCCCACTCTGTCTCTCTCAAAATAAATAAATAAACTTTTAAAAAACTTTTAAATTAAGAAAAAAAAAGGTATAGCTCCAGACTTTAAATACACGGTGTGTGAATTTTCTCTTTGTGGTTTTTCTTGTTTAAAGAACCACAGCCACACATGGTAGAGATGTCCCTGGGTAGGAATCCTACAGATGATATATTTACCCAGATGCAGAGCTCATCTAAATGGTTAACGTCGCTACAGTAAGCCAAACGAAAAATAGAGTATATTCCATGTTGACTACGTGTGCAGACTCTAAATGTGCCATTGATTGAAGTTTGAAGCCCCTTAGGGGGGTGGCACCTTTCTCCTGCCAGCCCAGCCTCCCCTACCGCACTGCACCTCTACAGAGTGACCACAATAAATCAGTGATGGCTTATGTGCAAAAAGTAGAAGCTTAAAACCTGGGACGCACTTCCCAGAGGAATGATGACATTAGTGATAATTAGGCTTCTGCTAAAGGACAGCCCACGTTAACCCAAAAGTGCCAGGGAGCTTAACCTTTCAGCACATCATAGCTCTGTGGAGGAAAAATGCATTTGGGGGTCAGGACTGCATTTCCCTCCCTGAACCCACCATGACAGGATCTGACCTCCCTTCCTCCACCTTCAGTGTGACTGTGTGCCAGCCTAGGACAGGGACACAAAGCAAGCACCCGGGAGAGCCAGTTTATAGGGCCAGGTGCTCAGATGCCCTGCCTGGCCCAGGCCAGCAGCCCCGTCTTCCACTCCTGCCCTCCAGTTTGACTTGCCTTATATCCTTCTGCTGCCCTATTACAGAAGACAGACTTGTATACTATACAGCAGAACACTTGGATGGCCCCTAATCTTTTTTTTTAATTCCAGAAAAAACCAACAGGTATGGAGCATTCACTGCAAGCCTGATTATCTGCTGAGAGCTTTATTTAGATTAGTTGATTTAAACCAATCATAACCGTATGGTAGAACTACTGTTTTGAGGGCTTGATGAGTTGCCCAAGATCCTGCAATACTAGGAAGGAAGCTGAGACAAGGCTCACCCCCCATGCGTGCATTACTAGTCCCTGTACTCTGCCGCCCACTTTCCCACATGGAGCTCCTGGGACGTTTCTCTAAAGGTTTTATGAAAGTAACACTGGAGAAGCCCCAGAAGAAACAAATTTGGCTGCCATTCCCTTCTGGTTTTTTATAGAGCCTGAAGGGCAAAGAAATACACCACACTGTGGGACAGACGGTAAAGATTTGGCTACATATTGAAGAGCGTCCTGGGCTTCAGGCATTAGGATACTAAATCTCAGGAGGGGAAAAACCTCTGAAGTGAGGAAAGGGAATGTACCTTTTGGTCTCTAGTATACAGGAACCATACTGGGCCCATCAGAGATATTTAGGCCTCATCAACACTTACGGATGAGGAGATGGAGTCTCAGAGGATGAGGGAATTTGCCCAAGCTCGCACAGCTAGCGTGTGGGGGCACATATCACAAAGAGGAAGACCACTGTGAGGAACACCAGAGAGAGGCAGGGGCCTTCAAGCTGGAAGGACTAATCCGCAGAGTGGGGCCTGGGCAAAGTGGAGAGGTAAAGCTGCAGGCAAGGTGGGCCAGTAGAACCACCTTCACGCACATCTAGGCCCGTGATGGGTGCCCGCTAAAACTCAAATGGAAAGATTAGCATCAAGGTCACAAAAGCAACTTTCAGTAAATATAGGATGTTCTCGCTATCAAAAGTACTCTTCAGGATCTCTGGGGAGAACTCTCTCCCTGTAGTCATCTAGCCTGGACCATTTATGCTCCTCCCACTTTCTTTGTTTCTCCCAAACCCCCTCTTGAATCTGGCTTCCCATCTATACTTTGTTCATGCTGAATATTAAGGCCAGAGGACAGTCTGTCAGACACTCTTGTTTCCTTCAGAAAGTAATATGTACAGTATATCCCTTCTGATCCATGAGTAATAACTGGAAATCACTGCACTTGTCACCATTCTACTGATTATGTGCAAAGAGAGGGATCCAGTCATCTCTGTCCTCTTGTGTTTCTGTAATATTCTCTGCTGCTGTTGTGAATCAAGGAACTTTTCAGAATTTATATTGGTAACCTGGTTCTATTTGTTGAGCTAGAAACCAGTGGTTTGGGGCGCCTCGGTGGCTCAATCAGTTGAGTGTCCGACTTCAGCTTAGGTCATGATCTCACGGTTCATGAGTTCGAGTCCCACGTTAGGCTCTGTGCTGACAGCTCGGAGCCTGGAACCCACTTTGGATTCTGTGTCTCCTTCTCTCTTTCTGTCCGTCTCTTGCTCGTGTTTGCTCACTCGGTCTCTCTCTCTCAAAAATAAACATTAAAAAAAAAAAAAGCAGGATATGGAAAGAATCTTTAAAAAAGAAAAGAAACCAGTGTTTCATTAATCAAATTGGTGTTCCACTTATCTTGAAATGGAGATTAAAATTGTACCTTGCTTTAAGCAGAGCTAGTATATACAACTGTGGATTTACCAAAATGCTATGTAGAGAGGGGCGGTGATTTTACACAACCAAAAGATTCTTCTTTTTACAAGGACTTCTAGTATGCCTCTATGTTTTACATATGTTTAAACATACCAAATTGAGTTTACTGGTCAGCTGCATGGCTCTTGTATAAAGTGTAGCTATTATTACTTGTATTTACTGGTGTTCTGGAAATCGATCACTAACTAGGACCAGCTTCCAGGCAGTGATGATAAGGATAGTGGTGATGACATTCACCGAGTACTTTTTATGTTCCCAGAACTGTTTAAATACCTCGTGTACATGATTTTGTTTAGTCCTCACAACAGCCCTAGGAAGTATTAGGGACAGAAAGATTAAGTGACTCTCCACCCCTGAAGTGACACAGCCGGATGCCAAGCCAACCAGTGTCACTTTAGATATCCACGGCTCGCTCAACATTCTCTTTCAGTACACTGCTCCTGGGTGATAGCTGCTTAGTGATAATCCATTCATGTTAAAGAATACTGCCTTCAAGTTGCTAAGGACATTAATATTTCTCAGTAGAATTTGTTTTTCTAGACTAACTGGAAAATCGAAGGATTTTTTCATATTTTAGAGCTGTGGAGTATTTCCATATGAAATCATGTGACACAAATTGGAAATAAATATATAATTCGGCTTTATATCAAAGAGAAAAGTACATTGACTGTTCTTCTCTAAGAGGAAATACAGTCAGAGGGATTCTCCTAAACTAATGTTTTAAGCTTGGGAGAATTGTGCTCCAGACCAGGAATGTAATCCCACCTTTGACCACTAGAATTCATGAGCTGGCAGCAGTTTCCCCCAGTCGGTCTTTGCAGGGTAGTGTGGTGAAATTGATTATTTTGGGCTTACTCTCTGATCTTACTAGATAATTTTTAATGGCCCTGATGTGCTAGCTATGCCTTCATATCTAAATCCCAGAAACAGTTGTTATGTGTCCTCACAGTACCCAGTATTTCCTCTCACATAATTCGGACCATGTTGTTATTTGTCTCCCTGGCCCACTCGATGTTTTGATGGCGGTGACCAGAAATACACTGTTTTGGTTATAGCCCCAGCACCTGGCACAGAGTGGATAATTAATATTTGCTACATGGATGAAACCTTTTGGGGGGGTGGGGTGGAACATAGTCAAAAACATAGTCAGTAACCAAAGAAAAGCACTGACAGACATGCACCAACCAGTCAGACGCCTCACGTGATTCTTGCTCACTACAGCCCTCATTCAAACCATCATGGCATAGCAACCAGAAACTGGTGAGAATATCCGTAGATCCAAAACCCTGGTTTATTCAGCTCCCTGAAGCCAGGAAAACACCCCCACGGAACCCTGGGAGTATCTCTGTAAGAGAAAGTCAAGAGGGACGTTTTGTTGAAAGTCGGTTTGTACTGGATGATTTTGAGGAAGGATTGAGGAAGTGGTGGCCGCTTCTGAATCGGATATTGTCAGAAAGCCAGGGCAGCTCAGCAATGAGGTATCTCTGCAACGTCGTTTGAGACGGTGGGTGAGGACATTGGTATAGGACGTCATTGGTGAGAGAGCAGCAGTCATCCACTGAAGCCTCTCGTCCTACAAAGTGGCGCGGAGGATCTGCTGGCCTTAAGGGAGGAGTGTGCTCAGCGAGGAACAGGGCCTCCTGCCTGTCTGCCTCAAAATCAAGTGTAATTCAGCCAGACAGAGCCTTCGGGAACGACACTATTTAAAAATGGCCAAGTATATTGACGATTCTGTGATGAGCTTTATGACGGTGTTATAAAAAATTCAGAGGTACTTCACAATTTTCTCTGTTTTTCTGCAGAAATACTGCTGACACTGAAGGTAGCTGGTTGCTTCTCTCTTCAGCTGACGGGGCTCACTTGCTCAAAACACTTACCGGCCTGGAGAGCTGTGTCTATCTGTTTTGACCCAATCGACCTGCCAGCCAGTTCTGCCAGAGCCAGGTCAGCAGACGGGCCGGGGCCCTGGCTCCCGGGGTGGAGTCCACCTGGCTGTTGCAGGAGGAGCCGCCTCTTCTCTTGACAGTCTGAAGCTCGCGTCCAGACAGTTGCTCAGTCTGTTCACTGCATTCACCTTAGTGCAACTTAGATCTCTCCTGCAAAGTAAATGTTGACAGGCAAATTTCATACCCATGTCAGATTGAATGTATTTAAATGTATGTATTTAAGGAAAACAACCATGCTCTTGTTCTGTTCCTGTTTGGTTCCAGACACTGGTTTCTTGCTTTGTTTTCCCTGGCTAATCAGTCTAGTGCAAAAGATTAAGATTTCATCTCGGGAAAGAAAAGAGTTAAAAAAAAAAAAAAAAGACACACACTAAAAGGTGTTTTAACCTAAAGCCTGCATTTGGGATAAAAGCAGAGCAGACACCATGGACAGCGCTGTATGTACAGAGACACCCAAGAAGTGAAGACCAGTAAAGTCATAGTTGTATCTTTGTAGAAGCTCTAGAGACCATATTGAGAAGAGTGTCCATTACCGAACAGAGGAAAAGGAGCCTGTGAGAGGGCTGTGGATATTAACAAGTGCTTTTTTCTTTTTTTCTTTGTCAAAATCAAACTATTCCACCTAAATTGTGAATCAAGAAGAAATATTGTTCATTTCCAAACTAAGTTCCCTTTAGATTGATAAGACAGCTTTGATTAGCATCTTCTCCATCCAATCCTGACTCTTCCTTCCCCTGTCAGCCTTCCCTACTTTCGTTTTTTTTTTTTTTTTTTTAATTTAAATGCAACAGAAACCAGGTAAGCCCTTTATTTCCTTAAATGTTTTGCCAGCCACTGTCAATTGCTAACTATTAAATTTCAGAAAAAAAGCATTTACTGGCAAGGAGAGGAGCCAAGTTAGGACTTGATACAATCCAACTAAGGATACCTGCTTTGAAAGCATGTTTATTCTGTTCCCCAGCAACACTGGCCTACAAGAACGGGAGAAAGTAACCGTGTGTTTAAAATTGACAGCAGATATCACAACAGATTTAACCTCTGCCATGTGTTTTTTATTTTGTTTTCTAGCAGTGCTGATGAAGCCGAAGTTTTGTAAGGTACATAAAATCCAATTTATATGTAAACAAGCAATAATTTAAGTTGAGAACTTAAGTGTTTTAATTGTATAATTTTTGTGAGGTATACATATTGTGGAATTGACTCAAAAATGAGGTACTTCAGTATTAAATTAGATATCTTCATAGCAATGTCTCCTAAAGGTGTTTTGTAAAGGATATCAATGCCTTGATTAGACCTAATTTGTAGACTTAAGACTTTTTATTTTCTAAACCTTGTGATTCTGCTCATAAATCATTTATCTAATCTATATGATATGCAGCCGCTGTAGGAACCAATTCTTGATTTTTATATGTTTATATTCTTTCTTAATGAACCTTAGAAAGACTACATGTTACTAAGCAGGCCACTTTTATGGTTGTTTTTCTTGCCCACTCTGGTAGGGGAATAATCTTTTATTAATTGGCATCAGTTTCAGACAACTGCAATACCAAGAAACTGATGACCTTTTTTGAGCTATTTCTCCCCAACCCCTAAAACACATACTTTCTTACCTAAATTTCAGAATGATGTCTTTTTGATGTCTAAAAAGCAAAGCATTTTATATCTCATTAGCCAGGCTTTTTAGGAACAGAGAGGTTTTTCCTTGAAATTTGTTTGTTTATTTGTGGCAGGGTGAAAAATGTACAAACTACCCCTATTTATATTTATATCTCTCTCTATATGTGCAAATTATGGAGTATAGAAAGAGATATAGCCCAAAGATAACTGGTTAAGTAGACAGTCTGAAAGTGTTGCTCCATACTAAAGAAATTTTTCTGGAAATTTGCATTTCGATACTTTTTTCCCACTTGAGAGGGGTATCGCTCGCTACAGGGAGGTGGCCAGGAACAGCACTTCTCAGCGGCCACCAGTTCACGTGTCCCCCTCGAAATGCTCTACTTTTCTCAACCGAACCACTGGGTTGCCCAGTCGTGATGGAAAAAATGAGCAGATGTTGGCCCGAAACTCCGTGACCTCATCGGTGTGATGAGGCTCACATTACCCAGTTTACTGTGACCGGTTTTAAGTTGGTTTTTTAGAAATATGTGAATTGGAATGACTTTATCTTCACACAGCACAGAAGAGAAATGGAGTTTAAACTGGCTTTGTTTCAAGTCCCTTTTCACTAAAACACTGTCCCCAGAATATCAGTGTATCTTTGATTGTTTATCCATCTGCCCACTGTGTCTTAATGTCAATCCCAATTCAGACAAATCTGCAAACCTCTGATACCGATAATTTAGAATAATTCACGATCATTACTGTTTTGAAGGAAGAGAGATTATAAATTCTCTGATGGCTCAGACCAGGTAATGGATTTTGCTTTACATCTAACTGAAAAGAGAAAAGTCAGTGAAGGAATCCTCTGATCATATTGATCACTGTAGAAGCAAAAGCCAAATCAGTCCCCTTCATTATCAGTATTTCTCATGCTGTAAACAATAAATTTGTCAGACTGAGTACTTGGTTTTGTTTTAATAGAACAAATAATCAGTGTTTTACTTATATTACTAAATGTGAAAAACACATAATGTGAAAAGTATACATACATTAACTTGGTTGTAAAACTCATTTAAGTGTTCATGTAATGTGCTAAGTTTAAAAAGTGAAGTGAGCTGTTTTACTACAATGAATTCGTTTGACTCAAAGACTAAAAATGCCCCTCCCACGTGTATCTCTTACGGCCTGTAATAACTGAAAGCAATGTTTTTGCAGTTTATATAATGCAATTTTTAATCTGTGTTTAAAAATGGAGTTCATATGGGCTTAACACATGAAATGGGTGGCACAGATCCACTTGCAGAACCCAAAGATACACAATCAATTTTGAAATGCAACTTAAGCCATTAATTGTTGGTGTGAATTTAAAATTTTCTAGTATTTGTATGGTAGTATGCTGCCTAAGAGCAAAGCATTCTCTGCACAAAAGAAAATTACTGTAGTGGCTTCGATTTTAATTAGAATTTTCTCCCTGGTGTTTCTTTATAGAGGAAAACAAAATCTTTTAAGTTTCTTACTACAGGTAAAAGCTATGTGCAAGAACCTCAAAATGCTAAAATCTAGCATAATGCCTTAGATCTGTTTTTAAGTCTTGTATATTCCTACATAGCTGTCCAATGTATTATATTTGTATAGTGAATTGTGTACAATTTTTGAATAAGTGCATCATCACTTAACCTTTATGTTGTTGAATAGTGATGATGATACATTTCTTCAAACATTTAACTGTCATTTTTGTTCCTTTGTCATTTGTGGGTTTTATTTGTACAGTTCCTCATGAAGTTGCATCTGAGATGTGTGTATATGAAAAGATTATACAAGGGTAAAATTAAGCAATATATTAACTATGGTTCTTCAGGAGAAAGCTTACAGTGTTTCAGGTTGTGATTTATTTTCAAAATGGAGTTGACTCTGAACATCACTTTGTTCACCTGCATTGATGTTTGTATTTCTAGTGTGAGCAGTTTATGCAAAGGTAGATATATTCAGAGAAATTTTAAATACATTTATGCAAGTTAATATTGCTTTGCTGATGCTATTTGCTTATTTGATGTTAAATAATGCTATTGTAAATAAAGAATTCTGTTGTTATTGCATCATTTAATAAATTTTAATGCCTTCGGGTTTTACATGGCTTGGGAGATTTTAATGTGTTTATATATTCTATCTCCATTCGTAATTGCTCTTAATTTTTAAAATATCTGACTTGGAATTTAATACTTCCTTACATTCATACAATAGTTGACACTATTTCTAGCACTTTAACATTTGGTTCTCCCACTGGCCCGTTTCACAGATTTTCAGTTTGAAGCCAAGGGAGGTTACGTCTTGGTTATCTAACAACTTAATGGCAAATACAGGCTGAACATAGGTCTGCAGAATCCCAAGTGATGTCACTACTCTTCTCACCAGAGTGTTCCACCTCCCTTCCCTCATTTTCCCAAAAAACATGAGAACAATATGGACTTCTGACTGGTTATTCAGGTTATACATCACATCAGAATATTCATGATCGTTTTAATCGATTGTTTTGTTAATAGTTGATAAATGATACAAGTATAATTCCTAAAACCCAAGTTATAAACTACATGAAATACTAGTAAATATAATCTGGAATTGTATTTTTAAAAGATACAAAAACAAGATGAATGAATAGAAAATTCTATCAATGCTGGGGTGCCTGGCTGGCTCAGTCAGTGGAGCATGTGGCTTTTGATGATATTGGGGTTGGGAGTTCAAGTTCCACATTATGTGTAGAGATTACTTAAAAAAAATAAAATCTTAGAGAGAGAGGAGAAAAAAAAACAATGCTATTCACTATATTAAAGGAAGGAAAAATCATGATTAACTATAGTAGATGCTATATGGTAAATTTACACAGGATAAATTTCAGCCCCCTTTCATGAGAAAACCTCAAGGAAAAATAAAACCTCTAGGAAAAGTAAATGTCCTAAAGTTATTTTAAGGTTATCTGATGCAATCCCACTGACACATCTTACTTACTGATTAAATATTAAAGGTATTAGTTAAAATCGAAACAAAACAAGGAACCCCCATTACCAGTGCTGCCAAGTGAAATATTACTACTGGAATAATAGAAAAGATAAGAGATTTTCAGTCAATTTGACCATCTATACAGAAAACCCAAATGAATGAACTGGCTCTTGGAATGGAATGAATAAAAAAAGCTCAGTCAGATGGCTAGACTTACACAAAAATCAATACCTTCTGTCCACACCAAAAGTCATTTTTTTCAAATCCCCATTTACAATAACCATAATACAATGCTTATAAAATAGGATTACAGCTAACACAAAATGTGAAAAAAACTTTGTGAATTGAAAACTATAAACTTGTATTTAAAAGACATAGAAGTGAGCGCCTGGGTGACTCAGTCGGTTGTGTGTCTGATTTCAGCTCAGATCACGATGCCAGGGTCCCAGGGTCAAGCCCTGCCTCAGGTTCTGCACTGACAGCATGGAGCCTGCTTGGGATTCTCTCTCTCCCTCTCTCTCTCTCTCTCTGTGCCCCTCCCACACTCCACTTTCTCAAAATAAATAAACCTTAACAAAAGTTTATAAAAATAAATGAGAAAAAGAATTAGGAAATGGGAAAAGAATACGAACAGATAATGTCTACTAAATGTTAAAAGATGTTCAACATCATTAGTAATAAACTGAATGAGATACCTTCTTTCCTCCATCCATTTGGAAAAAAAAAAAAGTCACAAATACTTCCAATGGACTTTAAGTGGGAATATGAATCCTTTGGCATACAAAGTAAATGTTTCAGTTTGAGGAGATTGGTGTATCTTTTAATTTTGGGTAGCACTCATCACCAAAGCCATACCAAAGTTTGGATTTGGCAAACTGCTCAGAAAGTTCTCTTAAATTCAGAGCATCCTTCGAGATGTCCTCTGTATTAGACCACTTACTCCCACATTCAAACCTTTTTCTTCTTTCCTACTTTGTTGCATTTTTTAGTGTTTTTCTTTTCTAACAAATTGATAATTGAATAATTTTCAACCTTTATTCTGTACGAATACATTTATTTCAAGGTTATAAATTTTCCTGTTCACTGCTTTTAGCAGCATCCTACACATTTTGTCTACTTATCATATCAATTAAAACCTCCAGTATGGCTCTGGGTTTTTCTCTCTCCTCTTCTGTCACATTTTCCTTATTGTAGCCAAAAGTGGTGTTTTTAGGAGCATGTACATTGCTCATAGATGAACTGACCCTTTTAATTATCATATAATGACCCAATTCCTCTCATATTCTTCCTTGCCTTGTTTCCTTTGCTATTAATATAGGCACGTTAAAACTGGATTTGTTCTGCATCCTAGGTCTTCGTTCTTCCTTTTGCTTTCAACCATGTTGAGACAGCCTGTGGGTAGTTCCTAATTTTTTTTATCTAGTTTTCTATCAGTAAGAGAAAGATATACATTTGTCTCTTTCTTCCTTTAATTACATCACCTTTGCTTTTTACCTTTTGCAATGTTGCGCGCGTGCACACACACACACACACATATGTAACAGCTATATATCCTTTTGACAAATTGACCCTTTAATCATTTGGTCAGAGATTGGAAAGTGAGGAATGGGGCACCTGGGTGGCTCAGTCGGTTGAGCGTCCAACTTCGGCTCAGGTCATGATCTCACGGTTCGTGGGTTCGAGCCCCGCATCAGGCTCTGTGCTGACAGCATAGAGCCTGGAGCCTGCTTTGGATTCTGTGTCTCCCTCTCTCTCTGCTTCTCCCCCACTCATGCTCTGTCTCTCTCTCTCCTTCAAAAATTAAAAAAAAATTTTTTTTTTTTTTTAAAAAGAGATGAAGCATGGCAAGTAAGAATCCAGGGAAGAGCATTCATTCCAGTAGAACAAACAGCAAATGCAAAGGTTCTGAGACAGAAACCAGCTTTGGTGTCCAAAGGATAGCCAGAAGGCCAGTGTGGCTGGAGAGGATAACTAACTGAGGGGTCCAAGCAGTAGGATATAAGGCCTGAGAAGTAGCCAGGGTCCAGATCATATAAGGTCTTATAGGACAAGGCAAGGAATTTGTATATTATTCTAAGTATAATGGGAAACCATTGAAGAGTTTTCAGCAAGGGAATAACATGATCTAATCTATTTTGTTTTAATGTTTATTTTTATTTTTGAGAGAGACAGAACGTGAGCAGGGGAGGGGCAGAGAGAAAGGGAGACACAGAATCCAAAGCAGGCTCCAGGCTCTGAGCTGTCAGCACAGAGCCTGATGCGGGGCTCGAACTCACGAGCTGTGAGATCATGACCTGCGCCAAAGTTGGACGCTTAACCGACTGAGCCACCCAGGTGCCCCTAATCTGTTCTTAATAGACTAGCTACTGTATGAAGAAAACCCTGTAGGAAACCAGTTAATAGGCTATTGAAGAGTCCAATTAAAAGTGGAGGATTGAACCCATGACTTCACATCAGGTGCCACTAAAAAAATCCCACTAAAACACTACAGACCTTTCTACAAAGGCATAAACCCACAGGGACAAGGATGATAGCAGGCAGAACAACAGCAACAAAGGTTTTAGAAGCTGAAAGCACTTACAAGAGTGACAACTCATTCTGTAGACCTAAGAAAGCTGAATGCTAAGCTAGCCACGAGTAATGCCAAAAAGCAAGCAAAGTTTCACCACAAAACTCAGAGGCTCAGGAATTAGCAGGTGCCTCTGGATGTGGGCATGAGAAGCTGGCAGATGTGCTTCTCTGCTTCAAGCAAACAACCTCCCCAACCTGGACAGAAGAATGAAGTTATATTCTGCAGAAAAGTTTAACAGAAGGGTCAGGAGGATGGTATTATAAGGAAAACAATATTAAGTGAGATCTACAGTTAGAATGTTAATCCCTCTTCACCAAATTAGCTTCAACACTCTCTCCAGTCTGGTTGCTTGTGTGTCTTCACAAGGGAATCTGGCAGCCACAAAGGAAAAACCTACAGGTACTAACATATGTGGTTTCCCCATGAAAAATCCAGTGTCACCTTATAGTGAAGACCACAGTTGACAACCCTGCCCACAAACTCTGAGCTTCCAAATATTTTTTAGTGCCTCCCATTAAAACATGAGTGCATAGCCAAGGATCACCATACTTTGAAGGACACAGAGACCGCAACAGCCCTCGGTCATCCCGGGCAATGTGGTGACCTGAGGGCCCAACTTGCTGCATACTTCCCAAAGACAACTCCCAGCCAATGGTGGAGTGCAGCAGGAATAAGATGGGCCCACTCTTGGGAGCTGGGACTGCTCCAATGAGCAGCTTTGCCTCAAGGATTCTACATCAGTCTTGCCAAACTTTATTAGAATGGCACTGCACTCCAAGGCTTTCACCTAACCTTCCTTCCCAGTCAGGTAGCTCTTCTAGCCTGCCCTGGACTCCCCCCTGCTTTCCCTCACAGCATGTTGCCACATCTAATCCCATCTTGGCAACCGATTCTTGCCGGTGGAGGGTGGGGGAGGTGTCCAGACCAACACAAACGAACCAAGAAAGCAGATAGTAAGATGGGAATTTGGGCCTGGCTCACTCGAGGCCAGTAGAAGAGGATGTCATCTTGGTCAGGAAGTATCACACAGATAGTCCTTGGCACAAGGTGATGGCTCAGTTGCCTAAGATTTCACTGGCAGGGGCCTAGGAAAATGTGAAAGGGAACTCTATAGCAGGTAGGATGATGCAGGACATTTGAAAGATGTGAGGCAGGAGAACGCCTGCAAAGATAGGAGAAGGCTGATTACTGCCACCTTGGGTTGATGCTCTGCACAGGGGCAGTGAGGCTGAGGGCTGTTAAGGAGTAATTAACACTAAATATGAGACCACAGGGCCTCTGTGGCAGCACCCAAGGAGGTTCTTCTCTCCTGCAGTGGAGGAGCAGACAGCTGAGTGTCAGACTAAAGAATACATCATTAAAAGATTTAAGCTAAGGCAGGTTTGTTATGCAACAGACCGGGCCCTGGTTGGGAAAACCTGGGACCCTGAAACGTGGGTAGAGATACGCAGATGGTTGCTGCTGATTTCAAAGCCACGTGAACCTTCTGGGCTTGCACAGGCAGCCCACTCTTCCCTGTCAAGAGCTAAACATCTATAGTCTCAAAGGAAAGAATGGAGGAGCAGTAGCCTGAATGCAGTCTCTTCAATAAAATTTCATGGTCCCTTGTTCCATTCTCAGACCTGAACTAACTTTGAAATCCAAACACATTGACTGAAGAAACGGCCAAGTCCTTAGGAACTCTGAAATACTATGGCAAGTACATGTATGTGACAATTCCCCCGTCTTTCTCTAAAGGAGCTGCAGGTGACTATACACTAGTAGAAGGGGCACAAAACGACACTGGAGGATTACTGACACAGGATCTGAGTTGACACAGACACATAAAAACAAACATCATCCTGAATCCCTGTTATCGGGAGCCCCAAAGAGCCCAACTAATCAACTGAGTCCTACTTGAAGTTCCACTCACAAGCCCATTGGTTCCATGGGCCCACTCAGTGGGTGTTTCTCCAGCACCCAAGTGTACAATAGGAATTTCTACAGTTGGTAGTTGGAATAATCCCCATATTGGGTCACTGGCCAATGGAGAAAGCCAAGTGGAAACTTCAAAACTGCCCTCAATTAAGGCAAATCAAAAACAATATTGCTTTGGGATGAGGAGGGATTGTGGAGATAAACACCACTATTAAAGACCTGAAGGAGGAGCACCTGGGTAGCTCAGTTGGTTGAGCATCTCTTTTTTTCTTCTTTTTTAAACTTTATTCATTTTTGAGAGACAGAGCATGAGCTGGGGAGGGGCAGAGAGAAAGGGAGATGAAATCTGAAGCAGGCTCCAGGCTCTGAGCTGTCAGCACAGAGCCTGACATGGGGCTTGAACCCACAAACTGGGAGATCATACCTGAGCCGAAGTCGGATGCTTAACCAGCTGAGACACCCACCTGACCTGAGCATCTGACCCTTGATCTCAGCTCAGGTCATGATCCCAGGGTCATGAGATCAGGCCCCACATCGGACTCTGCATTGTGTGTGGAGCCTGCTTAAGATTCCCTCTGTCTTTCCCTCTGCCCCTCTCCCCTATTCACATGCTCTTTCTCCCTCAAATTAAAAAAAAAAAATTGTTTATTTTAAAAAGATCTGAAGATTGCAGGATGGTGGTCCTGTAATCCGACAGGCTTCTAGTGATGCAGCCTGGAGAGCAACTACAGATTTAACCACCTTAAATTCTTGATCACAGACACTGAGCTGGACGTGGTATTATTGCTATAGTACATGAATAAGACATCAGGCAAGAGGCACGCGGCCAATGACTTGGCAAGCACATTCCCTTTTTGTTTTTAAGGCTTTTTTCCCCAATTATATATTTTTTCCAGCTTTACTGAGGAATAATTGACACACAAAATTGTCAATAGAATTCCAATAAGTATGGATATGTTGAATTGTGTCAACCCTAAGTATGTCACTTGTGAATAAAGCTTGTAGATCCTTGCCTGAGCCAATTAGACATTAAAAAGGTCAAGGGGCAGTCCAGGAAATCTGCACTGGCCAGTCCTGGGGCCCCAAGATGTGTGGGAGCTTGAGGAAGGCTACACTATCTGGGTGGGTGGGGGCTCTGGAGAAGCATCAGTGCAGCAAGTGAGGAGAGGAGGAGCCATGTGGAGCCTGGGGCTGTGGAAGCCTTGCTGTGGGAGCTGGAACAGTGCCCTGGACCTTCTGCGCTCCAAGGAAAAGGAATATTTAAATTGAAACGTGTTATGTTGCATGAAAACCCACCATCAGGTTTGGGCTGATTTTTCAACACTAGTGCTTGTCTTGGTGGCAACCAATCGGAACCAATTCCAGCTAACAGAGACACACACACACACACACACACACACACACACACACACACACAGAGAGAGAGAGAGAGAGAGAGAGAGAGAGAGAGAGAGAGAGAGAGAAGAAACAGCAAAGAACTTTAATAGAAGAATAAAGCAGTTGAGCAACTTAAACTCAGAAAAGGAAGAAACCAGCACAGCTGGGCCTACCTCAGCAAGAGTTCTTTGACTCTCTCTCTCTCTCTCTCCCCCACTCTCTCTCGAGCTGCCATTACAGTGATTCAGTTGCAATGCCCCAATTTCTGAATTCTTTGCCCAATTTCAAAAGTACTCAGCAAAATAATGTTGGACTACCTTGGAGGAGATCACTAAAGAGCTATGGTTAAAGAGCAGGGCCACTTAGCACAGATTTGGGGGTGTTAACCAGAATCAGGGAGGCATGAGAAGCCACCCCAGAAATTCTGCTCCAGCTTTGGGAAGTGGGAGCTCATGGGCAAGGAGTGTGAGAGCTGCATAATTACTGAAAAGACGTAACAAAATCGCCATTGTATACAGATCACTAATTGTCTATCTAGAAAATCCCACAAAATCAATAGAAACCTATAAGAATTCATAAGACAGCTCAGAATGGTAAACACATGAAATTTGTAAGCAATCGTTAATACCACTAATAAGTAAGAATATATCGGATACAAAATTCCCATTCACAATACCAGATTTTTTAAATTATCAAGTTCCTAAGGAAAAACTTATGAAAAATGTGTAAGTTCGCTTTACTAAGGAACATAAAAGAAGATTTAAGTAGGAGGACATGAGAATGTTGGTTTTTCACAACTAATTTATGGGCTTCATTTCAACTCATATTTCAGTGGGTTTTTTTTTTTTAAGTTTATTTTATTTATTTGAGGCAGAGAGAGTAAGCAGGGGAGAGGCAGAGAGAGAGAAAGACAGAATCCCAAGCAGGTTCCGTGCAGTCAACGTAAAACCCAACACGGGACACGATCCCACGAACCGTGAGACAATGACCTGAGCTGAAATCAAGAGTTGGATGCTCAACCAACTGAGCCCCCCAATGGGATTTTTTAATTCACAAAATTGTCTAAATTTTATCCAAGGAAGAAACAGATGCAAAAAGCTTTTGAATTTCTAGAAACTAGCAAGCTTGAAGAGAAATAAATATTTGACATTAAAATTCTGGAAAGAGCCCAGAATAGTAACAGTAGTTTCTCCATAGGGAGAAATAAGGGACAATTTTTTTTCTTCACTATAGGTTTTCTGTTTTCTCCAAATGTATACAGTAAATTGTATTTATAAAAGAAAAAGAATGGAAAGAGGGTGGTACTGTTAATCAACCTGAGACACCACTTTTTTAAATATGTTTTCTTGTAGTCATATGTTTTAAAAACAAAACTGGGTCTATAGTACAGCAAACTTCTATGTCCCATTTTTCTTATTTAAAAAAAAATTTTTTAACGTTTATTTATTTTTGAGACAGAGAGAGACAGCATGGACGGGGGGAGGGTCAGAGAGAGAGGGAGACACAGAATCTGAAACAGGCTCCAGGCTCCGAGCTGTCAGCACAGAGCCTGACGCGGGGCTCGAACTCACGGACTACGAGATCATGACCTGAGCTGAAGTTGGACGCCCAACCGACTGAGCCACCCAGGCTCCCCCCATTTTTCTTATTTTAAATAAGCATTTTCTGACGTCAGTAAAAGACAGCTTACACAGGTTTTTCCTCACGTTAGTAAAAGACAGCTTACACAGGTTTAACAGCCTGCATAATATCCCATTGACCTAAGTCATTTCTAATTTTTCAATAATATAAATAGCACCAAAATAATTTTGTGCTTACAAATTTCTGTATTTCAGATTATCTGCCTTAGGAAAGACTCTCTGAAAGCAAACACTATAATGCACCACTATAAACTAGTGTAATTTTTTTTTTATCTTTCCTAACATGAGACATTTTAAAAGAGCTAATGAGATTATAGGTAACTTCTTTCTTCAATTCTTCTCTAACCTTTGTAAATATCTAGAATGACAGTGAACTACCTTTATCATCAGAAATGCACACACACACAAGCCTGGTACAGAAAAGGCATGATGGTTCCCCCACTGGGGGGCCCCAAACCCTAAGTTAACACTGGCGACGCCCACCAGAAGGGGGAGTCACTCCTGTAACTATTTGCTGTTGCTTCAGAGCACACTCAGGATCATTCTGCATGTTCACTTTTCAAAATTTGATCCCTTATTTTTGTTCCCCAAAATTGGCCATATTTCCCCCCCACCCCCTGCCTTTTTCGAAGAAACACCTCAGCACCCACACTCAGGCGGACGCACACTGCAGCCAGAGGTTTCTCCAGTAGAGGGAAGCTCTAACAGACTCGGTTTGGTCTAAACAACCCAAGAGGAATTTAAAAACAAAACACAGATAGGGAAAATGACACGACCTAAAAAGTAAGTGCTTTCTCTGAATCCATCCTTTTCTAAATGCCCTAGACGTGACTGATTTCATTTCAACGTGTATGCATTTTAAGGTGTACACAGTGTAAAAGGTGCCAATACCTTAGGGTCAGGAAACAGGTAAGACCCAGTCCATCCTTCCTGCACCCACAGCCCGGCAGGCCACACAGGTTAAGCATGTGAGTAATTGGTGGACAAGGTAGAAATGAGGTATTTCGGTCATTATACTCCACTTGACCCAGGACTATGGAAGCCCTGGGGCAGCTCAGAGGGGCAGACAAGACCGTTTGAGAAATAAAAGCCACTCATGCTAAATCTGTTTACTGTCTTAGGATGAAGCAAAACTCCAATCACTGGGTAAGTGACCTTACAGTCTAGAATGTGACCCCTGAATTCATCTACCCTTTGGAGTTCTGTGTCCAGTGCCCACCAACACACGGGCTCCCTTTAATGCTCTGTTCGATTGTCAGAATCTGTGATGTCAAATGGCAAATCAGCCTCTGCTTACCCTCCTTCACTGCTCCCTTGGTCTTCTGGAAGCTCCCACGGCTCAAAATTAGTGGGCAATGAGCCAAAACATCCACCCAGGTTTACCAGCTTGTAGTCTGGGGCTCTATAGTCACAAAGCATACTGCTCTGTGGTCTGGCCTCAGAAATCAGAGGCTCCAAAGTGTGGATGGGCACTGCGTGTACCCACGAGTGCGGTGTACCAAATCATACTAGTGATCAGGCACAGATTGCTAGGCAAAGACGTCCTTAGTCACTGTGTGGGCTTTCTGTGTGTGACGGTGACTTGAAGCTCTCTTCTGTTTCTGCTTCTGACAGGTCGGTGTATAAGGGTGGCTCTTAAGAAAATGGCATACTTGGGGCGCCTGGGTGGCTCAGTCGGTTGAGTGTCCCACTTCGGCTAGGGTCATGATCTCGCGGCTCGTGGGTTCGAGCCCCATGTTGGGCTCTGTGCTGACAGCTCGGAGCCTGGAGCCTGTTTCGGATTCTGTGTCTCCCTCTCTCTCTCTGACCCTCCCCCGTTCATGCTCTCTCTCGGTCTCAAAAATAAATAAACGTTAAAAAAATAATTAAAAAAAAAAAAAGAAAATGGCATACTGTGGGGCATCAGGATGGCTCAGTCAGTTAAGCGTTGGACTCATGATTTTGGCTCAGGTCATGGTTTCACAGTTCGTGGGTTTGAGCTGCAAGTCAGGCTCTGCGCTGACAGTCTGGAGCCTGCTTGGGATTCTCTCTCGTCCTCTCTCTCTGCCCTTCCTTTGCTCACACACTCTCTCTCTCAAAATAAATAAACTTGAAAAAAAGAAAGAGAAAAGAAATCGGCATACTGTGACACAAGAGTGAAAAGGGCATTTCTGTCTCGCTGGGGAGATTGGCTTCAAGCCTGTAACTATGCAGAAGATAGAGCAGGAGCATTTTTGACTGAGAGGAGGAAAGGGGAAGGGGTGGAGGAAAATGGAAGACAAGAAAATGATGAGGGCCAGGGTAATGCATTCCTTTGCTGAGTCACAAAACAAATATTTAACAAGTCACTCTGCATGTACTCAGAGTCTACCCAGAAGATAGAGACATAAGCAAGTAGGGTTCAAAGGTATTGTGCCCCCAAGTGAAGTAAATTTAAAATACTGCAAGTAATCACAGTGTCCACTTTGCACTGGAAGCTTTCATGGAAATGGTGGCATTTAATGCTTCCAAAGGGGCAGGACTGCGACTCACGGAGTTGAGGGAGATATATTCCAGGTAAGGAATGAGGTGTCACCAGTCTCTTAACTGGCAGGGAAGCCCTCTGGGACCGCGTTTGGAGAGAAAAGGTAGGGCTCTCCAGATGTACAAACAGCCAGCTAAGACAAAAGGCTCCTTCCAGGCTGGTGGAGGACCAGCTGGTGAGCAGACTTGGAGAAGGGGCAGAAGTAGCCGGCCCCACACTTGAGCTCTTCGTTCCTGCCTCCTTATAGTCTTCTCTGCTGAACTAATCCCAGACATTCATGAGACAGCACAGCTCAAGTAGTAAGAGGACAGAATGGAAGGGAGAAGGAACCTCACATTTATAGCACCCCAATACCACCGTTTTATTTTATTTTTTAACGTTTATTTATTTTTGAGACAGAGAGAGACAGAGCATGAACGGGGGAGGGGCAGAGAGAGAGGGAGACACAGAATCGGAAACAGGCTCCAGGCTCTGAGCCATCAGCCCAGAGCGGACATGGGGCTCGAACTTATGGACGGCGAGATCGTGACCTGAGCTGAAGTCGGACACTCAACCGACTGAGCCACCCAGGCGCCCCCCCAATACCACCATTTTAAACACAAGGAAACTAAGGCTAGATTTGCAGCAGTAAAAGGACTGGATTCGTTTACCTGTGAGACTTTATGCCAGTCTTTGACTTATTTCCTCTCAGCCCCAAATTCACCCCATTTGAGTGCTATAGGAAAATGATCCGAGCCCTTGAGATAGCTGATACTGAAGTTGTGTCAGAAGAGGGCGCTGGAGAGACATTACAGGAGGAAGGAAGTTTGCTGCATCCTGGAGGAGGGAGGCTTCACTGCGGCAGTGCCCAGCCCACAGCTTCCCCAGCGCCTCCTGCCGCCTCAACCCTAGTGTGATTCGGAACTCACGCCGCCCTACGAATCCCGTGGGTACACGCAGTGCCCATCCACACTTTGGAGTCTCTGACTTCTGAGGCCAGACCACAGAGCAGTATGCTTTGTGACAGAGCCCCAGACTACAAGTTGGTAAACCTGGGGGGATGTTTTGGCTCACAGCCAGCAACATTCCGTGGCCAGCAGCTTCTTCAGCAGCCCTCTCATGTGGTTTTGTGGCAGAATGCCGCCCGGGAGACATCTTCGCCCCAGCACAGTAGGGGCTGATTTCCAGCAAGTTCCACCAGTGTGGTGCCATAGCAACTCATCTGGCATTCAGTAACCACTTTGCCAACAAGATCCACATCTCTGCTCATAGGCTGTGGGGTGGCTAATAGATATTGTATTATATAATATTATGGTTACTATTATAAACCTGCTATGCCTACGTTCTTTAGAGTTCTCTTCTCACCATTCGCTGGTCACTCCAATCCCCTGTTATAGATAATCTGTTTGGGTTTTTTTTTTTAATTTTTTTTTTTAACATTTATTTTTTGAGACAGAGAGAGACAGAGCATGAACAAGGGAGGATCAGAGAGAGGGAGACACAGAATCCGAAACAGGCTCCAGGCTCCGAGCCGTCAGCACAGAGCCGGTCGCGGGGCTCAAACTCACGGACTGCCAGATCATGACCTGAGCCGAAGTCGGCCGCTTAACCGACTGAGCCACCCAGGCGCCCCTGTTTTGTTTTTTTTTAAAGTAAGCTCTATGCATAATGTGACACTTGAACTCACAACCCTGAGATCAAGAGTCACATGCTCTATGGACTGAGCCAGCCAGATACCCCAATATATTAGGCTTTCCCTGTTCAAATCACTCCAAGGTTTCTCTGTCTTGATTGGTCCCAGACTGATAGAATTTTATTTATTTTTTATTTTTTTAAAATAATAAATAAATAAATAAATAAAATTTTATTTATTTATTTATTTGGGAGGGAGGGAGAGAGACAGACAGACAGACAATTGCAAGCAAGCTCCACACTGTCAATGTAGAGCCTGATGCAGAGCTTGAGCTCACAAACAGTGAGATCATGACCTGAGCTGAAATCAAGAGTCAGATGCTTAACTGATTGAACCCCCCAGGTGCCCCTGGACTGACAGAATTTTAAACAAAGACAGCTTCCTATTGAGGTGCTGGAGATGAGGGGGAAGGGAGGATCCTGCTCTTCAAGTAAAAATTTTGTACATAGGAATAACCTACTGTATATATTACAAATCATTGAAACTCCATAAAGTAATGAAAACAAGAGAAATGGTTTACAACTGCTGGGGTTGTTTTTAGTATCCTTTCTCCAAGAAAAATTCACATCTTGAATTCCCAAGATAAAAGACAAACTAAGACCAAATTAACAGAGTATATCCAGTAGTAGAGTATTTCCAAAAACAGAGTATTAGAGGTACGAAGTAGGGAGGAGAGAACTAATCATATTCAGAGTTGTAGGCATTATAAAAATTTTCCTCATTAAAAATTAAAAGATATTTTTTTAGGGCACCTGGGTGGCTCAGTTAAGTTCGAGCCCCGCATCAGGCTCTGCACGAACAGTGCAGAGCCTGCTTGGGATTCTCTCTCCCTCTCTCTCTGCCCCTCCCCGCTTGTACTGTCTCTCACTCTCAAAATAAATAAATAAAAATAAATGTTTAAAAAAGACTGCATTTTTTAAAAAATTAAAAGATTTTTTTTCTAGTTAAAAGATGATCTTAAAAAGAAAAGAGAACGCAAGCACAGGAAGGAAGGCAGTGACTAATTGTTAATAAGAAGAAAATTGATGGAATTCATAAATTGTGAAAACAGACATTTACTTCTCCTTACCTACTTTATAGAAAAGTTGCAAAATTCTTAAAAGACATTTGAAAAAATTCAGTAGATTCTAGGAAGATGGCACCTACGTAAGTATTTGTATTTCCTCTTTCTTTCAGATTATTTCCTCTCTGGAAACCAGAGAAGACCTCACATGACACTTTGAAGCAGCAAACTCCCGAAAAGTGGGTGTCAAGAGACAATTCTCCATGTAGTCTCTCTGCACATCTTGCGAGTTAAGCAGACTACCCTCTCTGAACTATATTTTCAATTATGTTTGGATGGGAAGCAGTCTTGGAAGATAGTGTTAGTATGCCTCTCCAGAGCAAAGAGCAGATTTGCCTGCTGTCTGGAAGACAGAGCAAAGGGCAGGCACGCTCACTGCACATTTTATAAGAAGCCAATCCCCTCTACTCCTGTAATGGAGCACACTGAGCGCATGGGGTCATCTGACTCTCTTTGCTTTGCCCTATGAAATTGGGACTTGGAGAACTGGTGCAAAAATATTGACAGTCTGGCTATTACTGTGCTATGAATAATAAACCACCCTCATCTCTGATTCAGGATTCTGGTGTCTTTGACCAGCAACCATGAAACTGTGGCGGATTACTCTGGTAACTTGCAAGTAAAGTGAAAGCTCAGACCTTTCACAGTTCTTGACAGTAGGTTGGACAACATATGGTTGGGTTTTGTCTTGTTGTTGTTGTGTTTAATAAAGATATTTTATGTTTTAAAAATTTTTAATGTTTACTTATTTTTGAGAGAGAGAGAGACAAGAGGGCAGAGAGAGAGGAAGACATAGAATCCGAAGCAGGCTCCAGGCTCAGAGTTGGAACAGAGAGACCGATGTGGGGCTCGAAGTCACAAACCAGGAGATCATGATCTGAGCTGAAGTCAGATGTTTAACTGACTGAGCCACAAAGGCACCCCTTGTTGTTATTTTTAAATCCAACCTAATAACCTCTGCCTTTTAATTGAGGTCTTTCAACTATGTTCATTTAATATAATTATTGATATGCTTGGGTTCAAATCTCCCTTCATTTTCCTTCCACTTCAAGAGCTTTAACATTTCTTAGAATGCAGGTCAGTTGATTATAAATCATGTCTGCTTTTGTTGGTCTGAAAAAGTATTTCACCTACATTTTTTGAAAGATATTTTTGCTGGGCATAGAACTCAGGTTGATAGTTTTTACTTTCAGTATTTTTAAGATACTCCAACATTGTTTTTCCAGTTGGCATAGATTCCGATGGAAAGTCTACTATCATTCTTATCTTTGTTCACTTTAAAGTAATGTTGCTTTTCCTTCTGATAACTATAAATATTTTTTATCCTTAGTATTTTTTTTTAATGTTTGTTTATTTTTTGAGAGAGAGAGCATGAACGAGTCAGGGAGGGGCAGAGAGAGAGAGAGGGAGACAGAGGATCTGAAGTACGCTCTGTGCTGACAGATGCAGGGCTTGGACTCACAAACTGTGAGATTATGATCTGAGCCAAAGTTGGATGCTTAACCAACTGAGCCACCCAGGTGCCCCCTTTTTATCTCTAGTTTTAAGCAATTTAATTATGATGTGGCCTTAAGTGGTTTTCTAAGACTCCAATTACACTTATATTAGACCACTTCACATTCTCCCACGGCTCTCTGATACCCTGTTCAATGTTTTTCAGTCCTTCTTTGGAATGTTCTTAATTGCATTCTACTGTAGTATCTAATTGACTATTAATCACACCCAGTGTGTTTTCACTTCAGAAAGTGTATCATTCATCCCTAGAAATTCCTTCTGTGACATATATATCTTCCATTTCTCTTCCCTAATGTTCACGTTTTTCTCTACTTTCCTAAACACATCAAGGATATCTATAATAGCTTTTTAACAATTTATTTGCCAATTCCATTATTGTTGTCATTCCTAGGTCTGTTTTCTGAGGATTTTTATTTTGGTTATGGGTCATATTTCCTGCTTCTCTGCATGTCTATTAATTTTTTATTCGATACCAGACACTGTAAATTTTATTTTCTTTAGTGCTGGATATTGTTGTGTTCCATTGCTGAGATTGCTGAGCTTTGTTCTGGCAATCTGTTAATTAATTAGAATAAATTTGATACTTCCTTTTAAGCTTTGTTAGTGCAGATCTAGAGTAGCCTTTAATTTAGGGTTAACTTTTCCCCATTATTAAGATGACATTCTTCTGAGGACTCAGCTTAATGCCTTCTGTGCTACGGAATGCAAAGTATTCTTAACTCTGTGTAATTCTGGAATGGTCTGGCCTACTGCTCTCTAGTGGTTCCTTCTCTGGCCTTAGGTAGTTTCCTCTCATACATACACAGGTCAGTGCTCAGCTAAAGACCAAGGGGGACTCCTTTATAGATCCCTACTTCTCTTTCTGTGCTGTATGCTGCCCCACAAATACTATCCACCTTGCTGACCTGTGTATCTTCAACTCAGTAAGACAACTAGGCTAGGTTTGTGGGTCCTCTTCCTGATTTGGGGTCCCTTTCCTCTTCTACATCATGGAAACTGTCTCAGTAGGATAGTAAGTTCAAGCATCTTAACATTCATTTCATTAATTTCCTTTCTCTTACCTCTCATAGTCCCATACTGCCTGTTGCCCAACAACTCAAAACAATTGATTCATATACTTTGCTCTATTTTCTATTGTTAACATACAGTAGGAGGGCAATTCCTTTGGCAGCTAATCCTTCATGGGCAAAAAGAGAATCCTCCATGATAATGTTTTTAATATATTGCTATATGTTCATGTCTCATTTTATTTGCATTTATATGTCTTTATGGGACATAAAAGCTTATGTAGACTTCTCTAATATTTATTTTAACTTTATCATTGACTATGTTTTCTTTCTCATTCCCATTGCTGTATATTTTACTTTCTCTTTCCCCCACTTTGGTCATACTTGCCAGAAGGTTGTCTATTCTAATGATCTTTCCAAAGAAGCAGTTCTTGGTTTTATTTATCAATTCCATTATCTTTAGTTTTTAAATCAAGTTTGGTTTTTATTTTTTATAAACTCTTTCCTCCTGATTCCATTAAGTGTATAATTTTTCTGGATTCTTTTTTTTTTTTTTAAGTTTATTTATTTATTTTGAGAGAGACAGTGCAAGTGGGGAGAGGCAGAGAAGGAGAGAGAGAGAGAGAAAGACATAGAGAGAAAAAGAGAGACAGAGAAGGAATCTCAAGCAGGCCCCATGTTGCCAGTGCAAAGCCCAATTTGGGGCTTGAAACCACAAATCTGTGAGATCACGACCTGAGCCAAAACCAAGAGTCAGACAGAACCAACTGAGCCACCCAGTTGCCCTTTTCTGGATTCCTTTTCTTTCTTCTTCTTTTTTTTTTCTTTTTCTGGATTTTTATCTGAATTCTTATTTTGTTTGTATTCTATCCTATTTAAATATTAAAAGCATTTTTAAAAGCATTATGTCTATGAAATTTTTTCTACTTATAACTTTGCCATAATTGTGAACTATAAGCCCCATCATTTGTGCAAGACAGAACCAGAACAACAATCTTATCAGTTAGCTACAACTATGCAATGTTTTGCGCTTTGAGTATCACTTGTTTCTTCAATCAGAACTTATATCAACCATTGCCTTGAGAAACTAACCAAAGAGTCATTCTACTTCTGATATCCCATCCTAGAAACTTCCAAACCCAAACTATAAGAATAACATTGGTACACTAATTTTCCATAATAAGAAGCCATTTCAGGATTGTATGTGGGGTATTCTCACAAGTTGCTTTGTTTAAGGAGGCTTTCCACAATTTGGAAGTCTAATAGGGACTCAGCTATGACCTCCTCCCATGAACCAGGACCCTTAATTTGGGTATTTTGTGAGTCCCCTTGCATCTCTTCCATTTGAGGTTTCTGGCCCAAAATAGAGAGGTGAGTCACACACTGCATCTGAGCTACAATTCCATTGATATTCTTAATTTTCTTGGGAAAATTAGATCTCATTCATTGAAATCTGTTTTTTGGATTAGACCTAGATTTCTAAAAATTCTTTGTGAAACAAGGTTCTTCATCTAAACTTATCTTTTTTCCTATCTTACAATACGTTGTTGGTTAAAACAGGGAAAAGAACAAAGAATGGTGGGTTAGCAGAATCCAAATAGGTCCATGTCATTAAGACTGACATGTTTAAAGTTTTGCCCTGCTGTGTTCCTCAGGCAAATGAAATTTGCCTTGGGTAACCATCTAAAAAGCTTATGAACTCTATTATTCCTTCAATCTATCCATATATCCCTAAGAATTGGTTTAAGAGAAAAAAAGTCTCCAAAACTTGAATCACCAGGGGCTGCAGTTGTTAGGTCTATGGTCAGAGACAACCAACCTCTGGCTGGGGGCTGAGGTTAGGTACACAAGCAACATCTGACTAATGATAACAAATTCACATGGGGTCATCTCAGTCCAAGCCCATACCCCTGGAAGTCTAAACATTTATTTCATTTTATTTTATTTATTTTAATTTTTAAAATTTATTTATTTTTAAGTAAGCTCTAAGCCCAAGGTGAGACTTAAACTCATAATCAAGAGTCACATGCTATGCCAACTGAGCCAGCCAGATGCCCTTGTATATTCTAATTTTAAACCAAATGCTTGTATGTTACAAAATGACATAATTTACCAAGTGACCACTTTGAGGAATGACCAAAATTGTTCATCTGAGGAGCACCTTAAAACAAAGGGGCAAAAGGTGGTTCAGCAAATTTAATTAATTGCTTAACTTAATATTCAATGGTCAGCCTTTTATGACTAATATGAAGAACTTTATAATTTAAGATAGTACAGGGAAGCTGTGAGCTCAGCCTCCCTCACCTACATGAAATAGCACAAGTATTAATAGGTCCTTCAGATGCTCAATCCTTGCTTGAAAGTGTCAGGAGAACCTGGGGGGCTCCTGGCTGGCTCAGCAGGTCGACCAGGTGACTCTTAATGTCAAGGTCAGAGTTTAAGCCCCACATTGGGCATGGAACTTTAAGTAAGTAAGTAAGTAAATAAATAAATAAATAAAAATGGGATGAGGGAAAGAAGAACAACAACGAAGAGGAGGAGGAGGAAAAAAGACGAAAGAAAGAAAGAAAGAAAGAAAGAAAGAAAGAAAGAAAGAAAGAAAGAAAGAAAGAAAGAAAAAAAGAAAGAGGAAGGAAGAACATAGGAAAGTATGTATTCCTGGGGTGCTTTGATGGCTCGGTCAATTACGCATCTGACCCTTGATTTTGGCTCAGGTCATGATCTCATGGTTCACGAGATCAAGCCCTGCATCGGGTTCTGTGCTGACAACTCAGAGCCTGAGATTCACTGTCTCCTTCTGTCTCTGCCCCTCCCCCACCCTCTCTTTCTCTCTCAAATAATAAACTTAAAAAACAAACAAAACAAAAAACCACTATGTATTCCTGAAGTCCATCAAATAGAACAGTAACTAAAGAAAGCATAAAATGTTAAAAAAAAAAAAGCATAAAATGTGATACAACCCTTATCAAAAACAATACCTATTTTAAGTCAACTTTTTTTGAAAAAGTAAATTAAATGAGTATTTTAGAAATCACCTTCAGACAACAATGTGGGGTAGATCAATAGATACTTTTACCACATTATCTTCATTTTTTTATGAACAGCCTTAAGCCAGAAATCAGGAATTTGGTATTTGAAGTCTAGGATAGGAAATGACTCCTCTAATAGATCTATAGCATCTGCCCAAACATTTTGAGAAGGTTGTAGAACAAAAACAGAGTTAGACCATAAACAAATAGAGGGCTTTTTAAATTAAACAATGGGATGGTCCCAAATATTCCATATGCCCTCCCCAAAATGCCCATTGATAAGGATATTTGCTGCTACTACAAACAAAAGGGATGCTGGAAAACCAATGATCCCCCCTTTGGCAAGGAACGATCTTATAGATAATAAGACAGTTAAAGGGAGAAGGTAGCACCCACCTTCTAATTCTTTCCCTAGAACTCACAAGAATTATCATGAGCTATTCTGGGCCTCACTCACTGTCTTCTTACAATTTGGGCACTACACTTTTAATAATAACACTGCAAGTGGGTTCATCACTCTCCTTTGGAAAAGAAAGAGAGAAAGAGAAAGAGAGAAAGAGAAAAGGAGAGAAAGAGAAAAAGAGAGAAAGAGAGAAAGAGAGAAAGAGAGAAAGAGAGAAAGAGAGAGAGAGAGAGAAAGAACGAACGAACGAACTTAAGTGGTGGATTTTTCCAACAGCCCTGACATCTTCCATGTCCTAGCTGCTACGACTCTTGATCTTGTCACTGAAAACATATTCTTCCCTGGTGATACCACATTAGCTTAAACTCCACGAGGAGAAAGAGTTTTTATGGAAATGGAAGTGACAGATTAAGATTTCCTAGTAACTAAAGCAATTAAACACAGACACACACGCGCACGCGCACACACACACACACACACACACACACACACACACAATCTGATTAAAAAATAGGCAGAGGGCATTTTTCTAAAGAAGACACGCAGATGGTAACAGATACATGAAAACATGCTCAACATCAGTCATCATTAGGGAAATGCAAATCAAACCCACTCTGAGATATCACCTGTCAAGATGGCTAGACTCAAAAAGACAAGCAATAGCAAGTGTTGGTGAGGATGTGGAGAAAAGGGAACCCTCCTGCACTACTGGGGGCGGGGGATATGAATTGGTGAGGCCACTATGGAAAACAAGAAGGGTCTCTTCATGAAATTCCTGAGATTGTACCTATTCATAATCAGATCATAGCCAATTTGGATACAAATACATAAACCTGACACAACTCGAGGATTTCTGTGAGGTACCAGACTCCTAATGAGCCAACAATTTACCACCATTTTCTGGATTACTGGGGTTGAGAACATCAAGGTTTAAACAGACCCATCCCGATTTTTACTCAGGCCTGCATAGTACCCTTAAAACCTGAAGAAAAGGAAGAATTAAGGCCCATGCTAAAAGGAATAATGGACAAATGACTCAATTCACCCTGTACTGGTCCTTAAAACACTCCTATCCTGCCCATTAACTCAGTAGATGGGTGTACAGATGTAGCCACCACCTCAGGACCATCATTAATAAAATTATGCCCCATATTTTGTGGTGCCAATTCCAAATACTATTCTTATGCTAACCCTACCCACAGCTGGGTAGGGTTCTACAGCTGTGTATCTACATTCTGTCTTCTTCAGAACTTGTTCTCTTAAATCCAAATGAATATCTGTTTACCTGTCCTTGGAAGAACCCACAGTATACATGATTATGACTCAGAGATTCCCTGTAAGACCTTTCACAAGCTCTTAATTAGGACCTTAAAGTTGGGCTATAGGATGAGATTTTACTAAGCTCTAAAGATTAGAAAAGGGTGAAATAAATTCTATCTACTTTCTGACTTTTGGCACAAAAGGACAAAAAAATTGTAATTCTCTCCAGCAAAATTTTATTATCTGGGGCATGAGTTGTCTCAGGCAAGTCACTTATCTCTGATTGACTGACTACAGGTCATCAGAGCTTCCCAAGACTCCGTACTTAAAAATTATGCTAGGTCTCACAAGGCATTGTAGACCAGAGTTCCCAGCTTCCCTGAAATTGCTTCTCCTTTATGACCAGACTAAATCCTTGGTGACAGAGCCCCCCCTCTCCTGGGAACACGAGCACGAATTCACATTTTGGTGACTAGAGCTAGCTCTTCAACCATCCTCTATCCTTGGTCAGTCTAATTTACCATAAGTTTTAGAATCTTTCTTGAACTTAATGGTCCCCCAAGCTGTACAACCTTTGTTACTTAGTGAAATGCACAACATTCCTAGTTGAGCCAGCTTACATCCTCTGAAATATTGTTACTTTCTCCTATGTATATTTCTAGTCAGCACTGTAAGCCTTTGAATCCTGTTATGTTCCTTCCATCTCAGAAGTAGGGAAAGTGCATTTTCCTGGGCATTTGTACAAGAACCATTCACACCCCATTGCAGACTTACTAGAAATACCTTTGGACAGTCCACACTTGGCCCTGATACTTGTAGATGGATATCTACAGACAGAAATGGTAAGTGATCAGGATATGCCATAGAGATCTCAAAATCATTCTTCAAATACTATTCTTCACAGCACAGATGGCAGAATTAATTGCCCTCACCAGAACCTGCCAACCAGCTAGAGAAAAGAGAGTTAATATACAGATAGTAGATATGCCTTGAGGTGACCAATGATGTCTGGGTTCTTTGGAAACAGTGAGGCTCATTTCAGTGGGGATTCCTAACAAGGCCAAGGGACTTCACAATACCCTAATACTACCAAAGAAATAAGTTGTGTCTAAGGCACACTAGATGTTAAGAGAAATGCCCTCTCCAATCATTTACCCCAAGCAGGGGGCCCTTACGAGAGTAGTGGGCCATGGAACTAACCAAAAACCCACTAACTTGTAGGGTTCCAAAGCAGTCATTATAGAATGCCAAGATTAGGCCCCAGTATCAAAGTAGAGAGATCTGGATGTAAAATGTATGAAGATCCTCTCTGGTATTCTCAAGACAGCTTTTTGGAAACCAGAGCCTCTTGCAGAGAACCTTGCGGAGATTTCAGATGAGACCACCACCATTGCAAGGACACACTGGTCGTCATTCTAATGTCTGAGGCGGTCCCTGAGGACACCTTGCCTGAAATCGATATACTCCAGGCAAAAGCAAATCATTAGAAGTAGGGCATGGACAAGAGCCCCAACGTCAAGCCCCATTTGAATCCATCCAAATGGGCTTCAGATAATTACACCCTGCAGTGGGATATGAATGTGTTCTCGTTGCTGTGTGCTTTTTTCAGGGTGCATCAAAACATTTCACCCTCAGAGTGAGGGCTCTGACAGTACACGAAACAGCACATTCTGTATGATTCCATTTGTGTGATGTTATGGAACAGGCAAAACTCATCTGTGGGGCCAGAGAACTCAAAAAAAGGTCTCTGGGATGGTTAAATACAGGAATTACCTGGGAAGGGGCTTTAAGGACTTTCTGGGGTGATGCATTCCATATTTTGACAAGGAGTAGGGATACACTAATTTACGCAGCTGCCCAAACTCACAGTACACTTAAGACGCGTGCATTTTTGTCATGTATAAATTGTACTTTAAAAACAAAGAACCACAAACATTGAGCTTCGGTTAAAGATATATATGCTGAAATTATTTAGGCATGAAGTGATGGCCACAGCAGCTCCCTATTCCTTTTAAAGACTTCCTATTACTCCTTCAATAGACTTGCAAGTAAGGAAGTAAGGACTTACAAGTGTTCCTTGTAAGACCTGGCTTCTGCTGATTCTGTGACCTCCTCAGCTGTCTCCTCCATACCAGGCATCCCTCAGTCCTGAGAAGCTGCCGTCCTCCCTCCAGGCCTCAGGGCCTTGGCCCCAAGCGTTCTCTCTACCTGGAAACCGCTTGCTCTCATCACCTAGTTAACTTCTGCAGATCTTTCCAATCTTACAGGGCAGGGGAACCTTTCCTGCCCTCCCTGCATAGGTCAGGACAGGCTCCTCTTCCCCTTTTGTTGCTTCATATTTTCTTCTTTGCTGTCATCATAGATAACATCTGCACATTCATCAAGTAATCACACCAATGTTTCTCTTCCTCATAGGACTGTTATGGGGACCAGCGCCGGACAGGGCTACTTGGCTCAGACTTGTATTCCCCAGAAGAGCATGGAAGGTTTTTTTTGCATCTCACGTCCATGAAATACAGCCAGATCAACACTAAACCATCCTACACACCTAGAAAACTGATTTGAGGATTAACACAACACTCTGCACAACCTGAACCGGAGAACTCAGCAGGTAGACGGTGCAGAGAGGTGAAATGGGGGAGAGAGAAGCCCCGGAGGGCAGGGAGCTGATTTTGCTTGCGGAGAGAGGACGGGAAAAGCACCCCCACCCCCCTCCAAAGTGCTGGAGAGAAAGTGGAAGAGTGGAAACAGCCGCAGGGACTGAACAAAAAAGGTAGAAAGGAGAGGGTTTAAATTCCATTAAGACTCGATAAACGGGGGAGCGCAGAGTCTGAAACGCTGCAGCTCCATACCTGGTGGTGCTCTGGTGGGAAGGGTGAATCCCCAGGAGCAGAGTGGAGTCTGGGAGGTTCTCGGACCACACGGGTAGAGGCGGTTCCCCTGCTGGGAGGACATTAGGTAGAGGCTGTGTCCCACCTGGCCCCAGCAGACCCCAGAGAACAACCACATTCGCTGGCGCTGGAACAAAGACGTCAAGGGGGAAGCCTGGTGCCAGACATGTGTTCTGACTTACCATAATCCCTGAAACGCTGCTGCTACTCTATCGCGTGAACTTTTTCTGGGGCGGGCTGGCACCCCACCGCAGGCTCTGGGCACGGGCGGCAGCACGGTCCCATGAACGTTCCTGGGTGCGGCCCTCCTACAGAAGGTCTGAGCAGGTCAAAGCCACAGTTCTTCAGAAGTGAGGGGTTGAGAAACACAGCCGCATCTGAGATAAAACTCAGGAGGGAGGTGCCCCCTGGCAACGTGATGGCTTGGTCACAGACAAGCGGGGAGTGGACGGAAGCCGAATACAAAGGACGGGTGCGCCATTTTCACCCCTGCCGCGCATGCGCGTACACACCTATAGCCCCCACGACAATCTACTCCATTAGGCTAAGCAGCGCCATCTGGTGTAGTACAGAGCCTACACTAAGCTCCGCCCAACTGAGCCAACCTTGCTCTTCAGGAACACAAGCCTCTCCACCTGCTCAGTTTACGGACTATAAAGTGCTTCATAGTTTGACTTCTAGGGGAAAGCAATGTAATTTCAATTGCATTTCAGTCTGTTTGCTGGTCTACCTATTCAATTTTATTTCTTTTTCATTTCTTTTCTTCTTCTTGAATACAGAAAGAGAAACAATTATTTTTTTTTCAATATATGAAATTTATTGTCAAATTGGTTGAGAAAAAATTATTTTTATTTTCCATTTTTATTTTTTTTTATTTTTTATTTTTAAAAAAAAATTTTTTTTTTTCAACGTTTATTTATTTTTGGGACAGAGAGAGACAGAGCATGAACGGGGGAGGGGCAGAGAGAGAGGCAGACACAGAATCGGAAACAGGCTCCAGGCTCCGAGCCATCAGCCCAGAGCCCGACGCGGGGCTCGAACTCACGGACCGCGAGATCGTGACCTGGCTGAAGTCGGACGCTCAACCGACTGCGCCACCCAGGCGCCCCTCCATTTTTATTAAAAATATTTTTCTTTAATATTTCTCTACTATAGTTTTTACTTTTTTGTAAATTTGTCAAATTCTATTTTATTTCCATCATTTCATTTTATATTCCATTATATTCATTTTTTCAAATTGACAAATGTTTTCCTTTTTTTTTTTTAATCCCCCTTTTTTCTCTATCAGGCTCTCTTTAAAAACCAGACCAAAACACACTTAGGATCTAGCATCATTTATTTGATTTTTTTGTCTGTTGTTTTTAATTTTATAATTTTAACGTTTTCCTTATTAATTCCTTTTCTTCCTTCAAAATGACAAAACAAAGGAATTCACCCCAAAAGAAAGCAGAAGAAGAAACGGCAGCCAGGGACTTAGCACAGATACAAGCAAGATGTCTGAACCAGAATTTAGAATCACGATACTAAGAGTATTAGTTGGGCTTGAAAATAGATTAGAATCCCTTTCTGCGGAGATAAAAGAAGTAAAAGCTAGTCAGGATGAAATAAAAAATGCTATAACTGAGCTGCAATCTTGAACGGATGTCATGGTGGTAAAGATGGAAGAGAAAGAGCAATGAGCAAATCAGCATTATAGAGCACAAACTTACGGAGAATAATGAAGCAGAAAAAAAGAGGGAGACTAAGGCAAAAGAAACTATTTAAGAGTTAGAGAAATCAACTTTTTCTTAAAGGAAAAAGGAACAACATCAAAATCATAGGGGTCCCAGAAGATGAAGAGAGAGAAAAGGGGTAGAAGGCTTATGTGTGCAAATCATAGCAGAAAACTTTCCTAACCTGGGGAAAGACACAGACATCAAAATCCAGGAAGCACAGAGGACTCCCATTAGATTCAACAAAAACCAGCCATCAACAAGACGTATCATAGTCAAATTCCCAAAGTACTCAGGCAAGGAAAGAATCATGAAAGCAACAAGGGAAAAAAAGTCCCTAACCTATAAGGGAAGGCAGATCAGATATGCAGCAGACCTATCCACAGAAACTTGGCAGGCCAGAAAGGAGTGGCAGGATATATTCAATGTGCTGAATCAGAAAATATACAGCTGAGAATTCTTTATCCAGCAAGGCTGTCATTCAAAATAGAAAGGAGAGATTAAAAGTTTCCCAGACAAACAAAAACTAAAGGAGCTCATGACCAGTAAACCAGCCCTGCAAGAAATCTTAAGGTGTACTCTCTGAAGGGAGAAAAGAAGAAGAAGAAGGAAAAAAAAAAAAAAGACCAAAAGCAACAAAGACTAGAAAGGACCAGAGAACACCACCAGAAACTCCAACTCTACAAGCAACATAATGGCAGTAAATTCATATTTTTCAGTACTCATTCTAAATGTTAATGGACTAAATGCTCCAATCAAAAGACATAGGGTAACAGAATGAATAAGAAAATAAGATACATCTATATCTTGTTTACAAGAGACCCACTTTAGACCTAAAGACACCTTTAATCTAGACTTTAAAATAAAGATTGTAACAAGAGATGAAGAAGGGCATTATATCATAATTAAGGGGTCTACCCACCAAGAAGACCTAACAATTGTAAACATTTATGCTCCAAATGTGAAAGCACACAAATATATAAATCAATTAATCACAAACATAGAGAAACTCATTGATAATAATACCATAATAGTAGGGGACTTCAACATCCCACTTACAACAATGGACAGATCTTCTAAACAGAAAATCAACATGGAAACAATGGCTTTGAATGACACACTGGATCAGATGGACCTAACAGACATATTCCGAACATTTCATCCTAAAGCAGCAGCATACACATTCTTCTCCAGTGCACATGGAACATTCTCCAGAATAGATCACATGTTGGGACACAAATCAGCCCTCAACAAGTACAAAAAGATTGAGATCATACTGTGCATATTTTCAGACCACAACGCAATGAAACTCGAAATCAACCACAAGAAAAAATTTGGAAAGATAACAAATACTTGGAGAGTAAAGAACATCCTACTAAAGAATGAATGGGCTAACCAATAAGTTAAAGAGGAAATTAAAAAGTATGTGGAAGCCAATGAAAATGATAATACCACAGCTCAAAACCTCTGGGATACAGCAAAGGTGGTCATAAGAGGGAAATATATAGTAATCCAGGCCTTCCTAAAGAAGGAAGAAAGGTCCCAGATATACAACCTAACCTTACACCTTAAAGAGCTGGAAAAAGAACAGCAAATAAAACCCCAAACAAGCAGAAGACAGGAAATAATAAAGATTAGAGCAGAAATCAATGCTATCGAAACCAAAAAAACAGTAGAACAGATACATGAAACCAGAAGCTGATTCTTTGAAAGAATTAACAAACTTGATAAACCTCTAGCCAGTTTGATCAAAAAGAAAAAGGAAAGAACCCAAATAAATAAAATCAAGAATGAAAGAGGAGAGATCACAATCAGCAGAGCAGAAATAAAAAACAGTAATAAAAGAATATTAGGAGGAATTATATGCCAATAAAATGGGCAATCTGGAAGAAATGGACAAATTCCTAGAAACATAAACTACCAAAACTGAAACAGGAAGAAACAGAAAATTTGAACAGACCCATAACCGGTAAAGAAATTGCATTAGTAATCAAAAATCTCCCCAAAAACAAGAGTGCAGGGCCAGATGACATTCCAGGGGAATTCTACCAAGTAATTAAAGAAGGGTTAACACCTATTCTCTTGAAGCTGTTCCAAAAAATAGAAATGGAAGGAAAACTTCCAAACTCTTTCTATGAAGCCAGCGTACTTTGATTCCAAAACCAAACAAAAATCCCACTAAAAAGGAGAACTATAGACAATTTCCCTGATGAACATGGATGCAAAAATCAACAAGATATTAGCCAACTGGATCCAACAATACATTAAAAAAATTATTAACTACGACCAAGTGGGATTTATACTTGGGATGCAGGGCTGGTTGGTTCAATATCTGCAAAACAATCAATGTGATTCATCACATCAATAAAAGAAAACACAATAACCACATGATCCTATCAATACATGCAGACACAGCATGTGACAAAATACAGCATCCTTTCTTGATAAAAACCTCAAGAAAGTACGGATAGAAGGATCATACCTCGAGATCATAAAAGCCATATATGAAAGACCCAACGCTAATATCATCCTCAATGGGGAAAAACTGAGAGCTTTCCCCCTAAGGTCTCTATATATTCATATTATATATATATTCATACACATATATGTTCATATTATATATATTCATATATATTCATGTTATATATTCATACATATTCATATATATTCATATAATATATATTTGTATTTATATTCATATAACATATATTCATCTAACATATATACTCATAATATATATACTCATATATTCATATAATATATATATTCATATATATTCATATAATATATATTCATAAATATATTTTTATAATATATATACTCATGTATATTCATATAATATACATATTAATATGATATATATCTTCATATAATATATTCATATAATATATATGAGTCTATACATATAATATATATTCATATAATATATATTCATGTTATATATATTCATATTATGTATATTCATATAATATATATTCACATAATATATATTCATGTAATATATTCACATATATGTATTCATATAATACATATTCATATATGTGTGTTCATATAATATATATTCATATGTATTCATATATGTATATATATATTCATCGAGGATTTTGATGGCTTTCCTGTCTTCCGTTTAGGTCTTTAATCCATTTTGAGTTTTTATTTTTGTGTATGGGGTAAGAAAGTGGTCCAGGTTCATTTTCCTGCATGTCACTGTCCAGTTTTCCCAGCACCACTCGCTGAAGAGACTGTCTTAATTCCACTGGATGTTCTTTCCTGCTTTGTCAAAGATTAGTTGGCCATACGTTTGTGGGTCCATTTCTGGGTTCTCTATTCTGTTCCATTGATCTGAGTGTCTGTTTTTGTGCTAGTACCATACTGTCTTGATGATTACAGCTTTGTAATACAGCTTAAATCTGGGACTGTGATGCCTCCAGCTTTCCTTTTCCTTTTCAAGATTGCTTTGGCTATTCGGGGTCTTTTATGGTGCCATATAAATTTTAGGATTGTTTGTTGTAGCTCTGTGAAGAATGCTGGTGTTATTTTGATAGGTATTGCCTTGAATATGTAGATTGCTTTGGGTAGTATTGACATTTTAACAATATTTGTTCTTCCTATCCAGGAGCATGGAATATTTTTCCATAGCTTTCTATAGCTATGAAGGAAGAAGCTCTTTGTTTCCCCTGCTTTGTTTTAATAAACAGAAGCTTCTCTGTGAAAAAAAAAAAAAAAAAAAAAAAAAAGAGGTATTTTGTGGAGGCCAACTCTGCTCTGATAACATGTTATAAGGAAACAGACAACAGGAGTAGAGTTAGAACTAGAGTTAACACTGGACCTATACACACACCTACACATGCACAACTTACAGGGTTTAGTTGGAATGAAATACGAATTTATGAGCTAGCAGTTGCCTTCTGTTTAAAGCACTACTTTGTTCCTGATGCTTGGATACAATTCCTAATGCCTCTGTTATCTAAGGCAGACCCTGGTTATGGCTGCATGAAACCAGTCTAACTACCTAATTCTGCTAAGAAAACCAAATCTGTCAGTCTGGTTATTTTATGCCCTGTGGTCGGAACAATCCGTAAACGAAACAGCGTCTATAAAACAGAACACTGGAGAACAGTTTCGTTCGTTGGCAGAGGCAATGACTGGACATTCTCTGGAAGAAGTCTGAGGATTCCTTCCTAGGTAATACATCTGTCCTTCATCCAAACTTCACTTCCTAGCATAATGGCTCCAGAAACAGTGGAGCAGTTCAACCGGCTGCTTTTGGAGAAAGGACTGAAGCCAATCCCAATGAAAACAGTTTCCCTGCTCCCTGTCTTGGCCATCAAGCACAAGCACGATCACTCTGTGGGTTAAATGGGCCCTGCAGAGTCTGCTGGCGGACCATCTGTGGAACAACTTGCAGACCACGAGGCGGACTCTGGCTAAGACAAAGGCAAGAAGGCAACAGGGAAAACAGCCCACAGAGAGCCCTTAACACACTAACGTGCAAAGCAAGGGCCTTCCCCGGGTGGCCTCCCCCCAAAAATAAAAATAAAAATAAATTCATATATATATGAATAAAGAAAGGAAGGAAAAACTCATATATATATTCATATATAAACTATTTCTTACTCAACACGTCTCCAGAGGCAAGGGAAACAAAAGCAAAAATGAACTATTGGGACCTTATCAAAATAAAAAGCTTCTGCACAGCAAAGGAAACAATCAGCAAAACTAAAAGGCAACCAACGGAATGGGAGAAGATATTTGCAAACAATGTATCAGATAAAGGGTTGGTATCCAACCTATAAAGAATTTACCAACCTTGGGGCACCTGGGTGGCTCAGTCAGTTGAGCAGCCGACTTCAGCTCAGGTCATGATCTCGCGGTCCGTGACTTTGAGCCCCGTGTCGGGCTCTGTGCTGACAGCTCAGAGCCTGGAGCCTGTTTCCGATTCTGTGTCTCCCTCTCTCTGACCCTCCCCTGTTAATGTCTGTCTCTCTCTGTCTCAAAAATAAATAAACGTTAAAAAAAAATTAAAAAAAAAAGAATTTATCAACCTCAAAAAACAAATAATCCAGTGAAGAAATGGGCAAAAGACATGAATAGACACTTCTCCAAAGAAGACATCCAGATGGCCAGCCGACACATGAAAAAATGCTCAACATCACTCATCATCAGGGAAATACAAATCAAAACCACAATGAGATACCACCTCACACCTGTCAGAATGGCTCACATTAATAACTCAGGCAACAACAGATGTTGGTGAGGATGCAGAGAAAGAGGATCTCTTTTGCATTGTTGGTGGGAATGCAAGCTGGTGTGGCCACTCTGGAAAACAGTATAGAGATTCCTCAAAAAATTAAAAACAGAACTACCCTATGACTCAGCAATGGCACTACTAGGTATTTCTCCAAGGGATACAGGTGTGCTGTTTCAAAGGGGCACACACACCCCAATGTTTATAGCAGTACTATCAACAACAGCCAAAGGATGGAAAGAGCCCAAATGTCCATTGTGGATGAATGGATAAAGAAGATGTGGTGTATAGGTATATACAATGGAGTATTACTGGGCAATCAAAAAGAATGAAATCTTGCCATTTGCAACTACATGAATGGAACTAGAGGGTATTATGCTAAGCAAAATTAGTCAGAGAAAGACAAATATCACATGACTTCACTCATATGAGAACTTTAAGATACTAAACAGATGACCATACATATCTATATGTAAAAATAATATAAAAACACGGAGGTAAGGGGCGCCTGGGTGGCTCAGTCGGTTGAGCATCTGACTGCAGCTCAGGTCATGATCTGAGTTCAAGTCCTGCATTGGGCTATGTGCTGAAGCAGCCTGGAGCCTGCTTCAGATTCTGTCTCTCTCCCTCTCTCTCTGCCCCTCCCCCACTCACATTCTATCTCTCTCTCCTTCAAAAATAAATAAACATTAAAAAAAATTAAAAAAAAAACAGGGAGGTGGACAGAACATAAGAGACTCTTAAATATGGAGAACAAACAGGATATCTGGAGGGATTAAGGGAGGGGGGAATGGGTTAAATGAGTAAGGGGCATTGAGGAATCTACTCCTGCAATCATTGTTGCACTGTATGCTACCTAACTTGGATGTAAATTAAAAAAAAAAATTTTTTTTTAAAGTAGAAAACAAAACAAAACGAAATTGTATTCCCTGTGTCTGGCTTGGTACCCAGCTCATCAATAGCTAGGGATTCAGGAAGTTCATTGGATAAATGACTAAGAGCAAATTAAAATAAGGTACCACGTGTCACGTGAAAGACAGCTTTAAAGGACTGGCAATATTCAGTATTAGATGAGGGTGTGGAGGAGCAAGGCATTTGCACTCATTCTTGGTGGAGGTATAAATCGATACAACTCAAATACCTATCAAAGTGTTCAATGTTGATACCTGTGGATCCAGCAATTTCACACCTAGGTATTTATTTTACGCGCACAGCAACAAAAATATGTATTTGTATAATAATGTTCCCAGAAGTTGCTTGAAGCGTTGAAAAACTGACAACAACTTAAATACCTTTCCAGACGGGGCTGAAAAACAAAATGAATTTCTGTAGTATGCAGCCATTATAAGGAATGTAAGTGAATCCTAATGTACTGCTAGGAGCCACTATCTATCTAACTGATAGTGAGACAAAGCTACCCAGAAGTATAAAATATAATCTCATTTTGTTAAAAAAAAAATGCTACATATATAAACACAACTTAAAAGTATGATCTTTCTTTCTCTCTCACTCTCTCTCACAAATAAATAAGCATTAAAAAATTTTTAAGGGGCGCCTGGGTGGCTAAATGGGTTTGGTTAAGCGATTGACCGGCTCAGGTCATGATTTCACGGTTTGTGAGTTCGAACCCCCTGTCGGGCTCTGTGCCGACAGCTCAGAGCCTGGAGCCTGCTTCAGATTCCATGCCGCCCTCTCTGCCCCTCCTCCACTCATGCTCTCTTTTTCTCTCTTTCTCCTCTCAAAAATAAACATAACCAAAAACTTTAAAGAAATAAAAGTATGGCATTTTTAACAAGAAGAATGAGGGTAGGGAATAAACCAAGCTATTAATCAGTTTTACCTTCGAGAGTAGGGAGGCCGTCAAGGACTTCTACTATTTATCGATTACTCTAAACCAGCAAGCCTTATAATTAATTTTTGTTTAATGTCTTATTAAACTTTAGATGATTTGCATAACTAGACTTGAGGATAAGGTTCATGTTGCTTCTGCTGAAATAAAGCTACAACCGGTGAGTGGCTGCACTGGAAAATGGCCTCCCGAGGACCTGCCATCCCCAGACCACCCAAGTGTCGGCGCCCGTCTTTAAATCCTACAGGTGACGTCTGGGACGAGGGAAGATGGAGTAACACAAGTGGGGAGTGGAGTCCTGGGGCTGGCATGCCTCCCGAAGGAAGCCGGCAGCAGGACTCACTCGGCTTTTCCAAGTGCAAGTTCCTCCCTGGAGCTGCTTGCTGTCCCTTGAGAAAAGATTCGTCGGGCACTCTTCACTTGCTCAGACTGGTAGCCAAGCTCTCTTAAGAACCGGAGTATTGAGGCAGCACGAGGAGAGAAGGGAAACCCTGAGCTCCTAGCCATCCCATCAGGGAGGCGCAAGTACCGCTCTCTCATCTCAGATCCCCGTGCGCCTGCAAACCGGTCTGCATCCGGGCAGAGCGGGCCTCGCCGAGCGCGGCGCCGTGAGCCCACCCCGCACGTGGGCGCGGCAGCCGGCGGGGCCCACGAAGGCCGCGGCGTCCCGCGCCTGCCTTCCCTCCCGCCGCACGGCTAGTGCGGGCTGCAAAGGCGCCCGCCCCGCTGCGGCGGCTCGCGAAGGTCGGGGCGGTCACGGAGGAATCTACGCGCTCGGCCACAGGTCACTCTCCTCTGCCAGCTTTGGGACCTGTCGCGGCGTCTCGTGGCCGGCTAGACGTTTCCTCCTTTCCTGCCCTCCCCCTTCAGTAACCCACCCAAGGCCAGCCCCGGCGGGAGGGTATACACCCCATTTTGCAGAGAAGCAGCGGGCCGCAGTGGCGGGGAACCTGGCCAAGATCACTGGGCATTACAAGGGTTTCTCTCCCACCCTAGATGCTTCCATGTGAATGTGAATGGGCTTAAGTGCTCCTTTCTTTCCCTCTATGGCCGGCCCGGAGAAGAAAGGTGCGGTCTTTGAGCGCCAGCTATGGGTCTGGACCTTGCTTTCCAGGGACCGGGGCATCCGAGGTCGCGAGCCTTCCGCGGGGGCAGCCATGGCGGAGCGGGGGTCTGGAGCTCCCACATCCGAAGTTACTGGAGAAATAAACTCCCCAAAGAGGGCTAAACGACCGCCCGGGCACTTCGGAGGCGTCCCGGACGCCGAGCCCCCCGCGTCCAGCTGCACCCACCCGGGATCCGCGAGGCGCCGCTTCCCAGCCCTTAGGGCGGTGCTAGGCTCCCCACGAGGTATCAGGGGTAAAAGGCCCCTTGGTCCTCGGGGCTTGACGCCGTCTTCGGCCGGGAGCAGTTCTTGAGAGCTCAAAGCCGACAGGCAGAGGAGAGACCCCGGGACGCGGGTCGCAGCCTTACCGGGCGAGCTCGGGGTTGGCGTGTGCACCCGGGGGCTTATCTGGGACCCTCGGCAACTCCTGCCCAGGCTTTTTGCTCCCCCTCCCGGCAAGCCTGGAGGGGCAATAGTGCCAGCGGCAGAGCGGAGGGCGAGCGCTCTGGCAGGGTCCCGGGAGGGGTTGGAGACCTGAGGAGTTAAACACGCGACCCCAGGGGACTGGAGGGCTAGTGGAGCCTCGGCCAATGGCTGCGGTGGGCGGGGAGGAGACCCGCCGGAGACCTGCGTGGGCCGCGTCCCTTCCCCACCCTAGCCCTCTCTATGCCCCGCGGCCCCGCCCGCCCGCCGCCCTCTTAAACCCCGCTCGACCCTCCCGGCCCGCCCGTCGCCTACCAGTGCGGAGCCCGCGCCGCCCTCTGGGTCCTGGAGGCGCTCGACTGGCGGCGGCGCTCTCGAAGGTGGGTGCCGGGCTGGGGCGCCGCGGTGGCCCGGGGCCGTCGTCCGCCGGGGCGGCTGGGGAGCGCAGGAAGCAGGCGCGAGCGCAGCTCGTCTTGGGTGGCCTTTTTGCCCTCTTGGGGCTTTCACTCCTTAAGTGGCTTTCAACCCTCGAGTGGCATATCCTCGCGGTCAGGGGAGGCCAAGAGCCGAGCGCCTTCGGGGGCTTAGGAGGAGACAGGCAGATGCCCTCGTCGTGGCTGACCTCTTCTCCTGACCCCGTGTTCTTTAATTTCGGAGTCACGACCCTGCTGGGTTTCCTTATTGGGCTCATTGATCTTGCCCTCGAGCCCCGCCGGCCCTGAAGGGGCTCCATTCCCCGGCCTTGGTGAACTTGTGTCCATTAAAACTCCATCCTTTCGGGGTGGGAGCGGTAGCTGCCGAGGCTTCTCTCCCACTTGGCCTGGGACTCGACCCAGGTTCCCTAAACCCGCAGGTGGAGTGACCAGAGTTCCCACAGGGACTTGGGGAATGTGGCGGGACTCGGCCATGTGGCAAACCCGGCGCCGGCTGCGGAGCTCGGAGGGGAGCCGAAGGTGGCGCCCTCCTCCTCCTCGGCAGCCCGGGCTCCTGGGTCCGAGGGGTCAGCGCCGAGAATCGTGGAGCGACGGCCTCCCCGACCTGCGTCCGGGTTTGGGGAGCTCGTCTGTTTCTGCGCTAACGGGCTGGGGGCCCTTGACTATTCCCTGACTGCTGGGGACCCAGGAGCGCCTGGAGCTGCCGCCTGCCCCAAAGCGCACCACGGCCTTGCGCTCGGGCCGCGGCCCCGGGAGTGGGAGGGTCTGGGGGCTCCAACCCACCCTGTAAAAGACTTTCGTTGGACAGAGAAGAAGGCGGAAGAGGGAACTTAAAATTTGCAGGAGCCGGGTTTGGGGCGAGATGTAGAGACTAGGTTGCTGGAAACCATCTGTGCTTGGTCGGGGTGCGTTTGGAGAGGGAAGGCAAAAGCGACTCTTACCAGGAACTTGGAGTGGAGCAAGATCCCGGAAGATTTTCGTTTGGGGTTTTGTGTGTTTGTTTGCATTGCGGTTTTGTTTTGTTTTGTTTTGTTTGTGGGGTAGGGCTTGCGAGATCGAGTTGGGAGGTTTAGGCGATTCCCTTCGACCCGGGGCTAGCTCGGATGATAGAGGGTAGGCAGGGAGGAGCAGGGTCGCAGCGCCCTGCGCACCTCACTCGGCTGCGCTTGCTTTCCCGCAGACCCGCCGCGCGCTGTGCCCCCAGGATGGCTCTGCGGCGGCCAGGTGAGGCCGGACCCCAGGGCAAGATGTGCTATCCTCCTGAGAGGCTCCAGGGAGGCCCCCAACACCTGGACGCCTACTACACGCCTTTCCCGCCCTACGGCCACTATGCGAACATGCTAACCGCTGCGGAGGAAGATTTCCAACCTTTCCCGCAGCTGGAGGCCGCGGTGACTGCATCCCACGCGATGCCCCCCTTTGCCTTCCGGCCCGCGCCTCTCTTGCTGAGCACCAGCCTGGCTCTGCAGAGGGAGCCGCTCTACGACCTGCCCTGCTACAGCAAGCTGCCACCGTGGTCCCCAATTCCCCACCTCCCCAGAGAGGTGCCGCACTTCCTCAACAGCAGCCGCGAGTATGCAGGCGCCACCGGTGAAGACTTGGGCCATACTGGTGGCCGAAGTGACAGTGGCCAGTGCTGTGGACCTGAAATTTTAATGCCGCCGCCGGCTGTGAATGCTTCCCTGTTCCCTGAGGGGGTGAAGGCCTCCCAGTTATTATCTTGCTCCCCCAGCAAGCGGTCTGAGGAGGGCTCCAAACCCCTGAACCAACAAGGGAAGTCATCTCACCGCTACCACTTCACCCAGGAGGACCTGCACTTAGTTCTGTTCGGGGTCATTCCCAGCCTGGATCACTCAGCCCCTCTGCACCACGCGGTTTCCGGTTTCCTGGTCCCCACGGACAGCTCTGGTAAAGGTGGTCACGTCGGGCAGGAGTCGGGTTGGATGGGAATAGAGGTGGGAGGAGGAGTGGGGAAGGAGCACTTCAAGGTGGATCTGAGACGGCTCAAGTCCACAGGGAAGTGTAGATATTTCCCATCAGGATGGAGCCCTCACTTCTGAGGCTGTACTTGCTTTAATGCTTGATTCCTAAGGTTGGCTTTAGTGGAGGAGGGAGAAGAGAGACATGGCTCACATAGTGGATGTCAGCTGGGATTAGAGTCTACCGGGATAATGCAAGGTAGCTCCACTAGAGCCTCACGCAATTCATACTGGGAGTCCCAGTTTAGCCATCTATCTGCACCTTATTCAAAATCAGCATTATCTCTGCTTCTCAAGTTCTTTAAATTTGCAAAACGGGGTTAATTACATAACCTTGCAGGGGCTGTTCTGAGTCTCAAAGGAGAAATTTTATACGTAAAAGGAGCAGGAAAAATATAAAGGATAAATCAACATTAAACTAAGGATAATGGTTACCTCTAAGAAGCAGGGAGGGAAACACCTTATGAAAAATAAAATCTTAGCCCCTTTTCTAGGATCTGATTCTCTTTGTCGAACTCTGGATAAAGACTCCCTTCAACTACCAGAAGGTAAGCAGGGCCTCTGGCTTGGATTTCTGTCCTGATGTGATGCAGTCAGTTGCCTCATTGGCTTTCCTGCCTCGGGCTTTTCCCCTAGGTCTCTGCCTCAAGCAGACGATGTTTGGTGAGGTGCGGCATTTTGGTGTATTCTGCAGTAGCCTTGTTGCCAAAGGAGTCAGATTTGGACCCTTTCAAGGTAAAGTGGTCAACGCCAGTGAAGTCAAGACCTATGGAGACAATTCTCTGATGTGGGAGGTAAATAAATATGCTTCTGGTGGGTTGACAAAGTGGGAAATGAAGCCAGTGGAGAACAGTGTCGGCTTCTGGCCCCCTGGGAGGGGGTCACTCTGCTTCTGTGCTGCCTGTTTTACGGTATAAAGAGAAGGGAAGAGGGGCACCTGTGTGGCTCAGTTGGTTGAGCTTCTGACTTCCGCTCAGGTCATGATCTCACTGTTTGTGGGTTCAAGCCCCTGCATCGGTGCAGAGCCTGCTTCGGATCCTCTGCCCCCTCTCTCTACCCCTCCGCAGCTCGTGTTCTCACTTTCTCTCTCTCTCTCTCTTTCTCTCTCTCAAAATAAATAAATAAACTTAAAAAAAAGAGAGAGAAGGAAAGGCAGATATTCACTCCATTAAGATAGCACCTCTAAGTGAATTCTTTGTGTTTCCTGATGCCTTAAATCGTTTTAATCTGTGAAGATTATCAATGGAATATACATATTGAAGAGTTAATATTTATCTTTGTTTATGGGCAAAACCAAATGGTTTAAATGTTATACAGTGCTGCTGAGAATATGCCAAAGAGAATAAAAACAAATTTTTAAATTTGATATCATCTGCCTATGAAATTAGCTATGGGTTTTTAAAAACTGATACTCTTGACTGTGTTTGGGGCATGCTGGTTGGACTCCAGTTAGAATATATCAGGTACCTCCCCTTGACCCTGAATTCCTACTTCTAGGAATATAGGGCAGGAGTGTAATCTGAAATTCAGACCCTGTGGAAGATGTTAATCACAAGGTTGCTGATAACAACAAAACATTGGAGACTGGAATTGCCAACAGCAGAGAAAGAATTACATGCATGACAACCAGGTTGGGAAAAAGCACAAAACTAATTGGTTGTCTTTAAGTTGGGAATTAAATGCAAACTTCTCTAGTTCCCCTTTTCTCTGCTTATGGAATTAAGATACTATAGAAATTTGGAAATTAAAGTGATAAAAGTAAGAAGCTTTAAGAATGTCACAGCACCGATAGAGATAAGCTAATACATCTATTTGGGCTTAATAATGTTAATAATAAGTATATTCAGTGGACTCAAGCATGAGATTTGGACTATAAATTTTAATAAGTAATTTTATAGGTTAGGCACAAAGAAAAAGTGCATTTTAAACTTTACGTTTCATTTTTTTTTAGATCTTCGAAGATGGTCATTTGAGCCACTTCATAGATGGAAAAGGAGGTGCGGGGAACTGGATGGCCTACGTCAACTGTGCCCGTTTCCCCAAGGAGCAGAACCTGGTTGCGGTGCAGTGTCAGGGGCAGATATTTTACGAGAGCTGCAAGGATATCTGCCAGAACCAAGAGCTCCTTGTGTGGTATGGAGACTGCTATGAAAAGTTTTTGGACATTCCCATGAGCCTTCAGGTCACAGAGCAGGGGAAGCCGGTGCCTGGGCCCTCTGAAGGTGAGTGCACACCTTTGCCTTTCCCAGTGAGGCTCTTCTAGTGGAAGGACTTGGCACATGAACCACACCCTCCTGCAGCATCCCCGCTGACTTGCGGGGCGTCCCCTTCTCAGAGGCTAATGCAGGGGAGACTAAACTGAGGATGTCTCTAACTAGGGGGGCACTACCCAGGGAAAGGAAAATGCCCTTATCTTTCCACAGCTGCTGAGGCTACTAATATTCACAAGGAAACCTTTTCTTCTTCCCCATCACCTCCTCTCAGAGGAAAAAGTAAATAAAGGCCAAATACATGGATGCAACTTCTTCCCTAGGTGAGCCAGTTTCTGATTCATCTCTGCTCAGGCTAACACAGCTGATGACTCCATCAAAGCTCTTAGAGCAGTGTTTTTCAAGTAGGAGTTGCAGTATCTTAATGTGGGAAATCAATTTAGTGGTTTAGACCATCTTTAAAGAAAAAAAAAAGAATTAGAATAGAGTAGAATAGAAAATATTGATGTGAATCTCAAGTATTGTTTGGTGAAGTTTGATTACAAGTGGAGATGTGTGGTATACTGAGTCTCAAATATAAAATATATTTCCTGCTGTGGATCTTCATCCCCTTGGAGAAGCATTGAGTTAGACTCTCACTCTCAGATTTTAATGTGGGTGTTGACTACCTGGGGATCTTGGAAAGATGCAGATTCTCATTCAGGGCTGGGACGACCTAAGATTCTGCATTTCTATCAAGCTTCCTGGGGAGGCTGATGCTGTTGGCCCCTGGACCACATGAGAAGGTTGAGGAGCCAGAGAACCACCAACTCACCGTCTGGGAATGAGCCTCTGGGATTTGCAAATTCTCTGACTGATTTTTACATACACAAAAGCTTGGGAATCCCGATCTGGTGGGTGGGATGAGTTAAACGCAAAATGTATGTAATAGGGTGGAAGACCAACTTATTATGTTATAATAAGTGTGATAAGTAACAGAAAGAAAGAAGTAAATTTGCATTCATCACACAATACAGTGATTGTATGCGTGCACATCTCCCTTGCAAACATAGACCCTTTGGTGCAGGAAATAATCCTCAACACCTTCATATCCCTTTCTCCTGGATCTTAGTGTGTATTGAAGGGAAGCAGAAGACATTAGGACTAATGCAGGGAAAGCTGCTTAGAGGTGGAAGGAAATGTAGGGTGTGTTAGGCTGGGAGAGGGTAGGAAATTTGGCTTTGGGGAATAGGGAAGCCAGGGGGAAGGACACGCTCACTGGGATTAGGAAGTGAATAATGAACAGGCTCTTGTTTCGAGAGTCCAAATTATGAGGGCCTCTCGGAATCAGTTGGGTAAACCATCTATCTTCCTGCTACACCAATGAGCGGATAGTGTGGGGGGGTAAAGCCGGGGGTGGTGGTGAGATGGTGGGACTCTCCAAAGTCCATGGACCTCACACTTATCTCATACTTATGGATTCTTTTTGGTCACTTCCAAAATGTACTGATTGTTTTTGAAATAAAACTGAAAAATACATTTGAGAAAATATACACATGCTCAATAACTCACAAGATACAATCATCTTTTTGAAAAAGTATTTAACACTATTATTGGCTATTACAATGATCATAACTTTTGATTACTCAGTAATACTCTTCTGGAAATTTGTCTTCAGAAAATGGTCCAGAAGGACAAGGTTTGCGCAGGAAGGTTTTTACAATGGAACCATCCCTATTAATGAAAAATCACAAACAACCTAAATGTTCAGTAGTAGAGTAATTGTTATGTAAATGGTGATATATTAACATATAGAATAATATGCAGAAATCAGAAATCCCCATCTGGTGATAAGGAACAGGGAAGGATGAGGGCTTATGATAGTAAATGGGGTTAAAATAATATATATTTGGGAGACTGTATGGAAGGAAATTGGTAAACAGCTTAATTTGTTGGAAAGAATTATGGATGAATTAATTTGTTTTCTGTTAATGAATGGTTTTTGAATAGGATTAAAAAGGAAGAAAAATCTAAATTCTTCTGTCCTGTCAAAGAACTTTTCCTCAAAGGCTTTTGGCGAGGAATGGTGGGAACTTCCTTCCCCTTTAACGTCTTGAGTGGGAGGGAAGAGTCTGGACCCTATGTGGGCGGGTTATTTGAGTATGCAAGCCTGTGGAGTGTGTGTTTTGGGGGATGGAGGTGTGGAATGTGAAGACAGCTCTTAATTGTTACCAAACTCTACACTGTGGAGGGGCAGAAAGTAGCATTGTCGAGACTGGAAAACCCCTTGGCTAAAAAGAGGAGTTGACTGAGGTTGGGGAGTGGGGGTGGGGAGGATGAAGAAGGAAAGGACAGGATGAAGTTATCAGGTTAAGTTAAATTTCCAAAGACCTGAGCAGAAAATGCAGACAGGTGAGCCCTAATTAGTTAGCAAAGGTGGAGTCTCATTTTTGCCTAAGTGGTTGTTCTCATGCAGACTCCCTATCGAACCATTATTCTGAATTTCGCTGTGCTCTAGTGCTTTGATTTGTAAAGGTCACTGATCCAGTCTTGTAGACCCTCTCTTCCCACCGGAGGAAGCAGGAAGGCCAGGCCATTCTGACCAATGAAAATTCTAGTGCTGAGCTAAAACCATCCCAGCAAGGGACTTCTGAGAGTATTAGCACCTCAATGAAAGTGATAGACATACCTGGCAGTGGACCATCCTGGGGATGGCGGTTGCCTTCCTGGTTATTTACTTAATGAATGGTTTATTTCCTTAGCCACCTGTTAAACGTGCCTGGGAGGTAGTTGTCAACTAACAAAGCCCCTGATGGATAGCTTCCCTGCTGTCCTGATGCTAAAAAGATTTCCATCTACAGACTCTTGCATATACTTATTCCTGGCCCTTCTCTCTTTCTCTCTGGGGCCAGACAATGAGGTCTCAGTGATGCATTCACAGTCAAAGCCACTTGATCCTCTGGAATCCAGAGTGTCCTCAGCAGGGAGGCTTTTGTAGGTGGCCCCTGTCCCCTCCTCTCCCCCCAACACATAGACACCCCTGGACCTGGGACCTCCCTTGCTAGAGTCGGCTGAACCCTCTCTAACCTCTCTCCCCCTCCCTTCATTGATAAAAACAGATTTACCTTTCTGGATCTTGTGTATCACTCAGTGATAGTATCGCTCTTTGGTAAGAACTCAATAAATGATAGGATTAAATTAATCATCATGGTAACCCTATAAATACAAGGGAAGGTAAGATATTGTCAGCCTTACTCCATACATGTTGGTTCTAGCTCTGGAATCTTTTCCAAAGGTTCAGAGAAGTAAACTGTGAGCGAAACAAATGCCTAAGACTTCATAAAAGGGGCCAAATGGAGCAGCTCTTGTGAAGCCTAGGAAGTAAGCAATTGGTGTCCATCATGGCCTGAGGTGAACTGCTTTGAACTTAGATAGAGCTTGGGCTGATCTGAAAGGGACACGATAGGTATGTTTTGGTATATTAACCCAGCCTTGTAACACGTGCCAGTCAGAAGTGGCTTCAAGAACTGTGGTGTCGAGGGGCACCTGAGTGGCTCAGTCGGTTAAGTGTCTGACTTCAGCTCAGGTCATGATCTCATAGTTCATGAGTTCAAGCCCCGAGTCAGGCTCTGTGCTGACAGCTCAGAGCCTGGAGCATGCTTCACATTCTAAGTCTTCCTCTCTCCTTGCTCCTCCCACGCTCAAGCTCTGTCTCTCTTTAAAAAATAAATAAACGCTAAAAAAATTTAAAAATAAAAAGAACTTTCGGATTGAACTGCTCTTAAATAGGGCTGGAGGCAGGGCTAAATTAATAGACTGGAGAAACATAGCAAAGCCTGGAAAACATGAAGACTTCGAACCCTAATCGAACTGATTGGAAAGTAATTAAACATACGTGTATACACATATGTATTTCTTTAAGGAATAAGAGTTCATTGTTTAGGTATGACAACGACAATACGGTTACTACTTTTTAAAAGTATTATATTTTAAAGATTGCAGTTTGAGGCATTTATGAACCAAATGATAATTAGTATTGAAATAGTCACAGAGGGAAGTGATCTAAATGAAAACAAAATTGGCTATAAGTTGATCGTTGTCAAAGCTTGGTGTTGAGTGCATGGGGGATTGTTAGTGCATTATTTTGATTTAGTATATGTTTAAATTATTCTGTAATAAAAGGTTTTTTTAAAAATCCTGTTGGAGAGGGCCACCTGGGTGGCTGAGTCAGTGAAGTGTCTGACTTCAGCTCAGGTCATGATCTCATGGTTCATGAGTTCGATCCCTGCATCGGGTTCTATGCTGACAGGTCAGAGCCTGGAGCCTGCTTCGGATTCTGTGTCTCCCTCTCTCTCTGCCCCTCCCCCACTCAGGTTGTGTGTGTGTGTGTGTGTGTGTGTGTGTGTGTGTGTGTCTCAAAAATAAACAAACATGAAAAAACATTTTTTTTTTTTTAATCCTGCTGGAGGAAATAAGAATGAGGGAACGTAGCTGACAAAGCCCCTGGCATTTATCCTCCTGTGTTTGACAGAGTCTGCAGAAGGCTACAGATGTGAAAGATGTGGAAAAGTATTTACCTACAAATATTACAGAGATAAGCACCTCAAATACACCCCTTGTGTGGACAAGGGTGACAGGAAATTTCCCTGCTCTCTCTGCACACGATCCTTTGAGAAGCGGGACCGGCTCCGGATCCATGTCCTTCACGTTCATGAGAAGCACCGGCCTCACAAGGTAAGAAGTAGGGCGACGAATGATGGGTGGCCCGTTCCTCACACCCCTGAAGACACAGTGAGGGTCCCCTGGATGTGAGTTGCTGGGACACCGTGCTTGACGATGTAGGGTCTATGAAGAAAGGGACGGTGCCGTGGAGGGGCACACAGGAGCTACCGCGTCACAGTGCTAGAACGGATGCTTGAGGTTGAGAGGACACAAAGGAAGGGTGTCCACTTCTACCTGGAGACGTGGGTTATGAAAGGCCTCACAGAAGAGGTGGCCTTGAGCCTAGTCTAGAAGGACAAGGGGATGTCTGATTTATGTCAGAGGCAGAGTTGGTTGAGGAGGGGGAGAGGGTCGAGATGTTCCGAGCAAGAAGGAGCCTGGCATGTGCTTTTAGATCACTGTACGTTGTTCCATCATCTGTGCAGGCATACTGACCATTATAGATAAGGATGAGGCAGAGGCATGGCCCAAAGAATGGAAGGCATCTGTGGCATGCCAAGGATTTTGTCAGGAAGAAAAGCAACAATGGCCATAGGGAGCCATTTTCTGCTATTCTGGATATCTGGTTGCTCTGCTGGACTTGGTGAAAAAAAGTGCATGCACCATTGAGCCTGTTTAGAAGAAAGGATGGGACTTAGGTGCAGACAGACATGGGTGTGGCTCCCAGCCCTGTCGAACTGGCTGATGAGGCTACCACCTGAGCGACCCCAGAGTCCCAGTTCTGTTCACTTGAAAAGCGAGAGTAGGGGCGCCTGGGTGGCGCAGTCGGTTAAGCGTCCGACTTCAGCCAGGTCACGATCTCGCGGTCCGTGAGTTCGAGCCCCGCGTCGGGCTCGGAGCCTGGAGCCTGTTTCCGATTCTGTGTCTCCCTCTCTCTCTGCCCCTCCCCCGTTCATGCTCTGTCTCGCTCTGTCCCAAAAATAAATAAACGTTGAAAAAAAAAAATTAAAAAAAAAAAAAAAAGAAAAAGAAAAGCGAGAGTAATCTTCATAAAATTGCCCTTATCTTCCCCCCCTGGTGGATCTTACCTGTTCACGGCTAAGCTTGCAGGGAAATCCCAGTCACTATATTACTTACTCCTAGAAAGTTTGAGGATTTTTACAATAATCATGTGTTATCTTGCTCGACAAAAGACATTTAACACAATTAGTTTTCAACAACCCCTTGGTGGTCCAGATCTACACAGATGTCCACACCAACCCAGTCCCCTCCAAATACCACTTCCCACAGAAAAGCACATACTTACCAGAATTCTAAGAACATTTGAAGTATAAGACAGTGAAATTACTGGGGTGCCTGGGTGGCTTAGTTGGTTAAGCGGCTGACTCTTGAGTTCAGCTCAGGTCATGATCTCAAGGTTCATTAGTTCAAGCCCCATGTCAGGCTCTGTGCTGGTAGCACAGAGCCTGCTTGGGATTCTCTCTCTCTCTCTCTCTCTCTCTCTCTCTCTCTCTCTGCCCCTCCTCCCCTTCTCGTGCTCGTTCATGCTCTCTCTCAAAATAAACATTTTAAAAAGTGATAAATTTATTTCCAATTTTTACTGTTTAACGTGGGAAAAGAATGTATGTTTGGTAAATATATTTTGGACAAAACAAAAGCCTCCTGATATGCCATGACCCAAGTTAAGACATTTAAGGTGTAATGTTTTTCTCTATGTCTATGTCTATGTGTACATTTATGTATTTTTAACATACTTGGGGATATTCTGAGGCTAGTTTTTCTGACTTAACACAACATCATGAGTCATTTATAAACATAGTAATGGCTGCATCAGTATATATTAGATGGATGTGCTATCATTGATTTAACCAATCTTCTGCTTTGTGATTTTTTCCCCCCAGTGTTGCTGTGGTGAACAATATTATATACAAATCATTATCTCTGTTATCCATGTCTGATGATTTCTTTGGGATAGATTCCTAGAAGTAGAAAAACTGGGTCAAAGGGTGTATACAATTTGAAGGCTCTTGAATCGAGGCACTAAACTGTCTTCCAGAGGATGTGTCGATTTGTAGTCCCGCCCGGGGTGGGGGCTTGTGTGTGTGGTAGGCAGCACCAGGTCTCCTGCAATGCTACTGTCCTTCTTTACATTGTCATTATGATAGACGGAACGGTATCTTGCTTTACTTTGCATTTTAATTAATGTGGTCTAAATGTTTAAACTATATTTTATTGGCACATTGTATTTGTCTTGTGATTTATCAATTTATGTCCTTGGAAAAGATTTCTATTGCTACATGTTTTAGTAATAATGTTTTACAAGCTATATTGTATCAATTCCGGGTTGGAGTTTTTTCACATCTTTATGTTCCTGAAATTGGAGTGTGTTCAACAAGTGACGATATGCCACCATCCCAATTGGTGGCATTTTCCTTGTTAGCACAAAAAGTAATGGTGGATCTTACAGCTGATGAGATACACCATTTAGGCCGTTTGTCAGATCTGCTGCAGCTACAGGACCAGAGGGTGTTGGTTAACAAAGGAGAAGCTGTCGGATTTGTTTTTGTTTTTCACTAAAAAGAATCGAAGAAAAGGATATCAGAGCTCGATCAAGATATTTCTACTAGACAGTTGGCTAGGTCATTTGCTTAAACTCTGAGGATGGTGTTGGTCTTGAGTCGGGGTTTGAGTGGAGAAGCTGTACTCGGATGCTGCCATCTTTTTTTCTTTAATGTTTATTTATTTTTGAGAGAGGTGTGTGTGTGTGTGTGTGCGCGCACGCGCACGCGCGTGTGCATGAGGAGAGAGGCAAAGAGAGGGAGATAGGATCTGATCTGAAGTCTCTGTGCTGAGAGCAGAGAGCTGATGTGGGGCTTGAATTCATGAATGTGAGATCATGATCTGAGCCAAAGTCAGTTGCTTAACCGACTGAGCCACCCAGGTACCACAGGTGCTGCCATCTTTGAGACTGAGGGACCGTAGACCAGGCTGTCAGTGGATGACAGAGACGAGAAAGAAGGCATGGAAGCTGGTCAGAGTGAAGTGAGGAGTTGGGTTTTATGGTAGAGTGGAGAAAGAATCATTTTTTAAACTGGCAATAGAAGAGGAGGAGTCCTGTGTCCTCAGTGTTCCCACAATTCTTCTTTAGTGATCTTCTCTTTGCAAACTCTCCCTGAGTGGTCTTGTCTCTTTTATTATGACTATAAGTAGCATTTCACTTTGGATGTTGAGCTCTGGCCAAGAGCTCTGACCTGAGCTCATGAAGCATGTATCTAGCTGCATTCTAAGTATCTCAACCTGAATTTCTCATGGCACTCCTTTTCTTATTTTTACTGGTAAGCATTTTTTAATGCTTCTTTTAGTTTTCTTTATTTTATATACTTAAGTTTGAGTACTGAACTTCTAAGGTGATAAAATATATTTAATTTTTTCAAAAACTTGAACAAAACATTTAAGTTGAAAAGAAGGGGGAAAAAATCTCTGGTGAAACATACCTGCAGAACTTAAGATAAATATTTTTTTTTTAAAAAAACCAACCAGTTTCTGAAAAAGAATTGACAATTAGAAGATGCTGAGTGTACAACCAAAAATGAAAAACCCTGTATTGTCACCCCTATATCCAGCATTTAAAACCTAAATGTACCTCCTTTTCACATAATTTGTCGAGCAAAATTAATGAAGAACACAAATAAATGACAGAGGAAATCCCTGTAGTTCATAACAATGAGTCCCAAAAGTTTATATGTGAATTTGGGATCTCAGCCCTCTCTAACCTCCTAAAATTCCTGACCAATGGAGCGAAGGCTTTATTTTTCCAGAAAGCATCGTTGCTTATAGTCTATAAATTGCTCAAAATGACGCCAGACTTTTTACTTTCTTTATATTTTGTTTTTGACTTCCCCCTAAGCTTTTTGTTTTTGCTGGGATTTCTAATTACAAGAGGTAAATATAGTTTCTTAATTGTGTAAAATGATATTTACATCCTTGTTGAAAGCATTCTTCATGGAGCTTATTCAGATTTGAACCAGGTGCCTTCTAGGCCTGTGAACTGTCATTATTTGGATAGTTTTCATCACCTTTCTGAATTAGTTCCACTGATTTTTACATCTCACTCTTCTCTCTTGATTTCCAAATTTCAAAAACCTTCAAGGCATCTTTCCATTTACTCTTATCATTTGATATCAATCTGGTTCTTGATTTTTTATAAATAACTGGGTTTTTTCTTTATGGAATTTGTTATTTATCTTTGGAGTTCTGAAAAAATTTTTTTTAATTTTTTTTTTTAACATTTATTCACCTTTGAGAGAGAGAGAGTGTGAGTGGAGGAGGGGCAGAGACAGGGAGACAGAATGTGAAGCAGGCTCCAGGCTCTGAGCTGTCAGCACAGAGCCTGACATGGGGCTCGAACCCACAGACCGTGAGATCATGACCTGAGCCGAAGTCAGACACTTAACTGAGCCACCCACGTGCCCCTGGAGTTCTAAAATTTTAACAGAATGTGCCAAGTTGGATGTCTTTTTCTTTTTGTCTTGCTTTGTAATCAGTGAAGTACAAAGTACTCTTTCCATTTGAAGGCATAAGTCCTAAACTGAAAGGAATTTTCTTGTTCATTCTTTGATTATTATGTCTTCTAGATCTTTATTTTCTCCTGGAACTTCTTTTGGCCAGATACTAGCTACCTCCTTGTGCTTAACATTTTTGTTCTTTTTTGTGAAGTTTTTTGTTGTTGTTGTTTGCTTGTTTTTATTTTATAGAGAGAGAGCACACTGAGCAGGGGAGAAGGGCTAAGAGAGAGAAAATCTTAAGCTGAGCATGGAGCCTGACGTGGGGCTCGATCCCACGACCCTAGACTCGTGACCTGAGCCAAAATACACTCATCCGACTGAGCCACCCAGGCTTAACTTTTAATTCTTTTTGCTCCCCATTCGCAGAGTCCCCTAATCTTATTTTCCAAATCATGTATTTAGTCCTTATATTTGATCTGTTCTTTTTTCTAGTATTAACTCAAACACCTGACTTTTTGTGCTAGCAATCATAGTAATGATAACAAATGCTCATTATTAAGACCTCAAACAGCACAGAAAAGTTAGAGAAGACTTTTAAAATCTACCCCAGGGGCGCCTGGGTGGCTCAGTCGGTTAAGCGGCCGACTTCGGCTCAGGTCATGATCTCGTGGTCCATGAGTTCAAGCCCCGCGTCAGGCTCTGTGCTGACAGCTCAGAGCCTGGAGCCTGTCTCAGATTCTGTGTCTCCCTCTCTCTGACCCTCCCCCATTCATGCTCTGTCTCTGTCTCAAAAATAAAAAATAAAACGTTAAAAAAAAAAGGGTTGTAAATTTGAAAAACATTTCTTTAAAAAATTATAATAATAATAAAATAAATAAAATCTACCCCAAACATATCCTCTCTCCTGTGTGTGCACATAAGTAAACCTGAGGAGCAGGGTGTGGAGGCAAAATATGTTCCTTTACCTGGTTTGGGATCCTGGAAAAGATTCAGCAGGTGTCATGAGGGTCAAGAGCACAGAGAAACGACATGAACCTTTGACAGCAGGTGAACACATGCTGTATCACATGCTTTCACTGGACTCCCAAACTGGTACTTTTTTGTAGGTACAATGTGTCTCAGACCACCTGCCACCTGTTTTGCCATCTGGGGCTCCATAATCATCACCACACCCACTAGCTTTTTAGCTCCTTGTCTCTAGCAAAGTGTCGAGCACATAGTAGGTACTCCATAAATACTTGTTGAATTAACTGGGGTGGTGCCCATCAAGAAAAGCAGGAGACAAAGGGTCCAAGTTTAACTGACTTGCTCTGGTCACACAGCTACTTGTTGACAGAGCAGGACTAATTCAGTCTTCTCTTCCTGTTCACTTCCCACCTTGTACATCTGAAGCAGCTGACAGCCAGAGACTTTAGAGGAATTATGGAAAGCCACAGCATTGAGCAGGCTCTGGACCAGAGCTCATGCTTCCAGATTCTTCCGGTGTAGCCCTGGGTCGTCTTTCTACTACTTTAATTAGACATCTCAGCCTGAGTCTACTTGATCCTCTGCCTACAGACATATGCAAGATAAATAGAATATTTTACCTCTTACTCCCAGATAAACATAATGGTAAAATGAAGACGTGATTTTTAACTGCATGTTTCTTTTACACCTTAGTGTTCTACGTGTGGGAAATGTTTCTCTCAGTCTTCCAGCCTAAACAAACACACGAGAGTCCACTCTGGAGACAGACCATACCAGTGTGTATACTGCACAAAGGTAAATGGAATCTCCTTCCAAGGGATCTGCCTTGAGCCCTGTTTGGATGGATGTTCATGGCTAAGAACTTGAAGCATAAAGCCTGGCTTATAAGGAGTTCTTGGTTAGTCCATTATCAGCCCAAACCCCATTTCCACCCCTAAATATGTTCCAGTTGGCTTAAGATGATCAGACACGATCTCCTACTGCCAAGTTGGCATTTGGGTCACGTGTAATGAAACACACCCCGCAGGGTTGTCTGGATTCAGTCGGTAGAACATACGACTCTTGATGTTTGAGTCGGAGTTCAAGCCCCACGTTGGATGTAGAGATTACTTAAATAAATAAACTTAAACTTTTTTTAAAGAAATACACCCCTGATTTACAGACAGCCCTGATGATTGCAGACACAATTACATAATATTAAAGAGCACAAACTCCTCTATCTTTCTAGAGCAACATTGCTGAAATGGAATCTAATGTACATTATACAGAATATTGAATGATTAAAATGAAGACACAAATATGTAAATATGTAGTTAGGAGTTGCTGGAATAGAAACAATGGTTTGACCATGCTTTAGACATTATATCTCATGTCCTGTTTTGATGATAAACATCTGTGCTGCCCAATGCTTAGTGAGCCATTAACCATATGTGGCTATTTAATTTAATAAAAATGAAATAAAATGGAAAGTTCAGTGATTTGGTTGCACTATGCACATTTCAAGTGCTCAATAGCCCCATGTGGCTGCTGACCACCAAATTGGATAGCACGGACACAACATTTCCATCATTGCAGCAAGTCCTATTGCATAGGAATAGACTGGTTCTGTCATCAGTTTTATATAATAAAGCCATAAAAGGAATATAGGCTGTCTTAGGGGGTCGTCTAAACCTCCCACAGAAGAATAAAACATTGAGCGCACCAGACTTGGGGAAACCTACTGCCAAAGAAATTGTGGGTCAATAGAATGGTCATCATCAACATGGCGAAATGAGGCTGAGCCAGAAGTAGACCATGTGGAGCCAGCACAAACTGAAGGAAGGTGACCATGGATTTGTGTGAAAAAAGCAGCCTCTCCTGAGGAATAAATTCTGTCCAGGATTTCCAGAGCAAGGTCAGAATAACTCCACAACGCATTCTGTTTCTGGAGTTCTTACTCTGATCCCTACCTTGTAACTTCTAACTAACCTGGTACTGAGAGATGTTCTGAAAGGGAACTAAATATTTGGCCTCCCAGTTGACACATTAGACTTCAGTTACTTAAGCTGATGCAGACTGACCATGTGTGGGTGTGTTCAGGCAGGTACAACTTATGAACCTGACTAGGCAGTGACCCAACTCCACATGTGCCCAGACACCCCGTTGTCTAGTGCTTCTCTCTTAGCCCCCAAATCCGAGGTCACCAGTTTAACCAGTGTTTTATATCATAGTCAATGAACCCCAAAATGGAGTCGTTACGTCTCTAATATACCACTTGAAGGTGACAAGTAGTACTGAAATGAATGAGGGAAAGAACAGAAGTGGCCAAGAAAAGATACGTAAACACAGCAAAGTACTTGGGAATCTAAAATGTGACAACCATTCTGAAAAAATTTGGCAGTTTCACTAAAAACTAAACTTGGTAACTGCCATACAACCCAGCAATTGTCCTCCTGGTCACTTACCTTAGACATGAAGGTTTATATCTTTACACAAAAACCTGTGCACAAATGCTTGTAGCAGCTTTATTCATGAGAACCCACACCGGAAACAACCCAGATGTCCTTCAACGGGTAAGTGATTGAACAGACTGGGCACATCCACACCAGGGAGAGCTACCCGGCAATAGAAACGGCATGAGCTGTTGTCCACACACCAGCCTCAAAAATGGAGAACAGTTAGCGGTTGTTACGGCTTAAAAGAAAAAAGTGGGAGTGAGAGGGATCAGTATGGCCCTAAAAGGGCAACGTGAGGGGTCGTCATGATAAAATTGTTCTGATCTTCACTATCAACGTCAGAATCCTGGTTGTGATACCGTACCGTAGTTCTCCAAGAGGTACCACTGAGGGAAACTCTGTAAAGGGTACACAGAATCTCTAATATTTCTTAAGACTGCCTGTGAGTAAACAATCACCTCAAAAAGTTTTAAGTTTACGAAAAGAAGACACTGGGGTGCCTGGCTGGCTCAGTCCGTGGAGCGTGCGACTCTTGGTCGTGGGGTTATAAATTCAAGCCTTGTGTTGGGTGGAGAGATTTCCTAAAAATAAAATCTTTAAAAAAAGAAGAAACCAATAAGATACTGCTTTATGCAAGACCGTAGCCAATACGAACTACTCCTCTAATGCACGTTCTCTTGGTGTGGTCCTGGGTCCACCTGCATTGGAATTGCTTGTTTATACGCAGGGTCCTGAGCCTCATGTCTGTCATGTCCTTTTGTTATTAAGACCGCTACTGTTGACGAAGAGTGCTCTATAGCCTTAAAACCCAGATTCATCTATTGGAGAACTAAGGATCAGTGACGTTGAAGTTAACCCCTTTGTCTAGTTGGCTGTGCAGGTGATGGAAGTTTACTTTTTCTTCTGCTGTCTGTTCTCTGCAGAGGTTCACTGCCTCCAGCATCCTTCGCACGCATATCAGGCAGCACTCAGGGGAGAAGCCCTTCAAATGCAAGTACTGTGGTAAATCTTTTGCATCCCACGCCGCCCATGACAGCCATGTCCGTCGCTCGCACAAGGAAGATGAGGGCTGCTCCTGCAGCATCTGTGGAAAAACCTTCCAGGATCAAGAAGCGTTCTACTCCCACACAAAGCTTCACGAAGGCTACTAGCCCTCAGTATGGGGACAATGTAAAAACCAAATGCTAGGATTCTGTCTTTGTTTTCCTTGCTTACGGGTGTGTCGTACGAACAGATGATAGTTTTACTAAGATGAGAAACAAAAATGGAGCCGGCCAAAAAGCTGATTTCACCAGCTTTCACAGAAATGTTCTTCACAATTTTTAACAAGAATGGAATTTTGGTGAATTTACCTAACAGTAGTGAATGCTGACTATTCATAGAGAGCTTCAGGGTCTGGAAACTCAACACAAACCCTGAGGGAGGGCTTGGGAGTAGAGTTTGATTTTTGTGATGAAAAAGACCTTTTCTCTATTTGTTTTAGACCCCCAGTTGTCATGTCTGTGGCCATCACCTGGTCTATTCTTCATAGAATAAATTCTTTAAAAGTTCATTCAACTCCGAGCTTCCTTAGTATTGTAACTGCTTGGACATAGATTAGTCTGCCACCTTTCTTGTATTTATTTTAAACCCTTAGTTCCCACCCTCCCCCCATCACATGACAAATGCAGGTTAATTTGTTCAGCACCACACAGAATTACTACAGACACAGAAGTTACGTATTCACGCCATCATCTGTGAGCTTTGTAATTGGGGAAGAAAAATTATTGCCAAATGAGAAACGACTTAAAAATTGCAATAGACTAAAAAATTAAGTGTTTTTATATTGCTCTAGTTTCAAACCTGATTTCATTCCTGATGATGGCACAAGCGGAATTTTTCAGGCCTAATTAATTAGCCAGTTCATACTCTATTTAGAATGTAGAAAGAAGAGGCCCACCGAAAAGAAAAATGTGCTATATCAGTTATCACGAGGCTGATGCAAGCCTTGGGGAATGTCTTCTAATATGTGAGCGACCACAAACTGATTGCACGTGGGTAATATTAGCCAACATTTGTAAATGAGCACGAACCCTGGGAAATGGTACTGAGCTCACCATTTATGCATAAGGAAATCGAAGCCAAGGGTAAGGAGGTGATGCAGCGGTCGCCTCCAAGGGACAAAGCCAGGTGGGCCCAGCTCCGCCACTCAGCCTCTTACCAAACCAGCATGCTCCATTATGAATCCTGCTAAGGACACAGCGTTTTCCCATCAACTAACCCATTCCTCCCCAAATTAAAGCAAACAGCACCACACTTTTAAATATTCTACATGGAACATTTGAGACCAGAATAAAAGTGTTTCGCAGGCGACCAGAGCTACTAAGCGAGAATGTCACATCCCCAGCCATGGTGGTATTGACCGTCTAGGATTTTCCTTCACCTTTTATCCATGGTCCACAGCTCTCAAAATGGAGCAAATTCAATATAGAACAGATGCCCCATCCAGGGGGAGGCTCCCAGCTGTAGCAGAGTCCTTTGAGAAAGAGATGTAGTGCAGGTGGAAAAGCAGTGACAGATTTTCCTCTGGGGAATCCTTTGCTGCCTTGACTAGGTCTTGGTAATTTATCCTAATGGGAATGTGCCCTGTTGTTTTAGGACTGTTTTAGTTCATGTTAATTAAGTCAGAACAATGGTCTTTTGAAAAGACTGGGACTCATCCTGTAATTAGGCAGCCTTTCTTTGACTGCTAGTTCATTTTAAAATCAAACGGGTAAAAGCAAGACATCAGGAACTCAGTGATGTGGATTTTTTTCACTAGTTGAATAATTCAAATTAAGTACTTTGTTCTTTGGACAAGCATGGTAGCAAAGGAAGGTGTGGGGTTTTTTTGTTTTTTGTTTTTTGCTTTTTGTGTGTTTTTTTGTTTTCCCTTTTTCTAACAGGGCATGCAAAATAATATAATATTTGGGACCAAGCAGGCTTAATCTGACCTACTTCCACAAAGTTTGGGTCATCCTGATTGTGTTACATACCTCAATTTTTTGTTCGGAAAATGCAGTCAGTTCACAACATCCTTCTTTAATAATTACCTTAAGCTCTTTTGTGTTTATTTAAAATGTGTATCTCATCTATTTTTTTTTTTTAAAGTAAGCTTTGCACCCAACATGGGGCTTGAACTCACCACCCTGAGAGAGAACAAGAGTCACATGCTCTACTGACTAGCTGGCCAGACGCCCTGAAATATGTATCTCATCTATTTTTAAAGATAATTTGAGTCAGCTTATAACGATAATTTTTAAATTTTTTTTTCCAATGTTTATTTATTTTTTTTGGGACAGAGAGAGACAGAGCATGAACGGGGGAGGGGCAGAGAGAGAGGGAGACACAGAATCGGAAACAGGCTCCAGGCTCCGAGCCATCAGCCCAGAGCCTGATGCGGGGCTCGAACTCACGGACCGCGAGATCGTGATCTGGCTGAAGTCTGACGCTTAACCGACTGCGCCACCCAGGCGCCCCATATAACGATAATTTTTAAAAGACTAGGACAGTCAGAGTAGAAGACTAGCCATTACATAAAAGTAGAATGAAATGAAAGCTCGGCACAGATACAGCTACACTGACTAGATATTGGCTGGACATAGCACATAGGATACAGATTTTGGAGGTGGACAAACTTGTATTTGTTTACCGTGTTCTCATTTAATTCATTTAATTTCTGAGGCTTAACATTCTCCTCTGTAAAATAATGTCATAGTTATATTGTAGGGTGGTGTTGAGAAGATTGAATAAAAGGAGGTGACTCTCATTATGGGCGATACTTAATAAATCTATTTCCTTTCTCTTGTAAGTCAGGCAAACGGGAGATGGAATTCTGCAAATTTCATTGTTGATAGATAGCCTTTCCTTCAGTGTGATTCCTGAAGGAGCAGTGTCAACATCACCTGGGGACTGGTTAGAAAGGCAGATTCCCTAGCCCTACCCAGTGTCTAGCGAATCAGGACTTCTGGGGGTGGGGCCCAGCAATCCATATTGAAGTTTGAGAACCGTGGCTGCATTTGATTTCTCTTCCTAGTCCCTGCAGCACGGCAGTGGGTAAAACTGAGTCGCTGGGTGACTTGGCAAAACCACAAATGCTGTTCACTAAGAGAACCATTAGAACGCAGATGGCAGGCACAACAGCAGTCTTCCTTGGGAAAATGGGTGCCAATGCAACACTGTTGGAAATGTGGAACTTTCTGCAGCGATGACCTGATGATGGAATGTAGAAAGCTTCTCATGACTCATCTCCCCTTTGCCTGACTGACAAGAGAAAGGAAATAGATTCTCTGGCTGTATTTCTTTTCCCAGTCTAAGTCAGATGATAAATATCTGTTCATTCATTAGAGTTTTTTAAAAAACGTATAAGAAAGGGCATCTGAACTCTGGAAAAATAATGAGGCTCAAAGTAAAGTGGAATTCATGATATTGATGAGGCTCTTAATGGGCCCTCAGGGTGTCCTTCTAGGACTGGGAGAAGTTGCCAGTTGCAATGAACAAAGCCATCAAAACGGACAGATGCTTGGGACCTCCGTGAGGCCTGCGGTAAGCAAGGCATTGTAGCCATAAAGTCATAGCTCCATTTGTACCCAAGTAGTGCCGGGCACGTTGGGGGTTGGAGGAACTGCCATTCACAATATGTTAGGCATAAGATCACAATTACTGTCCCAGAACATCTATTATCGGTGAGTCTAATTTTGACATCACAGATCGCACAGTATTTCATTCATGGTAGTTTTAAGTACTTTGAGAGTTACTTATGACTTTTTAGGGGCAGTAGTTGCACCGAACTCTGATTTCTTGGACCCTATCCAAAGGTCAGGGGAACAAATGTCTACACCGAATTACTTCAATAGAAACGTGTAACTAGAGGAGCACCTGGCTGGCTCAGTTGGTGGAGTCTGCAGCTCTTGATCTCAGGGTTGTAGTTCTGAGCCGCACATTGGGTATAGAGATTACTTAAAAACAAAATCTTAGGGGTGCCTGGGTGGCTCAATTGGTTAAGCGTCTGACTTCGGCTCAGGTCATGGTCTCGCGGTCTGTCGGTTCGAGCCCACGTCAGGCTCTGCGCTGACAGCTCAGAGTCTGGAGCCTGCTTCAGATTCTGTGTCTCCCTCTCTCTCTGTCCCTCCCCTGTTCATGCTCTGTCTCTCTCTCAGAAATAAATAAACATTAAAAAAAAAAAATCTTAAAGGAGCACCTGGGTGGCTCAGTCAGTTGAGCATCTGACTCTCGATTTTGGCTCAGGTCATGATCCCAGGGTTGTGAGATCAAAGCTCCTCGTGTTGGGCTCTGTGCTGAGCATGCAGCCTGCTTGAAATTCTCTCCCTTCCTCTACACCTGTCCCCATTCGTGCATGCACGCACTCGCACTCTTTTTCTCAATAAAATCGTTTTAAAAAAAGAAAAACTTTTTTCAAATTTTATTTTATTTTTATTTACATTTGAGATGGAGGGGCAGAGAGTGAGGGAGAGAGTCCCAAACATGCTCCTGGTTGTCAGCTCAGAGCCCGGTGCAGAGCTCAAACTCACAAACCATGACCTGAAACCAAGAGTCTGACTCTTCCCTGACTGAGCCACCCAAGCTCCCCAAGAAAAGAAACATTTAACTAGAACATCATTTCACAGAGCTTTTTCATTGATTGACCTCCAACAAAATAGAATGACCAGAATTTTTAAGGAAGAATAGTGTTAATAATATAAAATAGAGGTAAACTTCTCCCTCCTTAATAATCTCTTCATAGAGTATGGGAATCTCACAGAAAACAATAGTTTTCTGTATTATTGTAAGAGGTTATACAAGAAATAACAAGTGCATGAAACTCATTTATTGTTGCAAAGAATTTTTACTTTATTGCTTTGTTGACTTAAAGTGACAGGTAAAATATGGCATTTTGAAATGAGATATTTAGCACTTATTGCCGCTAAGGTAGAGAACGTTCAGGGAGAAGATTGTGGTTTTATTTTTGCATCTGTTCTCAGAGTAAAATATGCTTTCACGGTCACTTTTTCATCTTAAGTTATCTCGAGATTTTTGTGATCTCCTATATTAAAAAGTGGGGTAAGGGGCGCCTGGGTGGCGCAGTCGGTTAAGCGTCCGACTTCAGCCAGGTCACGATCTCGCGGTCCGTGAGTACGAGCCCCGCGTCGGGCTCTGGGCTGATGGCTCGGAGCCTGGAGCCTGTTTCCGATTCTGTGTCTCCCTCTCTCTCTGCCCCTCCCCCGTTCATGCTCTGTCTCTCTCTGTCCCAAAAATAAAAATAAATAAATAAATAAAAAGTGGGGTAAATTGTGTGTGTGTGTGTGTGTGTGTGTGTGTGTGTGTGTGTGTTAACAAGTAAATTCTATCTATATGTTTGTGAAATTGGATTTGGATTTCTTTCTAACATGGTACCTTTAGTTGAAAGCAGTTTGCTGTCAAGAAAATATATCAAAGGCATTGAAATGCCATCCTTGACTTTTACAAACTGTTTAAAAATGCTAGTGCTCTTCCACTTGCTTCCACAGTATGTTCTACTTGACATACATCTGTATCAATTATTTTTTAAAATGCTAAGAAAAATAATAGGTAAGCTTTTAGAACCAAATACGTGACCTTTCCTCATTCGTAACCAGTTAGACGCTGCAGACAACTCAGAAGGCACACACAGTCCCCCCCACATCACTTGGAGCTTGTTTTTGACAATAGCAGATGTTTCCTTTGCAAAAGTTTTCTCAGCCTCTGGTTGTTGCAACACTGTGAGTACCTGAACCGGGGAAGGTGAGTAGGAGTCCTTCCTCTTGGTGAATTCCACTCTTGTGGGTTATCGGATTTAAAGGTGCTGGAGCTAAATTCTTCAATATGAGGGGCGCCTGGGTGGCTCAGTCAGTTGAGCGGCCGACTTCGGCTCAGGTCATGATCTCGCGGTCCGTGAGTTCGAGCCCCGCGTCGGGCTCTGTGCTGACAGCTCAGAGCCTAGAGCCTGTTTCAGATTCTGTGTCTCCCTCTCTCTGACCCTCCCCTGTTTATGCTCTGTCTCTCCCTCTCTCAAAAATAAATAAACATTAAAGAAAATTTTTAAAATAAATAAATTCTTCAATATGATTTTGAAACTGTTCCCCTAAAACTGGGCAGTGTGTCTCGTTTCTAAAGGTTCTCCCTCAGAGGAAAGCTGCTATCTCGGTTTCCCATTCTTAAATACCAAACCCCTTCAGCCACAAATGTGCCCCTGGGCAAGCCCAAGGCAGGTCTCTTCCCATAATAGGTGGGCCTGAAATCTTCCCAGGTGATTAGGAGCCTAGGGCTGGGCAGTCAAGAGCAGGCAGTGAAATGGGATTCTAGTCTTTTCCATTTGCCAAATGGGAGGGTTGAAGGGACTGGAAAGGCCAGTGCTGAAGATAGTAATCAAATACAAAAACCAAAGCCCCTTTGGGCTATCCTCAACTCTGGGAGCTTGGGGGCCCAGGGGAGTTTGGAGGCAGAAGACCCTTAAGCGTGGCTGCCAGGAACGGATACAAATTAGAAAGGTCCTTCCTCCTTCACTAGTTACCAGGGCATCTACATACATTTTATTTTTCAAGGAGTGGCAGGATTTGAGAGGGAAGGAAAATACATATGAAGAAATGGGTGTATATAATCTGTATTACTTGAATAACAAATACGAAATGTCAAGAAATACTAAAAAATGGAGGTCTATGTGTAAATGATATTACAGAAATACCTCAGTGCAGGGGCGCCTGGGTGGCTCAGTCAGTTAAGCGTCCGACTTCGGCTCAGGTCATGATCTCGCGGTCTGTGCTGACAGCTCGGAGCCTGGAGCCTGCTTCCGATTCTGTGTCTCCCTCTCTCTGACCCTCCCCCATACATGCTCTGTCTCTGTCTCAAAAATAAATAAACATTAAAAAAAAAAAAAAAAAGAAAAGAAATACTTCCATGCAGAATAGGGGAATTCTGACAAAGGTAATCCCACAATCAAGGTCAGTCATCAGTGTGTCTATCAGCTGGGACTTAAAGACTGATTTCAAATGCAAAATGAGAGGGGTGGGTTCGTGGTTACAGATGTTCACTCATTCATCCTGTGATAGTGCCTGGCCCCTAACTTTCTAATAATAGATAACAAACTCCAAAACCAAGAATCCATGTTTTGAAAGAAATACAACCAGCCATTCATTTATCAGGTTTGTGATGTTTTTAACTCCCAAATAGAAGGAGCTTGTTGGGAGTGAAGGGGTCTCTATCAAGCTAAAGCCCGAGTTTCTCAGACTTGCCGAAAGATAAGAATCACCTGGAATGCCTATTAAACCTCAGGTCCCTTGGACCCTCCTCCAAACCACTGACTCCCCGTCCTGGGTGAGGTGAGCGTCTAAGAATCTGAAGTTTTAAGGAACACCCAGGTGGTTCCTATCAGAAGTTTGGGAAATGTCAGTCATCTTTAAAAGGTAGCATTTTTGCCACTGTTGTGGTATATACTTTGAATGAGAAATGCTGAGGGGCAAGGGTGGAGAGGGCAGAAGGCTTGGGGTGCTCCAAACCAAGTATTATTTTTTCTAAGTATCTCAGGAAGGTTTTCTGGGTCCAGGGGCTTTTAAAATTGCCCTTTAGGAAAGAAGACGAGTAAGTGAATTTGGAATCAAAACATGAGACCACAAAACAGCCAAAAGGTAGAAGCAACCCAAACGTCCATGGACAAATGAATGGATTAAAAAATGTGATATAGGGGGTACCTGTAACAGCTGGTTACAGTGTCTGACTCTTGATTTTGGCTCAGGTCCTGTTTCCGATTCTGTGTCTCCCTCTCTCTCTGCCCCTCCCCCGTTCATGCTCTGTCTCTCTCTGTCCCAAAAATAAATAAAACGTTGATTTTGGCTCAGGTCAGGATCTCACAGTTCATGAGATCGAGCCCCAAGTTGAGCTCATGCTGACAGTGCAGAGCCTGCTTGGGATTCTCTCTCTCTCCCTCTCTGCACCGCCCCCCCCCCCCCACGTGTGCACTTTCTCTCTCAAAATAAACTTTAAAAAAAAAATGGTTAAGCTGGTAACTTGTGATGTGTATTTTGCCACAATTTTTTAAAGATTTTATTAAAAAAAAATTTTTTTTAACGTTTATTTGTTTTTGAGATAGAGACAGAGCATGAATGGGGGAGGGACAGAGAGAGAGGGAGACACAGAATTGGAAGCAGGCTCCAGGCTCTGAGCCATCAGCCCAGAGCCTGATGCTGGGTTTGAACTCACAGACTGTGAGATTGTGACCTGAGCTGAAGTCAGATGCTTAACTGACTGAGCCACCCAGGCGCCCCATAAAGATTTTATTTTTAAGTAACTCTACACCCAATGTGGGTCTTGAACTTATGACCCCCCGAGATCAAGAGTCGCATGCTCTACTGACTGAGCCAGCCAGGTGCTCCTATCTAAGCACAGTTGTTAAAAATTCTTTTAAGGGGCGCCTGGCTTAAGTGGCTCAGTCGGTTAAGCGTCCAACTTCAACTCAGGTCACCATCTCGCGGTCTGTGACTTTGAGCCCCACGTCGGGCTCTGGGCTGATGAGCATGCTTCGGATTCTGTCTCCTTCTCTTTGTGCCCCTCCCCCATTCATGCTCTGTCTCTCCCTGTCTCAAAAATAAATAAACATCAAAAAAAAAAATTCTTTTAAAAAGGGAGTGCATGCAACTCCTGATCTCAGGTTTGTGAGTGCAAGCCCCATGTTTGGTATAGAGATTACTTTAAAAATAAAATTTTTAGGCTCAGTCGGTTAAGCGTCTTGACTCGATTTGATTTCAGCTCAGGTCATGATTCATAAGATGGAGCTCCTCTCTGACTGTAGAGCCTACTTGAGGTTCTCTCTCTCCCTCTGCTCCTATCCCCCGCTCACTCTCTCTTGCTCTCTCTCTCTCAAATTAAAAAAAAAAAATTATTTAATTAAAAAATAAAATAAAATCTTTTTTTAAAAATTTTTTTTCAACGTTTATTTATTTTTGGGACAGAGAGAGACAGAGCATGAACGGGCGAGGGGCAGAGAGAGGGAGACACAGAATCGGAAACAGGCTCCAGGCTCTGAGCCATCAGCCCAGAGCCCGACGCGGGGCTCGAACTCACGGACCGCGAGATCGTGACCTGGCTGAAGTCGGAGGCTTAACCGACTGCGCCACCCAGGCGCCCCTAAAATAAAATCTTTAAAAATTTTTTTAATTTAAAAAAAGGGGGGGAGACAATGACAGATACTACAAATGGACAAACCATATAAATTCTGGGGTTCCAGAAGTACCACCCAGATGGAAGTCCTTTCCTAAGGTCTGAATGGCTTTTCCCCTGTTATCTTGTCTTTGTTCCTAATCTCTTCCTATCGGATCCCAGCACTAACTGTAATGTGAGGGCTGGACACTCCCTCACTCCCGAGAGAAGCTTCACTTTCAGAGTGTTTACCCTGTACCCCCTCTCTAAGTGGCTACCTGTCAGTTTCCATTTCAGCTCTACCTTTCTACTTACAGGGCTGCTGACCACCAGCTGACATATTACCTGTATTGATTGTCTAAGAGCTGTCACGGTGGAGGGAAAAACTATTCTAAGGCAGCCCTGAGCTCTTAGCTGAGTGGGATCATAAACGCCCCCATTAAAGGTTTCATTCAATAACAATCTTTGCTAAAGTAAATGGACATCAGTCTCCCACCCCCACAACTAATACAGAGCCCATTATCAATGGGCAGAGAGCACTGAACTGCGGCGTATCAGTTTCCACATTTTCAAATGATTCCTTTAATGAAAAGCTGCGTTCTTTTCAGGCCATAAAACACCACGGAAAAGTCTATTCATTTAGCTATTGTACATATTAGCTTATTTATTTATGGCTAATGCTGCCATCAGCATTCCCTGGATGTGGAGTTAACTCACTTAATGATTGCTTGATAAACTGCTAAAAAGCAAATATGCTGGGATTGGCTCTCATGCAGGGCACACTGCATATTGCCATCACACAGGGTGAGTTGTTTTTTTCATCGCAAACCCAAATCCACCGGTCTTTATACCTGTGTAAAACTATTCATCTCCTGTAAGGCATTTTATAATCACATGCCTATTTGATCCAGAGCTCACAAAAACTCATCTTCAACCAATTTCATACGAAATAAGCATATTGCCATAATTCAACCAAATATCCCCTAGTTATTTGAAGAAAATCTTTACCACCAAATTGTAGGCTCTTTTCTGGCAAGAATCATCTTCCCCTTCTTCTTTTCTCTTCTTCCCTCCCTCCCTCCTTGTCCGGTGTTCATGAAATAGTTACTGAACCCCTAATCTGGAGCATCTCAGCAATAGTGTGTCTTGTATGGCAGGGACTCAGCGGTTGTGTACGGAATCAGTTTTGTTGAGCAGAAAATAGTACCTAAATGAGACTAGTCATTGACAGATATAGGAAAAGAATTGGAACTTGTACACTGGTGTTTTCTTTTTTTTTTTTTTTAATTTTTTTTTCAATGTTTATTTATTTTTGGGACAGAGAGAGACAGAGCATGAACGGGGGAGGGGCAGAGAGAGAGGGAGACACAGAATTGGAAACAGGCTCCAGGCTCCGAGCCATCAGCCCAGAGCCTGACGTGGGGCTCGAACTCACGGACCACGAGATCGTGACCTGGCTGAAGTCGGACGCTTAACCGACTGCGCCACCCAGGCGCCCCTACACTGGTGTTTTCTAAAGATTAAGGTTAAGAATTTGATTCACTATTTCTGTTAGTGCAGTTCTACAGATATTTGTATGTATTTCTTTTTGTTTATGTATTTATTTTGAGAGAGAGAGAGAGGAAGCATGAGTGGGGGAGGGGCAGAGAGAGAGGAAAGAGAGAATCCCAAGCAGGCTCTGCCCTGTTAGCATGGAGCCCAACGCGGGGTTCGAACTCATGAACCATGAGAGCATGACCAGAGCCAAAGTCAGACACTTAACCAATCGAGCCACCCAAGTGCCCCCTAAAGATATTTTTAAACATTCAGTCGTATTTATTTATTAATGGCTAACAGTGCACATAATGGAAATATGAGTAATGAAAGTGTATACAGTGAAATAGAAATGTTCTTTCATTAAATTACCCCCCTTTTCCTGTTGCTGTTAGGTGACATATAAATGTAAAAATCCGCAAGAAACTACAAAGAAAGGCCCTCAAAGTCACGTCAAAATCCTGTCCTGCTGAAACACATGGCGGCAGAAAGAGGACTGCTCGGCAGCCCCAGTGGGTGAGAGCCAAGAAAGGGGTAAAAGTACTTCCAGTCCCGACTTCAACCAACCCCATGCGTATTCTAGTCTCCACCTGGTGTCGGAGGGTGTGGGTCTGCATCTGAAACACATCCATCCTCCCAATGTTCTGGCTGCTCCTGTTTCCTCTGGAAACCTTTCCAGGGTCATTTCCTGAACGTCACCTGTAAATCCTGGCACCCTGAATTCTCTTCTCACCTCACACTCTGTCACTACCTTGCTCCAGCCGGCTCCACTGGTCCTCCCTACCCTGATAATTCCTACATTCTGATCGGAGCTCTTACTTGGAATCTCTGTGCATGTCTTGGTAGCAACTGATTTCGACATCCCCGAAACCAAACTTAAGATCTTTCCTACAAACCCGACCGCCCACCAGATATCTAGGATCTTAGGAATGGTCCTACCACCTACCAACTTAGGAACCTGGTTGTCACACCTCACATCCGGTTCATCCAGTTTGTTTCCAAACCAAAGGTCCATCATCTCAACCTGGACTGATGGGATAGCTATCGCATCTATTCTTGCTGCTCCTCAGACCGTCTGCTCCCCGGCCAAAGGCATTATTTTTTTAAGTTTATTTATTTATTTTGAGAGAGACAGAGAGAGCATGAGCCGAGGAGGAGCAGAGAGAAAGAGGGAGAGAGGGAATCCTAAGCAGGCTCAGTGCCACCTGGGGCTCTTTCTCACCAACCGTGAGATCATGACCTGAGCCGAAATCAAGACTCCGGCACTCACCCGACTGAGCCACCCAGGTACCCCCTGACCGTTTTTTAATGAACCAAACTATTCTCTGCCCCAGGGCCTTTACTAATTATATCCTTTCTGCCTGAGACATTCCCCATTCTTCTGGAATCCAGCTTTAAGTGCTGACTGCTTGGATTTGGATCTAGGCTCCAGCATTTAACCAGTTGTGTGACCTTTAACTTCTGTAGGCATCAGTTCCCTTATCTGTAAAATGGGGAAAATAATAGTACTTACCTAATGGGGCTATGATAAGGATTAAGTGAAATCATGTACCTAACACAGTGCATGGCATTTAGTACATGTTCAATAAATGTTAGATATTGATGTTGGTATTATTTCCTTCTATGTTTCCAGCAAGCATAGTGCCCTATATATAATAACTGGCTCAATAAGTATTTGTGGAATGAATAAATGAATGGACAAGTGTATGAAAGACAGACAAGATCTGGCCTTCCCTTTATTGTCATCACTGTGGAACCCAAATGTCCCCATGTAAGAGGGACAGCAGTGACCCACAATATCTGACAGCCCAGAGAGGATGCAAAGCAAAAGAACAAATAGGAAAGCATAGCATGTATGAAGACAAGGAAGGAGAAGACAGCACAGTGATGAGTTTATTATGCCTTGTCCTAGCAGACACAGATGACAGCCCAGAGATCCACCAGGTATGACCTGTGAGATCAGGGGTGAGAGGTGGGAGGCAAGGTGGGAATGCATCTACTCAGCCAACAACATGCAAGGTGCTGGGTGCTAGAGATGCCAAGCACAGTGGGTTCAAGGTGCAGTACAGAAGGTACACTACCCTGTGATGCCTCTGGAAGATCCCCTATGGCCACCACCTAGCTGCTTCTAGACCCTGTTACTTTCATGCACTCAACAAATTCTCAAGGTTACCAGTAATCAAAGCAAGTGGGCACACTTATTCTGCTAGGAACAGTATAAAACTGGCACAAGCTTTTTAGAAAGCAATTAGGCTGGGGCGCCTGGATGGCTCCAGTTGGTTGAGCATCTGACTCTTGATTTCAGCTGAGGTCATGATCCCAGGGTTGTGGGATCAAGCTCCATGCTCAGCGTGGAGCCTGCTTAAGATTCTCCCTCTGTCCCTTTCCCCTGCTTGCCTTCTCTGTCTCAAAGAAGGAAAGAAAGAAGAAAGCAATTAGGCACCGTGCAGCCAAATCTTTAAAAAGTCTGTAGTCTGTAACCTGGTAACTCCAGTTCAAGGAATCCATTCTACAGAGTCAGAAGTGTAGGGATTTGTAATCAAGCATGTTCTTACCTGAACTGTTTTTAATAATGAAAACTGATTAACAACAGAAACGTTCAGCAACAGGGCTTGTAGCCCAGTGATACAGTGCAGTATTGGGTGGCTACTGAAGATTTTCAAAGAATATTTTGACATTCTTTCTTAACACCAGCATGACATTGGGGAAAGCTCACATAATACTAAGCCAAAGAGAATCCAAACTCTCATTAACAGGTATATATCTATAACAGAGATTGGTATAGTTTTTCATTTAAAACAGATAAAAACTACAACTTTCCAGGCATTCGTATCCAGGCAGAGGAAAATTAGATAGGAAACCCTCCTAACAAGCTTTCCCAGGTCTTACCTGAATTCTTTCCAGACTGCCTCTATGCAATGAAGGTATCATGCTACCCAGGGACTGGCCTGTTACTCCATTGGCTTCAGTTAACTCATCTGTCCAATGAGGAGTTTGGACACCATTATTATCGCTAAGGCTTCTGCGAACAAGCAAATATGCAAGGTAAACACAGTTTCGGTTAACATTTGCCATTGTCAGACCTTCCTGTTTTTTGGCCCCATTTGGAAAGGCTCCGTTGGGGTGCAAAACTAATAAGCATTTGGATTGAAAAACTGTAGAAACAGCTAGCAGCCTCTAACCGGGCAACTGAAGTAGGCGTCGAGTATGCTGGGGGACGGTCTGGGCAACAGATTCTGAGGAATACGATCACCGTTCCTGGGGACCCGCCAGCAGATGCCTCGGGGCCAGCAGATGGCCAGGACATCCTTTCCCGGCTGCGTCCCCGCGGGCCCAGCGACCGCCCGGGATTCCACCCCCACTCCCTGCGGTTTGGTCTCAAGTGAGCATAGATCTGGCGCGTGCTCTGAGCAGCTAAGACCTTCTTCCGCCGCCAGCCAGCCGGAGGAGGGGGAGGCGGGGCTACCCGGGGAGGCTGGGCGCAGCCCCCTCCCTCCGACAGTGATCTCCTAGGGCCGATTTCGGGGTGAGGTCACCGCTGCGGAGACCTCCAAGGGACTGAGGCGCTGTTTGAAGCCTCTCAGGCCTAACCAGAGCTCTAAATAGGAGGGCATTTAATTGGCCTTGTAATTTCCGATCGATTCCCGAAATCAACACTCAGGGCGAGATGGGTGCAGACGCCACGACCCCGGACTGCGCCCCCACCCCCCAGCAGAAGGCCGGGGTCCCGCCAGCCTCCACGAGCTGACCTCTCCCGGCCCAGAGAATCGCGGGCTCCCCGCACGTGGCGGGGCGGGGGAGGAACGGGGCGGGAGGGGCGCGGAAGGGATGCAAGCGCCCTCGGAAGCGCGGGTCCCCGCAAGTGGCGGGGTCAGAGAGAGGAGAGGGGAGGGGGAGACGCGGAGGGGATGCAAGAGCCCTCGGAAGCGCGGGTTCGCGCACGTGGCGGGGTCGGGGAGTGGAGGTGGGGGGACGCGGAGGGGATGCAAGGGCCCTCGCAAGAGCGGATCCCCGCACGTGGCGGGGTCGGGGAGGGGAGGTGGGGGGACGCGGAGGGGATACAAGCGCCCTTCCTGCAGCCCCTTGCCGCTTCTCCCAGAATGACAGCCCTGAGGTGGCGAGAGGGAGAGACAATTCCGAGAGGGGCAGAATTGAGCATTTTAACTTATAACTTTTAACTTATATTATTTAACTTATAATTTAACATTATAACTTTTTTCTCTTATCCTTACGGAAAATTGACGCTCATCATTCAGCCACTTAGAGATAACTATTTTCCAGTCTCTGTCCATTTAAATTATGTCTATATGTTTTCTTTATTAAGCAGAAACTGTTTTGTAAACTGCCCCCTACTATATAGGGAACATTTTGTTTGTTGTTAAATCCCACTAAAAGGAGGTACCATGATTTAGAATCACTGGCGTACTGTTGGCCTAAGTTTTCAGTATTACAAAGAGCTGTGCTACACATCTGTGCAAATAAATATTTGCCTACGTCCCGGATTGTTTTTCATTCGAATCGATTTCTAGACGCAAGCTAATGGGACCAAACGCAGAAAAGGAATGGAAAGATTGAGATGGGCCCAAGTGCTCCGACAGAGCACAGCGACTACGGCACAGTGGCGGAGGCTTCAACAGTGGCTATTGTTATTACTTCCTTGATTTACCCTATGGCTGTCTCCCTTCTCCGCGCCCCCCCCCCATAATTATTATTCAGAGCTTTCCTAAATGAAGCAGGGCTCTGACTTCGCCCGAACAGCAAGAGGTTTCCCAGGTAGGGAGGACTGACCCAGCCTAGAAGCTCAGTAACCGGAGGAGGAACGGAGAGGGAGGAGGGGAGGTGGAGGGGAAGAGGCATAGGCAGTCCAGATCCAGTTTGTGGATGGATGTCCTTCCCAGGTGACATCCAGGGCCGGACCCCGCCCCATGTCCACGCGTACGCTTGGCAGGGGGTGGTCGTGACAATGGCCGTGACGACTGATGGCCGTCCTTTGAGCTGCTGGCCTTGGGGATCCCGCAGTCCCCCCCTTCCTCCCTCTCCCTCCCTAACCCCACACCTTCAGACCTCCTCCTCCCCTCCACCCGCGGCTGCCTGAGCCCTCACACTCTGGTGAGTGGGAACCCAGAAGCCACCAAGGCTGGCCTCGGGCTAGAGACGGGGCGGGGAGCGCAGCCGCAGACCGCGCGTCCTGCAGAGAGAACCGAGGCAAGGACTGGCTCCCTCCTCCCCACGTGGCCCAGGGCTTCCGGGAGCCGGAGCTCCCACACTCGGTCCAGGCCGACCCTGGGTCGTCTCAGCTCAAGCCCTAAGCTTGAAGCCTGGGCTGGCCCTTATCGAACTTTTGGAAGCCGCCTAGGTTGCTGCTAGGGGTCGACCAATTGACAAAAGGGTGTAACTCGGGGCTGTCTACCTGCGCACTGAGATGGGACGACTGGTTTCTCCTGGTGATCTTTTTCTTTTTGCTGGAGAGTCCGGGGGCCTCAGAGAGAGCTTCTCGGTTGGGCAAGGCTGAAGCGCCTGTTTCCTCGTCTTCATCTTAGCCGTTTGGAGAGCTCGTCAGGGAGTGAAGGGGTGAAGCGGTTAAGTGCGAGCTCGGTGCAGGCCGCTCACTTCACATTTTGTGAAGTGTTTCCGTTATTCACTTGGTCTAAGTCTGACACTCTATACTCTTCACTGCTGCGCATACTTCTTGAATGCAGGGACTACCTCTGACACTTCTTAGGTTGGTTCCTTGATAGATGAATATGCGTATAATATGTATTTTTATATACTGAATATATTTTTAATATGTAAGCCACGTAATTACTACTTTTGGTAGGAGGTGTAAACTTTTTGAAGCTAGGTATAAACCATGTACACGGGAGGCTGCCTGTCACACTCACTATCGTGTGAACCATGGTTAACAGGCATGTCCTCGGAGTCCTGTGGGGGGTGGGGAGGCCTTCGGGTGGATAATTTCCTCCATCTAGCTCACTGTTTCACCTAGCTAAGTTTCAGAGCTCTCAAGTCTCAACTTAATTTTCATTCCTCCGAGAAACCTGTCCGGACCTTTCTTCCACAAAATTAGAAAACAAATCCTGGGGCACATGGGTGGCTCAGCCGGTTAAGCTTTGGACTCTTGATTTCAGCTCAGGTCATGATCTCATGGTTTTGTGAAATCGAGCCCCACCTAGGTCTCTGGGCTGACAGCACAGAGCCTGCTTGGGATTCTCCCTTCCCTCTCTGCCCCTCTCCAGCTGTCCCTCTCCCCCTTTCACTCTCTTTCAAAATGAATAAATAAACATTAAAAAATAATAATTTCTAATTTGAGGAATTCATCGAACTTTTTTACTGGCCTAATTAATATATAGCTAATATTTGCAAACATTCCATGAGTATTTGAAAAGGCTGTGTATTTTTTTTTTTAATTGGGCAGAAAATCTGTACCTGTTCATCAAATTGTGTGATCTATTCCTTTACATCTACATTTCTGTGTAAATTTGATCTGTTGATTTTTGAGTGACAGGTTAACATCCCCTGCTTTATTTGGGGTTTGTCAGTAGATTTTTGTTCTGCTATCAGGCTTTGCAGTATAAATTTTAAATATGTTAATAGGTGCGCAAAAGTTCCTGACCATTACATATATTTGGTGGATCATATCTTTTATGAATATAAAATATTCTTCTAGTCCCCTTTGAGACTTTCAACCTTGATTTCAAATCGGTCTGATATTATTGTTTTTATCAATATCTACATTGTAGACAATTTTTTTCAATTGCTTCTGTTCCTTTTTCTTCGTCTTTTATTATTTTGCTCTTGTCTTTTATTACACTCAATGAGAGAGAGAAAACAGTGAGTCTGATGGTGATTTCTACCATTTTTGTGATCATTTTCCAAACTGTGTTCATATAATGTTGGTCTTTTTCTTGTTTCTGTTCAGATAGCTCTGTTCTGGATTCACTAAAAATTTTCTTTCTCCAAGGGAAGGAGCAATGAGGGGGTCTCAGAGGCTGGGCAGTGCACTGGTGGCTGATGTCTTTCAGGAGGACAAGAAATTCCCGTGTACATCCATAACTCTAGAATAGTTTACCTGGACTGAGCAGGGCTCATTTTGATAAGCTCACTTTTATGTGTTTGTTACTATTTTTAGTTTTGAATCCCATCCTGGTTTGAGTTGTCTCAAGTAAAGATTACACATGAAGGGGCGCCTGGGTGGCTCAGTCGGTTAAGCGTCCGACTTCAGCTCAGGTCACGATCTCATGGTCCGTGAGTTCGAGCCCCGTGTCGGGCTCTGGGCTGATGGCTCAGAGCCTGGAGCCTGCTTCCCATTCTGTGTCTCCGTCTCTCTCTGCCCCTTCCCCGTTCATGCTCTGTCTCTCTCTGTCTCAAAAATAAATAAACGTTAAAAGAAAATTTTTTTAATAAAAAAAGATTACGCATGAAAAATCCACACTCCGGTGGTTTTTATGGTTTTATAATATGCACTATGGACATCAAGTAAAATCTGGTCACTAATAGTTAAGTGTATTAGAAGCATGTCTGTAAACGGTAAAAAATCTTATGCACATCTATTAGTTCAAGCTATAAATAAAGTAAAATCATCTACCTCCCTCCTATTCAGTCACTGGGTGTTTATTTTCATTGTATTATTAGAAGATCTGATAACTGATCTATTTCTCTTAGTCTAGTTTTCACACTGTGAAAGAGTTACCTAATCTACTCACCTGCAAGAGAGATTTGGTGTTCTGGTTTTATGATATGTCTTTGAATAACTTTCTGTGATTTGTCCTGCAGCATTTTTGGCAGGACATTTCCCTAAAATTCCAAGTTTATTTTTCTTTCCCATTTGTTTTGGGACATGTCCTTTTGTTCTAGACATTTTTCTTCTCTCTCTCTCTCTCTCTCTCTCTCTTTTTTTTTTTTTTTTTTTACATTTTTTAACGTTTATTTATTTTTGAGAGACAGAGCACAAGTTGGGGAGGGGCAGAGAGAGAGGGAGGCACAGAATCCGAAGCAGGCTCCAGGCTCCGTCCGTGCTCACAGCAGAGAGCCTGACATGGGGCTCCAACACACAAATGGTGAGATCGTGACCTGAGCCAAAGTCGGATGCTCAACCCCTGAGCCACCCCGCCTTTTTTCCTTTTTAAAATCACAACCTCTATATTGAAATGTATTCAGTGTTCAGTCTTCCTGAGCAATTTATTGAAAACATCTTATCTAAGACTTTCAGACAGAGTCGCTAATCTATCTATCTTTTGAAGTAGTTTGGAGGTTTTTGTTTTTGTTTTTGTTTTTTTTTGGCTTGGGGCACGAATTTTGAGAGAACGTGTAGTCTTGACCACTTTTTGTCAATCATATGGTACACATTTGTAGTTGTGTATACATCTCTGAGCAAACATTGGGGACTGACACAACAGTTGCTCTAACTCATGCAAAAGGTTCCTTCCTAGAAATTGATTTGGTGATTTTTAAAATACCTCTTAGGATGAGAACCCCCACTACACTTCACATTGGAAAAAGGAAGCAATATGCATGATTGACATCACCAGGAATGTCTGTGTGCTGTATGTGTCATTATATTGAACGTGCCTCATTTTGAGGCTATGACCTTGAGTTGTCATTGCTTCAGAAAACGTGGACTGGTTAGGACATCCATTAATGTCCTAGAACAAATGCTATAGCAGAATCCCCAAGGGAGACAGGGATTTTACTGGTCTCCGGACACAGGAATCCATTTGTTGGAGCATATGCTGAGTGTGATGAGCTGGAAAATGAAGTTAATTTCTGTGTCAGACCAAACTAGGTGAAAGACCGAGTCACTGGATAAGACGAAGGCTGCATATCCTTGAGAGGGAGGAATAACCGCATTTTTCCAGATTGGGTCACACACGTTTTTCGTTTATTTGACAAGACCCACGTAGGGTAGAGAGCAACATAATCTGAGAGCTCCATGTTGGTGTCTCATTGTGAAATCTTTAATTTCAGGTTATACTTCATGCAGAGTAGTAGAAGAAGAGAGGACGAGACCTCGTCGCTAAAAGCATCCTGTAAGTGGAAAAGCTATTAATACTCTCACGAGCTCTTGTAGTTGAAGTTTCAAAACAGAAGAATTGCAATTTCCTGTCTTCCATGTGGGCTACTTGATTATCAAAGCAGGAACAATACAACAGTTTTGTTTTATATTTATTAGTAGGAGGTAATGTTGTTGAAGTTTTAGGGCATTTTTCTAGATGAGATTCTTGTTAAGTTAGTAATAGTAAGCTTTTCCCCTGCTATTTACGGTTGCCCTGACATTTTTTTTAAGTCCCGTGGTTTTTTTTTTTTAATGTTTATTTATTTTTGAGAGAGAGAGACACAGACAGAGCGTGAGAGGGGAGGGGCGGAGAGAGAGAGAGGGAGGGAGACACGGAATCCGAAGCAGGCTCCAGGCTCCGGGCTGTCAGCACAGAGCTGGATGACTGGGGCTCAAACCCACAAACCATGAGACCAGGACCTGAGCTGAAGTCAGATCCTTAAGCGACTCAGCCACCCAGGTGCCCCTGGTAGGTTTTTTTTTAGTAATCTCTTCACCTGACGTGGGGCAGGAGCTCACGACCCCAAGATCAAGAATGGCATGCACTTCCAACTAAGCCAGCCAGGAGACTCTCCCCTGACTGAATGACTGATTCATTCATTCATTCACTTACTTACTTTAATTTATATTTTGAGAGAGAGATAGAGTGCATGCATGAACAGGGGAGAGTGGCAGACGGGAGAGAGAAAGAAAGGACTGAGAGAGAGTGAGAATCTTAAGCAGGCTCCATGTTGAACATGGAGCCCAACATGGGACTTAGGCCTGGGGTCATGACCTCAGCCAAAATCAAGAATCAGGCACTCAGCCAACCGAGCCACTCAGGCGCCCCTGCCCTGACTTTTTTTTTTTTTTTTAATTTAATTTTTTATTTTTTAGAATTTACATCCAAATTAGTTAGCATATAGCACAACAGTGATTTCAGGAGTAGATTCCTTAGGGCCCCTTACCCATTTAGACCATCCCCCCCCCCCAACCCCTCCAGTAACCCTCAGTTTGTTCTCCATATTTATGAGTGGCTTATGTTTTGTCCCCTCCCTGTTTTTATATTATTTTTGTTTCCCTTCCCTTGTGTTCATCTGTTTTGTCTCTTAAAGTCCGCACATGAGTGAAGTCATATGATTTTTGTCTTTCTCTGACTGACTAATTTCACTTAGCATAATACCCTCCAGTTCCATCCCTGTAGTTGCAAATGGCAAGATTTTATTCTTTTTGATTGCTGAGTAAGACTACATTGTCTATATATACCACATCTTCTTTACCCATTTATCCATCCATGGACATTTGGGCTCTTTCCATCCTTTGGCTATTGTTGACAGTGCTGCTATAAACATGGGGGTGCATGTGTCCCTTTGAAACAGCACACCTGTACCCCTTGGATAAATGCCTAGTAGTGCAGTTGCCGGGTCGTAGGGTAGTTCTATTTTTAATTTCCTGAGGAACCTCCATACTGTTTTCCAGAGTGGCTGCACCAGCTTGCATTCCCACCAACAATGCAAAAGAGATCCTCTTTCTCCGCATCCTCGCCAACATCTGTTGTTGCCTGAGTTGTTAATGTTAGCCATTCTGACAGGTGTGAGGTGGTATCTCATTGTGGTTTTGATTTGTATTTGCCAGATGATGAGTGATGGTGAGCATTTTTTCATGTGTTGATTGGCCATCTGGATGTCTTCTTTGGAGAAATGTCTATTCATGTCTTTTGCCCATTTCTTCACTGGATTATTTGTTTTTTGGGTGTCGAGTTTTATAAGTTCTTATTAGATTTTGGATACTAACCCTTTATCTGATATGTCATTTGCAAATATCTTCTTCCATTCTGTCGGTTGCCTTTTAGTTTTGCTGATTGTTTCCTTCGCTGTGCAGAAGCTTTTTATTTTGATGAGGTCCCATTAGTTCATTTTTGCTTTTGTTTCCCTTGCCTCTGGAGACATGTTGAATAAGAAGTTGCTGTGGCCAAGATCAAAGAGGTTTTTGCCTGCTTTCTCCTCGAGGATTTTGATGGCTTCCTGTCTTACGTTGAGGTCTTTCATCCATTTTGAGTTTATTTTTGTGTATGGTGTAAGAAAGTGGTCCAGGTTCATTCTGCATGTCGCTGTCCAGTTTTCCCAGCACCACTTGCTGAAGAGACTGTCTTTATTCCATTGGATATTCTTTCCTGCTTTGACAAAGATTAGTTGGCTATTCGTTTGTGGGTCCATTTCTGGGTTCTCTATTCTGTTCCATTGATCTGAGTGTCTGTTCTTGTGCCAGTACCATACTGTCTTGATTACAGCTTTGTAGTATAGCTTGAAGTCTGGGATTGTGATGCCTCCTGCTTTGGTTTTCTTTTTCAAGATCGCTTTGGCTATTCGGGGTCTTTTCTGGTTCCATACAAATTTTAGGATTATTTGTCATAGCTCTGTGAAGAATGCTGGTGTTATTTTGATAGGGACCTGCCCTGACATTTTTTAACACAACATACAGGGGTATCTGGGTGGTTCAGTCAGTTAAGTGTCTGACTCTTGGTTTCTGCTCATGTCATGATCTCACAGTCTGTGGGTTCAAGCCCCACATTGGGCTCTGTGCTAACAGCATGGAGCCTACCTGGGATTCTTTCTCCCCTCTCTCTGCCCCTCCCCTGCTTGCTCTCTCTCTCAGTCTGTCTCAACATAATTAAACAAATAAAAATAATTTAAACACAGCATACATTATATTGGAAGCAAAGCCTACATTTCTATTCTACTTCCCACCCCTCCCTACCCCCACTCAGTCCATTATTTTGTAAGCAGAGTACTAGCCTTGCAATACTGCAATACTGCCAAAATATACCTATTTTTACATATCGAGGACCCTACCTCCTATTCTCTGATGGGAAGATGGTATAATAATTAAAAGCATAGGGGCATCTGGCTCAATCAGTTAAGCATTTGACTTCCCCTCAGGTCTCGATCTCATGGTTTGTGAGTCCGAGCCTCTCACTGGGCTCTGTGCTGTTATCACAGAGCCCGCTTCAGATCTTCTGTCCCCCTCTCTCTGCCCCTCCCTGCCTCTCTCAAAAACAAATAAGTGTTAAAAAAAAAAAAGTAAAAAGAATAATTAAAAACATAGACATTAGACACCGATACAATTAATTGTATGATTTGGGGCAGCAGACTTCTCTGAGCTCAATTTTGTAAAATGAGGATAATAATTCCTGTCACACAGGCTTTTCGTGTGGATTGAATCAGATATTTTGTAAGTACTCAGAACGATATCTGGTTCAAATATAGTAGCGTCTTTGCCACTAACTGCATGATCGATACTATTTAAGTACTTTTTGAAAATGAGGTAATAGTTCATGTTTATTTCTATTTTTTGAATATTTATTTTGAGAGAGAGAGTGAGCGAACAGGGGAGGGGGAGACCAGGTGGGGCTCAATCAGCCTTAAGAGTCAGACGTTAACCAACTGAGCCACCCAGGCACCCTGGGTTATAGTTTAGTTTTCAAGACTTGCACACTCTAACTAAAATTTTCCCGTCAAAAAGTAGTATTTTGGGGCACCTGGCTGGCTCAGTCTGTGGAGCATGCGACTCAGGTTCTCAGGGTTGTGGGTTTGAGCCCCACACTGGGTATAGAAATTACTTAAAAATGAAATCTTTAAAAAAATGAAAAAGGTAATGTTTTATATGCCAGGTCCTGTTCTAAATACTTGATGGTGGGTTCATCGTCATCCCTGTTGTCCAGATGAGGAACTTGAAGCACAGAGAGAAAAAGCAGTTCGCCCAAGTGTGGTGAGAGCTCTGACTCTTACACAGGCAATGCCACTGCAGATTTCAATGTTTAAATTTTTCGAATAGGTAGGACAGGAAAATAAAATATATATGTGTGTGATAAAAATATACAATTAGGGGTGCCTGGGTGGCTCAGTCGGTTACATGTCCAACTTCAGATTCTGCTTCAGATTCTGTCTCCCTCTCTCTGCCTTTCCCCTACTTGTGCTCTCTCTCTCTCTCTCTCTCAAATAAGTAAATAAATTTAAAAAAGAAAGGAGAAAGGAAGAAAATGCAAGGTGGTATGTATCTAGATCCCTGTCTTATGAAGGCTCAGCCACAGGCACTTTTCTAGGAAGGCTATACAACAACACTATGTTTTAGAAAATATCTCAGAAGGTGAAATGGAGAGGATCTCAATCTGTGCCTATGGGAAGTTAACTTCTGCACCCCTTGGCCCCTTGGACAACCACTGAGGAAGCCCTGCAGCCTGATGCTTCAAACGAGCCTGGAAATTGTGAAAGGAGACAGTGAGTTTGGTGGCCAAGGACTCCAGGGTCGGGCATGAGCCAGGTGAACCAAGGCGCATGAAAAGAGGTGTCCGGTAGACCAGCTGGGAGATTTATCCTGTCTGATGGTGAAGAAGTTATTTAACCTCTTTTTGTTCACTTTCCATACCTTGAAATTAGGAATAATATCAGCCTTTTAGGACCACTGTGGAAATGAAATAAAACAATGATTATAGTGATGATAGATGACATAAGGTAATAGCATCTAACATTTCCTGAGCATATCCTATGTATGCTCCAGGCATGGTGCTAAGCACTGTGCATTAACTGCCTTATAGAATCAAAACAATCATCTTATGAGGTCATATTTTTGTTTTCATCCACAGATGAGGAAACGAAGGTTAAAAAAGGTTGCACAGCTAGTGAGTGGCAGAGCCCAGATGTGAATTCTAAGTGTGAGTGACTAATGACTGTAAATACGTAATTAGTACGTCGTCTCACATTTGTTAATTCATTCGTTCATTCATTCTTTCACCAAATGTTTTTTGAAAACCTTCACTGTGTCACATGTGTTCCGGGTGGGTGGTATATGTGAGTGTCAAAACCCAAACCCTTGCGCCCATGAAGCTTAAATTCTAGTGGTGGGGAGTGGGGGAGACATTCACTGGAGAATAGACATCATAAAAAGGGAAATGTGTTATGTCAGAAAGCAAGTGCTTTGGAGGTTAAGCAAGGTCGGGAAGACTAGGGGTACAGACAGGTGGTAATTTGACCTAAGGTGGTCAGGGCAGGCCTCAAGGTAAGGGAGTCATGGGTGGGTATCTTGGGAGGAGCCTTCCAGTCTGAGGAGCAGGTACACTAAGTCTTAAGAGCACAATGTGTCTGTGACAGAGGGACAGCAAGGGGGCGAGCTGGTGGGAGCAGAGGCAGGGAGAATAATAGGATAGAGGAGTGGGGGTGAGGAATGTGAGGTGGCGGACCATACAGTCTTGGAGGGCCTTGGAGGCCATCAGAAGGGCTGAGCTTGCACTGTGAGCGATGCAGGGCACACTGTAATGTTATATAATGTAAAAGCACTTGTTACCTCAAAGCATTCATGACAATTGCAATCTTTTCATGGTCTTCCGGCCTCACACGCACTGAATCTGCTCTTGCTAAAATCATTAATAAACTCCTAATTGGCAAATGTGCATACACCTTTAAAATCTTATCAGCTCTGTTACATTTGGCTTCTACTTGACACTCTGACAAAGCATATGTCCTTATGTATTTAAGATCCCATATATAATAGCTTAAATGCAAAATGATCATAAGCTGTATCCCTGTGTTGAACATTTTAAAATGTGTGATTAGAGTCAGATTGTGAAACATTGCGTAGGTAGAGACTTTGCAGATCACAACAGCAATCTTGACCCCAGGTACGGCTTGTTCACACTTTGTATTAACTGTGGCTTTAGGGAAATTAGTAAATAGTTTGAGTTTTATTTTCCTCATCTTCAAAAGATTATTGTGAGTGGCTTATTGTTCTACCCATTCTGCAGATGGGCAAACAAGTCCAGATAGATTGAGGAACCCACTTCCTATTCCCCATCTGAGCAAAGACAAAAATTCATCCATACCTGTGAAAACTGGGGAGCCTGGCGGTCACCCGGGCTTCTATAGAGCACCATCCCAGCTCTGCAAAGGGGGGCTAAGGCAAGCTCACGGGACAAGAATTCTCTTTCAAAATGATTTGTGATCCACTCTAACTTACAGATAAAAGCACCGTTGAAGCCCAGAGGTCTACAACTCTAGAAAATCATGGCTATAATCATTTTCCTGTGGCCTAGAAAGTGGAAAAGCAGATGTAACCAAAGATTAATCTTGGCTATTTAAAATACAATGGCGTATATTAATATCTATAAAACTTCTAGTATTGACCAATACATCTTTCTGGTGCCTTCTTAAATATAGTCCCTGGTGCATCCTTAAGATACTAGTAAAATTTACGTTAATGTAACTAGAGTGACAGATTTTAAGTTATGAAGGTGTTATGAATTGGGGGAAAGCAGAAATTACTGAAGAAAATAAAAGAAGAGCTGACACATGAATAAAATCAAGATCTGGTTATTTGGGGGAAAAAACCTAGCAAATAGAGAAAACTGACCAAGATAAAAATAAAAAGAAATGCCAATTAAAAAAACATTAGGAGTAAGAGATAAATCCTGGGGCACCTGGGTGGCTCAGTCGGTTGGGCATCTGACTTCAGCTCAGGTCATGAGCTCACAGTCCGTGAGTTCGAGCCCTGCATCCGGCCCTGTGCTGACAGCTCAGAACCTGGAGCCTGCTTCAGATTCTGTGTCTCCCTCTCTGCCCCTCCCCTGCTCATGCTCTGTCTCTGTCTCAAAAATAAGTAAAAACAGGGGCGCCTGGGTGGCTCATTTGGTTAAGCGTCCAACTTCAACTCAGGTCACGATCTCGCGATCTGTGAGTTTGAGCCCCGTGTCGGGCTCTGGGCTGACGGCTCAGAGCCTGGAGCCTGCTTCTGATTCTGTGTCTCCCTCTCTCTCTGACCCTCCCCCATTCATGCTCTGTCTCTCTCTGTCTCAAAAATAAATAAACGTTAAAAAAATTTTTTTTAAAAATAAGTAAAAACATTAAAAAATTTTTTTAAAAAAGAAAGAAATCCTGAAAAGGATTTTTTTCACAAACTCTGAAAAGATGAAAAAATGACAGTATTACATAAGATATGAATAAATCTGAAAATATGTACCATTGAATATTAAAATATTCTTTGAGTATATTCTATGAATATATAAATTACCAAAGCTGTTTTAAGGAGTGGATGAAAACTTGAATAGGTCAATAACTTCAGAAGAAACTGAACATGTTGCCAAAGATCTATTTCTTAAAAAGTCATGAGGTTTTACAGGTGTTGTGTGTCTGTGCAACCTTTAAGGCACAGATGATTCCTGTCATTTAAATGGTTTTCAGGAGCACCTGGGTGGCTCAGTTGGTTAAGCATCCGACTTCAGCTCAGGTCATGATCTTGCGGTCTGTGGGTTTGAGCCCTGTGTCGGGCTCTGTGCTGATGGCTGGGAGCCTGGAGTCTGCTTTGGATTCTATGTCTCCCTCTGTCTGCTCCTCCCCTCCTGGTGCTCTGTCTGTCTCTCTCTCTCAAAAATAAATAAATATTAAAAATAAATAAATAAAATGGTTCCAAATCATAAGAAAGGTTGGAAAAGTTCCCAAAGTCCTGAGAGAAAAGACATAAATGGTAGTCTAGAAGTTCGATACTTGTCCGGATCTGGTTAGAAAATATTAGCATCATCTATACATCATTGAGTTTCCTAAGGAACCAGAGCTGGCACAATTTTATCATGGTGGCACGGGCAAAAATGTGGCAGAGAGCTCAGTTTGCACTACCCACGTAAAAGGCAGTCCTTAGCACAAGATGTGGCAGGAGATGAAGCCAACCTCCCCCATCCTGGGGGCTCTGCTCCCTTTCCTGGATCACGTGCCTGCAAGAACTTCCTGTTTTGCAAAGAGTGCGGGGAAGCACCACGCATCTTGATCTGAAATCCTCAAACTAACACTTGATGTAAGTGATACAGTTTCTTTCTTCCATCCTGCTTACTATCTTTCTTCACTCTCATTTTTTTTTTTTTCAACGTTTATTTATTTTTGGGACAGAGAGAGAGACAGAGCATGAACGGAGGAGGGGCAGAGAGAGAGGGAGTCACAGAATCAGAAACAGGCTCCAGGCTCTGAGCCATCAGCCCAGAGCCCGACGCGGGGCTCGAACTCACGGACCGCGAGATCGTGACCTGGCTGAAGTCGGACGCTTAACCGACTGCGCCACCCAGGCGCCCCTTCACTCTCATTTTTTATAAAACTTGTAGACCACACTTTATTTTCACACTTTTTAATTTTATTTATTTTATTGTATTTAAGTTTATTTATTTTTGAGAGAGAGAGTGCATGAGCGAGGGAGAGGCAGAGAGAGGGGGAGACAGAGAATCCCAGTCAGGCTGTGCACGGTCAGAGCAAAGCCCAGTTGGGGGCCCGGACCCCATGAGAACCTGAGATCCTGACCTGAGCCGAAAGTAGGAGTCAGACACGCGACTGATTGAGCCACTCAGGTGCCCCATATTTTCACACTTTATTTTAAAAGTTATACTCCTGGGGCACCTGGGTGGCTCAGTCGGTTAAGCGTCCGACTTCAGCTCGGGTCACCATCTCGCGGTCTGTGAGTTTGAGCCCCGGTCAGGCTCTGGGCTGATGGCTCAGAGCCTGGAGCCTGCTTCGGATTCTGTGTCTCCCTCTCTCTCTGCCCCTCCTCCGTTCATGCTCTGTCTCTCTCTGTCTCAAAAATAAATAAACGTTAAAAAAAAAAATTAAAAAAAAAAAGTTATACTCCTTTCATTATTGAACAAAGCATCTGTGCATATGTTTAGGATTTATTTTTCTTGATCAAAGAATGTTTTCATTTTGGCCTCTAAGTTCAGAAACTACATAGTTTGTATTCACTGCAGCAGCATGAATTTTTTTTTATTGTGATAAAATACACATAGCATAAAATGTATTATTTGAATCATTTTTATTATTACTTTAATTGTGGCAAAATACACATAACATAAAATTTAGCATCTTAACTCATTTTAAGTGTGCAGTTCAGTGGCTTGAAGTACATTTACACTGTGGTGCATCTAATACCAGGATTCATCTCTAGAACTTTTTTCTCTTGCAAAACTGTAACTTTGTATTCATCAAGCAATAACTTCCTATTCACTCGTCCCCCTAGCCCCGGCAACCACCATTCCACTTTCTTTCTCTATGAGTTTGACCACTCTAGGTACCTCATGTAAATGGAATCATACAGTATTTATTGTTTTGTAACTGGCTTATTTCACTTTGTGTAACGTCCTCAAGGGCCATCCATCTTCTAGCACGTGTCAAAATTTCATTCCTTGTTAAGGCTGGATAATATTCCATCGTATGTATATACCACATGCTGCTTCACAGACACTTGGGTTTTTCCACCTTCTGGCTGTTGTAAATAATTGTGCCGTGAACATGGGTATACAAATATCTTCTTGAGACCTTGCTTTTAAATCTTTTGGGTGATTGTAACCATTTTTAAAAATTAATTATTTAATTTACATCCAAGTTAGTTAGCATATAGTGCAATAATGATTTCAGGAATAGAATCCAATGACTCATCCCCTCCATAGAACACTCAGTGCTCATCCCAACAAATGTCCTCCCTAATGCCTCTTGCCCATTAGCCATCCCCCCATCCACAACCCATCCAGCAACCCTCAGTTTGTTCTCTATATTTAAGAGTCTCTTATGTTTTGTCCCCCTCCCTGTTTTGTATTATTTTTGCTTCCCTTCCGTTATGTTCATCTGCTTTGTATTTTAAGTTCCACGTGAGTGAAGTCATATGATATTTGTTTTTCTCTGACTAATTTCGCTTAGCATAATACCCTCTACTTCCATCCACATAGTTGCAAATGGCAAGATTTCATTCTTTTTAATTGCCAAGTAATACTCCATTGTATATATATATACCACATCTTCTTTACCCATCCATCCATCGATGGACATTTGGGCTCTTTCCATACTTTGGCTATTGTCGATAGCACTGCTATAAACATTGGGGTGCGTGTGCCCCTTCTCACTGTAGCCATTTTTAAGTATACCTACTCAGTGGCACTAAGTACATTCAGATTTTGTGCAAGCATCACCACCATTCTGCTCCAGAAATTTTTCGTCTTCCTCCTGACATTTTTTTAAGGTATCTATCTATCTATCTATCTATCTACCCAACTAGGGCTCAAACTCATGACCTGACATGAAGAGTCACCTGCTCCTCCAACTAGCCAGCCACGCGCCCCCTTCTTGGCATTTTTAATGAACACCAATTCTAAGCCAAGCAGGTGATGCTGGAGACAAAGGATGAGCAAGATAAAATTGCCCCCAGACTCTCAAACACTGGCAGGAAAACATTTCATTTCAAAGCTACAGCTTTTCCATCTTGGCAAAGGACGGGCTTGAATTCATCTTTTGGCCCGAGAGTTTCTTGGTTTGGATAAATCACCTGAATCGAGTGCATACAAACACATTATTCACAAGTGTAAATTGCCTTGGCCATAATGTAAATGACTGTTTTCAGTCCTTATCTGTGGGGGTTGGTTACCTTCTCACTCCCGCCCCTTGAAACATCTCTCCCCTTCTCAACTCGGTGGCTTCTACAGGGTCCTCCCATCCTCATGGCCCCTGTTTTAAATGTGGTATGGTCCCCAAGCTTTTCTCTTCTCTGCCTGTCTGCACAGTCTCTAGAGATCTCACTCACCCCCTCGACTTCGAATACCACATTTATGCATTTGGTTCCCAAACCTACCTTTCCAGTCTAGACTGCCTATTAGCTCTTTTTCATCTGCATGTCCCACAGGCACATAAAGGCTAGAAGGGCCCACAGTATCCATCCCCCCATCTCAAGTCACAGCACCCGCCTACCTGGATGCCAAGTCGGAAATAAAGGGCTCGTTCTTGATCCCTACCTTCCTCTCCCTTGGACACAATGTCTGCTCCCCTCAGTTCTATCTTCTGTATCCTTTAAACTGGCCCACTTGTCTCCACCTGTACTGCCAACACATAGTCTGAACCCCTCTGCGTTCTCCTGTTGTTGGGATAGCTTCTGGATCCATAACCCTCCCCCCACTCCCTTCTCACACAGCAGCCTGACCTTTGAAAAGCACGAACCAGATTTTGACACTCCACTGCTTAGAGCCCTTCAGTGGCATTCCCGTTGTTCTTAGGAAAAGTCCAGTTGCTTTAACATGTGCACAGAGCCCAGCCTGATCTGGCTCGTGCTGGCCTTTGTAGCCTCACGTGGAGCCCTGTCTCCTTTCCTGTGACTCTGTGATCCAGGTACACTGCTCATTTCCCATGTATTCCCTCTTCCCTGGGGCTGAACGGTCTCTTCCCTTCCATCCCTTCCACTCTCTTTGCCAAGTCAACTTAGTTTTAGTTTTCAGCTTACATACCTCTTCCTCCAGGAAGCCTTCCCTGCCACTCCCACTTCCCCTCCACACAAAGGTTGGGTCACCCCTTACATTGTTTATTGTATATGGCATGGAGAAGGCATGAATTAGCAGGATGTGTGCGGGGCAAACCGAGAAGCCTGCTGTTGCTAGCAATGCAAAGGGCAGGGTGGCAGTGGGAACAGAAGGGCCTGTAGCGGCTGTGATGCGAAGACCTGAGAAGATGGAAGAGTGAAGGGCGGGGGCTTTGGGAAGAGACAGACATGGGTTAGAACGGTGACTTAGCCACTTTCATTAGGAAAGTGATATTTATTTATTTTTAGGGAAGTGATTTGAGGCAAGTTGTCCATTTTCTCTACGCTTTAGTATTTTAGATTTAACATGAGGCTTAAACTAAGTGATGGTTTAGAAAGGATGCAGGGGGTTAGGACAAGTTGCCAATGCTCTCGGGCCTTTTGGGGGGTCAGGTCTGGCTTGAGGCTGGCTGTGTGGATTTGGGAGCTGTCAGCATATGGGCGAAAGTTAAAATCAGAAGGAAGCTGAGGCTGCCAAGGGGGTGTGTGGAGAGGAGTGTGTAAGAGAGGATGAGCTTGGACGCTGGGGAGCCCCAGCATCTACACAGGGGGCACCAAGCCCCGCCTGGCACACAGCAGGCACCCAGTACACTTCATTTGTAGACCTATGGACGAAATGACTAGATTCTTCTGATGGAATCTTAGTCCTTTTCACTTATTTCCCCAAATCCTGGCCTTTTGGCAAAAGAAGACATTTCCCAGTAGCCCAGTGGATGGGAGACTTTGGGTCTTTCTTGAAGGAGTTAGCAGTTCTCTGGATTGATAGCTTATCTGTGGATGGACTCCTAGCCAGAGGCAGGAGTAGGGGGAGAGCTCAAATGTCTATCTTTCCTTCTGTTATTCCACAGGGAGCAGATATCTCAGGCTGTGACTCTTGACAGCCAATTCCAGGATGCCAGGCCCCTGCATGAGCTCATGTAGTCCTCAAGCCGTGCCTTGGTGACAGGCATTGCTATTACTTCCACTAAAAAGAAAAGGCAGAGGGGCACCTGGGTGGCTCAGTCAGTTAAGCGTCCCACTCTATCTCGGCTCAGGTGACGTTCTCAGATTTCTGTTCCTGAGATCGAGCCCCGAGTCAGGCTCTGCGCTGACAGTATGGAGCCTGCTTGGGATTCTCTCTCTCCTCCTCTCTCTGCCCCTCCCCCACTCTTTCTCAAACTCTCTCCCTTTCTCAAAATAAATAAATAAGCTTAAAAAAGAAAAAGAAAAGGCAAATCACAATTTTTGCTTGTTCCTTGTATCTTTAACTATAATTCAAGGGGTGCCTGGGTGGTTCAGTCGGTTAAGTGTCAGACTCTTGATTTCATCTCGGGTCATGATCTCACGTTGGTGAGATCGAGCCCCACCCAGCTCTGTGCTGACAGCATGGAGCCTGCTTGGGATTCTCTCTTTCCCTCTCTCTCTCTCTCTCTGCCCCTTCCCCACTGGTAATCTCCCTCTCTCTCAAAATAATTAAACATTTGAAAAAATATTTATTTAAGTAATCTCTACACCCACCGTAGGGCTTGAACTCATGACCCCAAGATCAAGAATCACATGCTTTCTGGACTGAGCTAGCCAGGCACCCTTATTCCTTAAACTTTAGGATTTCGTGTGATTGGCAGGAAAATTGGCGGGTTGAAGTTAGACCAGGCTTTGAAAGTGATGGAGGGAAGTAGAATTGAGACCAAGGCATGAAACTGTCATTGTGGGGATGTCATTTTTGTACAGATCTCTGTAACTGGGAGAAGATGGGTTTAAATCAGTCGTATTTTTTTTTTTTTAAGTTTATTTATTTTGAGGCGGGGAGGGGTAGAGAAAGAGAGAGGGAGAGATTGAGAATCCCAAGAAGGCTCTGTGACAGCCCAGACAAAACTCAAACTCACAAACCGTGAGGTCATGACCTGAGCCGAAATCAAGAGTCCGATGTTTAACCCACTAAGCCACCCAGGTGCCCTGAAATCAGTTGTATTTCTTTTTTTTTTTTTAATTTTTTTTTCAACGTTTATTTATTTTTGGGGCAGAGAGAGACAGAGCATGAACGGGGGAGGGGCAGAGAGAGAGGGAGACACAGAATCTGAAACAGGCTCCAGGCTCTGAGCCATCAGCCCAGAGTCTGACGCGGGGCTCGAACTCCCGGACTGCGAGATCGTGACCTGGCTGAAGTCGGACGCTTAACCGACTGCGCCACCCAGGCGCCCCAGTTGTATTTCTAAAGTGGTTTTCAAAGTGGGGTTCCTGGACCACCACTATCAGCATCACCTGGGGAAATGTAAATTCTCTAGCCCCACCCAGACTACTGAATCAGACACTCTGGCGGTGGGGCCAATAATGTGTGTTTTTATAAGCCCTTCATGTGATTCCGAGATCTAGAACTATATTCTCCAGTACTGTAGTCATTAACTACATGTGGCTAATGAGCACTTGAAATGTAGCTAGTCTGAATTTACATGTGCTGTAAGTATAAAATACACACCAGATTTCAAAAGTTTAGTCTGGAAAAAGAAAGCACAAAGGGCTGGCTCAGGCGGTAGGGCGTGCAACTCTTGATCTCAGGGTTGTAAGTTTGAGCCCCATGTGGGTATAGAGATCACTTAAAAATAAAATCTTTAAAAAAAAAAAAAGCACAATATCTTGTCCATTGTCGGATGAATGGATAAAGAAAATATGGAAGATTATATATACCCCCCCCCACACACACAGTAGAATATTATTCAGCCATGAAGAGAAGAAAATCTTGCCATTTGTGACAATATGGAAGGACCTTGAGGGCTTTATGATGAGTGAAATTAGACAGAGAAAGACAAGTACTGTATGATCTCACTTATATGTGGAATCTAATAAGGCTGACCTCAGAAACAGAGTAGAATGGTGGCTGCCAAGGGCTGGGGGTGAGGAAATGGGAAGATGTTGGTCAAGGATGCAAACTTGCACTTTTAACCTGAATAAATTCTGGCGATCTGATGTACAGCATGATGAGTTCTTGACGCTGTTTTATTATTTTCTTGAAAGTTGCTAAGAAAATAGATCTTACTTGTTCTCAACTCACACACATAAAGATGACGGGATGGAGGTATTAACTAACATTATTGTGGGGACCGCTGGCTGCCTCAGTCGGTTAAGTGTCTGACTTCAACTCAGGTCATGATCTCATGGTTTGTGAGTTTGAGCCCCAAATTGGGCTCTGTACACCCGGAATCTGCTTCACATTCTGTGTCTCCCTCTCTTTCTGCCCCTCCCCTGCCCTGCCAAAAGTAAAACAAAGAACCCTAACATTATTGTGGTAAGCATTTCACAATATATACATGTATTAAATCATCACACTGTACGCCTTAAACTTACAGTGTTATATGTCGATTATATCTCAGTAAAGCTGGAGGGTGGAAAGCACAGTATCTCATTAACAATTTTATATTGGTTACACGTTACAAGAACATTTTTGATGGTTTGGATTATAAAACATATGCTATCAAAATTAATTTCACTTGCTAATTTTTAAACTTTTGAATGTGGCTACTAGAAAATTTAAAATACTTCAATTGGATAATGCTGGCTTAGAATATTGGAACATTCCCTCAGTGGTAAGGAACTCCATTCAGAGTTTGGGTTTAGGGGAGAGGAGTTTCTTGTTACCTCTTTTGTCGGTCATCATCACCATCACCATCATCATCTGGCCATGGGCAACACTTCCCTGATGTCCTGAATAAGGGAGGTCCTGTGTTGTTAAATGCAAGGTCCCCAAACAGTATGGTCACATAGGACTGTGTCAGCAAGGAAGATGGCTGTGATTGGAGAGTGCGCGGTCTTCATAGATTATTAGTATATTACTGTATTCCAATCTGGCTGCATGAAAAAGTAAGATTAAAAAAGAATAATAAACAGATGGTTAAAAACCAGTAAGTTCTCTGTCTTGAAATAAAATTGCCTCCTTAGTTTGCCCTTGCCCAGTTTAGCATCAGTGCCTTATTGATCAGAATTAGGAAGTTAATAAGGTTTGGGCTAATTAATCAGATGGGTAGGGACTGGAACTGCACTGCAAGGCTTAATCAAGTCATCAAAGCTCTCAAGCCATGAAGAAGGTAATTAAAAGAAAAAGATGCCTGTTATATAGTAACAGGAGACCGGGAGAGGACAAGAGCCAGATAGAGAACCTCCATTTTCTTTTGTACATTTCCCTGGTATAAATCAGACCCAATGACCAGGGCACGTTGCTCAGCTTCCTATCAGAGAATTAAGTTGAATGAATTTATAAATCACCTCATTGGCTAATTTACTTGCCCTAGACCAAATGTCAATGAAACTATACTTATTTATAACAAGTTTTTTCTTTGCCAAGTTCCAGGGAGCTGAGTTCTTTAGGATAGTCCACAGTTGTCATTAATGCCTGCAGCAATTGTGATTTACAAGCAACAAATAGTTTGGTTGTTGATTATTCAACAGATCTTGAGTACCTGTACTTGCAAACATTGTGCTAGGTGCTACTGTGGTTCTATACACTGTAGAGAGCTATTTATTCAAGTAAATTTTGCTGTATGGCAAGTGGTGGAGATTCTTGGGGAATCTTTTCTAACCCCTGGGGTCTCCCTCAGTCTGTCCCCACACACCGCCTCCCTCAAAATACTTATGAGACTTAAGTGGGAAAAGAATAAGGATAGTGTTGGTGGGGGGAGCTGGGGACGGGGGAGAAGGGGAAGAGGTGGAGGGGAGGAGGAAGCCTGGAAGTCGAGGCAGACATTGTCGGATGTCATTGTGTGGGGAGTGGACTCTCTTGGCATGGAAAGATAAATTCTAAAGGAGCTGAGGTTTGCAGCCATTCAGACTTACAGCTTCCTGAAGGTGTCAGCAAGGTACCACTATATTTTGGGCGCGAACCCTGGGACCCTAAGAGAAGAGTCCATTGTGTTTATGAACCAGAAAACCTAGTGTCCTTGTCAAGAGCCTCACAGTGGAATGGGGAGAGCAGAAGCCAGATCCGAGATGGAGGGGGTGCAGGCCTCCTCTCTCCTCTTCCCTTCCTCTCCTGACATTCTCTTTTCCCTCCTCTCCCTTTCAGGACCTCTTGTGTTTGTGTGGGCCAGTTGAGCAAATTAACATCTGAATGTTCCCTCTTTTTCCTACCCCAGTCAAATCTGGTTCTTTGAGTTTCTCTAGTCTGCAATGCAATTTCTTCACATTAGCTAGGAGAAAATTCGGAAAGTAAATAAATAAAAGGAATGAGGGAGTTCTATCCTTAACAGGTTTTTTTTTGTTTTGTTTTTTATAATTAAGTAAGCTCCACGGCCAACATGGGGCTTGAACTCAGGACCCTGAGATCAAGAGCCTTATGCTCAGGGGTACCAGCTGAGACAGCCTGGCGCCCCTATCCTTGCCAGAGTTCAAAATGTTATGTAAAACTTCAGTAAATGAAACAGTATGGTATACTGATCAAGAATATAGGGGCGCCTGGGTGGCTCAGTCGGTTAAGCATCCAACTCCGGCTCAGGTCATGATCTCACAGTCCATGAGTTTGAGCCCCGCTTCGGGCTCTATGCTGGCAGCTCAGAGCCTGGAGCCTGCTTCAGATTCTGTGTCTTCCTCTCTCTCTGCCTCTCCCCTGCTCATGCTCTGTCTCTCTCTGTCTCAAAAATAAATAAAAACACTAAAAAAAAAAATTAAAAAAAAAAAGAATATATAGATCAATGAAACACTACAGGGAGTACAGAAATACAGCAAAATTCATTTGAGAATTTAGTATGGTATAGGACAAAGGGGACATTTCAAGTCACTGAGGTAAAAAACAACTTAGTCAATAAATGATGTGGAGGTAACTAGCTTTCTCACCTCAAAATGAAATTCCAGATGAAGACAAGCATATGCAAGGGTGATAATTACTAATTTATTTGTAATAGAAAAAGATGGGAAATAACCCAAAATCTATTGTAGGGTTAAATGATTTCTAGTAACTCAGGAATATTGGGCTGCCTGAAAAGGAAAAGGGTATGTTGATCAAATAATTTCAAGATGCTATATGTGGAAAAGAGTGTGCAAAACCACATGTAATCTACACATATGCACGTATGTCTGTGTGTGCAAGGAAATATTCTAGATGGATACTGAAGAAACTAGGAGTGGTAGAGATAAATTCCACCCCACCAACCTCACCTGGAGGCTTTCTTTATGCATAGCCATCTTTTTTTTTTTTTAAGTTGATTTATTTTTTGAGAGAGAGAGAGAGATTATTTTTTGAGAGAGAGCACAAGCAGGGGAGGGGCAGAGAGAGTGGGAGACTCAAACTCACAAACTTTAATAAATTAATTACTTTTATTATTTGTTTTAACTCAGTAAGCAACATGCCCAACGTGGGGCTTGAACTCACAACCCCAAGGTCAAGAGTCGCATGTTCTACCAACCAAGACAGCTCCCAAATTAATTTTATTTTTTTTAAAAATTTATTTTTAAAAAAAATTTTTTTTTCAACGTTTATTTATTTTTGGGACAGAGAGAGACAGAGCATGAATGGGGGAGGGGCAGAGAGAGAGGGAGACACAGAATCGGAAACAGGCTCCAGGCTCCGAGCCATCAGCCCAGAGCCCGACGCGGGGCTCGAACTCACGGACCGCGAGATCGTGACCTGGCTGAAGTCGGACGCTTAACCGACTGCGCCACCCAGGCGCCCCCCAAATTAATTTTAAAAGCCTAGCTTAAAGAAGCTGTGAAAGAGGCTCAGTGCTTTCTAGTGACTTCTGGAGCAGTTCCAAAGTAATGATGAGATTTGGGGGTGAAGAGGGGCGCCTGGCTGGCTCAGTTGGTAGAGCATGCTATTCTCGATCTCAGGGTGGTCGAGGTCAAGCTCCATGTTTGACACAGCGTACTTAAGAAAATAAAAAGACTTGGGGGTGAGGATAAAACCAGAGTTTGGGTCCCCGCCTAAGCCTAAATCCTTGACAAGCTGTGTGGCTTATGAGCAAATATCCTTCCTGAGTACAACTTTTCTTTAATGGGAATAATAACCCCTGATGTTTAGGTTTATTTTTGAAGGTCAAATGAATTAATACATATGTACAATTCATAGCATAATGCCCTACTCTTCATATGCGTGAATGAACATTCCCCCCATTTTAAATAACTTCTTATGTCAAGGACCTGCCTCCCTCTCTACCCCATTTCAGAGATTTTTTCGAACGTGGCTGTGAACTTTAGCTTCCGAAATCAGAAAACAAAATATTGGCATCTCTGGAGCTGGGTGGCCCAGTTCCTTTTTCTCAATCTTCCCGCACCTCTCCTGCCTTTACTTTCTTCCTGGTCCAGCTCAGATTTCCCGGATTTCCAATCACTCCCCTGCCAATGCCCTCTGCCCTTTCTCCTTTTGTCACATTCCCTAAGCAAAACCAAACACTGGGTGGCCGTTCCAGGTCTGCCTTCCCCAAGCCTCTGTCTCCAACCTCACGTGAACCCTGACACTGCCTGGCCATTCTCTTTGCCCCATGAGCTTGCTTTCCCGCTCATCACAATTTTTATTTCAAACCTCCCCTCTCCTAAAACTTCTGGGCCTTTTCATGCCGTCAACAATTGTGCCCCATCTCCAATTTCACAGAGAAAATGGAAGCCCGCAGAAGGGAATGCCTTCAAATTCTGGCCTGTCCCATGCTTAAATTACATTCTGCATGCACTCTGCCCTCCTACCCTCAGGACTAAAGGGAAATGTGTCCATTACTCCATCAAAAATGAATCCCAGACTCTGGATTAGATTTCTCCCTGCCTGCCTTCCTCCTCAGAATCAATGACTTCTTCGTCCTTCCCTTAACTCAAAACATTCTCCTGTGTCCCTATCTCAAGCAACAACAAGGACAATAACATTATCACCATTATTATCTATAACCTCCTCACCACCACCAATTCTAAATCCTTCCTCTAAAACACACACAAAACAGACTCCAAGCTCTCCCTAAAATATCTCGTTTCTCCAGCTATCACCACCTCTCCCTTCCCTTTCATAACCAAATGTTCTGCAAGAATTTTGTACATTCACTGTCCCTACCTCCATACCTCCCACCTCTCTCCCTCCCCTCTGGCTTCTGCTCCCTCCTCTTCACTCAGAAGTTCTTGATAAGGATGCAGAGTTGTTCTGGTTGATAAAATGGACTCTTTCCCTGGACACCTGGGTGGCTCAGTCAGCTGAGTGTCCACTCTTGATTTTGGCTCAGGTCATGATCTCACAGTGAGTTCTAGCCCCACATCAGGCTCTGTGCTGTCAGTGCAGAGCCTGCTTGGGATGCTCTGTCTCCCTCTCTCCCTGCCCTTTCCCTGCTTATGCTCTCTCTTTCTCAAAAATAAATAAACATTTAAAATAATAATAAAAAGATGGCTTTTCTCTCAATAGTGTTTGTGTCTGTACGTGGAACACTTACATGTTCGTCCCTTGACTGCAGGAGCGATCGTCTCATTTTCTTCATATCACTCTGACAGGCTTCCCCTTTATCAGCTTCAGTCCCTTGCTCTTTCGCTGGAATGTTGGCATTCATGGCACTCTGCCTTCCCCCCACCCCTGTTCCTGCTGTACACACTCATCAAGGACAGTCTCGTCAAGCTCTATGACTTCAAACACTATTTGCTGATGATTCTCTCATCTCTACCTTCAGCCCAAATCTCTCTTGAATTTCAGAACCGTATGTACATCTGGCCACTCATTCATTAAGCAAGTTTTTCATTGGGCAGTTACTATGTGTTTGGGAAGAACAAAATCAAACAAGGTTTGACTCTGCTGTTTCTCCTTTAAAGTATGTGTTCAACAATTTAATAATATTTCCAATTAAGTCTCTCATTTTTCTTGTGGGATCTCGATTTGGGCACCACCAATGTGCAAAACCATCTATTCCGATAGATCCAAACCAAAGTCTTGGTGTGGGCGTGACTCTTCATCTACCTCCTTCCTAAATTAATCAGTCGCCAAGCTCTATTTCACCTCTTGAATCTTAGCCTCTTTCTTTCTTCCTTTTTTTAAGGTTTTTATTTTTATTCTTGAGAGAAAGAGAGAGAGAGAGAGAGAGTAAGCTGGGGAGGGGCAGAGAGACAGGAGGACAGAGAATTCGACGCAGGCTTTGCACTGCCAGCAGCAAGCCTGATGGGAGGCTCGAACCCGCAAACCGCGAGATCATGGCCTGAGCCGAAATCTGACGCGAAAATGACTGAGCCACCCAGGTGCCCCCCTCTCTCTAATAAATATCTCTTGAGTTGTGAAACTTTCCATTTCTTACATTTCATGGTCGCTTCCATAATATGGGCCACATCACCACTAACTGTTCATTCTGCCTCTAGTTTTGTGCCCTTCCAGTCTATCCTCCCCTTGGCAGGCTGAATGACCCTTCTAAAATGCAAACCTGATCATGCTCCCTCTCACATTTTAACCTTCAGTGGCTCCCAGCTTCTCTCAGAATAAAAGTTACACTCCTAATCGTAACGTGACTTAGAAGTTCTCCCAAGATCTGGGAGCTACTTATCTCTCCAAACTCACATCTCTCTACTCCTGACCACCTGAATGGATGTGTCATGCCTTCTTTTATCCTTATTTAACACACATATTCTTTCTCCCTATAACACTGCCCTGTCCTCCTCTTTGCTCCACTCCAGGTAATTCCCACTCAGCCTTCAGGTCTTAGCATAGACAATGTTTTCTGGGAAATCTTTCCTACTACCCTAAGTCTGAGTTCAGGTAATTAAAAGAGGCAGAATGGCATGATTAGGAACTTGGGGCCCCTGGCAGGCTTAGTGGGAAGAGCATGCAACTCTTAATCTAGGGGTTGTGAGTTTGAGCCCCACGTTGGGTATAGAGGTTACTAAAATAAACAAATAAACTTTAAAAAGAAGAAGGAACATGTACTCTAATTATGATTGGGTTTGAGTCCTGGCTTTGTTGCTGCCTGTGTGACCTTAATCGAGTGACCTAACCTCTCTGCACCTCAGTTCCTCATTGGCAAAATGAGACCAATGATATTACCTTCTTCACAGGGTTATTATGAGGGTTAAGTGAGTAATTTCTACAGCACTTTAAAGGTACCCATCAGAGTAAACGCTATGTGAATATTAGCTATTATTTCCTATATGTCCCAACCATGAGAATTAAAACATATTCTTGTTCATTGTTACTTTGCAAGTGTGTATTCCACACTATGAGCTGGGGCCACGTCCATCTTGTTTTCTGTTGTTCTCTCTAGCACTTAGCTCAGAGAATACCAACATTAATTAAGCAGACTTCTAAGCACTGAACACATATTAATGTATCTAATACATATTTTCATCACAAGGTAGCCACTATTGTCTCCTTTTATAGGTGAGGAAACTATGACACAGAAAGTGAAGCAATTTGCTCATCTTGGCCACAGACTTAATAAGGCAGGGCCAGGATTTTACCTTATTCTGCCCACTTCCCAAACCCATGTTCTTAACCACTACCCTCTACTGTGTCGAAGGTACCACACACAAATTGATATTACCGACTGACTGGCTGGCTGAATTTCTGTAGGAGTGTTCTTACCGAGCTTCTCATATCTCACTGCCCCCACCCCCACCCCCAATTTGGGCTAGTCGTCTAGGATAAGAATAAAAACTAGCCAGCACTGTACCCTCCATTTCATGGTTCCTGTTTCTCAAATAATTCTCTATCGACTTGGTTGGGTTGATGCAGCCAGATGTCCAATCAAGAGTCAACAATGGAGAAAGCTCTTACATACAGAGAAAATGGTTTTGTTGGAGATTAAGTTGTAAATATGAAATACAAACCTCTCTTTTCTATTCTAGTCTCTTGTTCTATGAAGGGCAATCATAATTTCTAAGTCTTAGTGGTATAGTAGATTTTCCATTTAGATTCAACCACATTTAAGTTTGTTTTGAATTGATAATAAAAAACTATAAAATACAATTGTAGGCTGATTATTTAAAATTTTTTGCAAATTTCAAACTTGGAGAAAATTTTCAAGAAATGTACAAAGAACTCCCACATCCCCTTGACCAATAAGATTCACTAATTCATATTTAAAAAATCACTAAGATTTTTTTCCACACCTTTTTATTAGAAATGGTGCTTGTTAGCTAGCATATGATATACAATAACATTTAATTACTTACAGAGTACATATTTAATACATTACCTTTTTTTCTTTAATTTTTTTTAATGTTTATTTATTTTTGAGAGAGAGCATGAATGTGGGAGGGGCAGAGAGAGAGGGAGACACAGAATTGGAAGCAGGCTCCAGGCTCTGAGCCATCAGCCCAGAGCCTGACGCGGGGCTCGAACTCACGGACCGCGAGATCGTGACCTGAGCTGAAGTCGGACGCTTAACTGACTGAGCCACCCAGGCGCTCCTACCTTTTTTTAATGTCAGTTTTTCGTGATTGTTTATAAGAACCTTTATTTCCACATATTCTTTCACACAAAAAATTCTGAAAAATATTTCCCCCCAAATGTCCTCTTTTGAATTTTTCACAAGAAATATTAAAAATAGAAAAGGGAGGGGATGTGTCTGGGTGGCTCAGTGGGTTAAACATCTGGCTCTTGATCTCAGCTCAGGCCATGATCTCTCAGTTTATGAGTTTGAGCCCCATGTTGGGCTGTGCACTGAGGGCATGGGGCTTGCTTGAGATTCTGTCTCTCCCTCTCTGCCCCTCCCCAGCTCATTTTCTCTCTCTCTCTCTCTCTCTCTCTCTCTCTCTCTCATTCTCTCAAAATAAATAAATAAACCTAAAAAAATAAAGTAAAACAAAAAGAAATATTAAAATGAGCAGCATCGTTTCCTGGACCTTCATCTCGGTGTGATTTCCTGAAAGCATTATGTTGTTCTAGCACTGGCTTTTCTATGAAAATTAAAGTATTGATTCAACTACTCCTTTGCAGTAGTTCATTAGTCACTCTCTTACTATTCTTACTCTATTGATATAATGGAAAGTGAATGACTTTTGAAGTCAGACAAACTTGCAATTGAATTATGACTGTTGCTTACTAGTGACATAAAGACTTGGAGTCCTTGGAGTCCTTACGTGGTAAAGTAGCTGATCAAATGATTCCTACAAGGATTAAACAAGATCATCTAGGCAAAGTGCCCAGTACCTCATAGTGTAGCAGGATTCTCGCACAGAGAGACAGGACACTGAGGCTCTTCTTTGCAGGAAGCAGCTTTATTTGTGCCGGCACGGGCTCAGCGGGGTGTAGCCTTTTATGGAATTTCTACTTCTTTGTCTCCCATATATGGTGACACATATAGTCTGATTAGACACAGTCCAAGTGACAAAGTCATGTCAGAGTTATGCATATGTGTATAGGAGTTGATTGGGCCAAGCCAGGTGTTGCCTTCTTTTGTTCTGAGGCCTCCACCACATTCCTTAGGGAGGGGCTCTACCACATTCCCCCCTTTGATGCTCAGACCCCCTATTTTGGGTCAAAGAGCCTCATCTTGGTTTAGAGGTTTATAGTTCCATAACATGATCACATGCATGGCCGTTTTTCTTTCGACCATTGCCTCAATGAGGCTGGAGACAGACTGTATAACCAGGGGAACTAGACAAGATAGGATTAAGCAAGCTCCCAAAATTAAGAGAATAATACCTATGAGGGTTTAGAATCCTCCAAGAGTTGAAAACCATCCTCCAAATAATTCCCCAGGGTCCCAACATTTCCAGGTCTGGACTGGGACACCAGCAACCTTTCCCATTCGATCTGTGATACCCTCTGTGACTTTTCCTTCATCTATCTGTAGGCAGCAGCTGCTTGGGTCAAACTTTCTACAGCCTCCTCCCTCAGAAGCAAGCAAGTAATCTAAGGCCAAGTGATTTTGATAGATAGCATTATGCATTTTGGTTTGCTGCTTGGCTAGTAAGTTAAGAGCTCTGGCAGTTCCATTGGTTATAATCTCTACACCTGCTTGCAGCCTGATTATGTGGTTTAGCATGTAAATGGGGGTGTGGTAGCCCCAGGACCCATCCAGGTGGTAGGGCCATAATATGGATTCTGTGCTCGAGAGGCCATTCATCATCTTTCCAGTTGCCAATTTGTAGGGCATGTCCTTTCCTTTGAGTCTCCCTGTCCCCATACACTTGGACTCCCAAATGTTCCCCTCTGGCAAGTGGGAGCAGGAAGAAAGATGGACCAATAGTTTCCACCACACGTGACCTTGACCAGCCTGAGGGAAGTACTGTACAGGTTGTCCTTCTACATATCCAGTATAGTTCACCTGGGGCCATTGGATGGATGTGTCAATATTGTGCCAGACCTCTTGGAGATGAGAGAAGTTAGACAAGTGCTGGGGATCTGGCTCAGGGTGATCTGGGGACCCCCACCATTGGGTTTCCCAGGTGGTTGAGTTATAAAATCTTTGGCCTGGGCACGTTAAGGTTCCAACAGGGATAGTGAACTTTCTTCTCCATTGGGCAAGGCAGTTTTTCCTGACAATTGAGATTTTGAGGAGCCAAGTCCCAGTAGTAGGACTGGGGTATTCTGTTCCGTTATAAGGTTCATGGGGATCTAATTCTCTAGCCTCCCATGGCCATTGATCCCCCATGTTGGTTCCCCTGCATACATTACAGGAAGAGACCTTTAGAGTCTGGGCTATAGTCTCTGGTAGGGCTAGAAACAGAGTTTTCATTGTGGCAGAGACAGGAGGAGGGCCCTTTTCCATTTCTTCATAAAAGGAATCAAAGACCTGTTGGGTAGTGGTCTTATGTGTAACAGTAACTCTCTTAAACTACAACACAGTTCCTGGGTCTGTGCCCTGCCCATAGGTAAGTATACCAATCTGGTGGTCTGTTTTCCATTGAGTCTCCTGGGTCAAGGATGGTAAAATTAATGGGGTTACAGCTTCCCTTTCGGCAGTTTGACTCAACCACACCCTTTGGGAGGAGTGCTGTTTTGTCTTTAGTCTGCCAGGCGGGCCATGTGACACAGCTCCAACAAGGACAGAAGAATTCAGGTGCCTGAGGCCAGGAACCACATGTACCAGACCCCTGACACATGTATTTATTATTGAGTCAGTATTCTTGTTCCCATGTCTGACCTCCACATGGCAAACCATATGGCAATGTGTCACCTGTGGCTGTACCTACATCAAAGAATATAGACACCAGCTGGTTTGGATTGGTAATTTGAGTTTTGTTAATTAGGCCATACCGATGGTGCCTGTCTTGGGGGGACTCTGACCCCTAGCCATTCCTCCGTTGAGTGCAGTGGGTGGAAAAAAGTGTATTGACTCTCCCGTTGGCAGATGGAATAGGTGGTCTTATTGGGTCTGCAGGTCCCCAGGACCTCTCCCTGGCAAGAGAAGTGGGTATGGTATAGTAAGGTCCAAGTGACTCCCTGGCCTGACCTGGTTATGCGAATATATGGGTCACATAATGAGGAATCTAGGTCTGCAGAAGGGGTCCAGATGAGAAGTAACCAATACCAACGAAGCATCCTGTCCACAAAAGGAAGGCGAGTGCTGACAGAAACCTCTCACCACACTCCCAGTCTGGATTGGTGGCCTGGGCCAATCCTATGGCCAGAAGTGGAGCAAGGATCACAATAATAGTGAGAAACAAGGGTGACAGTGCATCACAGTAAGGAAACATATTGAAAATAAGGACAGTCTTCTGTTGCACCAGACCGTTGAGTCCTCAAGCTTCTGCCATGCGTGGATTAGTCAGCTTCCAGAGTGACTAAAGCAGGGCTGCAGTCTCCTGGAGCCTCTGGAGATGCAGATTGCTTCTTCCATATGGTCAGCTTGCACAGCATTGATGGATCAGGAATGCACTCCCAGTTTCGAGATGCTGGCTTCACTCTGCTGTGATGAGTCCAGGGGCCCACCTTGGCTGCCTTTACTGCAGTAGAGGTGGACAAAATGACAATGAATGGGCCCCTCCAGAGGGGTTTTAGAGGTTGGACATTCCACTCCTTCCCCCCCACAGCATCTCCTGGTTTAAAGGGGTGAGCGTCTGTGGTCAGACTCACAGGTCATTGCTCCCTAACCCTGTGGTGTAAGGTGGTTAGGGTAGAGCCAAGAGCCCTCATCTGTTGCCTTAGGGTTAGGTTGTCTATCTCATTTAGATCCCCTCTTATGACCTTGACAATGGGGGGAGGGCACCCATAAAGGATTTCATAAGGGGAGAACTCTGTCTGCTTCCTCAGCCTCCCACCTGCAGCTGCAGTCTGCCCCCAGAAGGTCCCTTATCTCTCCCTGCCTAATGTTAACCCTTTCCCTATTCATTTCTCCCCTGGAACAGGGCCTGTAACTGCCATTAGGGAACAGGGATGGTGACCATTCTGGCTTCTTCTAGCTGATAAGGGATGGTGTGGGGGTACAGTTTATCCAAGGGTCGGTCAAGTGGCCCATGGTATGGTTCTACGAGGAGGCACAAACATTGGCAGATACAAGGAGGAAAATACAAAGGAAGACTATAGTGACCAACAAGATGGCATCTCAAGACAATGTCCCCAGTTCCCAAACCCATTACACAATCCAGGAGACACCCTGACTTTGTCCAGTTACACAAGTTGGACAAATGTCACCTATCAGTTCTAAGACTGTGAGAATTATCAGTTATACTGAAACAATACATGTCTGGGACTGTCTCATAGCCCAGTTGGTAGAGGAGCAGGAAGTAATCAATGGTGGCTCAATTCTCCAAAACTCCAGCCCTAACTTTATTTAATTTTTTTATTTAAAGCATCTAATGCTTGTGAGGTATTTAGAGTTTTGCTGAAGATAAGCAGACAGTTTGCTTTATTTTGAGGTGTAAAACTTTTTTAAGACCTGGGAGTCCTATCAGAGAAAGAGTCAAGGTAGCTGTTTACCATTATTAATTTGTAAATTTTTAGGTAAGCCGAACTTGGGTATTATTGATAAAGCTTTTATTACTTCTTGTGCCTTCTCTGTTTTTTGTTTGTTTGTTTGTTTGTCTTAGGGGAAGGCCTCTACCCATTAGTAAAAGTATCAACCCATACCAACAGATGTTGGCATTCCTTCGACCTTGGCATATGAGTGAAACCTAATTGTCAGTCTTCCCTGGATAGCCTCCAGTTCCTTGATTGCCTGGGAGAGCAAGTTTGTGGTTGAGAGGATTGTTTCTAAGACATACTTCACAGGCTGATACTACTTGCTGAACTGTCCTTGACAAATTTTTCCCAGTAAACATCCTTTGGGCCATTTGATAAGTTTTATCCCTCCCTAAATGAAAGGCCTGATGCAGTGCCTTCATGATCTTTTAGCTCTGTGAGCTAGGTAATAGTAATTGCCCCTGCTCTGTTTGTAACCATCCTGAGGGCTAGAGACAGTGTCTGTGAGTCAGACCCCAGTTTATTTACTTGGGAGAGAGAGTAGGTGGGATTGAGTCTGCTTTAATAATTGATATAGCGGGCAAATTATTTTCCTGAACCCTGGTATCTACAGCCTACAATATCCAGTAATTCCCCAAAACTTACACAATTGTTTATCTGTCCTGGAATTAGAAGCACTATAGTCTCTAATTTAGTTATAATGTCCCTTTCTAGCAAGGGAGTAAGGCTCTCTGGTATTATCAAGAAAGAATGAGAAAGAATTAGTTTTCCCCATATGCATCCCAGAGGCTGAGAGAAAAATTTAGTTAGAAGCTTTCCAGAGATGCCTCTGATCGTTATGCTGCATTTGGATAGTTGGCCTGGAGTGGAAAGGAAGATAGAAAGGTGTCAAGAAGGAAATGAACTGGCCTTTTAGTTACCTGAGTTTTCCAGAGGCTCCAGGCTTCCCATGCACAGTTGGTTCCGGGGAGCCACCCTGAAGAGCCCCAGGCCCCATCATTCCCTTTCAGGGACACTGAGTTATCTGAGTCTTCCAGATGGAGGTCCCCGAGGACATTGAAACTCCCAATGATTGTCTCCACATAAGGGTTGTGGCTTGTGGGCCTTGACTTCTGTTGTCCCTCCTGAGGGCAGTCTCATTTCCAGTGCCCTGACTGGCTACATAAGTGGTATGTGTGCCAGGACCTCTGGAAGTCTGGACTGACATAGTAAGGCCGTGACTAAGGCCTCAGATTTTTTTTTTTTTAAGTTTATTTATTTTTGAGAGAGAGAAAGAGAGCGCGAGCAGGGGAGGGGTGGGGAAAGAGGAAGATACAGAATCCAAAGCAGGCTCCAAGCTCCCAACTGTCAGCACAGTGCCCGATGCGGGGCTCGAACTCATGAACCGTGAGAGCATGACCTGAGCCAAAGTCGGATGCTCAACTGACCCACTCAGGCAACCCAGGCCTCAGAATATCTAGGGCTGATTGAGTGGCAAGTTTGTCCTTTAAAATGAGAGCCCCTTTGGGGCGCCTGGGTGGCTCAGTCGGTTAAGTGTCCGACTTTGGCCCAGGTCATGATCTCTCAGTCTGTGAGTTTGAGCCCCGCGTCGGGCTCTGTGCTGACAGCTCAGAGCCTGGAGCCTGTTTCAGATTCTGTGTCTCCCTCTCTCTGACCCTCCCCCGTTCATGCTCTGTTCTCTCTGTCTCAAAAATAAATAAACGCTAAAAATAAATAAATAAATAAATAAAAAATAATAAAACGAGAGCCCCTTCAACCTCTTCAGGCAGGCCATTGGGATCTCATTCTGTATTTGTAAAATACTGGCTAATTTAGCATAATTTAAGGGCTGAACCTTAGACCTCCTTAATTTCTCTAAAGCACAAGCTGGGAAGTGTTGGCAATACCATTTCTTAATGGGATGGTCATAATCCCAATTAGGATCTTGGGATGGAATTAATTACCTGGGCCCCAGTAGGAAACTACAAGTTCCCTATAGGATCTCCAGCCCCATGATAATTAATGAGTTTTTTTTTTTTTTAATAGTTTATGGATCAAAATCATCCCGATTTTTCAGAATGCATCCCAAAGGAGTACTGGCCTTGGTTGGGCAATTGCCCATCTATAGGAAAAAGAAGGAAGAGGTGTCCCTTATCTTAATTTCCCACAGCTGGCCAGGAGAAGCCTCATCTCCTGGCCCTGTGTTTTGGTTGACTATTCGACTGGCAGCCAAAAGCTTTGTTAGTCTCACAAGGTGCTGGGAGCAGTCACTCTTATCCAAGCTTGGCTCTCCTGAGAGCTGACCTTGTCTTCCCTGATTTCTCCTATTTCTCCATTTTCTGCCTGCGGGACTTTGGGGGTATCGACTGTGACCAAGCAAGACTTCCCTGGTTGTAGAAAGATACACTAATTTTATTTTGGCCCAACACGAATCCTCTTTACAAATATATTTTAAAAGACTTGTGAAAACCATTTTTTTGTAAGGATAAAATTGGCTGTCAAGGGGGCTTAAAAGGGCCAAAGTTGAGGTCTATTCCCTTGCCTTTTTCAGCAGTGCCCATATAAATATGTTCCAGCCATGTGGATATCCATTTTAGAGTATCTAGTTACAAATTGGCATACACTGGGCTAAGTGTAGCAAAATGGCTCCTGTGTATTCCAGTAAAAGCCCTTTATACACTATAGTCATTTGTCCCTTATATGGCATCGGCATTCATTCCTTTGCTAAACAGAAACAACACAAACGTGAAGCATTTGGAGGCTGGCAGTGAGGATGTCGCCACTGTCTCTCCAGCCTTTGGATCAAAGGAGGGGCAATTTCAACCAAGGCTTGCGTAAAACAACTCAAAAGGGTATGCTGTCCTGCTGTCTTACCCTTTTGGTTAAAATCATAGTTTTTTATTTTTTCCCATCTTTTTGGACAGACAAAAGGCGGGAAAAAAAAACCCTTTGTTTACTTTTTTTTTTATTTTACCAAAAGCACACCAACAATCCAAGAAAACTTTGCCTTTTTAACAGAGAGTAAAGCAGAATTTTAGTCTTATACCAGTGTACTTTTTAAATCCATTTATTTTAGGGGCTCCTGGGGGGCTCAATCAGTTAAGTGTCCGACTTTGGCTCAGGTTATGATCTCGCAGTTTGTGAGTTCGAGCCCCGCCTCGGGCTCTGTGCTAACAGCTCAGAGCCTGGAGCCTGCCTCAAATTCTTTGTCTCCTGTCTCTGCCCTTCCCATGCTCATGCTCTGTCTGTCTCTCTATAATAAATAAACATTAAAAAAAATTTTTTTAATCCATTTATTTTAACCTTAGTCTGTCCTGACCACATATAACATTTCTTTCCAAAGATTTCCCTTCACAAACCTTCTACAACTTTCCTTTGTTTTCAGATTTTGACCTAAGCCCTTTTTCTCCAAACAACACCAGTCTTATTTAGGACAAAATTACTTTTTTTTCCCTTAACAAAAATGTATTCCCATTCCTTATAACTTTCTTACATATCTCCTCCTTCTCTACATGCAGAGTTACTTTCCTTATTTTTATCAGTCTAAATTACATTAAGTAGACTTTCAACTGTTAGAAACCTTAGTCTCCAGTGAAAACTAAGTAGTAACCAATCGTGAACTGTTAACATCAGATTTTTTTTTTAGATTGGCAAACTTATGAATCCATTAAGCATAAAGCATGTTTTGTTTTGTTTTGTTTTTAACATATCTAAATATCCTTAGTTGGGTTTTTTTTTTTTTTTTTTTTTTTTTCAGCAACCTGGGTTAGGTTTTGGAATACTTCTTTACATTGATCAGAGTTCTCTGAAAATTTGCCCAGGTCCTTTTCTTTTTCTTTTTGTTTTCTTTTCTAATTTTCTTTTTTTTAATTTACATCCAAATTAGTTAGCATATAGTGCAACAATGATTTCAGGAGTAGATTCCTTAATGCCCCTTACCTATTTAGCCTATCCCCCACCCCCGCCCCAGGTCCTTTTCATTTGCTTAGAATCTTGCAAGGAAAATGAAACCTTTATGGGGCCAAATCCACCATGAGGCATTTCAGTCAATAGGTACATTGAACTCACCTTGATTTTAGGGGGAGAATTTTTTATCCCTGGCAATCTTGGATAAGGAGAGCATGAGGGTCTAAGAGGTGGCTCTTCCTGAAGAGAGACCTCAGGGGGTGAGTCTGCAAGTACTTGCCTTTCTTGGCCCTTTAAGGCAAAGAAGACCTGCACATAAAGAACTTCTGACCAGGGGCGCCTGGGTGGCTCAGTCCGTTAAGTGTTTGACTTCAGCTCAGGTCATGATCTCACGGTCTGTGAGTTCAAGCCCGCCTTGGGCTCTGTGCTGACAGCTTGGAGCCTGGAGCCTGCTTCGGATTCTGTGTCTCCCTCTCTCTGACTCTCCCCCGTACATGCCCTGTCTCTCTCTGTCTCAAAAATAAATGAACAGTAAGATAGTACTGTACTGAATATTTCCCTCATGAGGCCAGGACTCTCCATCCTCCAGGAGATATTTCAGGCGCCTCTTAGCATTGGTGGGTTCAGTATCAAGCCCTGACTCAGATCAGACTCCCAAGGAAGTCTGATGCCACCTTAAGCAGTATGGGATCACCACAGAACCATGTGTTGGGACTCAACACTTGCTTTGGCCCTTGGTCAGGTTGGAACCTTTCCACTGTGCATCTCATTGACACATAGTCACACAGAGTCTCCAACCCGCCGCCCAGCGCCCAGTGCCTTGGTTGTAGTTTCGTTCCTTATTCCTTATGGAACTATTTGGTCAATTCTGGGAGGTGATCAGGCTCCCCTTCTTCTTCTTAGGGGCAGGTCTACCAAAACAAACCCGGGTTCTTACCAGTCTGAGGAGCAGTACTCCCTGAGCTGGTTCCTGGGCCTCAGAGGTTCCATTGTGCACCTCACATCCCTGCCCCAGCGCACCAGGAAGGGCTAGTCTCCTACAGATCAAGTGGTCCACTGGTGCCAGGTGAGGTCACTTCTTCCAGTATGCTGAGGTTCACACCCCAGCGACAAAGGAGGTGGAAACGCACTGTCCCCGGATCCTGGACGTGAGCCCCCAAGAAATGTAGCAGGATTCTCACACAGAGAGACGGGACACTGAGGCTCTTCTTTCCAGGAAGCAGTTTTATTTGTACTAGCACGGCCTCAGCGGGCTAAGACCCCAAAAAGGCTGAGCCCCGAGTGCAGTGGGATGTAGCCTTTTATGCAATTTCTGCTTCTTTGTCTCCCATATATGGTGACACATTTAGTCGATTGGACACAGTCCAAGTTACGGAGTCCTGTCAGAGTTATGCATACCTGTATTGGAGTTGATTGGGCGATGTCACATGGTGCTTTCCTTTATTCTGAGAAGGCCTCCACCACATTCCTTAGGAAGGGGCTCTACCACACTAGGTCTTAATAAACAGTGCTTAAATGATCTGTAGTTTGTTATGAAACTATGAAGGCTAGAAAAATTGAAGGAAATGTAACATTGGAGCATCTTCAGACTACGCTGAGGCATAAGTCAATTTACCACATGGCTGCTTGAGACTTGCACACTGTCTGTGGCTGTGACACTGCCTGGAAGGCCTGTCCCTTCTTGTCTTTCTAGCAAAGTGTCCTAATCCATCCAGATTCAGCTTCCTAGGTCATCTTTCTCTTGTGGGAGAGCTAGAGAGCCTTTCTATCTTTTATACCTCTATATACCAATTGTCATCAACTGTCTGACTACTATCTATCCATCTATCAGATTTAGTATCTATATTATATCCATTGGCTATACTTCTATCTCAATTTCTTTTGTTGACATATCTAACTTCCTACAGTAGATATGAGCTCTTTGGCCTTTAAGGATTTTGGGTCTGGCTCATCATGTATCCTCAGCATGTAGCATAGTAAATGCTCATTAAATGTTTGTGGAATGAATAAAAGAACAGCAAATGAATATATGAACAACGAATGAATGTTTTGGGAAGAAAGGGAATGATCTGGCCTCACTGAAGATTCTCAAGATAATGGACAACGTTTCTCAATCATGAAGTCACTGCACACACTGATATGTCATAGTAAATTGTTAGGTAATTCACAAATATTTGTGGGTTTTTTTTTTTTCACTAATGTGTTCGAGGTTGCAAATATACCCAAGTTAGTTTGCCTAAAAGGAAATCTCAGAACAGATCTGAGATTATCCACATACTATCACTTTTACTTGCTTTCCAATGTGCTTTCTTGACTGGAAGGAAAAGGGTAAAGTTAGAAGTGGCCAATCAAGACTGGTGCCTTGCCCTGGGGATGCTCACACATGTGCTCTGAAAGTGGGCAACATCTGTTAGGACAGCATCTGTTAGGAGTCACAGAGGAAAAGAGGAGAAAACTTCCAAGTTAGAAAATCATGATGAAGGAGCCTGTGGGATGTTGATTCCAGAGGCTCCTTCCCTGACTGTGAATGAAGCAGAGGCAGCCATGTCAAGGATGCATGAGGAGGATGGTAATTGTGGAAGATTCTCCTCTTTGGCATGTAGAGTGGATGCAGCATTTGTGTTTTCTTTTCTCTGAAAGTGTAAAGTGCTGGGTTGACCAGCAGCCCTATTTTTTTTTCTGGATGTGAAGTGAGATTTTCTAAAAGAAAGGCCCAGACTCTCTTGGAAAACATTGTTATGAGGCTCACATTTAGAAAGATTTCTATCTACGATGATTAGAAGCGTTGATGATGGAAACTTCTGTGACCTGGAAAATTCATTGGTTTTACTTCTTTATAGCTCGAGTACAAAGACCCATTGTCCACCGATTCCTCTTAAAGTTCAATTATTAGAAAATTGATCACATGTCGAAAAGCGACAGATTAATTGCCCCAGAAATCCAAATGTGTAAGGGGCTGGCATCTGTAGGCCAACTGGTGCTTGCATGTTTGACTCAAGAAGCACTGGCCAAGGCAATACACATGTACTATTTGGGCTGTTCAGTAACTATTAGGTTTAGTGGCTCTTCCAGTTTGGCTGGGGGTATAGTGTGATTCAAAAGTGGTAGCCAGTGATGATAATGTTTGTTTTATTTACTTGTATATACCTTAATTCTAAGGAAAAATTCCTGAAGAATCTATGTGCAATTTTTCCCCAAGATTTTTTAAAAGTTTGTTTATTTATTTATTTATTTACTTTTATTTATTTATTTAGTAATCTCTACACTGAATATGGGCCTCGAACACATGACCCTGAGATCAAGAGTCATATGCTCTTCTGAGAGGCAGCCAGGCACCCCATCCCCAAGATTTAATTAGAAATTGATACTGTTAAGAATGGCAATTTGTATTATCATTTTAAGTATGCAAAATAGATAGGCGCTGTGTGATAATAATAATAGCTAATCTATTGAGCGCCTTTCTCAAAAGTGTCCTGGTTTCTGTAATATGATCACCCTACTCACTGAGCACTTACTTTGTGCTATGTGCTCTTCTAAACTTTATATGGACTCACTTATGCATAGTCACGGTCCCATATATCATAAGAACATCCCTTCAAATTTTGAAGACAATTAACCATTTGGCATCAGCTAAATGATATTGTGCATGCGGTTAATAGACTCTCTTAGCATTTTTCATTAGTCAGGAGTGTAATGATGCTGGGAAAATCTAATAATAAAGGTAGGCAATGGTAATTGGCTGTTATGGATTAATCAAAGAGTATATAAAGCAGAGCATATAAATTCTGGATCTAATCATCACTGTTTGGAAGTGTTCTGTGTCCTTTCAGGGAAGATGAATGAACATTGAGAGAAAACTGACATTTTTTTTTCTCATTAATGACACCTCTTTTCATTAAAGATGAGTTTATCACTGGTAATTACCTTCTTCCCTTTAACTAGGCTTGTAGAAATTAACATGGCTAGAGAAAAAAAATACTACAAAATTTACCATAATCAAATAGTATTTGTTGATCCTCTCACATTTGCTCTCCTGTATAACAAAGGTTAAATTTTCGGTCCCTGACAACTGTGCATATAGTGAAAAACCATTGAATTATACACTTTAAAATGGGTGAATTGCATGGTATGTGAATTATATCACAATAAAGGTGTATATTTAAAAAATAAAAATATAGGGGTTCCATTGGAATTTATAATCTCAAAGTATTAATGCACACTTTGTATAAGCAAAAAGTATATGTAACTACACCAATTTCCATTTTATGCAATTTGTAAATTATTTCATGTTCTTGTACCATAATTTTACTTGAGAAAGGATTATACAATATGGGCAAAAAATATATTAAAAAATATGGGCATTGCATGCTCTATAAAAAGACTAAATTATGCTTAAATAGGATTGATTTTAATGTGAATTGAGCAATGGCTTTGATAAACATCACAAATGCACCAAATATAAAAAGTGGATCTGGCCTAGTCACACCCAGACCTATCAAAGCAGATCTCTGCAGGTGGGATTGGAGCATCAGTAGCTTAAAAGTTTCCCAGGTGATTTCAATGTGCCACCAAGGTGGAGGGACACCAGGTTAACTGAAAATGGCTGGATGACAATCACCTTCTTTCACTTGGATATGCTAAAAATGGGCCTCTATCTATGAACCGCTTTGCTTATATGTGTAAATGTACTCAGGGACACTTTAAGTACTAATTTTGGGTAAGCTCAGGATCCCCAAAATAAGAAGAAAACACAGCTAGAAAGGCCTGGAAGCATAAACTAAAATAATAATAATAATAATAATAATAATAATAATAATAATAAAAGAGCAAAGGAGGTAAATGAGAACCCAGAGAGAGGCCCTTCCACCGTTCTTACATTTTAACACTAGAAATGACATTAAGAATCTAATTCAATATCCACATTTTCCCCCGGAAGATAAAGGAGTAGAAGGTAAGCAGTGTGTCCAAGGACATACAATTAGTTCACAACAAAATCTTGAGTAGAAGCCAGGACTTGTCAGTGCCTGTGCATTCTAGTCCTAATACTGGGTGGGAGGTGCTCCTCTTTTCCAAATCACCTTGTACTTCCAGAAAAACTGCAAAAATATGTAGGTGATTCCCATCAGCCACCCACCCAGCTTTCCCTAATGTTAACCTCTAAGTAGCCAAGGCACCACGATCAAAGCCAGGAAATTAACATCGGTACAATGCTATATTCTTTTACAAATGAAAAAAACTGAGACCTAGAGGTTAAGCAACTTGCCCAAGGGCACACAGCCAGTAAGTGGCGGAAACCCACTTTAAGGGTCAAGTACCCAGTTTTCCTTTGTTTAATCTAAGATCCACTCTACATTAAAATGTGTTCCTAGAGTGAAGGCTGGGTGCGAGCATCTTCATGTCCTGCAGACATCAGGGATGCGAGACACCTCAAGGGCATTTGAGAGCCCCGCCTTTTAGGAGGGCCCTCACACGTTGTTTAAAGCTCTGCTGCTGTTGCGGTCAAGACATTCTTATTACGTCTTTCTTGGAACTTGTGATTTGCAAGTCAGGGGATGGTACACGGAAGTACTAAATCCATGGGCTGCAGGGCAGGAACTTCCGCCCAGGGGCTTTGGCAGTGAGGCATAACCCATTAGCCTGGAGCCCAGTGCGCAGGCGCAGGCCTCGGGGCGGTCCCGGGCGGAGGGGCGGGGCCCTGAGCTCGGATTAGCGGTGGCGGGAGTTGAGGCACCTGCAGAGGCAAGAGGAAAGGAGGGGATCCGATTGTCTGACTCTGGAGCCCAAACTTGCAGCAGCTCTCTGACCTGCAAACGTTGTTAGTAAATTATTACAAAGGCGTGCACGTGGACATTGCAATAAAGCATATCCATAATTACTAGAATCTTCAGTGAATTTATCAGGATCTCTAGTTTTGAAAACTACCTGTAACATTGCAAAGACTATCCACAGATTTAGAAATTAAATTTAAAGATTGTCACATTCAGTGGAAAAGAGCACTATTTTCATATGATGCTTCAGACGACCAGTTATTAACAAAGACAACTTTACTTTTTTTTTAATGTTTATTTATTTTGAGAGAGGGAGAGACAGAACGTGAGCAGGGGAGGAGCAGAGAGAGGGAGACACAGAGCCCAAAGCAGGCCCCAGGCTCTGAATTGTCAGCACAGAGCCCAACGGGGGGGGGGGGGGGGGGGGGTTCGAACTCACCAGGGGGTTCCAACTCACCAAAGGTGAGATCATGACCTGAGCTGAAGTCTGACACTTAACTGACTGAACCACCCAGGAGTCCCACGAAGACAACTTTAAATAATTTTTCTCCTGTAAATGAAGATACAGAGGTAGAATGCAGACAGACCTTTTGAATTACATACAAATCATGAAGCCTCTTTCTGTTTCTTGTACAACCTCCACGAGTTACAGGAAATGTCAGAAGAAGCATTAAAACGTCATTGTGTACATTTGCACTTAAAATTTAGACTTCACTGTGTGATTTGTATGAAACCTAAATCTTTTGGAAAAATAATTCCATGAAAATAATGAATGCACTAAAATTTATATTTTTAAATGATTTACTAGAGTTGATCCAAATTTTGCCACAGCCTATAAATATAGTCTTCAAAACTCCAGTAACAGATACATCAGCAGAAAAGTCATTATCAAAAATTATTTGGGGTTTTGCATTTGCCAAGTCACATTTGATTATATCAATTAAAAATGAAGTTTAAGGGGCACCTGGGTGGCTCAATCGGTTAAGCATCCGACTCTTGATTTTGGCTCAGGTCATGATCTTACAGTTTGTGACATCAAGCCCCTCATCAGGCTCTGTGCTGACAGCATGAAGCCTGCTTGGGATTCTCTCTCTCCCTCTCTCTCCGCCCCTCCCCTGCTCACACACACTCTCAATTGCATACACGCTCTCCCTCTGTCTCTCTCAAAAATAAATGAATAAAACATTAAAAAAAAAGGAAATGAAGTTTAAAAAGTATAAATTTTAGGGGCGTTTGGGTGGCACAGTTGGTTGAGGGACCGACTTTTTTTTTTTTTTAATTTTTTTTTCAACATTTTTAATTTATTTTTGGGACAGAGAGAGACAGAGCATGAACGGGGGAAGGGCAGAGAGAGAGAGGGTGACACAGAATCGGAAACAGGCTCCAGGCTCCGAGCCGTCAGCCCAGAGCCTGACGCGGGGCTCGAACTCACCGACTGCCAGATCATGACCTGGCTGAAGTCGGATGCTTAACCGACTGCGCCACCCAGGCGCCCCTTGGGACCGACTCTTGATCTCTGCTCAGATTGTGATCTCCCGGCTTGTGGGTTTGGGCCCCACATCAGGATCTGTGTTGACAGCATGGAGCCTGCTTGGAATTCTGTCTCTCCTCTCTCTGCCGCTCCCCGGCTTGTTCTCTCTCTGTCTGTCTCTCTCTCAAAATAAATAAATAAACTAAAAAAAAAAATTTTTTTAAGTATAAATTTTTGGGAAAAAAGCATAAATTTTTGACAACATAATACATGAATTTGCAGGAAAGTGAGCCAGAAAAATCGTATAATCAATCAAAATACCCATTCATTAGTTATCATTTATTGTGTTTTTAAAATCATGACACTAAAAAGTTTTTGCAACTTTAAGTTTGTTTTTATTCATGTATGACTGTTATCCCTATTATATTTTATATTTTTTAAGATTTTAAAAAAGATTTTATTTATTTGTCTATTTATTTATTTAATTAATTTATTCAAAGTTTACTTATTGGGGGGGGGAGGGGCAGAGAGAGAGGGAGAGAGAGAATCCCAAGCAGGTGCCATGCTGTCCACACAGAGCCTGACGGGGCTTGAAATCACAAACCATGATATCATGACCTGAGCTGATGTCAGACGCCCCAGGCACCCCAATATTTTACTTTATTTTTTAAGTAAACCATCTCTGCACGTAATCTGGGGCTCAAAATTACAACCTGGATATCAAGAGTAACATGCTCTACTGACTGAGTCAGCCAGGTGCTTTTAAAGGAAAAAGCTTTATATTTTAGTATTCACTCGAACTTTTTTTCCTGCCCTTCTAATAAGAAACTGCACACTTTCATTTTGTACTCTGTTCATCAAATTATGTAGCTGGGCCTTCTGAGGTCCCCATGCTTTTCTTAATGCTGTTGCTTCTGCTTCCACATTTAAATCTTGAGTTTTAAAATTTTTTCTTTTCAACGTTTTTTATTTACTTTTGGGACAGAGAGAGACAGAGCATGAACGGGGGAGGGGCAGAGAGAGGGAGACAGAATCGGAAACAGGCTCCAGGCTAGGAGCCATCAGCCCAGAGCCTGACGCAGGGATCGAACTCACGGACCGCGAGATCGTGACCTGGCTGAAGTCGGACGCTTAACCGACTGCGCCACCCAGGCGCCCCTAAATCTTGAGTTTTAAAAGCTCTGGCAGGTGGGGCACCTGGGTGGCTCAATCAGTTAAGCATCCAACTCCGGATTTTGGCTCACATCATGATCTCACTGTTGTAGGATTGAGTCCCGGGTTGGGCTCTACGCTGGTGGGGTGAAGCCTGCTTGGGATTCTCTGTCTCCCTTTCTGTACCCCTCCCCTGCTCATGTGATCTCTCTCTTTCTCTCTCTCTGAACAATAAATAAATATTGAAAAAAAAAAAAGAAAATGCACAAAGCTTCTATTAAAAATAAATAAATCTCTGGGCACCTGGTGGCTTAGTCATTTGAGCTTCCAACTCTTGGTTTTGGGTCAGGTCATGATCTCACAGTTTTCTGTGTTTGAGCCCCACATTGGGCTCTGTGCCATTAGCAGTGTGGAGCCTGCTTGAAATTCTCTCTGTCTCCCTCTCTCTCTGCCCCTCCCCCACTCATTCTGTCTCTGTTGTTTTCAAAATAAATAAATAAACTTTAAAAAAAAGATCTCTGGCATGGGACAACTGGGTGGCTCAGTCGGTTAAGCGTCCCACTTCGGCTGGGGTCATGATCTCACAGTTTGTGGGTTCGAGCCCCGCGTCGGGCTCTGTGCGGACAGCTCAGGGCCTGGAGCCTGCCTCTGATTCTGTGTCTCCCTCCCCTCAGCTTCTCCCCTGCTCACACTCTGTCTCTCTCTCAAAATAAATAAAGATTAAAAAAAATTTTTTTTAAAAACCTCTGCGAATGCAAGCTGGTGCAGCCACTCTGGAAAACAATATGGAGGTTCCTCAAAAAACTAAAAATAGAACTACCCTACAACCCAGCAATTGCACTACTAGGCATTTATTCAAAGGATACAGGTGTGCTGTTTCAAAGGGACATGTGCATCCCCATGTTTAAAGCAGCACTATCAACAACAGCCAAAGTATGGAAAGAGCCCAAATGTCCATCGATGGATGAATGGATAAAGAAGACGTGGTATATATATACAATGGAGTATTACTCAGCAATCAAAAAGAATAAAATCTTGCCATTTGCAACTACGTGGATGGAACTGGAGGGTATTATGCTAAGTGAAATTAGTCAGTCAGAGAAAGACAAATATCTTATGACTTCACTCATATGAGGACTTTAAAAGACAAAACAGATGAACATAAGGGAAGGGAAACAAAAATAATATAAAAACAGGGAGGGGGACAAAACAGAAGAGAGTCATAAATATGGAGAACAAACTGAGGGTTACTAGAGGGGTTGTGGGAGGGGGGATGGGCTAAATGGATAAGGGGCATTAAGGAATCTACTCCTGAAATCATTGTTTCACTATATGCTAATTTGGATGTGAATTAAAAAAAAAAAATTCTCTGGCAGGTGTGTCTGGTGGCAGAGGTCTATTCCTATGCCCTTGCTGTAAGGAAGGCTGGGTAGCCTACCTTATATTTTTATATATTTTTACCCTATATATATATATATATATATATGTATATGTATATGTATGTGTGTGTGTGTACATATACATACATATATATATATACACATATATATATATTTTAGATGCTTTAATGTGAGGTGGCTCTGTCTCATAACCTGGAGGATTATGTACCTAGGGAGGAGGTTCAGATACTAAGTAGCCAAAAAGAAAATGATGTCTATCCACTACAGGGGGATACCCAAAACCTGAAGTAGACACTATGGATTAGAAACACTCCATGTTAAAAACAAACGCATTTAGGGGCACCTGGGTAGCTCAGTTGGTTAAGCGTCTGACTTCAGCTCAGGTCATGATCTCATGGGTCATGAGTTTGAGGCTCGCACTGGGCTCTGTGCTGACAGCTCAGAGCCTGGAGCTTGTGTCTTGCTCTCTCTGCCCTGCCCCTGCTAGTACTCAGTCTCTGTCTCTCTCCCTCTCAAAAATAAACATTAAAAAAGTGTTTTTTAAAGCACAAAATATTGAAACAGGTTTTAAAAAATAAAAAATAAAAACAAATGCATTTAATGGTAATGTTATTATTCACTAAACTTGAACTCTGAATAAAGGTGTCACTTGACTAAGCAGCTTTGTAACATTGGCTGACTAATGAACACATGGCTATGAGTGAATGATAGTGTTACTGAATAGAGACCCAGTTAGAAGGTTTGAAGCTTGGAAAGTATTGTGTCCAGTGTCTGAATTATAATCATAGGGTTGGGTGTAATGAGTGAAACTGGCCAAATATTATGTTTTTTCAGCACGAGGAATCTGATTCTCAATTACAATGCTATTCTGTGTTCAGGGAGTGGTGGACATTTATGTGTATTTAACAGAGATTCACAAAGGGAGCCTTCCTACAGAAGGTGAATGTAGGAAAGAGATTTACCAAAGTTTCCTCATTTAAATTAACTTTTGGTTATCGCGACTTGCTCCCAATTTCAATTAACTTATAGGATTTGACCCTCTAACAAATAACTATGAAAGAACTAACCAGAAAATCCAAGTAAATACAAAAGTGAGACATTTGGCTTGGGGTCCCTGTCCCTTTGGTGGTCCCATACTAAGCTAGACTTTGTTTTTGGCTGTGATTTGTCATTATTTTGTCAAGGTGATACAATATTTAATATCCAAAGGAGTAAATATTCAGACTTAGTAGTTGTAGTGGGGTTAATGGTGCCCCCTCAAACGATATATCCCTGTCCTAACTTCTAGAAACTGAAACTGTGACCCTATTTAGAAAAAGAGTCTTTGAGGGGCACCTGGGTGGCTCAGTCAGTTAAGTGTCTGAATTCGACTTTGGTCATGATCTTATGGTTTGTGAGTTCGAGCCCCATAGCAGGCTCCATGCTGTCAACATGGAGCCTGCTTGAGACTCGCTGTCTATCCCTGTCTCTCTGTCCTTCCCCCACTTATGCTTGCTCTCTCTCAAAATAAATAAATAAACTATAAACAGTATTTTAAAAAAGGAAGAGTCTTTGCAGATATAGTTAAGGATCTTGAGATGAGTTCACCCTGGATTATCTAGGTGGGCCTTAAATCCAGTGAAGAGTGTCTTATGAGAGACAGAAGCAGACACTGAAGCCCATGTGACGACAAGGCAGAGATTGGAGTCATGCAGCCACAAGCCAGGAATGCCTTGGAGCCACTAGAAACTGGAAGAGGCCAGGAAGGATTCCCCTTAAGCCCCTGGCAAGGTTGCAGTCCTGCCGGACACCTTGGTTTCAGACTCCCAGCCCACAGAACTGTGAGCGAAGATATTTCTGTTGTTTTAGGCCACCCCATTTGTGGGACTTTGTTACAGCAGCCTGGGAAACTAACACAGTAGTCTGCAGAGGGTAGTGAAGCTGAATGAACTTCAGTGTTCATAAGTTCTTCCAAGAAGATTTCTTAATTACGTTATTTATGAAACTGACATTGCAACTGCATCATCCATAGCTATCCTGTGGCTCCTTGATCTTGCCACCAACATTATCTAATACCATAAGCACCTCTCTCTTTCCATTTTTGAATTTTTTCCGGAACCGCTGGTCTAGGGCATGCACAGGTAATACCCAAGGTGGCTTATTAGTAAGACAACTACCTAATTTAGTATTCCAACATCTGAAAACATAAATCTAGTGAAGGATGATTTTTACCTAACTGAACCTCAGGAAGGTCATTATCACAGTGATTTGGGGGTGAAGTACTCTACACTGTTTCCTCAAGGTATTGCTTCTCTGTATTAACAGAGCACTGCTCTGGCTTTGGAACACCTTATTAAGAGAAGAAAATACTCTTTCTCCTAACGTTGCAAGCCACATTTTCCTTTGTGTTCTTCTTTTGCCTTAAAAAATATATACACAGTTTAATACTTAAGCAATCAAATTCTCTTTTCTTTCTTTCTTTCTTTCTTTCTTTCTTTCTTTCTTTCTTCTTCTTTTTTTTTTTTGAAGAACTTTTGTGGGGTGCCTTGGTGGCTCAGTCGGTTAAGCATCTGACTTTGGCTCCAGTCATGATCTCACAGTTTGTGAGTTCGAGACCTGTGTCAGACTCTGTGCTGACAGCCTGGAGCCTGCTTTGGATTCTGTGTCCCTCTCTGCCCCTCCCCTGCTTCTGCTCTGTCTCTCTCTCAAGAATAAATAAACATTAAAAAAATAATACTAAAAATAAAGAACCTTTGTGAGCTAAGCCTTTTTAGAGCAAAGGACTAATTTTCCTATTAAGTATTAAGTATTTTTCTTTCATACAATGCTCTAATTTAACCAGGGTCACTTCTCCATCATAGGAATCTTGAAGACAACTGCACAGTACCTTTCAGGACAGTTTCTCTCTCTCTCTCTCTCTCTCTCTGTTTTTTTTTTAAGTTCATTTATTTATTTTGAGAGAGGAAAGAGAGCACAAGCAGGGGAGGGACAGAGAGAGAGATGGAGAGAGAGAATTCTAAGCAGGCTTTGAGCTGTCAGCACTGAGCCCGACTCGGGGCTCGATCCCAGGAACCGTGTGATCATGAACACAATTCTCTTTCTGATCACATCTCATTGTTCTTATGTTACCCTTATCTAACAACATGATTTCTCCTTGACTGAAAGGAAACAATTTTTGAGCGGTTCCAAAGGATAGCTAGGTGATCTACTCTGATTGGTTTATTAAAAGTTATTTTCAAACAAAAATTAAAAAAAAAAAGACAGTTATTTTCAAGTAAGTTAGAGATCTAGCTTTATCTTTAAGTCATGTTCCTCATTTACTGTGCAGAGTAAGGGGGAACAGTTAAAAATCAAATGCAATTTACCTTGTTTATACTTTATAGCTGAATTTTAAAAGCCCTCTCATTGCATTTTTCCCCAATTCAGTTTATGTATTAACGTGTGACACTGGGAAATGCTATAGAATCCCGTTAATAATGGATTTGAAGCTCAGAGTCTGAACTTACTTCCCAACAGTGGGTAGTGAAATGTTTTCAGTTCATGACATTTCATGACAGTGCTAAGAGAAAAACATCATTTTCAGTTTTATCAGAAATAATTATCAGTCTAAAACAACACAGCTAGTAGCATGACTATCTGATTTTTAAACACATGGTTTGGGGGGGCGCCTGGGTGGCTCAGTCAGTTAAACATCTGACTTCAGTTCAGGTCACGATCTCATGGTTTGTGAGTTCGGGCCCCGCATCAGGTTCTCTGCTGTCAGCACAGAGCCTGCTTCAGATCCACTGTCCCCCTCTTTCTCTGCCCCTCCCCCACCTCTCTCTCTTTCACAAAAATAACATTAAAAAAATTTTTGTAATAAAAAAGTAAATTAAAAAAAATAACATGGGTTTGGGACGCGTGGGTGTCTCATCGAGTTAAGCCTCCGACTCTTACTTTGGCTCAGGTCATGATCTAATCGGTTCTCAGGATTGAGCCCCACACGGGGTTCTTCGCTGGTGGTGCTGAGCCTGCTTGGGATTCTCTGTCTCCCTCTTTCTCTGTCCTTCCACTGCTCCCATGCTCTCTCTCTCTCTCTCTCTCTCTCTCTCAAAATAAATAAATAAACTTAAAAAAGAAAAAAAACCTTTTAAAAAATGAAAATAAAAATAATATGGGTTTTATATCACAATAATTCTAAAATCTACATTTATATTGAGGAGTTTATCTTCAAAATTGCTAACTAGTAGGATTACCTGAATTTATTCTCTTTTTAAGAATAGTTATTGTATTTTCTATTTAATATATTCTATTAAATATATTTTATTTTATTTTTTTAATTAAAAAATTTTAAATATGGATATTCTCATTCATTGAAAAGTAAACAAAGTTTACTGGAGTTACCATGCTGTTTATCTTCTCTTTGCTTCTCCAGGTTCCCTATCCCACTATTTTTCATACCACCTTTGCCCCGAGGGGATGACCTATATGGGCAGTAACCAGCTCCCTTCTCTCTGGTTTCCTTTTGAGTTTGGCCAGCTGGGAGGTGCCATAGGAGAGGCACGAGCCTGGGGCATTTAGTCCTCCGTCTCCCTCCCGGTGGTGTGGGGCCACGGGCTGTCTGCTTCCCTCTACGGAAGCCTCGGCTCCTACCTGATGTTTCTGTCTATGTTCGTTATCTATTGCTGGATGGTCACAAAGCCAGTATAAACTCGTGGTTCAAACCGCTGAGTCTGTATTGCTGTAGTCAGGGTGTCAGCAGGGCTGCAGTGCATCCCAGGGCTTGACCAGGGAAGGATCCGCTTTCAAACACGGTTAGCACTCGGTTCCCAGGAGGCTGTCAGACCGAGGGCCTCAGCTTCATGCTAGTTGTGCGCCAGAAACTGTTCTAGTTCCTTGCCACGTGGTCCTCTTCACAGGGCGGCCTACAACATGGAGGCAAGGCTGGCAAGAGAAGGAGCTGGTTGTTCACCTTGTACACTAATGTGATGAGGGAAATGACATTCTCTCTCGTTCGCCATGTCCTATTGGCCAGAAGTCAGTCTCAGGTCCTGCTATCCTCAAGGGGTGATGGATTACACAAGGCACGAATTCTGGGAGATGGGGATCCATGGGCCTATATTTAAGTCTGCCCACTCTCCACACTCTCCATACAGCCACCCAGTCTGGGTTCTGGAAAAGGCGGCTTTGCTGTGTCCTTCATTACCTCCCTTTACCACCTACCACTTGAAGTAGGACTCTGTATTATCCTTCACTTTTCCCTTACTCTTCCCTTGGCTTTGTGCATCGTCACTTTATTAAATGCTCTTCAACCACCCTGTTAAGTGTGACAGCTCCTTTCTGTCACCAATTTTCCCTGATGGGCACAGAAAGAAATAAATGGACACTGGGAGAACATATGATAAATTAATATTTTGTCATTTAACTTCCAAAGATTAAAACAGACTGCAACAGATTAGAAGTAAAAAAGATAAATTGTTTTGATTTGTACATGTCAAGCTCTTTGATGCTTTAGGTCCGGTAAAACTATCAAATTAAGATATATATTCTTTGATTTAGTCGGTGGCCAAAACATCTTTTATCTCTCCTATTAGATTAGAAATTCCTCTGGGGAGCAGGGACCTTGTCTTATCCTGGAACAGTCCGGCTTTGATGTGCTAACATAATATTTTAGTATTTTACTTCAAATTTCTGTCCAAATTATTTACTACTAACAATACAGCAATCTGGATTTTAGCACGGGAATAGAAGTTTTCTTCAAATCTCTGTGGCTACCTGGAAAAAATAATTCTATTGGTTATAATAATCTGTGAAAAAAACCTTTTTTATGCAGAAGACTTAAGTTGTATGTGTGTGAAAGAGAGAGAGAGAGAGAGAGAGAGAGAGAGAGAGCGATGCCCCCCTGGTTTTTAAAGGTTTTTAAATGCATAAAATTATATATAGGTATATATCAAATGAGATACTTCCACACACTTGATACAATGGCTAAAAGTACAAAGACTAAAAATGTCAACTTTTGGCAAGGATTAGGACACTGGACCTCTCATACTTGGCGGGTGCGAGTGTAAAACACGAACAACTTTTGGAAAACTGAAAATGTCTTTCTTTCTTTTTGTTGAAACCCCAAACCTGGCAGATTCAAATAAAGGTAAACATACACTGTATAATCCAGCAGTGGCATTCCTAGGTGTGTACCTAAACTGAGTCAACAAAAATGTCTGTCTACAAATGAATGGGCAAATAAGTCATGGTATAATCATATACTGGAATATTACATAGCAATAAAAAAGACTAAAAACTAGTGGTACAACATGAGTGGATTTCTAAAGGTTGTTACATACAAAAATCAGACACAAAAGAGGATGCACTGTATGATTCCGTTTATATGAAGTTCAAGAACAGGCAAAATTAAGCTGTGGTGACAGGAAACAGAATAGTGGTCACTGAAGGGGTACTGTCCGGGAAGGAGCATAGGGAAACCTTCTGGGGGAATAAAGATGTTTTTAAGTTTATTTATTTTGAGAGACAGAGAGAGCGCATGCACACACGCACGCGTTAGGGAGGGGCAGAGAGAGAGGGAGAGAGAGAATCCGGAACAGGCTCCATACTGTCAGGACGGAGCCAGCCCAATGCGGGGCTTGAACCCACAAACTGTGAGATCATGACCTGAGCTGAAACAAAGAGTCGGATACTTAACCAACTGAGCCACCCAGGCGCTGCGGGATAAAAATGTTCTGTATCTTAAACTAAATTGTGGTTATGGGGATATATGCATGTATAAAAATTCACTGAGCTAACCTCTCAGATTTGTGTATTTTGCTATAAATAACAAATATATAAGATTATGAGAGAAACTAGTTATATTGAAATAGTTATTAATATGCTAAAAGTGTGGGGCACCTGGATAGCTCAGTTGGTTGAGCGTCTGACTCTTGATTTTGGCTCAGGTCATGATCTCACGGTTCATGAGTTTGAGCCCTGTTGTGTGGGTCTCTGCACTGACAGCACAGAGCCTGCTTGGGATTTTGTCTCTCTCTTTCAAAAATAAATAAATAAATAAACATTTAAAAATGTGATATATTAATATATTGGCCTCTTAATACACTGGATAACAAGATTTAGCAGCAGATCTAGTTACAGAAATTTCAAAGTAGTATGCATACATACACTAAATTATACATAATTTATGTGCAAGTCATAGATCAAGATATATGCAACAATAGTAATATAAGATGAAAAAATGTGGTTTCTCTTTTTGTTTTAATGTTTATATATTTATTTTTGAGTGAGAGAGTCCACGCCTGTGGAGGGGAGGGGCAGAGAGAGGGAGAGAGAGAGAATCCCAAGCTAGCTCCGTACTGTCAGTGCAGAGCCCCATGAGGGGCTCAAACTCATCAACCCTGAGATCATGACCTGAGCCGAATCTAGAGTCAGATGCTTAACTGACTGAGCCACCCAGGTGCCGCTGTGGTTTCTGTTAGTAATTAGTTTCAGGTGTTGATCATACTACTGTCATTTGTTGACTACATTTGTCAATAGAGGAAGTGATAAATTTCAGTTAGAGATTAGTGAAACTAAAGTTGTATTTATTATCCTACCCAAGTTCATGGATATCCTGATTCTGTTCACAGACTATATTTCAATATAATTGTGTTTAATATCATTGTTTTTCTGGTTTTTCTCTGTATGTTATACATTTAACAAATTATTCTGAGAAGGACCGTAGGCTTCACTGGGCAAGGTCTTTGTGGATATCCAGGGGTGGTGGTAATGCAGGTGGTTGTGACAGTTACAGTTCGTGACATGAAAGAGGCCATTTTAAATTAGGTAATATCATTTTAGAGCTTAAGTTTTCCAAGAGAATAGAGAAAACTTGCATTTTTTTTTTTTTAATTTTCTTCAGCTTCTTGAGAATTCTAGAACAGTGAAAACATCATCCTGTACACCCTGTTGGGCTGCAGATTCTCTAGAAGAATGAAGCCTCATTGTATATTCATTTCAATGAAAATTCTTAAACTAATTTTTTGTTATTGGATTAAGATATATATAATTGCACAGGCCACAAAATAATATAATTGAAAACAACATAAATAGATCATCTAGGTAACTCCATAACCACAGAAAGTAAATCATTACAGCAGATCTTATGAACTCTCCTGACCATTTCATTCTTTAGTTTGCTATGGCAACAGGTTGGAAATTAGTATATGTGGGAAACAAGCATGAAGAAAGATCACATTGAGACCCAAATTTTCCTTCACATTGTACTTTATTTTTCCACAGTAAGGTAGGTAGCTACCTCCCCTGGTTATATCAACAGAAGACTCATTTAAAAAAATTTTTTTATTTGTTTATTTTGAGAAAGAGAGAGTATGTGTGTGTGTGCAAGCTAGGGAGGGCAAAGAGAGAGAGGGAGAGAGAGACAGACAGAAGCCCATGCACGCTCTGTCCGCGCTGTAGAGCCCGATTTGGGGCTCAGTCTCACAACCTTGGGATCACGACCTCAGCTGAATTCAAGAATCAGACACTCAACTGCCTGAGCCACCTAGACACCCTGGAAGACTCATTTAACAAACCACTTTTCAACTGTCAGTGAATTCATAAATCCCTTGACAGCTTTAGGAAGCTATTGCAAAACATGTTTAATGACTTAAAATTTGCTCCCATTGTTTCATGGTTAAGTGATCTGTAGCGCTTTTCTCCAGCTTATTTTCTGCTTGATACACATATACGCTTCTCCTTCTCAGCCGTGTTATCAGGATCATCAGAAAGGATAGCTTCCAAACTAACACAACAGTTCAAAACCTTGTTTCAGAATACCCTCCCACACTTTCAGAAGAACATCCCTCTACAGGCACATAAAACAGAAAGCCAATGTACAATGAGACATACACCCGTCACAAGCACTGGGAGCTGTGTTTGTGTCCTGATTATAGCACTTTCTCTCTAGGCAAATGTACTTGGGAAACCAAACTATAATCAGAAGTTTGCTTGGGAGCATCAAACCAGAAAGATGGATATGGATGATCTTGCGTTCCGGTGTGTCCAAGGACCTTCCATCCCGTGGGACTCTCCTCCCACCTCGGCTGTCCAAGACTTGCCACGCATTCTCTCTTGCTAGGTCCATTTTCGACTTTAATTTAGGATCAGTAATGTCTACTATAATTGTCAGCTGGACATGTATACAATTCAACCTTTGTTATAATTGTTACTGGGAAAGATGTTATTTTTACCTAATATTTATTCATTTTTTTATTTTTAAGTTTATTGGAGAGACAGAAACAGCATGAGTGGGGGAGGGGCAGAGAGAGGGAGACAGAGAATCCCAAGCAGGCTCTGCACTGTCAGTACGGAGCCTGACGCAGGGCTCCATCTCAGAAACTGTGAGATCATAACCTGAACTGAAATCGAGAGCTGGACGCTCAACCTACTGAGCCAGCAGGTGCCCCTATTTATTTATCTTTGAGAGAGAGAGAGCAGGGAAGCAGTGGAGAGGGGCAGAGGCAGAGAGAGAGAGAGAGAGAGAGAGAGAGAGAGAATCCCAAGCAGGTTCCGTGCTGTCAGCACAGAGCCCAATGCAGGACTGGAACCCATGAACTGAAGATCATGACTTGAGCCAAAAGCAAGTCACATGCTTAACCAACTGAGCCACCCAGGAGCCCCTCCTTTGGACATTTTTTAATTGAGTTGTTTTTCTTTTTGTTTTTGAACCACTGTACCTTCTCTTTCTGTCACACAATTATGATCAATATTTGAACATAAAACCATTCATGAGGTTATTTGATAGTCAGAATACCTCATTATTCAACCTATTTTACTGAGTGACCAAATTTACTATGTAAATATTTTGATTTTCAGGTAACATATAGTAAGGATTTCAAGATGATTGGCTTGCATAGGCTTTCTTTTTGGTCACCCCATATAACAACTAAAACAATTTTAGCTACTTGAATTAAAAAAATTTTTTTTAAATGTTTTATTTATTTTTGAGAGAGACAGACAGAGTGGAAGTGGGGGGAGGGGCAGAGAGAGAGGCAGACACAGAATCTGAAGCAGGCTCCAGGCTCTGAGCTGTCAGCACAGAGCCCAATGTGGGGCTCAAACCCACAAACTGTGAGATCATGACCTTCGCTGAAGTCAGACACTTAACTGACTGAGCCACCCAGGTGCCCCACAATTTTAGCTACTTGGAAAGGTTTTCAATTGATGCAAGTGTAAAGTTTTCCACCCTGATTTTAAGCGTAACTGGTTTTAATTGTAAAAACAATTGACAATCGGGGCGCCTGGGTGGCTCAGTCGGTTGAGCGTCCGACTTCAGCTCAGGTCATGATCTCACGGTTTGTGGGTTTGAGCCCCACGTCGGGCTCTGTGCTGACAGCTCAGAGCCTGGAACCTGCTTCAGACTCTGTACCTCCTTCTCTCTCTGCCCCTACCCTGCTTGCACTCTGTCTCTCCCTCTCTCACAAATAAATAAACGTTAAAAAAAATTTTTTTTTTAAAAATTGACAATCTATTGGCTGCTACCTGGATGCTAGAAGATACCTTTTCTGATGGTGGGTTATTATTAACTGCTTGGCCAAAAAATAGTGACTTCAATGGCCAAATTTTCAAAGTTGGGCTCTTGTTTATAGTTATATATTCTAATCTTAGTTGACATATTAACAGATTATATAGGCCTTGGGGCACCTGGGTGGCTCAGTCAGTTGAGCATCTGACTCTTGATTTCAGCTCAGGTCATGATCTCACAATTTGTGGGGTCGAGTCCTGCACTGGGCTCTGTGCTGACAGCACAGAGTCTGCTTGGGATTCCCTCTCTCTCTCTCTCTCTCTCTCTCTCTCTCTCCCTCTGCCCCTCCCTTGCTCTCTTTCTCTCAAAATAAATAAATAAACTTAATTAAAAGAGAAAAAAAACCCGTAAAGAATCTTATCAGTCTTTAGGAAGGGTGGAAGAAATAATGCAATTGAGCCTAAAGAGGAAAGTACAACAAAGTAGGAATACTTTTCATTCTGAATCAGGCAGGTTACACTTAAATGTGTGTGATATTTGAAACCTCTTGGCTTTGGTGATCATTGGTTATCATCTACTCTAAACTCAATTAAAAGCATGAACAGTGAGTTTTATTGGGCAAGAAACAAAGACAACTATAATAGCCTTTATTTCCAACGTGAAAGGCCACTATTCCTTAATTTAGACAAATGACTAGATATAAATGATTGCATTTTAGACTAAGAAATGCAGTCCTAGGGGTGCCTGGGTGGCTCGGTTGGTTAAGTGTTGGACTTTGGCTCAGGTCATGTTAGTCGCAGTTCATGAGTTCGAGCCCCCTGTTGGGCACTGTGCTGACAGCTTAGGAGCCTGGACGGTACTTCGGATTCTGTGTCTTCCTCTCACTCTTCCTCTCCCCTGTTTGCATTCTGTCTGTCTGTCTCTCTCTCAAAAATAAATAAACATTAAAAAAAAAAAAAAAGAAATGCAGTCCTAGAATCCTTTATTTAGCTAAATCTTTAAAATTGAAATAAAGATGGGTATTAGAAGGAAGCCAGATGGTGCTTTTAGATCTATTACTGTATGCCATGTTTCGTGGAATAGTTTTTTTTCTTTTTAAATCCTTTATTCCTTTATTACTTGACTGAACACATTTGTGGATTTTTTTTTTTTTTTTGGAACTCTTGATCTGTACAATGGGAGAATTATTTTGTGCTATATTTTAATCTCCTGAAGTTTCTGTTAAGATTTCTATGCTTAAATTGTATAGAATGAGAATATGGCATTTGTTGATTTAGAAAAACTTACATTCTGTATCCTTTAGAAGAGAATAGCAAACGGTTATTTCTCATCAATGCCCTTTTTCCTTGTGTTCAGGGAAGGAGCAGAAAATTGTTTGGTAGCCAGCTTGGTTAAGTTAAATATATATATCAATTCAAAGCATCTGCTTTTTAAAATTTTTATCTTTATCTTTATTTTATTTTATTAAGATTTTACCTCTGGGTTGCCTGGGTGGCTCAGTCAGTTAAGCGTCTGACTCTTGATCTCAGCTCAGGTCACGATCATGCAGCTCGTGGGACTGGGCCCTGCATTGGGCTCTGCCCTGGCAACTCAGAGACTGTTTGGGATTCTCTCTCCCTCTCTCTCTACCCCTCCCCTGCTCGCTCTCTCTCGATAATAGACAAAAAAAAAAAAATTGTTTACCTTTACGTAATCTCTACACCCAACATGGGGCTTGAATTTACAACGTGGGGATCAAGAGTTGCCTGCTGTAGTGACTGAGCTAGCCAGGTGCCCCAAAGCATCTGCATTTAAATAGTCTTTCTGTGGGGCGCCTGGGTGGCTCAGTCGGTTGAGCGTCTGACTTCGGCTCAGGTCATGATCTCACAGTTTGTGTGTTCGAGTCCCGCGTCAGGCTCTGTGCTGACAGCCTGGAGCCTGCTTCCGATTCTGTGTCTCCCTCTCTCTCTGCACCTAACCTACTTGCATTCTCTTTCTCAAAAATAAATAAACATTAAAAAATAAATAAATAAATAGTCTTTCTGTGTTCCAGCTCTAGTGTTATGAATGAAGATAGGTGAGGGACACGCAGGATGAATGTTTCACAATAACGCCTTTGTGACAACACGGGATTAAAAAATTCACACACTGGTATACTAACTTATGTTGGGCTGGTGTGTCGCATGGCCTATAAATTAGAATAAGTTTAACTGTTAAAGCAACTGCCAGGCCAACAATGGTCATCTGTCACAGAAGCGACAAAAGAGCTCACCTCTCTCCCAAGTGAATCAATCAACATGAAGTAAACAGACTCTTGAATTTCATCAAGATTTGTTCTCTTTTGATTTTATTTTGATTCAGAAAAAAAATTCTCAAGTGAACAAAACAGGTACACTAGTGAGATACCATTTACACAGTTATCTCCTGAAGAGAGGCTCTTTACCCGCTGGGATTGAGACTTATTAACCTTAGCCTCACTGTGGTCTTGAGCTGTCACTCATTTATTATTTATCTTCATACCCTCTAACCCAGTTCTCTATCCATTTTAAACCAACAAGCCAGCCCTAAGGGCTCTCTTAAACCACCTGAAATATAGGCATTCGTCTGCTTACACATAGGCCCTACGTCCTCTCTTTGTAATTAGTGGCTGATCTGCACAGTACCAGTAGCAGGACCAGAATTCTGGAGATAAATAAGACTTAATCCTTGCATTTTATTTTAAAAATTTTTTTATGTTCATTTATTTTCGAGAGAGAGAGTGAGAGAGACAGAGTATGAACCGGGGAGGGGTAGAGAGAGAGGGAAACACAGAATCCAAAGCAGGCTCCAGGCTCTGAGCAGTCCGCACAGACCCCCACCCGCAGCTTGAACTCACAGACCAGACCTCAAGCGACTGAGCCACCCGGGCGCCCCCTTAATTCTTGCATTTTAAAAAGAGATCCAAAGCTAAAAAGCTACTGAAAGAAATCTGAGGGGTATAATTTCAGGCATTGGCCAGCAGAGGCCTGGGCCTTTGCCCGAGCGTGAGAGGAGGCCGACTTCAGTGTCAGCCCGGAAGAGAACGTAATGTAGAGTGCCCAACGGTATACACAGTGGAAATTACAATGCTGCGTGCAACCAGTCTCTTAACTTATGGACACTGATCGGAGAATAGCCCACCAACAGAAGTGGTCAATTATACATTATTTTCCTTATCTCCTTCTTGCCTGGAAGACATTTCAATGAGTCACCGAAACCTAACCAAAGTCTACTTTCCATGTTTCCTTTGTCTCAGCACACAGGGACATCTTTCATGTTCCCTTTGTCTTTTGCTGGCAGGGGTTTCTTGAACTGGTGGAAACAATCCGTTAACCTCTCTCCAGTTTCCTTGGTCTAGTTCATGCTGGAATCCTCACCCTCTTTGCTTCAACCTCATGTTTTGTTGTTTCTTTTCCCCCCATTTCAAAATACCGTTCTACTCAAGCAACAAAGGAAAAGCCAGACCTGGAAAGTAGCCTTCCAGAGATAAATCAATTCAGGTTTTCCCAAACTTCCCAGGGAGTCACCCTGGCTGCTGGTTAAAATACAGACCCTCCTGCCACACAGTAGCTCCACCGAATCCATTTCCAGGAGAAGGTTCTGGAAATACTTCGTTTTAATCTGGGCTCCAGGTTACTTTTTATCATTAGAATAACTATTCCAGCGCTTCTCAAAAGTTAGCCTGTTTCAGAATCCCTTGGAGGGGTTGTAACAACAGATTGCTGGGTCCCACCCCCAGAGTCCCAGTTTCAGGAAGTCTGGGGTGGGACTCAATATTTGCATTTCCAACCAGATCCCAGCAGCAGCTGCTGCTGCTGGTCTGAGAACCCCACCCTGACAACCACTGAGTCCAGTCCAGGGGCTTCATTTGAAACTGAGTTAATTAACTGCTGGTGAAGGTACTTATCCATCATGACTGATACGCTGCATCTGTGCCAAAGAAAACGCGGGCCGTACTTCTCAACTAAATACACCAACCGGAGAACACTTAGCAAACAAACAATGCCCGCCTCCGAACCTTCGGAGCAAATCCACAGAAGTCACTAATTGTGCTTTTGTCAAGCACTAGAATTTTTCCCTAATAAACCAATTTCTTATTTTTTGTTTCCAAAGTTTTAATTTCATTTTTGCTTTCCATTATTTTCCAATTCTTTCCATTGCAACGATCGGAATGATTCAGAAAGTTTTTGCGCCCTAGCCACTGAAACTCACACCTATTAATTGTAAGAGTGCGGACAGGAAATGGAGTTCTAACTCCAAACACAGAAACGCTGAGCACGCCTCAGAAACGCGAGTCGCCGATTCCTGCGCCGCGCCGTGCGCCTGGCCGTAGGTTCATCGCAGCCGGTGGAAAGGGTGCAGGAGCTGAGCTTCTGATGCGAGCAGAATGCCTCCGCCGGCGTTTTGCTGATCAATGAGGCATTGATGCGCTTGCTCCTGTAAGTAGGTCTTCGGGGAGAGACTAAAAAGGGATCCGATACTTTGATGCTGTGCTACTTTGCAGACATTATGAGAGTTAATAAAACTCATTACCTCTTAGCGTCTTAGCTTCCTTCTGGCAAGGGGCGAAACGCTAATTTACTCTAGCATAGTCCTGTGTGTCTGTTTGCGTGCAATTAACTTTCACGGAGAGAAATGCAGAGTGAAAACTGGATTACTGACATTTGTCAGCAATGTATTTGTGAAAGCCCGCCCCTTCAGTGTGTTGTTATGATTCTATTTTCTGTGCCTGGTTTCTTGGAATATAAACATCAGCAAGAGAATTTATGGTAACCTGGTATGCATTTATAGGTAAACATTTCCAGTCGTTGCCACAGACGTAGGAGAAAGTTTCCAACGCACAACTCAGGTTGGCGGGCAAGAGAAGAGACGGGGCATTCGTGGAAATGTTAATTATTGTTTCATGGCACACAGTGTGCATATGCAACGTGAGGAAAATGTTCTTTTCAGGATCTTGAGGCAGAAAAGTTCAAGTTCATTACAGAAGGAGAAAAATAAGTATTGGAGACTCATTGTAATTGACACTGCTTCCTAAGGTGTTCGTGTACATGTAATGGATTATCAAACAGGAAATTAGATGTAAATCAAACGTACAAGTAGGCAAAGTCAGTCAGAATTAAAGAAAAACCATGTAAACAAATCAAAGGTCTCTTTTCAAAACTACTTCATGCCTTCTTTCAAGATTTACAGACTTAGTTTTTACCCATGGAGGAGAGATGAGACTTGAAGATTCAGTTTTGCACATTGTGCAGGAAGGTAAAAAACGATGTTTCTGTCTGGCACAACAGTTTGCAAGAGCATGGAGGTAAGATGTGAGGTAATTCAATGAAAATCACAGACCTGGGAATGTGTGCCTCTGAGAAATCTTGTAAGGGGCAAATAGTAACCACACTTTTCATAGGCTAGGTGAACTGAAAGATAGCTTGCATCCTGCATACATAACTTTATCTTTCTTGAAAAAAATGGTGAAAGTAAATATTTTGTTAAAAAAAATTATTTTTAAGTAAGCTCTATACTCGATGTGGGGCTTGAAGTCACGACTCCAGGATCTAGAGTCTAGTCCTCTATTGATGGAGCTAGCCAGTCGCCTCTATCAAAAAAAAAAAAAAAAAAAAAAAAAATATATATATATATATATATTTTAAAAATTGTTATTTGGATGATTACAAAGTACTGTGTGCTCATCAGACAAAACTCAGATATTATAGAAATGTGTGTGACATCACTGACTCCCCTTCCTCCTCCAATATTTTTTGAGTTACGATTACCACTAGCATTCTTAGTTTAATCAGGAAACTAGGGTAGATTATGAATAAATGAGTAAATTCACCAAGTTTCCTAAAGAATTAATTGGAGGGGCTCCTGGTTGGCTCAGCCGGTAGAGCATGGGACTCCTGAGCTTGGGGTTGTAGGTTTGAGCCCCATGTTGGGTGTAGAAGTTACTTAAAAATAAAATGGAAAAAAAAAAAAATGGGAATCCTACCCACTGAATCTTGAGCATGCTTTCCCGGGCTTTCTCTCTGTGGATTTCTAAAAATGTTTATAACTTCTTTACTAAGCTGCTTCAGTTTAAGAATAAAATTTAATGTTAGATTTTGGCATTCAATAGAATCTGTCAGTTAATCATTCTTTTATAGGATAAATTATTGCACACAAATGCTTCTCTTTTCCTTTGTGGTCCTATTAATCCATTCATTGATGAATGTCTCATGAAAAAATAAAAAGGTAAGAATGGACTTTATGGCATATAGACCCATTTAGTTAATAATCTACAGAGGACTTGTCTGCTCCTTTAGGGAAAACCCCGCCCAAACACTATGACCTAATAAATCTAATTAGTACGTGTTAAGATAATTGCAGTTGCTGCGTTGTGGTTAGGAATGAGTGACACCAATGATTTTTTTTTTTTTTGCGGCGGGGAGAGTAGTTTTTAAAAACTTGAGGGATTTTCAGAGTTTTTCATCTCATTGTAATCGTGTAAAGATGTTGCAGGGACCCGTGACTGACTTTGGTTCTTTGTGCTAGTGGGGTCTCTATTTAGGTTAAAACGAAGCACTTAGCTCATCTTTTAAACAATGCAAGGTAGTCACGCTCTAATACCTTAACCCTGTGGAGCTATTGTCTACTTGCGAGTATATTCTATAGGCTTTGCATTTAAGATTGATCTATGCAAATAAGAAAATCTTTTGTTAAGTAAATTTAGGAATGCAAATAAATATGCAAGAAAAAGAAGCAATTAAAAAATCTTTAACTTACATCACTGGTCATTCAAGTAATAAAGCAGTTGAGGAAAAAGAAGAAATTATGTAGGGTTGTAAATGCTTACTTATTAAGAGTTGCAATAGATTCTTCAGCTCAAATAGCACTCACTGTGAAGCGCAGAATTGTACCTTTTGTGAATTTGATGGAGAACAGATAAAGTGAGTTAAATGAGACATTTAGAAATTTATTCTTACAGTATTAATGTATACCAATCATGTTCAAGCTCCTAAATATAATTACAGTGTGCCAGATATAGTCTAATCAGATATAGTCTAATACTTTATTTAAAGAGGCAACATAAACATCAGATAATGTCTTAACAGAAAATTTCAAGAAGACTACTTTCTACTTTTGTCACCTTTGGCCATCCTTTATCCTCATGGTAGGGACTGTGGGGCTGTGATTTGACCCAGGACTTCTACATAGGGGCAAATCTCAGTGACATTTTACGTGTTTAGAAATTTCCTCTTGAGCATGGGGGTGGGGGTGAGGAACCCACAGGGCAGGCTTTGTTATTCCTTTCCTAGTTTTTGTGCTGGGCCAAGGCCTTCTTCCTTCTCCCATCCCCCCTTTGTGCCTGTAATGAATGTACGACCTTGAGCATGTAAATTAACCTGTCAATGCTTCAGTTTTTTCATCTGTAAAGTGGGAATAATAAACATAATACTGTATGAGAGAGATACTATGGAAATTGAAGAGATTAATGCAAAATGCCCAGCACAGTCTTTGAAATCTAGCAAGTGCTTAATAGAAGCACATTGCTTATTATTATTATTATTATTATTATTATTATATACTATAATAGTGTGTATATTATTAGAGATGAGTGAGACTTACACATTCATGAACTTGTGAAAACATTGAGATGTTTTCCAGTAGAGATAATAACAACCAACATTTATGAGTGTTTGCTTGGGGACAGGCATGCCATTTCTCATTTGATTGTCACAGTTATGTCTTGTGGCAGAGCTGGGATAGAGTGCCCAGTGTATCGGTATCCAGCACTGGGCACATGCTCGTTGTGTGACATCACTGTTGACTTGGTCCTTAGCCTTTTTTTCTCTTTATTTTTTTGAGTGAATTCATCCTTCTGTGTTTTTTCCATCACTGGTGATTCTGTAGTTCCAACCAGATCTTTCTCCTGAGATCTAAACCTATTGTTTCCAGTGTGTACTCTTTATATCTCAAATCTAATTCCTTTCCCAACTAGCTGTCCCTCCTGAAATTCTGTCACTTAATGGTGTCACTAGAAACTTGGGCGTTACCCAGGACCCTGGACTTTTCTTTCCTTTGTCCTCCACATCCAATTGGTCACCAGGTCCTGCCTCATTCCAACTTCAGATCACCTCTCAAATCTTTCCTCTTCCATCATCTACTTGTGATTACTTTAATTCAGAGCCTCATGAAGGGCTTTCCAAAACATACCCAGATCAGGTCTCTCTTTTGCTTTCAATTTTCCTTCGGGACCCCCCCCCCCCCACTGCATTCAGAAACATTTTGAACTCTTTAGTGAGGATTGCAGGTCGCTTTATGATCTGGCCCCTACCCTCTGACCACCTTCAATGGCAAGTGTCCATCACTCCAGATGAACCCACTGACTCGAGGTTTCTGGGATGATGTAGGCTGCTGCAAGCCTCTGTATGTGCTCGCATCATTTTTGGAGTTTGAAATGGAAACTCCTTGCTTCTGGCCCCACTGACTTGGGTAACCCCTTTTCCCTAAAGACTGAGCTCATACATCCTGCTTCTCTTTGCTATCATCTTCCCCAGGGTTACAATTGGACCTTTTCTTTTTTTTTTTTTTTTAATGTTTATTTATTTTTGAGACAGAGACAGAGCATGAATGGGGGAGGGTCAGAGAGAGTGGGAGACACAGAATCCGAAGCAGACTCCAGGCTCTGAGCTGTCAGCACAGAGCCTGACGCGGGGCTTGAACTCACGGACCTACCGTGAGATCATGACCTGAGCCGAAGTCGGACGCTTAACCGACTGAGCCACCCAGGCGCCCCACAATTTGACCTTTTCTATGTAATATCCCCAAACACTGTGACTCCCTTGCTATATATATACTTACTAATCCCATTGTGTTTTTATCCATAGTTTTCTTGGTTTTCTATTAGTTTGAACTTTTTTTTTTTTTCAAGTTTCTGTATTTATTTTGAGAGAGAGAACCAGGGGGAGGGGCAGAGAGAGAGGGGGACAGAGGCTCCAAAGCGGGCTCAGCACTGACAGAAGTGAGCCTGATGCAGGGCTTGAACTCACCAACTGTGAGATCATGCATGACCTGGGCCGAAGTCAGACGCTTAACCAACTGAGCTGCCCAGGTGCCCCTATTAGTTTGAACCTTTTAAAACCAAGAAGACGTTGGAGCAAAGTAGAAAACACATGGTCTTGGACAGAGAGCACTGGGCTTATTAGCTCTGTGAGTTAAGGCAAAAGTTGGCTTAGTTTCCTCTTCTGTAAAGTGTGCAACATCTGCTTCATAGGATTGCTACGAAGATTAAATGAGATAGTGATGGTATTAGTATTATTAAATATCTTTAACCAATGTATTAGCATATAGAAAGTTCTCGATAAATGTCACGTGAATTAATCATTTTATTAATACTTATATTCTGTCTTGTCTCCTGGTGACCAGTAAGATGCAATTATAAGACAAAAGACATTCAACCATGGTTATGGGCATCCTTATGATTTGTTGGTTCTAGATGAAACAGTATATTGTTCTACAAGAATTTGAAATTAGACTGATGTGACTTAATGAACCATGCAGAAAATGATTCTAAACTTTTTTTTTAATTCAATTTTAAAATTTGGAGAAATATGAATTTAGAATTAGAAATTCTGGGTATTGGGTATAAAGATTACTTAAAAATAAAATGTTTAAAGAAACACTTTCTTGAAAATAACAAAAAAAGAAAACTGTCTCTCCAAGATACGGAGAAAAGTTCTTACATGGGATAGAGGAACAAGAGTTTTGGGAGTTAACTTCCCATCAGGGGCAGAGAGGAGGTAATAACTATCATTCTGTGTATGCCAAACAGTTGGGGGGGGGGGCAGGGCTGGTGCATATGAATGACATTGATGAGATTCCTTCTACCATGCAGCTGTTGCCAGAAACAGCTCCAGATTGGAACATTGGAATTTCCATATTCATATGTTATTATTTTTTTTAAAGGTAATTGAAGAGATTTTTTATCTTTCTGTTTATCTGTCTATCCATCCACACACACTCACAATATATTTTATATATAATAGTAACATATAACGTGTATTTTATATGTTAACAACTTTTTTTTTCTTGTAAAAACTAAGAAATCTATATTGAGGGGCACCTGGCTGGCTCAGTCAGTGAAGCTGTGACTCTGGATCTTGCATTGTAGGTTTTGAGTCCCATGGTAGGTGTGGAGATTGCTTAAAAATAAAGTTAAAAAAAGTCTATATTGGGGTGCCTGGGTGGCTCAGTTGAGCATCTGACTCAGGTCGTGATGTCACAGTTTGTGGGATTGAGCTCTGTCTAGAACTCTGCACTGACAGTGTGGAGACTGCTTGGGAGAGGGTCTCCCTCTCTTTCTCAAAATAAATAAATAAGCATTAAAAAAAATAAAATAATCTATAGTGAGTGGGAGTTTGCAGTCAAATTCTCTACCCCTGAGCTATACCCCCTATAGTGAGTGGGAGTTTGAACTCAATGTACTCTAAAGTTGCTGTCATTTCAACAATTCTAATTTTGAATCTGTAGCTTTACATATATATTTTCCTCCCCATTATAGAAATTGGATTTTTATTTTTATTTATTTATTAAAAAAATTTTTTTAATGTTTTATTTATTTTTGAGACAGAGACAGAGCATGAGCAAGGGAGGGGCAGAGACAGAGGGAGACACAGAATGTGAACAGGCTCCAGGCTCTGAGCCATCAGCACAGATCCTGATGCGGGGCTTGAACTCACAAACCGCGAGATCATGACCTGAGCCAAAGTCGGACGCTCAACCGACTGAGCCACCCAGGCACTCCAGAAATTGGATTTTTAAGGGGTACCTGATTGGCTCAGTCAATAGAACGTGCGACTCTTGATCTTGGGACTATAAATTCAAGCCCCGTGTTGGGTGTAGAGATTACTTAAAAATAAAATCTTAAAAAAAAGAAATTGGGTTTTTAATTTTTTTAATTTTAATTCCAGTATAATTAATATTACATGTTATGATTTTTAAACCTTTGAAGTTCTTTTTCTTCAAGTGGGTGGCAGTGCTTTAAGATTCATGATTTTACTGCCAAATATTAATGATGTCATCACTTTCTAATCACACTACGGAGGTCTTGTACCTGTAGATACTTAATAAACATTTCTCAAGTAAAATTCCTGAGTTAATGAAAGGCGTAAATCACAGGAAGGGAAGAATTAAAGAGAGAGCCGCTTCTATGACTTTCAGCTCTCTTGGCTCCATTTAAGAATCTACAGAGTCTTGCCTAAAGTTCTTTTGATGACAAATGCAGATACTGACTGACTGAAGGTAGAATTTATTGTAAGGACACATGTGAGCCAGACGCTAGAGTTTATCCGTATTCCTCAATTCATTTCCTTTCTCTGCACTCTCTCTCCATAACTCTCTATCCACACAACAGGGTATATGACAGGGCTACGTCAGGTTCTGAATTCAGTTGCTACAGGCAACCTGGAGAGGTTAGGTCTCCCCTGGGGCCCCAAGCATGTATTAAAGGGGGAAAAATGCTTTATTTTATTTATTTTATTTTTTATCTTATTTTTTAAAAATCCTAGCTTAATCTTTTACTTTAAATTTTAATTTAATTAGTTTTATTCCACTTTATTGAGATATAATTAACACAGAGCACTATGGAAGTTTAAGGTGTACAGCATAATGACCTGACTTACATACACTGTACAGTGATGACCATGGTAAGTTAACATCTGTTATCTTGTATAGATTTAAAATAAGAATGTTTTGGGGCGCCTGGGTGGCTCAGTCAGTTGGGCATCTGACTTCAGCTCAGGTTATGATCTCACAGTTGGTGAGTTTGAGCCCCACGTCAGTCTCCGTGCTGACAGCTCAGAGCTTTGGAGCCTGCTTCAGATTCTGTGTCTCCCTCTCTCTCTGCCCATCCCCTGCTTATGCTCTGTCTCTCTCTCAAAAATAAATAAACATTAAAACATTTTTTTAATCTCTTAAAAATAAAAAAAATTCCTTACAAATTATTTTTAAAATATGTAAGTATGTATGAACTTAATATAAAAATAGAAGAGGATATACAAGAGGTGCAACTTGAGAAATTGGGTTCCCTTTCCTATTCCCATCTATGTTATTCCCCATTCCGCTAACCATTTACATAAGCAACCACTTTTGTTAATGCTTGGGTGCCTTTCCAGTGTTTCTTTACTGCAAAAACAAGAAAACACAGTTATATATTATTTTTCTTCTTTATTATGCAAAAAAAAGCCTGCTATAAACACTGTTGCATTATTTAGCTACTGCTGCATAACAAATTCCTACACCCCTGACCCCTACCAGAAAGAAAACTTAGCATTTTATTTTATTAATTATTATTATTATTATTTTAATGTTTATTTTTGAGAGAGAGCGCATGAGCATGAGCAGGGGAGGGCCCGAGAGAGAGACAGAGAGACAGAGAGACAGAGAGAGAGAGAGAGAGAGAGAGAGAGAGAGAGAATCTGAAGTAGGCTCCAGCCTCTGAGCTGTCAGCACAGAGCCTGATGCCGGTCTCCAACCCACAAACCATGAGATCGTGACCTAAGCCAAAACCAGATGCCTAACTGACCGAGGCACCCAGGTGCCCTGAAAACTTAGCATTTTAAAGCAACACACGTGTAGTATCTCATAGTTTCTGAGAGCTCTCAATCCAGGATTGATTTGGCTGAGTGGTTCTGGCTCAAGGCCTCACATGAGACTTCTGTCCAACTTGGGCCCGGGCTTCTGTAAGTGTGACTATGGATAGCGGATCCGCTTCCAGGCGGATGGCTCACTCACATAGCTGTTGGCAGAAAGCCTCAGTTCTTTGCTGCATGGGACCATCAGAGTCACAACATAGCAGTTGGGTTCCCCTGCGTGTGTGATTCAAGAGGAAGAGCGAGGAGGAAGCCGAAACGCCTTTGATGACCTAGTCTCTGCAGTCACACACTACCACTTCTCCTGTCTCTTCATGAACACGTGACTGAGCCCAGCCCACACTCAAGGAAACAGACCTTGGCTCCCACTCTTTTTTTTTTTTTTTTTTTTTAAGATTTTATTCGTAAGTAATCTCTACACCCAATACAGAGCTGGAACTCATAACCCTGAGATCAAGAGTCGTATGCTCCACCAACCGAGCCAGCCAGGTGCCCCTGGATCCAACCCTTGAAGGGAGGAGTGTCAAAGAATTTAAGCACATATTTTAACACTACCATATTGTAATTGTTTTGCACCTTAAAAACCAAAAAAAAGTAACTATATATGTCATAGGGATGTTTCTACACCCACATACCTAAAGCTTCCCCATTCTTTTCTTCATTGTGTGAACGTGCCATAGTTAATTTAAAAGTTTCCTGTAGATGACCACAGGCATTGGTTTCAGCGTTTAATATTATAAATAATACAGATATGAAGAGTCTTATAATAATATATAATAATATTACTGTATAATAATGCAGATATGAATAGAACCTATGTTGGCATATCTTGGAGAAATCCCCAGAAGTGGGATTGCCAGGTCAAAGAGTAAATTCCATTGTCATTTATTTATTTACTTATTTATTATAAGTTTATATTTATTTTTGAGAGCATGCACGTGCACAAGTGGGGGAGGGGGAGAGAGAGAGAGAGAGAGAGAGAGAGAGAGAGAGAGAGAGAGAGAGAGAGAATTCCAAGCAGTCTCCGTGCCAGCAGTGTAGAGCCTGATGCAGGACTGGATCCTGCCAACCATGAAATCATGACCTGAGGTGAAATTAACAGTCGGATGCTGAGCCCACTGAGCCACCCAGGTGCCCCTCATTTGTCACTTAAATATATTGCCACATTAACCTCCCCAGGGGTTGTACTCTCCCTATATGCTCAGCCGCTGAGTATGTTGTCATAATTTTTAACTTTTGCCCATCTGATAAGAAATTGTATCTTGTGATGGTTTAACACAGGCGTATATTTTCTCATAGTATATATTGAGCTTTTTTTTTTTTTTTTTTTTTTTTTTTTTTACGATTTAGGCCTTTTATGCTTCCTTTTCTGTGAACTCTGTATTCATGACCATTCTTTGTTAGCATCATAGTTAAATATGGCACTTTTTCATCTTTATGGTGTGTGTGTGTGTGTGTGTGTGTGTGTGTGTGTTGTGCAAGTGTGTAAAGCATAATAAATTTCTCTGGTGCTGCACTTCCTTCCTCTGGGTCTCCACTCTGATTTTGTTTGATTTTGTACTCCACCCCATTTTTCTTCTCACCAACCTCACGGAATAAAAAGACTATTAGTCAATTAATTTCAGGTATGCCTAGCAATGAACTCATCAGAACTTTCTTTAGGTAGAGATTTCATGCTTTTTGCACTCCCTTCTTTTTAGTTTCTCCACTTCATTAAACAAGCAGACAACACTTGAGAGAGAGATAGGCAGTAACACCTATGATGCATTTTTCATCTGTGGGGGCTGCACGGCCTCATCGTCTTTCATTTCAAAGAGCTGATAAGGCAATGGCCAGGGTTTTAGACCCTCCTGACTACTGAAGGGAATGGCTGCAAAACTTTCATGACCTTTTAGGAAGCACAGGGGAATTTGGGAAAGCCTAATGAGCTTCTTAAACCATCTGTGTAACTGTACCTTAAGGAGAAATAAAGTGAGTGTGGAATCCCTTCATTTCCCCTGTCTTCATGCTAAATCTCTCCTGACTTTGTGCCAGCCGGACTCAGGAACATCCGAACAATATCAGGCTTACAATTTTCATATGAAAGTGAATCAAGTGTAGGGATTAGAAGTGTCTATGCACCAGAAAACAAAAACCAAAAACCCTTCCAGCCAGAGACAATTTCATTAACTAAGGTCATGATTTAGAAGTCTGTAAACACTTAGGGGAATCTGATATGACAGACAATCATTTCCTTAAGGAAACCTCCTCAGCTCACAGTTGCCATAATAAATACGGAGACGGCGGTGACACGAATGTGTTTTTGGGTGTGATTTCTAGGTATTGGTCTCTAGGTGAGCTTCCTAGGGCTGCTCTCACAAAGCCTCACAAGTTGGGTGGCTTGAAACAACAGAAATTTAATTTCTCACAATTCTGGAGGCTACGAATCCAAAATCAAGATGTTGGCAGGGACGTGCTCTCTCAAAACCTCTAGGGGAGGGGCCCTTCCCCCCCCCTTTTATTTTTTTTTAGAGAGAGAACATGCGTGGGTGGGGGAAGGGCAGAGAGAGAGAGAGAGAGGGAGAAAGAATCTTCAGCTGGCTGCAAGCTCAGCGCAGAGCCTGATGAGGGCTCAATCCCACAACCTTGGGATCATGACCTGAACTGAAATCAAGAGGTGGGTGCTCAACTGACTGAGCCCCCCAAGCACCCCGGGGAGGGGCCTTTCTTGTCTCTTCCAGCTTCTGGAGCCCCAGCTGTTCCTTCTGCGTCTGCTCCTGTCTTCACATGGCCGTCTCCCCTCTCATGGAATTAGGGACCACTTCTAATGACCTCATCTTAACCTGATGACATCTGCAAAGACTGTTTCCAAGTAAGGTCACATTCACAGGTGAGGGAAGGTTAGTACTTGACTACATCTTTTTTGGAGGACACTTTCTAACCCATAACAGGCTCTAATCCTCTCTGATGGGTTTGCTGTGGCCTTTGGTCTCTGCCATTGTGTTTACAATTCCAAAGAGAAAGCAGGTCAGTTGAAACAAGTGTAAATTCTTTAAATCTGCGGATTTTGCCCTGGATAGCTAACCTCGAAGAACTGCCTTTAAGCCTTATTCTTGAAGCACAGATAGGAACTTTCTCTAGACTCTGTCCTGGCTATGAGGGGAAGTGCTCGCCTCCCTGGGGGGAAGGGAAGTCTCAGGTGTGCTAGTTCAGAAATGGCATCATCTCGTCCTCTCTTCTGGTAGAGCTCCCTCCTCCCCACTTTATACTGGGGAGCTCTGCTCATGACTTGGTATCAGAGTCCTTGCCTCTGTCTTGAAGAAGATGAAGTGGGGTGGGGGGTAGGTATGTCCAACGGGCTTTATACTGCACCTGAAGGATTTCTCTTTCTCATTTTGAGCTTGTATCACACTACGTCAAAACCTTCTTTTCACCCACACCAACAATGTGCTGAATGCTGACTCTCCTCCTGAGGGGGAAATTTCACTGAAGTCCATTGCTTGCCTCTGTGTCCTTGTACTCTAACATGACAGATGACAGGTGAGACTTAAACATGGCGATATTTGGGGGCTCCTGGGTGGCTCAGTTGGGTAAGTGTTTGGTTACTTTGGTAACCAATTCTTGGTTCCAGCTCAGGTCATGATCTCACGGTTCGTGGGATGGAGCCCCACATTGGGCTTCATGCTGGTGGACATTCAGCTGCTCCAGCTGCTTGGGATTCTCTCTCCCTCTCTCTCTCTGCCCCTCCCCTGCTCATGTGCTTTCTCTCTCTCTGTCTCCAAGTAAGTGAATAAACCTAAAAGAATGAAAAAAAATAAAAATGGTGATATTTTGAGCCAAAGACACTGTTAATACATAGATGAGTGGCATGGAGATGGTGCCTTATTGCCGGTGGGAATGTAGAATGGCATAGCTATTGTGGAAAACAGTATGGTGGGTCCTCAAAAAATTAAACACAATTGCCATATGATCCAGTAGTTCCATTTTTGGGTATACACCCGAAAGAAATGAAAACAGGGACTCAAACAGGTATTTGTGCACCCATGTTCATAGCAGAATTATTCACAATAGGCAAAGGCAGAAACTATCCAAGGGCCTATAGACGAATGAATAGATAAACAAAATGTGGCATATACATATGGTAGAATTTTATTCACCTTGAAAAGGAAGGAAATTCTGACACCTGCTACAATGTGGATGAACCAGTGAAATAAGCCAGTTGCAAAAGGAAAAATATTGTGTGATTCCTCTTTTATAAGGTTCCCAGAGTAGATCAATTTCTAGAGACAGAAAGTAGGATGATGGACACAAGCGGCTGGGGAAGAAAGAGGATGGGGAGTTGGTGGTTAATGGGTACAGGGTTTCAGTTTAGGTTGATGAAAATGTTCTGGAGATGGATGGCAGTCAGTGAGGGTGGCACGATGTGAATGTACTTAATGTCACTGAAATATACATCCAAATAGTTAAAATGGTAAATTTTATGTTATCTGTATTTTACCATGATTTACAAAAAAAAATTTTTTTTTAATTTTTTTTTTTTAACGTTTATTTATTTTTGAGACAGAGACAGAGCATGAACGGGGGAGGGGCAGAGAGAGGGAGACAGAATCAGAAGCAGGCTCCAGGCTCTGAGCCATCAGCCCAGAGCCCGACACGGGTCCCGAACTCACGGACCGTGAGATCGTGACCTGAGCCGAAGTCGGACGCTTAACTGACTGAGCCACCCAGGCGCCCCCCCCAAAAATTTTTTTGAGAAAGAGAGAGAACACACTTGGTAGTAGGGGAGGGAGAGAGAATCTTATGCAGGCTCCATACCTAGCATGGAACCCCATGCAGGGCTTGATCTCATGACCATGAGATCATGACCTGAGCCGAAATCAAGAGTTGCCTGCTTAACGGACTGAGCCACCCAGGTGCCCCACCATGATTTTATTTTTATTTTTTGGTAATGGTGTATTTTTTTTTTTTTTTTTTTTTAAGATAAGGGTAGGCAAACTCCCCTGTGATGGAAGAAAAGTGAGTGTCCAGAGCTGGTTGCAGCTCCCCTGCCTGGTGGTGACTCTTTTGATGCCTCTAAGCATAGTCTCATCAGACAAAGGTTATTGAAGAGGTGGTGAGGGAAGGGGAGCTGGAGGGGGATTTGGTACGGAGCTGCATTTTATCCCAAGGGCTCAGCATTCTGACGAAACTCCTTTTTTCTGTTTCTTTGGCACCTTTTCAAAGGAGACTTGCTTTCTCTCCTCTGATGATACTGATCTAGTCACTTGCAGAGTTATTTTCTGAGAGACCCAAGTTCTCTGATCCTGGCTAGAAAGGCAGTTAAATGCCCCTGGCATTTTACCAAAAAACATGGGCACAGTCAAGGGCACAAGGATGCGAGTATCTGGGATGAGATCTTTGGGCCTTCATCTTCCTAATTCTTGAATCTCAAAGAGCAAATCATAGTCTCTGCTTTTCTAAAATCAGACCGTCATACCGGTAGATTTCTTGATGTCCAGGATTTCCAATCGAAACAAAGATTGGTAGTCCTCTCACCCCATGTGTAAGGGCAGAATAAGAGACTAAATTGTGTGGCTTTGTAATTCCAGCCAGGCTTGTGCGTAAAAAGCTTGGTGTCCTCTCTCTCCATATTGCTGTCTTGTAATCACGGCTAGTTGTTGAGTTGAAAATGGTAAATGACCCTTCAGCCTTTGCTGAGAAACATTATCTATCCAATTAATGACCCATAAAATGATTTAGGTAAAGACAAGACTGCAATTTCTTCTTCCAAAGGGGAAAGACGATACTGTCTAATTTACCAAAGTTGGAGATTTTAATAGGTTTTTAGGAAATGTAAAATATCACTTGCATAGAATTATAGAAGCCACAGGAGGAAACCAGAAGCTAAGAGGCTGAGAAAGACTATACGTACATTTTGAAGAGGAAGAACTTCACCAGTTCCTTTCTGTGTTTGTGAACAATTTATGCAGATGAGTTGCTCACTCGGTGGAAGCAAATGTTGATATGAAACAAGGGGAATAGTCATTCTATGTACTCAAAAAAATAAACGTAGAAAAACGTGAATATGGCCTCACATGGAATATACACAGAGTATTTGCTCTTTATCACATACGCCGTAAGCCAGTAACATTGTTTAATAAAAACAATCTGGGGGCGCTTGGGTGGCTCAGTCCGTTAGGCGTCCGACTTCAGCGCAGGTCATGATCTCACGGTCCGTGAGTTCGAGCCCCGCATCGGGCTCTGTGCTGACAGCTCAGAGCCTGGAGCCCGTTTCAGATTCTGTGTCTCCCTCTCTCTCTGCCCCTTCCCTGTTCATGCTCTCTCTCTGTCTCAAAAATAAATAAACGTTAAAAAAAAAAATTAAAAAAAAAAACCAATCTGGTATAGAAAGGGAATTATGTGGAACACGGTAGCGCTAAGGTGCTGTTCTTTAGGGGGTGCTGTGCTCTGCTTGACAATTTCATTAGTCCCCACTCCATGAGATTGCTCACTTTATCAGTCCCTTAAGAGTTTCTTTAATTCAGGACCTTATAATAACATCAGAAAGTTTAACTGAGGGGCGCCTGGGTGGCTCAGTCTGTTAAGCATCCAACTCTTGATTTCAGCTCAGGTCATGATCTCATGGATGTGAGACAGAGCCCTGTGTCTGACCCCACACTGGATGTGGAGCTGGATTGGGATTCTCTTTCTCCCTCTCTCTCTGTGCCGCACCCCCCCCCAATAAATAAACTTTTTTTTTTTAATGTTTATTCATCTTTGAGAGAGAGAGAGACAGACAGACAGAATGTGAGCAGGGGAGGTGCAGAGAGAGAGGGAGATGCAGAATCCAAAGCAGGCTCCAGGCTCTGAGCTGTCAGCACAGAGCCTGACATGGGCTCGAACCCACGAACCATGACAACATGAACTGAGCTGAAGTCAGATGCTCAAGCAACCGAGCCACCCAAGCGCCTCCCCCCCAAAAAAAAACTTAAAAAAAAAAAGTTTAATTGAAGGGTGCTTGGCTGGCTCAGTTGGTGGAGCATGTGACTCTTGATCTTGGGGTCTGAGTTCAAGCCCCACATTGGGCTGGCGCTTACTTGAAAAAAAATAACATTATGGCTGGGCTACACGATTGGGCAAGACTTCTGCTTTCTGAAACGATTGCCTTAAACAGGAGTTTCTCTACCACAATGACCTTACAAATTGGCTCTGACTTTAACCTCTACTTCCTCACGAGGAAGCTGGTGGGATCATCAGCTGGGCATGTGTCTCAGGAGCCATTGCTGTCAGTAGAGCCCAGATCCCCTTGGCTATCCTGGTTCTTTTCTGTCTCCTTACCTGCAGCTTCCCAGGATCTGTTGCAGGCACCAGTTTGCTTGCTCATAGTTCTGTAGAGTGAGGTTTGCTAACATGGGCAAGTCCCCTGACTTTTGCTGGGAGGGGCTCCCGCTGTACTGCACCACAGCTGACTTGTTTTCCCCTAGGGTCACTCTGAGCCACAGGGTAGGGGTGGGATGTAGTGAGGATACTGTTCTACTCTCTCATATTAGCAGAATAGCTTCTGGTTTGAATTGTACCACCTGAAAAATCCTCATTGTCAAAAGCAGGAGTTATGGACTCTGAAATTCATTCAGTCATCCATTCTTTCATTAAATCTTGGTCTTTTTTTTTTTTTCCCTCACAGTACTTAAGCAATCAAAAACATGAATTTGAGCATATCATTTTCCTGCTCCAAATATCCTCAAAGTTCCATTGCCTTTAGAACAAATTGCAAGTTGGGACGCCTGGGTGGCTCATGTCGGTGAAGCATCTGACTTTGGCGCAGGTCAGGATCCTGTGATTCCTGAGTTCGAGCCCCGCATTGAGCTCTGCTGACAGCTCAGAGTCCAGAGCCTGCTTCAGATTCTGTGTCTCCCTCTCTCTCTCTGCCCCTGCCCTGCTTGCACTCTGTCAATCTCTCTCTCAAAAATAATAAATATTAAAAAAAATTTTTTTTTAAAAAGAACAAACTGCAAGTCTTTTTAAAAAATTAATTAATTTATTTTGAGAGAGAAAGAACGAGTGGGGGAGGGACAGAGAGAGAGGGAGACAGAATCCTAAGCAGGCTCCATGCTGTCAGAGCAGATCCCGATGTGGGGCTTGATCTCAGGAACCGTGAGATCATGACCTGAGCCGAAACCAAGAGTAAGAGGCTTAACGGACTGAGCCACCCGGGCACCCCCAAACCCTAAGTCTTTATCTTGGCCTTGGTACCATTCCTTCAATCACCCAGTATTTATTGCGTGTTCTACGCAATGGCTTCCCCATGCCCGGAGTACCAAGCGCTGCCTCAGGAACTTTGCACTTGTCGCTCCTCTGTGGGGAGCTCACCTCCCATATTCCCAGTTTCCTCCTTGCAGTCCGTTCGCTGCTCCAGTGGGTCTCTTCTGAGACTGTGTAGCCCTCTCGACCTGAGCACTCAGCACCCTCTATTCTTTTACCTTGCGGTTTTTCTTCGTGATACTTAAACCATTGTGTATAACCTTTGGATTGGTTTATTTACTTGTTTCTTTGCCTGCGGTAGAACATCAGCACCACAAGGTCAGGACTTTTGTGCAGTTTTTCCACTTTTCAGTCACCAGCAACTAGGATTTACTAGGTTTCAGATTCTGAGCTGCCGCTGCGGAGGGTGGAGATGGAAATCGATGTGACTGATAATAAGACCTTACCCAGAAGCTTCCTCAGTTATTAAATATTCTCCCTGGGGGCTGCCCCAGGGTGTTTGTCACCTAATGCTCACCTTTCTGAGGCTCCATGTGGGTATTTATAATATGAATTAAGGGCCCTGATTATGCTGACACCAAATCGGTGTGTTCTAACCTCAGCTTGAAAAGCTTCATTATAATCACAATGGCTCATATTTATGGAACTCTTATTTTGCACTCACTTCCCGATAATCTCTTTATGAGGGCTTCAACCCTTCCAGTCTTACTCCTTTGAGGTGGATAATATTATCATCTCCATTTTATAGATGACTTTCCTGAGGCTCAAGGTCACACATTTGGTAGAAGCCTAAGCCAAGACGGAAAACCAGCTCCCCAGGATTCTACTCTTCACTATACTAAAGTGCTGCCTGGTTCCAAAATGTCAGGCGTTTTGGGAGACACGTTTCCATGTCCCACAGTCCCAAGCCCCTTCTTAGCCCCTAGAGAGATGCGTGGTTCCCAGGGTAGAGGACCAGGCAGGCAAATCCTCTTTTTTATTCCTGCTGCAAGTTTGCCCCAACCCTCCATCACGTCTGTCCTGTTGCTGAGCTGAGGAAGATGGTATGGGAACCTTAGATTTCCTTTTTCCTCCTGTCCTAAGGCCTAAGGGAGAGCTGGCCGTAATCTACCTGCTCTGGGTTTGTTTCCTTTAACATGGACACCATGGGGGTCCTGCTGGTCCAGTTAGGGGGAGAATAAGTCCCTCTTCCCTACACCTGTTTTCTCGTGCAGGGACTTTCAAGCTCTGTTTCTCCTGCCACAGAAAGTTCTACTCTCTAGTACTGTTTCTAAATTTTGCATCTTGCGGGCACTGTTTTGTCCTTTACCAGAGCTCCCTTATAGGGGTAAGAGTGCAGGGTGGGAATGAGGCCTTGACCTCTCCCCTCCAAAGGTTAGAGGGTCTGACCCAACACAAAGCAACATGCATTTGGACTTAGTTTTCATTTCTACAAAGAGGTGATGATTTTCCAGAGTGACATATAATCATTAACCTCCTAGTTGGATTGGAAAATGGATCTCTCTTTGCAGCTTCTATGCTCAAACCACTTCATCACGCTGTTGTCTTTGGGTAATTTCAATTAGGGTGTAGACTGTCTAGCAGAGTATCATGTCCCCAATAATACAGTGGCTGGATAAAGGATAGGGAGAGCTGAGGAAATTATGTGAATCATATTCTGTTAACTAGAATATTCGGCTCACATGTGTCTGGGTAAATGAGGCTGGCCAGCAGCTCAACATCTACTTAATGTAGTCTGACCTTTGGTGACACTGAGTTCTGTAATGGTGGGATTAACCTGGGTGTGTAAAATTCTGCATTCTTAGCCCCCAGGACATCATTCGACTAAAACACCGCTTCAGAAACACCAAAGACTGGCCCCTTGCCAGTGAACTGAAATACAGCTTTCCAAAAGATCGGTTTACTCCGAATATTGAACCTCAGTTGCCAGTTTGGTGGGAACCAGAAACAAGACGTTACGAGCCTTAGTCTCCCTCGCTGAGTGTGCGTGTTGCACACAGTGCAAAAGTTCAAAACCAGAACACTCCATTTCCACGCTCTGCTTGCTGCATAGACCTGGGAGAGACTCAGCAGGGGAAAACAAAAGCTTGGTACCAGTTTATGCTCTTAAAGGATTCAGGTCTTCTGTCCTGGCCCTAATGGCTTCTGTGACAATGAAAATGAAAAAAAAACCATGCTAGTTGTTAATCATGGAGCCTACTGATCCCCGTAAGAAATCACATGAATTGAAGAACAGGCTAGTTTGAGTGGTGACGCATTTTCACATTGCCTACTGCTTGTGCCCCACAGAATCCCAGTGCAAGTTTATAACTGAAGTGGGCATAAAAAGATAGTGCACAGGAATTTGAAAAAGCAGCTAATTTGACATGAAATGGAATGAAACTAAAGAGAGAACATAAAAGTCCATTCGATAAAGACATCAGATAATAAAACAGATAGTTTCCAGTAACTGTCAGGAACAATACTAAAAGAAAAATAACATGAAGGGAAATATTTGGATGGTGTCATAGATATTTTGTTAAGCACTATGTTATGGAGGTGATGAAACTGGACTTACTTGTCAGATAAAAACCAGCCGCAAAGGAACAGGGGGGAGAAGGTTTCACTTGGCACCTTCGAGTAGAGCATGGACATGGAGTGTTCTGGTTTTGAACTTTTGCACTGTGTGCAACACGCACACTCAGCGAGGGAGACTAAGGCTCATAACGTCTTGTTCTCTGGTTCCCACCAAACTGGCAACTGAGGTTCAATGTTTGGAGTAAACCAGATGTTTTGGAAAGTTGTATTTCAGGTGCCAAATGGGCTGCTCCTGTGTCAGCTGTCAGTGGCTGACTGGAGATTGTGTTGAGAAGGAATCTGAGGATACTTCTGGATTCCAGGGTACAAGGTGCCCCATTGAATGGTATTGTCTGTCATAGCTGCAATATGCAGGGGAACATGTGCAATAAATAGTATTGCATAATATCACCTATGTGCTTGAATAGATGGCGAGTTCTGAATGTGTCAACAGTATACTGTGACTGCCTCAATTCACTAGCTGTTGGAGGGAGGATAGCGTCAAGGAGGAAGGGAGTTGGTACATTGCAGGAGTACTGTGCTCAGTACAGGGTGCTGTACTTTATGAGGGGTGCCGGTAGGCTTACTCTTCTGTGTGTTGGAGGAGGGCACCTAGGATGGTGAAGAAATTAAAAGTCATTTCTTTTTTTTTTTCTCTCTTTTTTTTTTTAATTTTGGGACAGAGAGAGACAGAGCATGAACAGGGGAGGGGCAGAGAGAGAGGGAGACACAGAATCGGAAACAGGCTCCAGGCTCCGAGCCATCAGCCCAGAGCCTGACGCGGGGCTCGAACTCACGGACCGCGAGATCGTGACCTGGCTGAAGTCGGACGCTTAACCGACTGCGCCACCCAGACGCCCCTAAAAGTCATTTCTAATAATGACTGAAAGTATTAGGATCACCTGGATCTGAAAGTATTAGTATACCTTGATGTATAACTGTACCTGTTATGTCGATGAAGAATTCAGTTTATTCAAAAGGCAGAAATAAGGCCAGTGAGCTGAAGTTTTAAGGAGTCAGATTTCCACTTAATTTAAGGAAGAAGGGTGCTTAACACTTTGAAATTTTTTTTTTTTTTTTTTTGCCAGTGAACATTTCCCGGTGAAATAGTGAGCCCCCTGCTGGCGGAGGTGTCCAGCAGCGACTAGATGACTGGCACCTCCAATTTCTCAGGGATGATGCAGAACAGACTAGAAATTTGAGTGAAAGAATGTGTAAGAGTCCTTTAAGATTCTCCGACCCTAAGACAAGGGAGACCAAGGGAACTGAGAGCCAAAGGGAAGGGCTGGCTCACCCTGGACTTCATTCCGAGTACCTGCCTCCCACCTGGCAAGCTTACTTGAAGGTCTCAGTTCTATCAGTCCGGTCCCAGAGGCCCCTGCATTCTCACCCTGTTATCTGAGAGCCCAAGGCAGTTTGAGATGGTCTGCTCTCTCAAGCTGCAGCCTTGCTTATCTCAGCCACTGCCCTGTCTTTGTCTCCTTAGATGCCTCATTCCCAGCCCCAGGCCTACCCTGACCCTGACCCTGAGCTTCACTGATTGTCCTGAATTTTCCACCCATCATCTCTTTGTCGGGAGATAGGCAGATCAGAGCCACATAGTCCATGATGGAAAACTACAGATTATATACTATTGCAATTAGCTGAATTATTAGTTAGCTAATAAAAGAAAAAACATATCCAAGGTGATGCTTAATTTATGGGTCATTTTTAACATGAAAGATGGTTATCTGATAATGTCTTCAGCTTTGACTTTGTCCATATTTTAATCAAAGGCTTAGATGAATATAAATAAAGTTTACTTATCATATTTGTGGATAACATGAAGTTGAAGGGGTTTATAAATACATGGGATCAGAGTTCAAAAGGCCATATTGTCTGGTTAAAATAACAAATCAGACCCAAGAAATAGAAACGTAAAGGGAGTTAATATAAAGCTCTACACTAGAATCTGAAAACCCAAGTGGATAGATTTGCACAGGAAATAGAGATTGGCAGCTACTTTGGGTAATTTGAAGCAGCATGGTCTAATAGAGTAATACAAGCTACCTATGTAATTTTACATTTTCTAGTAAGTCCATTAATAAAAGTAAAAAGATTTAGATAAAATTAGTTTTAATCATGTATTTTATCAAACTCAATTTATCAAAAATATTACTTCAACATACAATCAATATAAAAATGATTGAGGTATTTATACTTCTTACATGAAATCATTGAAATCCAAGTGTGTATTTTAAAGAGAGAACACGTCGCAATCCAGAAGCAAAATTTTCACTGGAAATACTTGATCTGTACTTAGATTTCATAAAATTTACAGGTGAAAAAGTAGATTACTGTGAAGTTTCCAACTTATTTAAAAGATTTATGGGGCACCTGGCTGGTTCAGTTAGAAGAGCATGCGACTCTTGATCTCAGGGTCATGAGTTGGAGCCCCACGTTGGGTGTAGAGATTTCTTAAATAAAACTTACAAAAAAAAAAATAAAAGCTTTCCAGTAATTGAACTAAGTATCTGTTTTTCAGTTTAATTTAATTATATAAAATTAAAATAATTCAGTTCTTCAAATGCACTGACCACATATTAAGTACTCGATAACTACATGTGGCTAGTGACTGCCATATTGGACCATGTTGCTTTAGAAGTTTTAATTGGCTACAGCTGTTTAGGAATTAGTAGTGCAATGTGCTATTAATAATGTGAAATAATAAAGGTACAGTATTTGGAAGAAGGAAGTCGATAGTTTTGTTCTACTCCATTTTAATTATACTTATCTGGAGCATTTCATTCACTTCTAGGTAGCAGGATTAAAAGGGATGTAGGGGGTGCCCGGGTGGCTCAGTCAGTTAAGTGGGCGACTTCGGCTTAGGTCATGATCTCACGGTCCGTGAGTTCGAGCCCCGCGTCGGGCTCTGTGCTGATGGCTCAGAGCCTGGAGCCTGTTTCAGATTCTGTGTCTCCCTCTCTCTGACCCTCCCCTGTTCATGCTCTGTCTCTCTCTGTCTCAAAAATAAATAAACATTAAAAAAAAAAAAAAAAAAAGAGATGTAGACAGTGGTGCCCGGATGGTTCATTTGATAGAGCACATGACTTTTGATCTCAGTTGTGAGTTTGGGCCCCATGTTGAGTGTAGTGATTACTTAAAATAAAAATAAAATTAAAAAAAAAGAATGAACAGGGATATGGACAGGCTCTGGGGGTTTGTGTGTATGTAAGAGTATATGAAGCCCAATGGGGGCATGATCTCTGCTTCCGGGTAAATGGAGAGTTGGCCCATGGAGTGAGTCTTATCAGAGAATACAGGATTAGGCCCAGTGTGGCAACTCAGCATTAAGAACTTTCCAGCAGTCATATGGGCTGTCCTGTGAATTCATGAACTGTTGACTCCTGGAGGCCAACAGTCTTCTGGGGAGATACGAAAGAGGACTTCTGAGAACAGAATGGCTTTTTGACCTGGATCACTCTCATAGTCCCTTTCAACTTTGACTTTACAAAATCTTTTTTTTTTTTCTTCCTTTGTGATCACTTAGGATTCTTTGAGGGGGGGGCAAAGTAAAATTTTTGAATTTAGAAGGGACATTAGAGGCTGTCTAGATCACCCTTATCGTTTTCTAAAAAGGAACCCTTAGAGGTTCCTATTCAAGGTGCCTGCTCAAGGTCATATGGTCATCTGCTGAGGCTTTGAGGTGTCTGGAATCTGGCACTTACCCTTCCGTACACAGGTTATATCTTCACCAGGTGAACATAAGTGTTATTAAAAGGGAGAAGGTACGGGGAACAAGGCTATACGCCTGTCTTTCTCACTTAGAAAAGAGTTGCTACATTTGATGTATGCTGTTTGCCTAATGTGATTCCTTGAAAGGGCAGGTGTTTCCTTTAGCTGAAACCAGTGCACGGATGCCACCTACAGGATTTTTGGAAAAGAGATGCACAGTGTTTTCCTGTTAGGACACTTAGCTTTCAGTACAAAGAGTCTAGCTACTCATATATGGTCATCCAAAAACTCTTATTATTAATATTCAAAAGAGGCTGATAACTAGTGGTTTTGCTGAAGGAAAAATTACAGCCAGATAAATATGAGCCCTGAGAATAATGAAGTCTGTGTGCCTTTGGGATGTATCATCAGACCATCTTAACAAAAATCCCTCCCTTCCCCTGGAAAAGTCCAGTGTTTTCCAAGGCTTTGCTCCTTTGGCTCTTAAATACTTTTCCCTTCAAAACATTGTCTTTCGGTAAAATACAATTACTAGGAAGTTGCGAGAAGCAGGATGGAATAATGAGGATAACACGGGCGACTTTGATAGACTTAGGTTCAGATCCTGACTATGATGATATGTATGTATGTATGTGTGTATGTATTTAAAATTTCATTTATTTAAGTAATATCTACACCCAATATGGGGCTCGAACTCACAACCCCGAGATCAAGAGTCATGTGTTCTGACTGAGCCAGCTAGGCACCCCAGTGATGACATTTAATGGGTGACCACTGCACTCAGTTTATCTGTGAGAATAATAATGCTTCCCTTGTGTGGTTGTCATGAGGATTCAAGATACCCAAGGTCCTAGAGTCAAGTCTGGAAGTTCTGCAAGATTAATTGTAATGGATTTTATCAGTTCTTGCCTCAGATGACATTTCGATGTCTGTGATCATGGAACTTTTGTAGGTCTCTGGAGACTGCCCTAGATTAACGGCTAGCCAAGCCAGGAGTGGTATGGCGAGCCCCTAACCACAAATGGTTTCTTCATTATTCTCCACAGCAACATGTGAACTTTCCTTTTCTGCCGTAAGCTATTTGTGCCTTTCTGATAGCATTGGCGATGTTCAGACTTGCAGAATATGGTAATTTGTGTCTTTGTCTAAATACACTTGTAAATGATAAATTCATTGTGGACAGAAACTAGATTTACATGTTTCAAGTCTCCCCAGCATCTGGCATCTTGCTGGCCCATGAAGGGCACTTAAAATGAACTTATTCAGTGAATGTCTAAAGTACAGACAGAACCTGTAATAGTATTGGGGGAAATCATTAATAAAACGGGTCTTAATTGCTGGAAGTATTTGACCAATTTTTTGAAAGATTTTATTTTTAAGTAATCTCTACACCCAACATTGGGCTTCAACTTACGACCCCGAGATCAAGAGTTGCGTGCTCTGCTGACTGAGCCAGCCGGACGCCCCATGTGACCTATTTTTGGTGACTGTTCTAGAGGGTGGCTTGTTGGGAAGGGTGCTAAAGCTCTGTGGATTTCTCTGGGCAATTCCATTCCGTCTCTCCTTCCATGTAAACACAGCTCTGAATCCCTCCCGGCTTCCACCCAGAATGTTACCCTAAGTGCCTTCTGTATAGACATTCTGGAGCTGAGTTGGCAACCAACATGTGCTGTCTCTGGATTTCCCCTTAGGAGGTAGACCACTTTGCTGAGTGCCTTTGCTGGAAATACCCAGAAGTTATTCTCAAAACTCAGTGTGCTGGAATTGGCACTCTCCCCCTTATTTGCTGGGAAAGATGCCCTCTTTTTTTCTCAGTGTGGGTGAAAGATGAGTATTTCCATTTCTTTATTTTTCCTCATCCTTCTCAGCCAAGATGGAACTCTTTTTTTGAAGTGAGCATTTCTGGTCGTGGAGTGGCACTGAACTAAGGAGAGCCACTCTGGCCTGTTCATTTTGGTCCTGTTGCAGAGCCCAGCTCAGGCGTCCTCCAGAGCTGAGCTCTCTGACTTTGTCCAGGGTGGAGTAACACTGTTCGGAAGGGTGCCTGGAAACTCTGAACTTAACTGCATTAAGATGGAATCCTTAAGGAGAAGGGGGTTGGTGCCCAGAATCAATGCAGTGACATTTAATTCACTTCAGAAGGGAAATATAAAATTGACTCTGAGTTTTCTAGCAGCCAGATGAGGAGTTAAGCATGATCAGACATGGCAGGTGGCAAAGAACAATGAGGCTCACTCTGATACCTCAGCGAACAACGCTGTACTAATGTGTGCACACTGGGGCATCAGACTCACTTATTAGCACGAGTTTCATGCCCCATCCCAGCTTTGGTGGTTGTGAGTTTAACTTGAGACCCATCTGATTTGTCTCTTTTGAACGTTGAAATTAGCAAATATCAAATCTGCAAATGCCAAGGGTCTACTGTTCATGGTTTGTATCTAAAAATAAACTGGCTGTTTAGGAGAAGTACAACTATTACTGGGGCTGAAAGCAAAGACACATTTCTACTGTCTTGTAGAGCATGTTGTATTATGTAGTGAACGATATCCTCAACAAGATTCTTACGGTAAGGATGAATTTCGCATGCTAGGGTATTTTTGTTAATATTGCCTCATCGTAGGCTGAGGACATGTGCTACTAAAGCACAATTCATTGAACTAATTTGAGGGTGAGGTGGGACTGTGTTTGGTGTATAAGAAGAATTTGGTCCAAAACACACACCAGGAAGAAGAATATTCTGGCAAAGTGTCAAGCCACTGGCATTTGTCTGAGTACATTTTCTTCCATAGTCAACCTTTCCAGCTGGTTGTGGATACTATTTTCAGCAATGGATTATCTTCTGTCCTACTTGTTAAATGATCATTATTATTTCTTAACACTCAGCGAAAACCTCACCTCATCACAATGCATGAACACGGGATCTTTCTGACCTTGAGCAGAACATTAGATTATTTAAATTGAAACGTAGGAGACAGAGAACTGGCAATCTTGCAATGCAATGCAGGAGGCTGTTAGTCTATGATTTAATAACTCCGAGCTCTTGTGTAGCATCTCTTCTCTGTCGATTTTCATCATTGGTCAATTATATATCATATAACAGTGGGTAAAACACATGGAAGGTCATATTGATTTAGCCCGGACTTGATAATTTGTCCAGCCTTATCCTTTAAAAAAATTATCAGTGATAATTCTTTCCTCTTTGAAAGTAGAAGAAAAAAATAGATCAAATTTTTGACTTAACTTGTATGTTTCTTTTCTTTTTTTAATTTTATTTTTTAAACTTACATCTCAATTAGTTAGCATATAGTGCAACAATGATTTCAGGAGTAGATTCCTTAATGCCCCTTACCCATTTAGCCCATTCCCTCTCCCACACCCCCTCTGGTAACCCTCTGTTTGTTCTCCATGTTTGAGTCTCTTATATTTTGTCCCCTTCCCTGTTTTATATTTTTTGCTTTCCTTCCCTTGTGTTCATCTGTTCTGTGTCTTAAAGTCATCATATGAGTGAAGTCTTCTGATATCTGTCTTTCTCTGACTGGCTAATTTCGCTTAGCATAATACCCTCCAGTTCCATCCATGTAGTTGCAAATGGCAAGATTTCATTCTTTCTGATTGCTGAGTAAGACTCCATTGTCTATACATAACACATCTTCTTTATCCATTCATCCATCAATGGACATTTGGGCTCTTTCCATACTTTGGCTATTGTTGATAGTGCTGCTATAAACATGGGGGTGCATGTGTCCCTTCGAAACAGCACCCCTGTATTCCTTGGATAAACGCCTAGTAGTGCACTTGCTGGGTCGTAGGGTAGTTCTATTTTTGTTTTTTTTTGAGGAACCTCCATACGGTTTTCCACAGTGGCTGCACCAGCTTGCATTCCCAACTTGTATGTTTCTTTTTACGAAGCTTCTAAATGTCAGAGTTGGGGCTGGGTTTTAAGTGGGCTGTCCTGTGTCTTCTGTGATTTGCATGGTCACTATTGTGTGGAGGAACCATGTTAAGATGTATGTGGGAATCGCAGGTTTCACCAGACATGCCCGTCAGAGGCTTTCCTGGTCAGCATAGACCAAGCATTCTCAAGGAGGGAGGTTTGGGAACTTGGTGGGGCAAGATCACTCCCAAGGGAGTGATAACTGATTCTTGGGTTGGGAAGCAGGGACAAAAATATCTCAGCTATTTCAACAGAGTACATTGGTTTGTGGCCCTCCAAAGGGACATGGTGCATGAACAGCATATCTGTAAGTGTTAAAAATTTAATGGTGGGCATGATTAGGGGAAAAATGACTATTGATGTAGAAAGGTGTATTTAAAATTTTTTTTAAATGTTTATTTATTTTTGGGGCATCTGTGTGGCTCAGTCGGTTAAGTGTCTGACTTCCACTTGGGTCATGATCTCATGGTCTGTGAGTTCGAGTCCTGCATCGAGTTCTGTGCTGACAGCTCAGAGCCCAGAACCTGCTTCAGATTCTGTGTCTCCCTCTCTCTCTGCCCCTCCCTGCTTGCATGCTCTCTCTCTCTCTCTCTCAAAAATAAATAACCATTAAAAACATTTATTTAAAAAAAAAATTTTTTTTTTCAACGTTTATTTATTTTTGGGACAGAGAGAGACAGAGCATGAACGGGGGAGGGGCAGAGAGAGAGGGAGACACAGAATCGGAAACAGGCTCCAGGCTCTGAGCCATCAGCCCAGAGCCTGACGCGGGGCTCGAACTCACGGACCGCGAGATCGTGACCTGGCTGAAGTCGGACGCTTAACCGACTGCGCCACCCAGGCGCCCCTAAAAACATTTAAAAAATATTTTAAATGTTTATTTTTGGGAGAGAGAGCGTGAATGAGGGAGGGGTAGAGAGAGAGAGAGAGAGAGAGAGAGAGAGAGAATCAGAAGTAGGCTCCGGGCTTCGAGCCTTTAACACAAAGCTCAACGCAAGGCTCAAACCCACAGACTACGAGATCGTGACCCAATTGGAAGTTAGACACTTAACAGATGGAGCCATCCAGGTGCCCCTAGGAAGGTGTATTTATATGCTGGTGCAGCTCTCCTGGTGTGATAGAGATCATGTGGGGATAATAAGGATGATATACACTTTTTTCTTTTAAGTAGTCTCTACTCCCAACACAAGGCTTGAACTCATGACCCTGAGATCTAGAGTCGTATGCTGTACCAACTGAGCCAGCCAGGTGCCCCACTGTTTTTTTTAGTTCTATAGGCTACTCTATCTATTTTAATGTGATAAGAATACTTAATATGAGAGCTAGCCTCCTAACACATTTTTAAGTGTACAATACAGTAGTGATGACTGAAGGTACAATGTCATACAGCGAATCTCTAAACATTTTCATCTTGCTTAACTGAAACTATGCCTGTTTTTTTTTTTTTTGAAACTATGCCTGTTTATTAGTACCTTCTCATTTCTTTCTCCACTCTTTATTCTATGACTTTGGCTATTTTAGAAATCTCATGTGAGTGGAATCATGCAGTATTTGTATTTCTGTGACATGTTAACATATATTATTTAGCACAGTGTCCTCAAGGTTCATCCATGTTATAGCATATGAAGGATGCTATCTATTTATTATAGTTTATTTTATTTTAATTTTTTTTAGTAATCTCTATACCCAATGTGGGGCAAGATTTTGTGACCTTGAGATCAATAGTCGTTTGCTCTTTTGCTCTTCCAACTGAGACAGCTAAGCACGCCAGGATTTACCTTTTTTTTTGAGGGAGAGAGAGAGAGAGAGGGAGAGTGAGTGCAGGGGAGGGACTGAGGGAGAGAGAGAGAAAATCTTAAGCAGACTCCATGCTCAGTGTGGAGCCCGACATGGGGCTTGATCCCATGACCGTGAGTTATAACCTGAGCCTAAATCAAGAGTCAGATACTTAACTGATTGAGCCAGCCAGGGACCCCAGGATTTACCTTTTTATTTATTTTATTTTAAACATTTTTTTAATGTTTATTTATTTTGAGGGAGAGAAGGACAGAGTGCAAGCAGGGCAGGAGCAGAGAGAGAGGGAGACCCAGAATCTGAAGCAGGCTCTAGGTTCTGAGCTGTCAGCACAGAGCCCGATGTGGAGCTCGAACTCACAAATTGTGAGATCATGACCTGAGCTGAAGTCGGACGCTTAACTGACTGAGCCACCCAGGCGCCCCAGGATTTACTTTTTTAAAGGCTGAATGGTATTCCATTGTGTATATACCACATTTTATCCATTCATCCATTTATGGACATTTAGGCTGCGTCCACATCTTGGTTTCTGGAAGTAGTGTTTCAGTGAAGATGGGAGGGCTTCTATTTCTTGAAGATCCTGATTTCAATTCTTTTAGATAAATACCCAAAAGTGGGATTGCTGGATCGTATGGCAATTCTGTTTTTCATTTTTTGGGGATCTTTTATACTGTTTTCCATAACGATTGCACCTTTTGCATTCCCACCAACAGCGCACGAGAGTTACAATTCGTGCACATCCTCACCGACACTTGTCTTTGGTGACGTGCCATTATCAAGGGTGGATTACGTGACAGGCACTGTGCTAAGCACCACATGTACATGATGTCAGTTAATCTTCAAAAGATGAAGGATAAAAGTTGAGGCTTGGAGAGGTGAGGCAGGGTGTCCAGGGGAGGCAGTAATGTTTAGTGTTTGAGAACTCAGGCTGACGCATGAGGCCAGGCCTCAAAGGATAGCATTTACTAGTCATTTGACCCCCGCTAAGCCTGGTTTCCTCAGTTATGAATTGGAAATATTAACTGTATCTCTCTAAAGGGTGATTGTGAGAATTATATGAGAAAATGCATGTAAGTGCTTAGCAATGTGTCTGAGTAAATCTTGGTTATTGTTATAATAATAATTTTTATTAGTAAAGCTTGTGTTGTTAAGTCACTTCTCTTTTTGTTTCAACTGGAGTGCTACATATTGGCTTCAGTATGTGTGCTTTAATTTTTGCTCATCTATGCTTCTTGGGTTTAGTTTCTTTTCCTGAACTTGATAAACACCCATAAATATGCTTCTAGGGATGATAATAAGCTGGCATTTCAGGGTATAGCCAAGCATATAACAGCATTCAATTTCATAGATGCTATTTTCTCTTTCTTTTTTTTTTTTTTTAATGTTTATTTATTTTTGAGAGAGAGAGAGAGAGAGCACGAGCAGGGTAGGGGCAGAGAGAGAGGGAGACACAGAATCCAAAGCAGGCTCCAGGCACTGAGCTCTCAGCACAGAGCCCGACGTGGGGCTGAACCCACGAACTGCAAGATCATGACCTGAGCCAAAGTCAGACGCTTAACTGACTGAGCCACCCAGGGGCCCCTGCTATTTTGTCTTTCAAATGTATTTGGTATTTGTAATGCCTATTCAATAAAAGGTAAATGACTAACTAGAACATTTTTGGTACCTATATTATTAATATATTAAGGATTAATATAATTAATATCCAAAGAGCTTTTATAAATCACTAAGTGACAACAAATATTCCAGTATAAAAGTGGGCAAAGGACATGAGGCAATTTATTTTTTATTTTATTTTTTAAAATGTTTGTTTATGTGTTTAGTAATCTCTACACCAACAAAGGGCTTGAACTCATGACTCTGAGGTCAGGAGTCACACGCCCTTCCAACTGAACCAGCCAGGCGCTTTGGACATGAGGCCAAAAAGGAAATTCAGATGGCTGGTAAACATGAAAAAGTACTAGGCAGTACACAACAATGGATTATCATTTTTGTTCATAAAATTGGCAAAACTTTAAGTAATCAGAGTACTTGTTGCTGGTAAGAATGTGAAAAAGGGAGCAAGCATACATCGTTGTTGGCAGTGTAAAATGATTTGACCGTTAATAAAAAGAACAGCTGTTTCTAGACCGAAGTTTGTAGGTATCCAATGCTTTAAAAAATATGCAAGCCTTTTAACCTACCGATTACGCCTATAGAAATTTAACTAAGGCGAAAACCAGATGGGTGGAGAGATATTTAGTGCATCTGTATTGACAATTGTAAAAAATTAGAAACAACCTAAACGTTCAGTAATAGCTATTGCGGTTGTTATTGTCAAAGATGACATTGTTCAATGAGATGGGAAAACATTTTTTTCAAGTAATTCTGCTGAAGTAAAAAATCAGACCAGTGCTATGATACCATGTTTGTTTAAGAAGGAAGAAGTGTGCATCTAGCCACAGAAAATATTGGAAGCACATATCTCAAAAATTTTGAAAGCAATTGCCTTTTTAGGTAGAATTACAGGAGATTATTTTCTCTTTTCGAAACATTTCTGTGATGAGCATGTATTACGCTTTAGTTAGTTGCTGCGGAACAGGCCATTGTAAATTTAGTGGCATAAAAGCAACAGTTGTTTTACTATGTTGGTAAGTTCTATGGGTCGGGAATTTAGAAAGGTCAGGGTAGGGACAGGTTGTATCTACTTATTATGTGTCAGGCCTCAGCTGGGAAGAAACCGGAAGTCTGGGGGTGACTCAACAGATGGGGGCTGGGATTATCTGAAGGCCACTTCACTCACATGAGGGACCCCTAGGCTAGGAGGATTTGAAGACTGGATCTACCTGCTGGAGTGTCTACATGCAGCCTTTCCCTGTGTTGTGGCTCCATCCCAGCCCGGTGGCCCCAGTGTAGTTGGACTCCTGATATGATAGCTTAGGGGTTCAGGGATGAGTGGTCCAGTGGGGGACCAGACACCGCACTGCCTTTTCTGAGTCAGCCTTGGAAGTTGTGTGGTATCACTTCTGCTTCTCTTGGGTACAGATCACAGGTTCATCCACATTCAAGGGAGAAGGGACATCAACACCCCTTCTTGGTCGCATTGTAGAAAAGTGAGAGGAGAGATATTGTTACAGCCTTCATTGGAAAACACACACACTGTTACTTGGGCGGTTAAAAAACCTCCATAAATCGCGTCGTATTTTTTTTTAATTAAAGCTTATTATAAAGTACCTATGAACTAAATTGCTGAAGTTTGGATTGGAGAAGCATTTTGCATAATTGCATTGAGAACCTTCCCAAGTATCTGTGTGTTGTTCCCTGTGTGTTGGTTGAGTTACCTGCCCTTAATGTGTTCCTGTTTGGGGGTACGAGGGTAGAAGTGGAGATGAGTGAGGATAGGGTTGCCAGATACAATATAGGATGCCCAGTGAAATCTGAATTTCAGATAAGTAAATAAGTGTTTGGTATAAGCATGTCCCAATTATTGTATGGACCATACTTACACTAAACAATTACTCATTGCTTATCTGAATTTTAAATTTCACCGGGCATTCTGTATTACTGTTTGCTAAATCTGGCAGCCGTAATTGGGGGGACATCTGGAGATAAGCCTGAATGGGTCATTGCCATATTCTCTTGACTCTCCCTGTGTTGGGCAATGAAGGGAAGAGCTTTTGGCAGCGATCAAGAGATTCTATTTTCAGCGTGGGCATAAGCACCATCTGAGAATAGAACAAGGAGAGAGATGGGGTGAGGGAAAGAATGTCTTCCAACATGTGAGGGGAACCAGACAGTAGAGGCCGGAAACCTGGATTTGATTCCCGGACTTGTTGAAAACTCACCACGACCTTGGATAAGTTACTAAATCCCTCTTAGGGTCAGCTTTCTTGTGTGAATCATACCAACCAACGTAGGGGTGTTGGGAGGTTGAATTTGAGAGGAGGAAAATTGCTTTGAAGACCTTTTACAAAGTTCCCTAGAAAGGAAGATTTGAGTGTCGGAACCAGTCCCCTTACCCTGAGCCTGGTGAGGTCAGGACAGTGAGAGGCACACCTGAGGGGTTTCTCTATAGGCTTTTCAAGCATGGGCTCACATTGCTGTTTTTTGTTTTAATTTTTTTAAGTTTATTGATTTGTTTTGAAAGAGAGAAGGAGCAATTACAGGAGGGGCAGAGAGAAGGAGAGAGAGAATCCCAAGCAGGTTCACACTATCAGCACTCAGCCCCATGTGGGGCTCGAACTCACAAACTGTGAGATCATGACCTGAGCTGAAATCAAGAGTTGGACTCTTTTTTTTTTTTTTAATTTTTTTTTTCAACGTTTATTTATTTTTGGGACAGAGAGAGACAGAGCATGAACAGGGGAGGGGCAGAGAGAGAGGGAGACACAGAATGGGAAACAGGCTCCAGGCTCTGAGCCATCAGCCCAGAGCCTGACGTGGGGCTCGAACTCACGGACCGAGAGATCGTGACCTGGCTGAAGTCGGACGCTTAACTGACTGCGCCACCCAGGCGCCCCAAGAGTTGGACTCTTAACCAACTGAGCCACTCAGGTGCCCCTCACATGGCTGTTTTTTAATAAAACATCATCCCAAGGTGTTGTTGCTTTTTAATCTATCATTCCCTGTCCTACCATGAGCTATAGCAACTAGGAAAATAGCAGACGTTTCTGTTCAATAGTTAAATGTGTCATTAAGTCTTGCTTTTTCTTCTTTTTCATTCTTTGTGACTCTCTCTTCTTCAGTGGAGTTCATACAAGTTGAAGGCTGATGTGCTTTAAAAAGTTATATTCTTTTCCCTCTCTCTCTGCTAAGATGCAGTTTTAGTAGCTAAAATTAAGACCAGTGAATTTATGCCTGTTTCGAAATGGAGATCTGGTCAATGACAAAGGTTTTTTGCTGTTGTTGTTTATCAGTTGCTAGGTAGAAAAGGATCTCTGCAAAGTGAGAGAGAGAGTGCATACTCGAGACAGCTGCTCTATGAATAAGGAAGTAAAGTTTTAACACTGTTCTTGTAAAGATAGACGAGAGAATCAGTTTTTTGGCTTGTATTGTTACTGATTCAACTAGAGCAGATTTTCTATTCATTAGGAACCGATTGTCTTCAGATTTGCTCCACTTCCAAGTCTACCTTTTAGCACTTAGACCAGTGTTGAGCAGATGCTCAAGTATTTGCTGAGTGTTAATTCAGTAAAACAGGCCACTCTTAAGAACACTTCACATTTTAAATTTATTAAAAATATATCAATTAAGGCAATTTCAGGATATCCTGATTTGGGTATACATTCAGCTCAGTTTCTTATTTTTGTATTTCTTATTTCAGATATAGCATTGTGGGTAGAGTATATTATAATGACGCTTATGTCTAGAACTGTGACTGAGGCCTGGCAAAATCCTTAGTCATCGAGGAAAGATGAATTGCTATATTTATATAAAATATTTATATTTGTATATCAATTGTTTATACATGTATGTACAAACATGTATAATGTATGTAAAAGCACTATTTGGTGCACAGTCAAGGGAAAATGTTTGTATTAAAAACAAATTATTTGCTTTACTTTAATTATTCTAAGTATCTTTAATATATAAATTATATATATAATCTATAATAAATATAAATATGTAATATAAAATATATTATATTTAAATAATAAATAATATTTATAATACTTATGTTATATATAAATTATTAAATATATAAATATATTTAATATAATTTTAAAATATTTTTAATGATTAATTTTAAAATTATTTTACTTTAATTGTTTACTTTACTTCAATTATTTTATTTTTTTTTTTTTTAAATTTTTTTTCAACGTTTTTTATTTATTTTTGGGACAGAGAGAGACAGAGCATGAACGGGGGAGGGGCAGAGAGAGAGGGAGACACAGAATCGGAAACAGGCTCCAGGCTCCGAGCCATCAGCCCAGAGCCTGATGCGGGGCTCGAACTCACGGACCGCGAGATCGTGACCTGGCTGAAGTTGGACGCTTAACCGACTGCGCCACCCAGGCGCCCCAATTATTTTATTTCTTTAAGAAATAAAAATTTGAGAAAAAATAGGGACCTAGAATGTATGCTCTTGTCACCAGAAATTAAAAAAAAAATTTTTTTTAACGTTTATTTGTGACAGACAGAGAGAGAGCAAGAGCAGGGGGAGGGGGGCAGATAGAGAGAGAGACACACAGAATCCAAAGCAGGCTCCAGGCCCTGAGCTGTCAGCACAGGGCCCGACCCGCGGCTCGAACTCACAAACCGAGAGATCATGACCTGAGCGGAAGTCAGGCACTCACCCGACTGAGCCACCCAGGCGCCCCGACCAGAAATTTAATTTAAACAATTCTATTCACAAAATGTTCTTCATGATCATAGTTTTGTCATCTGCTACAAAACATCATCATAAAAATATTCTGGAAAACCATCCACCAAAGTCTTCTGCCATTGGAATGATTTATTAGTTAATTGTGGGTTCTTTCATGATTTGGACTCTACTTAGAATATACGTACATTTCACTGATCCTGTTCATACATTAGATACTTATGGAGGTGGGATCTTGTTCATTTTATTTTCCTCCTGGGCCTGGTACATATTTGCCTCTCAGTAAATACTTGAGCAAAGCGAATGAACTGATAAGTACTAGTTCTTTTTTTTTTTTTTATATTTTATTCTTAAGAAATTTTTTTTTTGATGAGTAGCAGTTTTTTTTTTTTAATATTTATTTTTGAGAGCAAGAGAGAGCACAAGCAGAAGAGGGCAGAGAGAGAGAGGGAGACACAGAATTGGAAGCAGTCTCCAGTCTTCAAGCTGTCAGCACACAGCCCGATGCGGGGCTCAAACTCACGACCTGTGAGATCATGACCTGAGCTGAAGTCAGACGCTTCACCAAATGAGCCACCCGGGTGCCCCGATGAGTAGCAGTTCTTAAATGTGGGTCTTCTAATGAGGTTTAAAGAAGCTAAAATTCCTCAGAGCCACAGTGAGGGATGACATGGGGATTCCAATCCCAGGACCGTTATGTTCAATTGCCTGTTAGGGTTAATTGCTGTGTCTAATTACCTAGATGCACAACGTAGATAACGTGTTGAGCAGATACTCAAGTATCTGGATGGTACTCAAATACCTAGATGCACAATGTAGATACGTGTGTGTGTATGTATGTGTGTGTGTGTGTGTATTTAATATAAAAAAATGTAGGGGTGCCTGGGTGGCTCAGTCAGTTAAGCATCTGACTCTTAATCTCAACTCAGGTCATGATCTCACTGTTCATGAGTTCAAGCCCGAGACAGGCTCCACACTGGCAGCGTGGAGCCTGCTTGGAATTCTCTCTCTCCCTTTCTCTCTCTGCTTCTCCCCCATGTGCGCGCGCGCGCACACACACACACACACACTCTCTCTCTCTCTCTCTCTCTCTCTCTCTCTCTCTCAAAATAAATAAATAAACTTAAAAAAATGTTTAATGTCTTAGTATTCAGAGATATCTCATGGGACTTGGGTGTTCCAAGGAGGTTTGGGAAGGGTACTGGGATTTGAAAAGGGGCTTGAAGGGTGGGAAGCTTTTCACGGTATCTTGTGAGTGAGACAGGCAGGGTAAGCAAGGGTGAGGAGGTGGAGAAATGAGAGTTCATGCAGGGGAAGAATGAGACATTAGATTGGAAAGGTAGGTTGGGGACAGGTCTTGTAACCAATTTGTTTTCTTTCCACTTGTGCAAATCAGTATTTCATGTATAACAATAAAATGACCAAATAGACTTACCAGCTGTGACCTAGCAATCTCTGGAAAGGACTCTGGAGAATTGAAATTCTTTTCTCACGTAGTTTTTCTTTTCTGGTCTGAACCACGTCAAGTGTTTTCTGTTGCTCTCTCAAGGACAAAGTGCCTTCCCACCTCTTTTCTGCTTGCTCCTGCTGTTCTGCGGCAGAGAGAAGAAGGGGACCCCGGCCTGCCCTGGCAGCGTTTGGCAGGCGTCCGGACCGGTCTCCCTTGTTTTCCTTGGAGACAACACGGAGAGGTCTGGGCTCCAGCTTTATGATACTTTGGTTAGAAGCTGTCAGGCTGGCCTTTGCAGGAAACATTTCCTGTAAACAATAAGGGAGAACTAATACCCTTAACGGCCAAATTGAAAGGGTTGTTAGCAACTTCCCACACTGCCTGCCTATCCAGATAAGTTGTGATTATTGATAAGTACGCATGCCTGGGATGAGAATGAAATTTGTATGTATACATATCGGGGTGACAGCTCAAGGATTAATGGGGAGGAGAACCTGAGAGCTGTGTTTTAAAACTACATGAAACCCACCTATATCTGAAAATACTTAACACATTTTTCATTTCCTAAACACAGGTTGTTACTGTTTTGCCCTCCTGCTTCAAAGACTTTTAGAGGGTTTTAGACAACTGGCCAAAAAAAATTTTATTCTATTCACTTGTCTTTGTTCTTAGAATTTTTTCTTCGTGACTTCTGATGAAATTGTTTCATTGCTCTTATCCTGTATTGTTGGTGAGGGTTGTGTTTCAGTTTCTTTTCTAAAAATATCAATCCAACCATTTAAACTTAGAGCTAATTAATCAGTGTGTGTAGGTAAGACATTGATATTGATTACCTTGTCCCTTAAAAATTTTTTTTCTTCCGTCTGGAATCTCCAGGCTGAACAAAGTTCAAAAGATCTTAAGAGGTTTTTTTTTTTTTTTTAATGATTTTATTTTTAGGTCATCTCTATACCCACGTGGGGCTTGAACTCACAACCCTGAGATCAAGAGTTTCATGTTCTAACTGAGCCAGCCAGGTCCCCCTAGGAGTTTATGTTCAAAAGGAAGTTTTTCTCTTATTCCCCTTGCTATTTATTTCCTCTTTACAGAAGCAACCACTGTTTCTTGTGTGTCATTATAGACCATTCTGCAGCACATTTTGAGCATGTATGGTGTGTGTGTGTATCTCTTTAAAAGTTATGCACACACAAATGGTGGCATATACATACTGTTCTGCACCTTGTTTTTTGCATTGTAGGTACTGGATATATTACATATAGAACCACATAGTTCCTTTCAATAGCTACATTATATTCCATTTACCCAAGCAATTCTTCAGCCGGACGTTTTGTTGGTTGGAGTGAAAAGAAAAAAAAAATTTAAGTTTATTTATTTTGAGAGAGAGAAAGCATGACGGGGGGAAGAGGGCAGAGAGAGAGGGAGAGAAAGAGAATCCCAAGCAGGCTCTGGACTGTCAGTGTGGAGCCCGATGCATGGCTTAAACCCATGAACTGTGAGATCGTGGCCTGAGTCAAAGTCAGATGCTTAACCGACTGAGCTACCCAGGCACCCCTGGAGTGAAAATTCTTATACAAACAGCATTTTTTGTAAGTGTGAGCATAACTGTATGACGAGTTTTTAAATATGGAATTGCTAGGCCCAACAGAACTTACGCTAGATGTTTTTCATATGTATTTCCAAATAGCTCCTCCGAAAAAGCTGTGTAAATTTTTATTTCCACCAACAATATACACAGTGCTGGTTTGCCCATTTTCTCACCAACTGGTACTTGCTCATATGAAAGTGATAATGGCATCTCATTGTGGTTTTAATTATCATTTTTTAAATTAAGGAAACAACATTTTTTTAAAAGTTTTATTTATTTATTTGAGAGAGACAGAGTGAGCAGGGAAGGGGCAGACAGAGAGGGAGAGAGAATCTCAAGAAGGCTCTGTGCTGCCAACGCAGAGCCTGATGCGGAGCTCAAACCCACAAAACTGTGAGATGATGATCTGAGTTGAAACTAAGAGTCCGGTGCTTAACTGACTGAGTCACCTGGGTGCCCCCTGAACATTTTTTAATATGTGTAAAAGACCTTTGTACTGGTTCTATATAAACTATTTATCCTTTTACCTATTTTTGTTTTTAAGATTTTATTTCTTTTTTTAAAAATTTTAAAACTGTTTTATTTATTTTTGAGAGAGAGAGAGATACACACACACACACAGAGCATGAGCAGGGGAGGGGCAGAGCAAAAGGGAGACACAGAATCCAAAGCAGCCTCCAGGTTCGGAGCTGTCAGCACAGGGCCTGATGCAGGGTTCGAACTCACCGACCGTGAGATCATGACCTGAACTCAAACCTAGAGTCTGGTGTTTAACCAACTGAGCCACTCAGACGCCCCTTTAAATTGTTTTTTTCTGATGTCTACTCAGTTGTCATAATATTATTTATTAATGAATCTATCTTTTCCTTGTTTATTTGAAATCCACCTTTATTGAATACTAAATTTCTGAGTGAATTTGTATTTATTTCTAGACTCTGTTTGGTTTTTGTTTTTTTTTTAAGTTTTATTATCTTTTTTTTTTAATTTTTTTTTTTTACGTTTATTTATTTTTGAGACAGAGAGAGACAGAGCATGAATGGGGGAGAGGAGCAGAGAGAGAGGGAGACACAGAATCCCAAATGGGCTCCAGGCTCTGAGCCGTCAGCACAGAGCCCGACGTGGGGCTCGAACTCACAGACCGCGAGATTGTGACCTGAGCCGAAGTCGGACGCTTAACGGACTGAGCCACCCAGGCGCCCCTAAGTTTTATTATCTTGAGAGAGACAGGCAGCACGAGTGGGGGTGGGACAGAGAGAGAGGAGAGAGAGAAAATCCCAAACAGGCTCTGCGGCTGCCTGTGCAGAGCCTAATGCGGGGCTCAAACTCATGAAAATGTGAGATCATGACCTGAGCTGAAACCAAGAGTCAGATACTTAACTGACTGAGCCACCCAGGGCCTCCCCAGACTGTTTTATTCCATGGATGATGTCAAGCAAATCTGAAAACTTTTAAAGAGATTTTCACAAAGCGATTCAGAATTTTATTGAAACAGTATTTTCTATCATTTTAGAGAGCTAAAATCACCAGAATTCTAAGAGATTTGATCATTTAAATTTTTTTTTTCAATGTTTATTTATTTTTGGGACAGAGAGAGACAGAGCATGAACGGGGGAGGGGCAGAGAGAGAGGGAGACACAGAATCGGAAACAGGCTCCAGGCCCTGAGCCATCAGCCCAGAGCCTGACGCGGGGCTCGAACTCACGGACCGCGAGATCGTGACCTGGCTGAAGTCGGACGCTTAACCGACTGCGCCACCCAGGCGCCCCGAGATTTGATCATTTAAAGTTCACTTATTTATTTTGAGAGAGAGAGGGACGGGGTTGGGGGCAGAGAGAGAGGGGGCGAGAATCCCAAGCAGGTCTTGGTTATCAGCACAGAGACCATCTTGGGGCTCAGTCCCACAAACCATGAGATCATGATCTGAGTTGAAATCAAGAGTTGGTCGCTCAACAGACTGAGCCACTGAGGCGCCCCTGAAAGATTTGATTTTTGATTTGTTAAAAAAACCTTATGATTTGTTCAATGTTTTAGCCCCACCTTCAGCAGAAAATGCCTGCATTTTGTGCTATTACAAGTTGTGGGTCCTCATGCAAACATTATGCATGAAAACAAAATATTTCGTATTAGTTTTAGTAACTCTCTTCTTTGTTGTTTTGTCATTTTAATATTGAAATATATGTAAAACACTGTTGGTAGTATCGTTATGTCTCCTCACTGTATCATTAAAGATGAAACTTTCAAATATGCTTCCATTTCCTTTTCCTTCCAAGTAAAAATCTTACAAAATTGTGGTAACATAAAACTGACCTGTTAACCGTTTCCAAGTGTCTGTAGTTCACTGGCACTGAGTACATTTGCATTGTTGTGCAACCATCGCCATTAATCATTTAGTCTTTTAAAGAAACGTACAGCTTGTCTTTAAAAAGGTAGAGATCAGCTTAAAAATGATACGTTGAATCCCTGAGAAGCAAAAGCCAGTCAGTAATTTGAAACTGATGCGCATAGCGTCTTTCTGGAACACAAATGCGTTCTATAAAAGGAATGTGTTTCTTGGCTCTAAGTGCCAATACATTAAGTCTGTCCACTTAGAAATTGATCTGAAACCTGGTTCTTAAACTCTCATATTCAGCCTGAGCTCAGAGACCAAGCTGTGTGCTCTGTCCTCGTTATCCTTAGGACAACAGGACACATCAGCGCCCACTGGGCTCAGTAGCCGTGGCCTTCTATGCGGAATTGTCCAAGGCCCGCCCAGAGCTTTTTACTTTGGGGATGAGGTTCTCCTAATGTTACTTAAGTAAATGAAGAAATGCCTCTTTCATGGCTCCTGAATGCATGTCCCCTGCCCCCTTCTCATCTTGCTTCGGGTGTCTCTCCCAGCAAATGTGCCACTTAATCTGGGAATATCTTTTTTTTTTTTTTCTTTCTTCTTCCATATAGACATATGTCAGTGGTGCTGTGAATGAAAAGGTGCTAGCCAGCCATATTGTTAATCACTACCACATACAAAAGTGTTATCCAGGCAGGGCTCTAAGGGCCGTCCTTCCGAGTGGAGTGGCCCGTTTCCAGAGGGAGTGTTTTTTTCTCTGTGTCATGTGGAGGGACATATGTTAATGAATGGGGGCTGGAGAGAGGCAATTAAAGGGAAGCTCTTGGCCTCTGGCAGCAGAGTCAGCTCTTGGAGTGGGATCAGGAGCAGCTGTGCACTTCTTCCTGACGAGACCCTGACCCCCTGCGCAGCGAGGAGGCCGCCTTCCGGCAGGTTACCACCACAACTGACCACACGAGGGCTATCGTCATTCTGGTTTCCGGTGGCTACTGCACTCTATTTTATACATTCTTTTCGGTGCACTTCTTTGCCTAACTTGTCTCACAGAAGTTACAAATTCACATCCTGTCGCGGAAAATTATAGGGCACGACAGATTATATTTGTGACTGGAATTAATCTTTGCATGAGAAAGGGATAAAGATGTCCCCCCTCTCCACTTTCTGAATGATGTTGAGAGAAGCTGGAAAGAAAAAAATCTGAACGGGCACTGAATCTACCAGTGACAGTCAGGGAGTGTGAGAAACCATGTCAGAGCCTTGAGTTTTTGTTTTTTTCTTCTGTAGCTGACTTGAAGAATAACAACAGGATTTTCCCCGTAGGGTTGTGGGGAGCATTTAAGCAAGTTAATGGACACATAGCGCTCAGATGAGTGCCCAGTACTCAATAATCTCCGTATACTCTTGTTGTAAGTATTCTAATCATGACTTCATTCCTCAGTCCATCTCTGAGTATATTCTGAGACATCAGCATTTTTGAGGACCTCCCTTTTAGGTTTGCTTCTGTTCGCTCATTGCTTCAACCTGCTCTGGAGGGGAAAGCTACCATGATCCCTGCTTCTCTGTGACACAAAACAAAACAGACACAATACTATGACAAGTTGTATTTTATTTTGGCTCAGAACTAGAGGTCACCTGGCTTATTCTTCTCCAATAAATGATGCTTTCTTTCAGTGTATTTGTTCATAGAAAGACATTTTGGAAGAGAAAACGGGTCTTGGAATCTTAAACTCAGAAGGTTTTCATTCATTCATTTACCTGCCTGGGTGCTGTTCCCTTCCTTAGCTGGGAATACAGAAACGAGCAAGCAGATGTGGCTGCTGCCCTAGGGAAGCTTTCCTTCTATTTTATAAATTTATTTTTTATTTAAAAAAATATTCATTTGAGAGAGAGAGAGAGAGAGAGAGAGAGAGAGAGAGAGAGAGAGAATGAATGAATCCCAAGCAGGATCTGCACTGCCAGCTCAGATCCTGATTCGGAGCTCAAACTCCTACACCGTGAGACCACGACCTGAGCCGAAACCAAGAGTTGGTCACTTAGCCAACTGAGCCACTCAGGCACGCCTTGGAAGATTTTGAAAGAGGTGACATTTGAGGTCTGAATGGTGAGGAGAAGGAATCCGCTCTGGAGGATCCTGGGAAAGAGTCTTCAAACCAGAAGGAAAAACAAGTGCCAGGTCCTGAAGCAGAAGCCAGACTGGTTTGTTGGAAGGACTGGGAGGCCGTATATATGGACATAAAGGATAAATTGAGGCTGAAGAGAGAGGCAGGGCAAGATATTTTGGGGTATTCTCTCATGATAAGGAATTTGGATTTTATTCCAGGTGGGATGTGAAGCCATTGGAGGGCTTTAAGGGGAAGATCATGACCTGAAGACATATTTAATTGCTCTGATTGCTGAGTGGAGAATGAACTGAAGTGCTGGGCGAAGAGTGGACCGGGGAGGCTGGTTAGGAAGCTGCTACAGGGGACCTGGTGGGAGAGACGATGGAGGCTTAGGCTAGGGGCATCTTGCAGGATAAAAGGGCCACTTTGGGGCATATTGTAAACATAGAATCAATGTGACAGGCTCGTATGTCATGGATGTTGTGCTTGAGGGAAGGCGAAGGTTCAATGTTTTGAGATGACCGTACCCCAAGGTTTTGGTTTGAACAACTGGGTGACTTTTGAGTTTGACTGTAGTCCGAGTTGAGTTAGCCTGTAGTCTAACAGTCCCCTGACTTTTGAATTCTATGGGCTATTAACATAGATGAAAAATTGGGGGGTAGTCAGCGTAGTGATGCTATTTTTACTTTTGCCATATAAATAAAAAACAAAGCAGCGACTGTCATCTCCTAGACCACTATTTCATAGAAGTGTGGAGACTAATGATGACGAGGTAGGAAGGATTCATTCTGTGTAATCTCAGAACTAAGAGCAATCCTTTATTTGTTTTTTTAAGGGTTCTTATTTTTATTTTATTTGTTTTATTTTTAGAGAGAGAGAGCATGAACAGTGGAGAGGGGCACAGGGAGAGAGAGAGAGAAAGAGAGAGAGAGAGAGAGAGAGAGAGAGAGAATACCTCAGGCTCCATGCTGAGTATGGAGCCTGATGTGGAGCTCTATCCCAAGACCCTGGGATCAGGACCCAAGTGGAAATCAAGAGTTGAATGCTCAACCAACTGAGCCACCCAGGTGCCCCTAAACATTTTTATTTTTCAATAATCTTTACACCCAATGTGGAGCTCGAACTTACATCCCTGAGGTCAAGAGTCGTATGTTTCACCGATTGAGCTGGCCAGATACCCCTAAGAGCAGTCCTTTAAATTCAATAAAGTGAGCTCTGGGAAAAATTCATGACATTGCTTTTTTAAAATCATTTTGTCTCGGATCAGTGGAGACTGTCATAGCTGGACAGATATTTGGAAACCACTGGTTTAGTTCAATTTTCCAATTTAGGTGGAAATACTAATTATGGCATCCCTGACAGATGTTCTAGCTTCTGCATGAATACTTCCCATGGAGGGCACACATTGTCTCCGCAGGCAGCCCATCCATCGTGGAAGAGTTCTAACTGCTGGACGGCTTCCCTGCCGCTTCTATATCCTAGCCCTGTCTGCCCGACGTACACAAAGTAAAGCTAGTCTCTCTTCAGCACTCAGTCTTTCAAACATCTACCTTTTTCAAAGGGCAAACATTTCTAGCCCCTTTAACTAATTTTCACTAGGTACAAATGCAGAGTACATAAACCACATAAGCGTGAAGTTTCCTAAGATTGCAGCTCTTTATGTGACACAGCAGCCATTCAGGGGTTTTTTGGTATCTGTCCTACTACTCAGTCCCACACACAGAGAAGAGGAAGTTGGAGACAAAAACATCTATCTCCCTGTAAGCGGATTTAAGGGTTAGATACTTGAACATCTATTTTGAAATTGAGGCAAGATGAGGAATTTAAATGCACACACAGATCTTGATCTCATAACCCCCTTGGGCATTAACATCATTTGTTTGAGAGAGACCTGGATTTAGAGGACAAATTAATTCATGTTCAAAGCTTTAGGGCTTAAAAAATCTGGCCTTGCTTACGATTAATGTCAGGGAGACTATTTCTGACTTTAAAGGCAGGTAATTTAGAACTAATGCTTTTGATGGGGCGCCTGGGTGGCGCAGTCGGTTAAGCGTCCGACTTCAGCCAGGTTACAATCTCGCAGTCCGGGAGTTCGAGCCCCGCATCAGGCTCTGGGCTGATGGCTCGGAGCCTGGAGCCTGTTTCCGATTCTGTGTCTCCCTCTCTCTCTGCCCCTCCCCCGTTCATGCTCTTTCTCTCTCTGTCCCAAAAATAAATAAACGTTGAAAAAAAAAATTAAAAAAAAAAAAAGAACTAATGCTTTTGAAAACACCTAGTACAGTATGGGCTATTTGGTAAAGGTTTATTTCTTTTCTTTCCTTTTTCTCTTCCTGACTTCCTCCCTCCTTCCTTCCTCTTCTTTTTTTTTTTGTAGGAGATTAATCTTTTTCAGTTTTATTGAGATATAATTGACATACAATATTGTGTATGTTTAAGGTATACGGCACAATGACCTGACTTAAATATACTGTGAAGTGATAACCACAAAAAGTTTAGTTAACATCCATCGTCTCTTATAGATACAAAAAAAAAGGAAGAAAAAAGTTTTTCTTCTCTTGTGATGAGAACTCTTATGATTCACTCTCAACAACTTTTAAATATACTATATAGCTATGTTTTTTTAAAGATTTTGTTTTTAAGTAATCTCTATACCTAACGTGAGGCTCGAACTTCCAACCGTGAGATCAAAAGTTGCATGCCCTACCAACTGAACCGGCTAGGCGCACCTATAGCTGTGTTGACGCTACAGTTATCATGGGGTACATTACATCTCTAGTACTTTTTTTTTTTTTTTACATTTTTATTTATTTAAGGAATCTTGACAGCCAACACGGGGCTCGAGCTCATAACGCCACGATCAAGAGCCACATGTTCTTCTGACTGAGCCAGCCAGGTGTGCCCACCCCCACAGTACTTATTTATTTCATAACTGGAAGGCTATCTTTTGACTACCTGTCTAGAACATTCCCTCCCTTCTCCCTCTGGTAACCACACATCTGATCTCTTTTTTTTTTTATGAGTTTTATTTTATTCTATTTTTTTTAGATTCCACATATGAGTGAGATCATATATTGTTTCTCTTTCTCTCTCTGACTTATTTCACTTAGCATAATGCCCTCAATGTTGTCTCAAATGGCAGGATCCCCTTCATTTGTAAGGGTGAATAATATCCCCTTGTATATGTACACCACATTTTCTTTATCCGTTCATCAATCAGTGGACAGAGGTTGTTTCCATGTCTTGGGTATTGTAAATAATGTTGCAATGGACATGGAAGTGCAGATATCTCTTAGACATGGTGAAATGGAAAAATGGAAATCCTGGATCATAAGTTCCTGGATCATGGTTCTACCTTTTAGTTTTTTAGGATCCTTCATACTGTTTTCCATAGCGCTTGCATCAACTTACAATCCCAACAATGGTGCATAAGCATTTCCTTTTCTCCACGTCCTCACTAGCATTTGTTACCTCTTGTCTTTTTGGTAATGGCCATTCTGACAGGTGTGAGGTGAATTCTTACTGCAATTCTGATTTACATTTCCCTAATAATTAGAGTATTGTCAAGCACCTTTTCATGTACCTATGTGACCATTCACATATCCTTTTCGAAGAATGTCTATTTGTGTCCTTTGCCCATCTTATTTAAGGGGTGAGGGAGGGACAGAGGGAGAGAGGGAGAGAGAGAGAGAGAGAGAGAGAGAGAGAGAGAGAGAGAGAGAGAGAGAGAGAATTCCAAGCAAGCTCTGTGCTGTTAACGCAAAGCCTGACCTGGGGCTCAAACTCACAAATTGTGAGATCATGACATGAACCAAAATCGAGAGTTGGATGCTTAACCAACTGAGCCACCCAGGTGCCTCCTTTGCCCATTAAAAAAATTTTTTTTTAATGTTTTTATTTATTTTTGAGACAGAGAGAGACAGAGCATGAGCAGGGGAGGGGCAGAGAGAGAGGGAGACACAGAATCAGAAGCAGGCTCCAGGCTCCGAGCTGTGAGCACAGAGCCTGATGTGGGGCTCGAACTCGCAGACTGTGAGATCATGACCTGAGCTGAAGTTGGATGCCCAACCGACTGAGCCACCCAGGTGCCCCTCCTTTGCCCATTTTTAATTGGATTGTTTATTTTGTTTTTTTTGCTATTGAGTTGTTTGATATTAACCCCTTATCAGATGTATGATTTGCATGTATTTTCTTCCCATTCTGTAGGTCATCTTTTCATTTTGTTGTTTGTTTGGTTTTTTGCTGTGCAAAAAGTTTTAAGTTTGATGTAGTCCCACTCGTTTATTTTTTATTTTGTTTCTTGTGCTTTTTGGTGTCGTATTAAAAAAATCATTGCCTAGACCCATGTCATAAAGCTTTTCTCCTATGTTTATCCTGTCACCCAGAATCAGAGAGCAGCATCTATGCCAGCCATTCCCTCCTGGAAGGGCCAGATCCTCAGATTACTCCCAGTTTTGCCCAGTTTACCCTTCCCAAGATTAGGTTGGGAATCTTTCTTTGGCTGAGTGACCCGTGGGTACATTCCAGTGCAGGCAGCCTGGCCATGATTGCCTGCAAATCCCACTCCTTCTCAGACCCTTTGAGGGGGTGGGGTTGCCTTGCCCAGTCTGGAGGAAGCCACTCACTGGCAGGGAACAGTGGCTTCTGTCTGTCCTGAAGTACACAATAAGGCCAGTGACTGCATATTTTTACTTATTTTGTTTTTATTTTGTGTATAATGTGGTTCTCAATGACTAAGCTTCCTTTTTTGGGTCAAGGGCTGCCCGATGTTAGCTTTCTAATATTGTTCAGTTTTAATATTGTGTACCTATTGAACCCTCAAATTTAAAAACAATCTTTTCCATGGGGTGCCTTGGAGGCTCAGTCAGTTAAGCGTCTGACTTCGGCTCAGGTCATGATCTCACGGTTCATGAGTTCAAGCCCAGCTCTGTGCTGACAGCTTGGAGTCTGGAGCCTGCTTTGGATTTTGTGTCTCCCTCTCTCTACCCCTCACCCGCTCACACACACATACTCTCTCTCTCTCAAAAATAAATAAGCATTAAAAATAAATAAATAAAAACAATATTTTCCGATATTCCAGGTTTTACTTCTGCAAACACATTAAGGGCTCTAAGAAAAAAAAACAACTCTCCATGAAGTTTAGGAACACCCTGCAGTTTAGGAACCATCCAGCATCTTTATTTTTATTTATTTTTTTAGGATTTTATTATTAAAAAAATTGTTTATTTATTTTTGCGAGAGGGAGAGAGAGAACACAAGTTGGGGAGGGCCAGAGAAAGAGAGGAGAGAGAGAGACAGAATCCGAAGCAGGCTCCAGGCTCTGAGCTGTCAGCACAGAGCCCGATGCTGGGCTCGAACCCACAGATGACGAGATCATGACCTGAGCCGAAGTTGGCTGCTTAACCAACTGAGCCACTCAGGTGCTCCTAAGATTTTAAGTAATCTCTATACCCAACATAGGGCTCAAACTCACAATCTCGGGGACACCTGGGTGTCTCAGTCGGTTGAGCGTCCAACTCTTGATTTTGGCTCAGGTCCTAATCCCAGAGTCATGGGATGGAGCCTTGTGTGGAGCTCCAGGCTGAGTGTGGAGCCTGCCTTAAATTCTCGCTCTCTCTCCCTCTGTCCATCTCCCCTGCTCTCACTCTGTCTCTAAAAATAAGAATTAAAAAAAAAAAAATCCCAAACCTTAAAACAAAAAAACAAAAAAACACCTCACAACCTAGAGGTCAAGAGTCACATGCTCCACTGACGGAGCCCGTCACGTGCCCCTATCCAGCAACTTTAAAGGGCCAGGTTAGGCATTTATCCTTGAGGCATCCTAAATGACCAAATGTAAGGATAATGCCAGTTTGTACTCATTTGTGGAACTGGTAATCCTACGTGAGCAAGAATCCCTGTGCAATGTGAGGCTGTACAAACGGGGCAGGTGTGGCCCTGTGGAGAGAGCTCCTCCATGTAGGGTCCTGCACGGGGCCCGGACGTGTTGTGGTGGGGGAGGACCTCCGGGGGGATTGAGCCTCGCTTCGCCTTTGTCCAGGCTCCCCCTTGCTCACTAGGTTCTAAGCCCTCCTGGTCTTTCTGTTCTCCTGACAAGCCAAGCTTGTTCTTAGGCTCTTCGCACTTGCTTTTGCTATTACTTTCTGCTCCCTTTAAAATTTTTTTTTTCAACATTTATTTATTTTTGGGACAGAGAGAGACAGAGCACGAACGGGGGAGGGGCAGAGAGAGGGAGACACAGAATCGGAAACAGGCTCCAGGCTCTGAGCCATCAGCCCAGAGCCTGACGCGGGGCTCGAACCCACAGACCGCGAGATCGTGACCTGGCTGAAGTCGGACGCTTAACCGACTGCGCCACCCAGGCGCCCCTCTGCTCCCTTTTAGATATTCACATGCTTGCTTGAGTCATTTCAATCACCTCTTACCTCTGACGTCACTTTCTCAGAGAACCTACTTTGACCTCTCTCTCATCCCCTTTAAAGGCACAATGTCTTGTTTTCTTTTCTTCAAAGCACTTATTTTATTCATGTGTTGCCTCCTGTCTCCCTTTCTCTGCTAAAATATAGGCACCAGAGGAGCAGAAAACCACATCTGTCTTGTTAACTCTGTATCTCCAGTGCTTAGAACATAAAAGATCTTCAACAAATTTTGTCACATGGTTGGATGATAGTGTCCATTTTGGGAAGAGAGGCAAGAGAGAATCTACCTTTTGCCACTTTGCAGTGCTCCTCCCTGGGACTTCTCCTTGATGTGGAGGAAAACAACCTTCTTTTCTCCTTAGTTCGGGTGTTTTAGGTGAGCTGGTTGCTACTTGGGAGAGCTACCCAGTTGGCTTAGTTTGTAAATCTCATCTCCGCTGTTTGTGGTGTGGGCCTTTTCCAATCATAGTGCACTAGTCATATGTCTGAGTAGGCATAAGAAAAATCGATTAGAAGTAAGAAAAATAGGAAGAAAAGGGGGACTAAGGTAAAAATAGGGAGAGGTAAAAGGTTGAAGGAGTTAAGATGAAGAACCGTCTAGGGGCACCTGGCTGACTCAGTAGAACACGCAACTCTTGATCTCAGGGTCGTGAGTTCAAGCCCCATGTTGGGTGTGGAGCTGACTGAAAAAAAAAATTGTAGCGCTCAACCAAGTGTGACCTTATTTCTGAAGATTTATTGTGAATAAAAGGACTGTGTAGAGAACTGAAAAATGTTCATAACCTATTGAGAGAATAAAAAAATGGAATTAAAAAAAAGAATCATCTAAGAAAAAACTGAAAAAGGAGTTCCTAGGTGGCTCAGTCGGTTAAGCATCTGACTTTGGCTCGGGTTATGATCTTGCAGTTTGTGGTTTTGAGCCCCGCGTTGGGCTCTGTGCTGACAGCTGGGAGCCTGGAGCCTGCTTCAGACTCTGTGTCTCCCCCTCTCTCTGCCTCCCCCTTATTCATGATCTGTCCCTCCGTCTCAAAAGAAATAATAAGTAAATAAAATAAAACGTTGACAATGAGAGGTAGAATAAAGATTGAAAATAGAAGATGTGAAAAGCTACAACTACTGAAATAAAAAGATAAGTATGAAAGTGAGAAGAATATAAAATATGTTAAAAATAAAGTTAGGGAGTTGAGAATGAAAATGGTCTTTTTTTTAAGTGTCAAAACAAAGAAAAAAAACCCCAGAAGTCCTCAAGAGAGAAAAAAAGAAGAATTTCAAGTGGAAGAAATGAGAGAGAAAGTAAGAGCAAGGAGTCTAAAAGGTGAAGACATTCCAGAGGGAAACAACCACTGACAACAGCTGAGATGTGAGGGAGGCTGGGCTCCTCCTTCCGGATGAAGCGTCTGCAGCGCGTGACCTTTGGAAAGAGCCGCTGCAGGGCTGGCCAGTTGTGCGCAGGCCATGTCCAGCAGTGGCATTTGATGATGTGCCACCCACACTGCTCGGTGGGGCGCAAGTCTGCCTGAAATGTGAAGTTGGGCTAGTTAAACATATGCTGAAAAATTCCCGCTAAAATTTTTGAAAACTAGGTGAAGCATTTAGCTGACCTTCACTGGGCAAGATTGGGAGCCTTGAAATGTTTGCCATGGGGGGCCGTCGTCTATGAGAAATAGTAAACCAATGGGACTGGAGGCTGGAGATGAGCTAAGAAGCTGCCTTAGTGAGTAACCCAGAAGTGAAATGTTCTGCGCGTCTGGATTGCCAGTGAGATCTACAAGGGGAGGGAGAGATGGGTGAGACAAGCTAAAAAGGCTCGACAACACATAGTGGTGGATTAGGTTATAAGAGTCACTCATGACTCTAGTTTTAAATTGGGTCTGTATTTTGGGATATTAATAAGAAATCCTGCCTCAACTGACCTAAACAATATGGAAAACATACCCTCCAAAACAAAATGGGTCTAATGGTAATTCAACGGCTCAAATTCAAAGGTGATATCAGGGACTCCTTTTCTTCCATACTCAGTGAGTTGACTGGCCTGAATATGTCTCTGGTTTTTTCCTCATGGGCTGAGATGGCAGCTCTACCCATCTCATATTCCCATCCTCACAAGCAGATGTTAACTCCAACTGGATGAAGAGGGGCTGTCTCTTTCTGCCAGTGGAAAACCTCCCAGAAGTCTTTTCTGTCTTGGCAGTCCTCCTTTCATGTCTCATTTATCATAATCATGTAACTGCTCATGTCTAAACCAATGATTGGTAAGGGAAATAAGAGTATGAATAAGTCATTCATGATTGGGGCAAGGTCTAGATTTCTCTGAAGCCAGTAGCTGTGCATGAGCTGGAAGATGAGTCTTCTGTTAGCTAGGAAGATGATGGGGGCATGATTGTAAATATAGGCAACCACCAGTGTCTGTGTGGGCATTTGACCATGGCACGTTTTAAAATCTGCTCTGAGGTCTGGTTCTAAAAAGTTTGCCCACAAACAACACAACAAACAATAAACAATTGGGACTATATCAAATTCAAAAGCTTGTGTACAGAAAAAAAAAAAAAGAGAGAGAAAACCATCTATGAAGTGAAAAGACAACTATGGAATGGGAAAAATATTTGAAACTATATATCTGATGAAAAGTTAATATCCAAAATACATAAAGAACTCATGCAACTCAATAGCGAAATACAAATAACCCAATTACAAAATGGGCAAAGGACATGAATCGACATCTTTCCCAAAGAAGATACACGAAAGGCCAACAGAAAAGATAAAAAGATGCTCAACATTGCTAGTCATTAGGGAAATGCAAATTAAAGCCACAATGAGATATTACCTCATGTCTGTTAGAATGGCCATCATCAAAAAGACAAGAAATAACAAGGGCTGGCAGAGATGTGGAGAAAAGGAAACCCTTGTGTACTGTTGGTAGGATTGTAAACTGGTGTAGCAATTGTGGAAAACAGTATGAAGGATCCTCAGAAAATTAGAAATAGGGCTACCATATGATCCTGCAATTCCACTTCTGGGAATATATGCAAAGGAAACAAAAGAACTAACTCAAAAAGATATATGCACCCCCACGTTCATAGCAGCCTGATTTACAATAGCAAAGACAATGGAAACAACCTAGGAATCCATTGGTGGATGAATGGATAATGAAGTTGTGGTGTATATATACAATGGAATATATTCAGTCATGAAAAATGAGGAAATCTTGCCATTTGTGACAACATGGATGGATCTTGAGGGCATTATGCTAAATGAAATAAGTTGGACAGAGACAGACAAATGCTATATGATTTCACTTATATGCTGAATCTGAAAAAAGGCAGAGGGTGGGGGGGGAAGAGGGAATTGGAGGAAGGGGATCAAAAGGTACAAATTTCTGGTTATAAGTACGAAGGATATAATGTAGGACATGATGACTACAGTTAACACTGCTGTATGATATACCAGAAAGTTGTTAAGAAAGTAGATCCTAAGAGTTCTCATCACAGGAGAAAATTTTTTCATTTTGAGAGAGCATGAGAAGGGGAGGGCAGAGAAAGGGGGGGACAGAGGATCCGAAGTGGGCTCTGCACTGATAGCAGGGAGCCCGATGTGGGGCTTGAACTCACAAACCGTGAGATCATGACCTGAGCCCAAGTCAGACGCTCAACCAACTGAACCACCCTGGTGCCCTGTGCATCTTAAACTTATACACAGTGATGTATTATTTCTCAATAAAACTGGAAAACATTTTTTGTGGGAGGGCTCAGAGTTACAAGCGCACCCATTTTAAGAGAACAGCTTGTTAGGAGTCTTTAAGAAAGAACACTTCATACTGATGGAAAGGGTTTTAATTATTCCTACTTTTGTCTGAATAATCTTCATCCTTTTAACTAGCCCTCTAAATCATTTTCTCCCAACTTTTTAGTCATTACTGTGGCAAAGCTTAGAGTTTTCCCAAGTTTAATTGGGCTCAAAGTCCCTTTGACCCTGCTTTCTGAGGTGTGTCCTTTTTTTTTTTTTTTGGATTTAATCCCATTTTATTTTATTATT